>NW_025999900.1:33155240-33167342 GCF_001458135.2 Marmota marmota marmota
TGCTTCACTGTTTTGAAATCTAAAGCACGGTGAATTCGTTGCCCTCCTGCCTGCTCAAGTACAGGGCATGCTAATCTTTGGGCTCCTGCCTCAGGATTCCATCCATCAACTATGGGAGTTGAGGGCCGCTCAGCTGTAGATGGAGCTGTTGGTTGAATTACACCCTCTGGTGATAGAACGGAGTTAGTAGCAGCCTCCTGTTGTAATTCCCCGCCTGATGGTTGTTTTTCCTCTAAGCTTTCTTTCTTCAAATTTTCCTCTGACTAGCTCGAGAGACCTTCTCTTTTGCTTAACCTAACATGTTTTCTACCACAGTCTGGACCTCTAACAATTTACTTAACAGTTTTTCGGTTTGTTTTTTACTAGTTTCTAATCTACTATAAAGGTAACACAACTCAATAAGATAGCATAAAACAAAACCGAAACACAATGAAACAAAAACGGAACAAAGAATAGTTGCATCAATTTTCTCTTTCTCAGGGCCGAACAACTTCAAACCTTGAGCCAACCATTTTTCCCAGTTTGCCTGAGAAAATTCTAGGGATAGGCAGCTTGAAACAAAACCAAAATAAATCAAAACAAGAACACATTGTTTTTTGAAATGGTCACCCATTTTGTCGCCTTCCCTCAGGGGCGAGCAAATTTTACTCACCTCCAAGCTTCAGGCGTTCCCCGTACGGGCCACCAAATGCCGCAGTCTGGCTAGGCACAAATTCACAAGCCACTCAAGCAGGAACAAACTTTATTTTTTGAAACTGCCGCCAATGTTCTGTAGGCCCCCGGGAAGATCGCCAATCCACCCACACGGCCTTCTCCCCGAACCCCCAGAGGAAGTTCCTCCCCCGGAACTCCCTCCTACTGTACTTCCCCAACCAATGGGAACTCTCCAGGAGTCCTGTAGCAGGCCTAGGTGAACAGCAGGAGCCCAATATCCATATGAATGCAAATCTTAACATAATCATATCATCTCCATGGCTAGCTGGCTTAACCTTTCAACCAAAAACGCCATGCATTATATACTTGGCTGACTCTTAGCAACATGGCAGACCCACACAATTATGATACATGATTTATTTTAGGCCACCAAGTTTTGGGGTATTATCCAGCAATGGTAGACTCACTTCTCACCATCTGCATGGCTACCTGCAGTGCTGCCATTTTTATTGGAATCACCAGCCAGAAACATCACTAGCTTCTTATCTGACCTCCCAATTTCTAATCTTGACCCCAGTGGTCTCTTCTCCACAGTGTAGAAGCAGTTCCCTCAAAACACAAGCCAGATAGCATCATTCCTCTCATCCAAGTCTACTAAAATTTATTTCATTCAGAGTGAAAGCCCAAGTACCTATGGTGGCCTATGTGGCCAAATATGGTTTAGCTGACCTCTCTGACCTCTCCTTTTGTTCTCTCTCAAACACTGAGCCTCAGTCACAGTGGCTTCCTTCTATCCTTGAACATGCCACATATGCCACTCCTTCAGACCCCAGTGGTGGCCATTTTCTCAGCCTACAGCCTCCTCTTCAAATCTTTGCTCAAATATCACCTTCTCACTGAAGTCTACCCTGACCACCTTACTTAAAATCTACATCCTTCCCAGGACTCTTAAGTACCCATATCCTATCTATATCTCTTATCACCATTGTTATTCTATGCAATTAACTTATTTGTTATGCTTATTATCTGTCTTCTCCCATGAAGGCAGGCAAAAATTTATGTCAATTTCATTCTTTGTTACATTTCAAATATCTAGGATAGTGCTTACTATATGGAAGATATTAACTATTTGTTGAATGAATATTTGTTATTTACCGAAAATGTCATTGGGGTCTTTGGTAATCCCATTCAAAGTTAACAAATCTTGTCATTTTCCCATAACTATGTTTTTAGTTTTCCTTTTGAAATGTGCCTTAGCCATTTTCATGAGTGGTACAGAAGACACATACAAATATAGTAATGGTTGAATCCTGTATTAATCAAAACACTCTCATTATTGTCATGGACTGAAGCATGGCAGCTGTCTCTTCCCATTTTTCCCCCCCAAATTTTCTTTCTGAAAGTCCCTCAGTTCATGCAAGTTTTTTTTGAATGAGGTTCCAATAGACTTCCCTGATGTCCCATGAGGTTGGGTTTCCAAAGGCAACTGGTTAAGTCTGTCACCATACCAGGGGAGGCAAGGAGGGGGAAAACCAAAGAAAGAAAAACAGCATGTGAAAACCAGAAAAAGGCTACTTTAATTCCCAGCATTGCAGCAAGGGGAAATACCAGAAACCACTAGCTGGAATGCAGTCCACATGTCTCCAGAAAAAAAAATACAGTGGAGATGATTAAGCAACATATTTGACAACATGGAAAACCAAGAGGCATGCTGTGCAAGTATTACAGAGCTATTGCAGGGAATGAGAGGACCCAATCTTAGGCCAAAGGAAAGATGACTCTAGAAAAAAAAAAATGAAGCAGTTGTCAACAATTATTAACTGCTCAAATATAATAAAAATAATTTCTTATCTACAAAGTCCTTAAAGCATCATATTTAATGGTATATATTAAAATCATTCTCTGTGAAATGAAGAATGAGGCAGAGATGTTTACTATCACATCATTGGTTCAATTTTGAACTCTGTATCCTAGTTAATGCAGTAATGCAAGGAAATAAGACATAAGAATTGTAAGGGGAAAATATTGCTACCATTATTTGCAAACAGCATAGTTTTTTGCCTAGAAAACTCATGAGTCTATAAGTAAAATAATAGACTAAGTGAATTTAGAAAAATCTCTAGATTCAAAGTCTATATCTAAAAAGTATTGATATTTCCATAAGTTAGCAACCAAAAAAATAGAAAATATTTAAATTATACCTTTTGTAATAACATAAAATATCAAGTACTAGAAATAAATCTAATGAAAATTATGAGACTTCTACCTGGAACATTCATGAGACCAACTAAATCTACTTTTTTACGTGGGAGTATGTACCATGTTATGGATTGGAAAACTTTATATTCAAGTTTCAGATCACCTCAAAATGCTCTATGGATTAAAAATGACTCCAGTTAAAATACAAGTGGGTTTTTATTGTCATTGTTGATCTTGACAAGCCGATTCTAAAACTGGTAGGGAAATAAAAAGCCCAAGAAGACTCAAAACAAACTTGGAAAATACTGTCAAAGGACTGTCGTGAAGTAAAGGTTAATACTAGGGCAGAGTGGGATGAAGGCAAGGACAGACACATCGGGAAACAGAACAGAATCCAAAACAGGTCCAAGTGCTGCTGCAGAACAATGAGGGAAACTCTTTTCAATAAACGATACTGATTAAATTGAAGTTTTTGTGTTGTTTTTTAAAGAATCCCTCAGGATAAAGAGGACAAACTAAGAATGTAACGTAGACAAAGAAACTTTTTTTTTTAGCCTTTGGGGGTCTACTATGGACAACTGTTTTATCAACAGCAGACCAGGTGTGTTATTTGTCTGAAGAAAGGAACTCACTGTTTCTGCTATTTCTAACCCTATTTTCGACTTCAGCAGGAATGACAAACATTCTCAGGTAAGGAAGGCTCTGGAGGCACTTAGGTGATCCTATTTTTCCAGATTTGGTTAAATCTTAGCAAATTCCCTCTAAAGTATTCCTGGTTCCTAGTGATTGCAAAATAAATGTGTACTCCACTATTTTTAGAATGGTACTTAAGGGGTAAATATGTTCCACATCTGAAAAGGTAAATTCCATGTATTTCAGGTATCTTCTTAACTGTATTGTGGCTTTCTGAAAACAATACTATCATTCACTAAATTTTTAAAATATTTTTTTCTATTATTTCAGCCACTTCTTGAAGAAAAAAAAAATCCTCCATTCCAAAATGAAGGCACAAGAAATAGTTTCTGTTCTCCTTGCCACATTCCCTGGGAGTTCTCAATTAGATTCAACACTATTTTGAGAAATTTATCAAAGGAAATAGAGACTTCAAAAAGAATGCAGTTTAAATGATTCTGATTTTTCTCCACCCAAATTCATAAATTAACTTTGAAACTCTCTTGAACTTTTGCATATTTCAAATTCTAGTACCTAGTACAGTGCCATGATCCCTGCAGACATTCAATAAATGTTAATTGAATTGAAATTTAATTTGAAGCCTTTGAGGAAACTAAATTTCTCACTTTTTTGTAGCTTTTTGCTTTACACCAAGGAGTCTTTTCCCTTGTTGTATTGTAAATTAATTTTAGAACTTAATGTTTAAATGAAGGCAAAGAAACTCAATAGGAAGCTTGAAAGAGTTGAAAATGAAGTCTCCCTGTGACAATCAAACTGTTCTGGTACCTCTGCAATAATTCTCCCCAGCAAAAAAAAAAAAAGAATCAAGTGCATAATAGCTAACCGTCACAATAATAGCTCTTTCAAAATGGGTTCCAAAGGGAATTGCTATTGAGTATTTCATTGATTCACATTAACTGTTTTGTTAAAGAATATTCACAAAGCCCCATGCCACAAAGTATATTATAAAAAATAGTAACTATTCCAATTATCTTAGACTAAATCAGAAATAGTAAGGACAGACCCTAAGCCCTTTTCACAATGGTACAGGGCCTGATTCCTCTACCTCCTGTGCCTTTAATTTTATTTTTCATAAATAGCTCATTCTCTAGAATTAATTATCTTCTCCATGAAATGAGATGAAGTCTCTGGAAATAGAAGTTCCAACTATCCAGAGGACTGTCAAATAAGACATCTCCTCCTGGCCTCCCCATTTCTTCTTCTAGATCTTCAAGAGTCTTGTTTCTTCTCAACAATCCAAAGAAGAAAGTGGCTGTGTTCTTATATGGAAAGAAAGGGTTGTGTGTGACCCGGAGAGAAGGTGAATATGTCAAAACTGGTGCTAGAAAGAACTTCTCACACTGGTTTTCTGGACTTAAGCCGATTTTAAAAACTCCTTAAGCATACATTGCCCAGGAGAAGAAAAGAAATAGATGTTCTAACTTTAATCTTGGGCAACAAAATGAGACTATTTTGATTTATAAGAGGAATAGAAAAAGAAAACTTTGATACTCCCACTGCTTTTATAGAAATTCTTATAACTCAGACTCCCTGCTTCTTCTAGGGGAAAATGTCAAAATATGTACATATGGAAACATCTAAAACTGTGGTGTTCGCCGTTATCTCAAGCCCACTTAAAACAGCCCTCAAAAGCAAATCCAACCCCACAAACCACTAGTGAGTATTTTAGACTTACCAAAACTTGGGTGCAGAGTTTAGAGAACAGTCACATGGCAAATTAGAATGTAAAATTATTTTACGCCCTATTAAATATCTATCGTCTCCTCCTGTGGTGGCCAGCCTACAAGATGACCCCTAATGATTCCCAGTTCCTGGCACTCATATCCTCGTGTTGTCCCCTCCCACGCAGAATGGGAATTGACTCTGGGTGGTCAATAGTATACAGTGGAAGTGATTGTATGCTCCTTCTGAGGCTAGGTGGTAAAATGAATTGTATCTTTTAGCTTGGCCTCTTGGATGGCACTCTGGGGAAAGACAGCTGCTACCATGTGCACACTCAAACAACTCCATGGCCCACATGGAGAACAACTATGGCCTCCAGTCAACAGCCAGGTCTAAGTTACCAGTTATGCTACTGGTCCTTCCACCCAATCAAATGTTCAGATGATACAGCCCCAGGCAACTGCATGAGAGACATATGAGAACTGTTTGACCAAACCTGACTCAGAATCTATGAACACAGTAAATGATTATTTTATGTTTAAAATGACTTCATTAAATTTGGGGAAATTTGTAACATTATATAACTAATGTCTACATGTCCTACACTTTTCTGACTACCATCTACTACATCTCCATGTCCCCCACATGACTCACAGGTATCTTTTTCTACCTCTTAAATCTTCAGAAGTAAATCATTCCTTCTTCCTCTCCCAACCCCCATCTCTGCCTTCTCATGCCAAACAATTTAGTTCCCATTCCATTCAGTAGACACAGCTATTCTTTGCTTAATAGTGCCCTTTCTCTTTAATAATATAATTTCCCAGCATCTTCCCTTTATATACAGAGGTCTAGATCTTACTTTAAGACACAAATCTGTTGTCTCTAGTAATTTTTAGTTCTCCAACTTAGGTGGAGTAAGGGTTTTTCTTCCATCCCACTTGTTAAATCAAATCTGAAAGTAAATAAATCAGTCCATCTCATTAAAATTAGAAAGTAAACAAAACATGAAATTTTTCATCTTATTTTTCTTTGTTGTTCTCATTACTCAGCATTACACTTAACTGTGAAATGTGATTTCAATTACTCTTATTCATTTGAGCTTTTTGTGACTTATTGTGCAATATTTGTCAAGCCTTAAGAAAAATAATTTAGCCCAAAAGATGACTATCACAATAGTTGAAATAATCTGTTGGAAATTTGGGGGTGGGGTATTGTGGGCTTTCTGGAAAATGATTAAATCCTTTTTTCACAACATTTAATATTTTCTATTTCATTGTTCTATGCTAAATTTAAGTGCATCTTTACTTTAAAAATGCTTGAGATAAGAGGAAGAATTTCTATTTAAATTATCCAAACAACTTATTTTCATTCTAGCCTTAAATGTCTAAAATACTAGTTCCTAGGTTTAATCCCATTACCAAAAATACCTGCCACAGGAAATGGAGAGACTTGCAGATTCTCTAATTCTTCCATTTCCTCATAAAATATTTTCAGCCTATGGCATCCAGCAGTCTCCAGATTCCCACAGAAAGCTCTGGCCTCCGGCCTCCCATAGAGCCCCATGAGTTTTGTCACTTCCCTTCTTTGCTACTGCTATGTTTGTTTGGTCTTTCCACTTCAAGAGAAAAATTGACTGCCTTGGTTGATAATGCATAATGAAAGTTTAAAAATCAGGAATTTGTGAAATATGATATATCAAGAACTATGTAATGTTTTGAACAACCAACAATAAAAAATTAAAAAAAAATAAAAATAAAAATAAAAAAATAAAAATCAGGAATTTTATTATTTTTCTAAATCTCTTATTTCTGATCACTTAAATTATATTCTTCAATTTGCAGGAATTGACAGTCTGTTAACAGATACCATGTAATTAAAATCAAATAATGATCTCATGGGCTTTTATTGTGCCTGCATTAATACACTCAAAGATACATTTTAGAACTGTTCCAATTCATTCTCATTGTTCTCATTTTCATAATTCCACCAACATCATTATGCTAGGCAAGAGTAGGAATTATTCCACTAGTATTTCAAAGAGGGAAAACTGGATCCTTATGAAAGTTTATTTCTTAATTGCATGTGCATTTGAAGTCACTCCCTTTCTCTTTTACTTAAAACCCATCTAAGTATGTGTTTTATGGAAATTCAAGACCAAGTTCAAGAGCAATGATGGCTCTGGTGTTGGTCCCAACATTGTTTGAAAACAGAAAACCATGTCAAGTTAGACACATGCATAGATAAAACCATGAAGAGGAGGAAAGGCAAATATAAATTAAAACCATCACCTGAGAACAAAGAGCTTAAAGATTTTGAGGATTAAAAGGTCTAGGACAGCACTGTCCAAAGAACTGCCCGTGAGGCTGTGGGTTATAAACTGACTGAAACATGGCTACTACAATGAGGGGCTCAATTTTTAACTTCATTTAATTTTAATTAATTTAAATAACCACATAGGGTTAAGAGCTAAATTTTGGCCAGTTCAGGTCTAGAAGCTAAGAGAGGCCTTGCTTTCTCTCTGTAACTCAAGATCTGGGAGAGAACATTTCTAACCTGAGAGAATTCATGGTGGCAAAAAGGGCACACAATTTACGGGCCCTGCTTGGTTCATGAGCTTGAATGAGTCATGTGGGCCTGTTTCCTGAGAATGGCAAGAGTCCCATTAACTTGTGTGTCCCATGTCATGGGTTTCCTATAATATACCAAATGAGATCACAAAGAAGCAAGCTGAAATTGTAGTTCCCAGTTATTCAGATACAGTGTCTATTGTTCAATGACATAATAAATCTAAAAAGGGAAAGTAGGGAAAATTAAGTTTGATAGTATGCATAAACTAGCTCTTTTAAATCAGGCTCCTCATAATTAAACCATGAAAAGGAGATTTTCAAGCTGGTAATTTTATAAGGAAATACACACACACACACACACCACGCCCAGAAGAAACCAGGAAGAGAACTGGGGAGACAAAACAGGAAAGGGTGGAAAAGCCACACTCCTACCTTAGACAGGTGCTCAGGCAGCTCTGGAATGTAAGTTACACCTCAAAATGATCTCATCTGGAAACAGGGGAGCTGGACTTCCACAATTCCTCAGGTTGGGGACACCCTAAAAGATGCAAACTTTGAGTTGTGTGTGCGCGCATAAGTGGAAGCTACAGGCAGCAGGAAGCACTTCCAGTAGCTCAAATGCAAGCAAGAGTCTCATCTCAGCCAGGGGCCACTGGAAGCAAAGGCCCACAGAGGCCAGAGAAGGGGAAGAAAAACATGATGAAGGGATCCGAGAGATCTGGAGGTCCTGGAGCCCTGTACAAAAGGTGATGACCGCTACCAGAGAACAAACTGGGAAGACTAGTCAGAGATATCCTGGAAGTGGAAATAATCCCTAAATAAAGCCACTTACAGCAAGAGCAGAAAGAACACTGAGCTATAATAATCAGAATCGTGCTCTGGACACACACTAAAGCTTTTCTAAGTTAAATACCTTTTTCGTTTATACTTTCTATATTTTGGGGGGAAAAGATGGTTTGGTTTTTAAAAGAAAATTACTTTTAAAACCCATAAAACAGAATACACTCTGACCTAGGAAAGAATACATAATTCAAACTTGAATTTACTGCAGACAAGTCAAACTTGAGAGTCTTGTCTATCAAGCAGGTTCTTGTGCAGCAACAGATTTCACCTTCAACCCAAAGCAGTTATGTGTCTATAGCTTTGCACTTGTCATTGTTTTCCTTTCATTCAAAGGAATCATTGTCAAGGACTGTGGATGTAGCTCAGTGGTAGAGCACTTGCCTGATGTGCCTAAGGCCCTGGGTTCTTGCCAGAAAATAATGGAACCTGCTGAAATCTATTCTCTTGACCAATGCTTATTTCATTGTTCTACCTGCCTCAGGTGTTCTCATAGATATTGCCTGGTTCTGTTTGCTTTTTCCTACAACACCTTAAATAAGCACTTAAGATAGCAGAGCATCAAATGGCTAGTGCAATTTTTTCTCATTTTATTAGAACATTATAGTTATACATAGTAGTTGTATTGATTTTGATGCAGCTTTCTCTTAGAACTATACATTTGTAAAGGGGGCTCTTTTCTATTAATCTCCAGGTTTATACTTTAAAATCACAAAACTGGGGTGGTCGTGAATTTATAATAATTGGCATGATGTCTTTCAGTTCCTTTTAAGATACAGAGAAAAATGAAATACACATATCTGTTTAAATGATGTAGGCAGTACTTCAAGTTTTACTTTGCTTGAAAAGGAGACTTTAATATCTGTTTAGCTGTGCACCACACACTAGATAGACTTAAAATACACAAAACCCCTAGAGGCATTTAGTCTGACCAAGTAGTCCAAATATTGTTTGTATGAATTTTTATTTCTTAAAAACATTTTCCCAAATTGAATCTAGTACATAATTTCTATTTTTCATTTTCTACATAGTTTCTATACTTTCCCTTACTTCATAAAATTAAAATGCTGCTCTAAAAAAACATAAATATGGACTCCTGAGTATTTTTTTAAAGTAATGAGCTAACAACTCTTTACAGAGAAAATAAACAGTGCTAAATAACCAGAACAGATCTCAAATAAGAATGTTTTTAAATATTTTATTGACTTTTACAGTAAAAATGTGATACAGCATTAGAAACTATAGATATGTTTATTCATATTGATTTTTTAGCAAATTGTTTCTACCAGCTCCAAACTCTCTTAAAACTGGTTCATTTCCTTTGTTAATTTTTCTAAATTTTTACCATTTTATCTAACATTTTGCCACTTTGTCCATTAGCTCCATTATCTCAGGCACTTCTTGTCGGTTTATCACAACCTCCACATATATTAAAGTCAACCATCAACCAAACTGTGGGATAGATACAGGAATGGCTAAATACTATTGACCTTTCGTTACAGAGTTACAATCCACTGGGAAAGGATTAACTGATCACAGTAAGTCCTATTCATAGATAAGTATCCATCAGAAAAAGCAAACCAGTTTCACAAGATGGGCAAAACCTGAGTGACAGGTTAGCCTCCCCTTCACTCACACACACCATCCAACTGGCTTTTGAATTAATATAAAATATCCAACCTTACTTAGAATTTTAAAAATTCAATTTTAAAAAATTATCCATAACTTTTTAACCTTCAGAGTGGCACAGATCAGCCTATCAAACAAAAAAAAAGGTTAGCAAAGGTGAATGGAAACAGGTACTCTCACATCTTATCTATAGAGCAGTGTCATATTTTTAAACAAATATTCTTTGTCCTGGAAAGTCTTCTGTTAGGAATCCTTTTTATAATACTCACAAAATTTTGTAAGGATAGAGTATAGGTGCATTGATTTTGTTATCTGCATAATAGTTTAAGAAAATAAAACCTACTATCAGTAGTGCCTACCTAATTATTAACATTAAAGTAGAAAGCTATGTAACCACTAAAGGAGAATTGAGTAGACCTGTTTATGTTGTGAAAATCCCATAAATGTTGCATTTATTTTCTGACATTAAACAGTAAGATCCTGCTTGTGACAATTTGAAGTGTGTATAGTTTATCTGTGAATTCTAATTGTTTATCTTTTGGTTCCATTTAAAAATTCAACATGAATGTGTAGCTTCTCTTTTAAAAGGGAAATTGATAATTCTGGAAGTAGCCATGAGACCCTAGAATGAAGTAGAACCCACTTATTCACTCTGAAATATAAGCCCTGCATATTAAGGCCTTAGATACCCAATCTTTCTTTAGTAATGGAGGCTTCCCCGTGTTTCCTGGAACATGGCATTGTCTAGCAATTAACTAATGTCCAATAATTATCTGTAAATTAGTAGATTCATCACATGTGCAGCTTCTGCCTCCAAACTAATGGTTTGTTTAGCAAATGGATTTTGTCTCCATTAGAAGTTCTTTTGTCTCCAACTGGCATTTGTTGAGTTTGGAAAGTGCTCCAGTATGGGTGTTTGCAGGCTGGTACGGCTTAATACCTATAATTTCAAAGGTGGTCTCTGAAGCAGGAGGGCAGGAGAAGGGCAGCTGTAAGAGAAGACCCCGATTCTGAACATTCAGAGTGTCCATGGTACAGCTGCGTCTTTCTAGGCTTCCCTTTGTTCCTGCCAAGGCCACTCTTCATTCATTCATTCATTCATCCAGCAAGCATCTATTGAACAGATAATGTTCCAGGTGCTGGAGATGACAAAAAAACAATGAAAAATCCTGCCTTAGAGAGCTTACAATTCTAAGGGAACTGGGGATTACAAAATATTTAGAAATTCAGTTTAAGTTAGGTTTGGTATGTGTGTGAATAAAATGCAGGGGAAGGGTACAATTCTAAATAAGAATTGTCCTCAGAAAAGTCCTCCCTGAGGTGACCTCTGCATGAAAAACTGAAGGAAGTAACTGAACATACCTGAAGAAGTGTGAGAAGAGTGTTCCAGACAAAGCAAAGGGCAAGGGGAAAATCCATCAGAGAGGGTGTGCCTAGGATGGGGGAGGGACAGCAAAGAAGGAAGCAGGCAGCAAGATGAAGTGAAACAAGATACCCGACTGGAAAGGTGGACTAGCTAGCAAGGCCTTAGAGGCCATTGTAGAAACTTTTTCTCTAGGTAAGATGAAAAAGTAATGATAGATTTCAGCCATGGAGCAACTTGACAACTTCTATTTTAACAGAATCACTCTGGCTCACTGGTTTCGTCGGGGAGTTATTCAGCTCCCCACCTGCCCACACCCCCACGCACATACCCACCAATCGTACAACATTTATCAACATCTGGTGAGGTTTGCACAGATTTTGATGGGAACAAAGAGATGTGCTACTAGCATCTAGTGAGCAAGCATCATGCAATTCACACAGTTCTCCACATACACACACACACACACACAAAAAAAAAAAAAAAAAAAAAAAA
>NW_025999900.1:33167353-33213822 GCF_001458135.2 Marmota marmota marmota
AAAAAAAAAAAAAAAAAAAAAAAAACTTCTGGTTCAAAATATACTACTGCCCAGGTAGAGAAAATAGACATTAAAACTATTGATATAAACCAGATACAAGGGTATGATTGGGACCAGCTGGTAGAGGTGATAAGAGGATAGTTTCTAGATGATTCTGAACATAGATTCCAATGACATAAATGACTTGTCAAAAGGTCAGGGGAGCCCCTGGTGAAAGCAAGGCTTAGATTTTACTCTGCCTTTCAATCCTTGCCCTCTTTGATAACATTTTTCTTCACTTACATATTCCCAACCTTCTTAGCCTCCCATTAATGGCACCATGCTCTGTCCTGCCACACATCAAGGCTGTCCCATTTCACATCAAGGCTTCTAACTTATCCTGGGGTCACATTGCATTTTACACCTTTCCTATTTCACAAATATGGTGCTAGACCACACCTGCTCAGGCCACACCAAGACTGCTACAATACTTTTTTTTTTTTTTATAACACACTATTGATCCAGCATCCATCACTTATCTCAAATCCCCAATGCAGCAGTGAAAACCCACAGCTTAATTTCTAACACTTCCCTTCTGTCCTTCTTCCACCCCAAACATGCTGCCTTTTTCTCTTGCATGTCACTCATGTCATTCTCTCTTCTGGAACTTCCTCTCCCTCCTTACCTCCAAGGTAAAGTCTCACCTATGACAAAATCTCAACATCCATCTAAGAAGGCCTCCGTGATGAAGCCTATAATCTGTTCCCACCTCTACTAGAAAGTTGGCTAGGTAACTGCATGATGGCTAGTTTAAAAATTGTTCTGCAATTAATTGAATATTTCAAGCCAGAAGATTTTGTATGTTTCAGTACAAAGAACTGATAAGTATCTGAGGTGATGGATATGCTAATTACACAATCTGATCCATTATACATTGTATAGATGTGTTGCAATGTCACACTGTACCACATAAATATGTACAATTACTATAATAAGAGTAAAAACTTAAAAATTGTTTCTCTGCATGTGCCAGAATGATATTGTGAGTTGCACAATGAGAAAAAATTGGGGGTTCCCATTGCAGCTCTTCCAACTTCTATATAATGTTCTCCATATTGGAAAAATGAATTAAATGTATTGATCTACTGACTGATGAAAGAACCACTAGCTTACATTTATAAGATTGTTATTGTTTCTTTTTTTGGTACTAGTGACTGAACTCAGGACACTATCCACAGAGCTACATCTCCAGTCCATTTTATTTTTCCTTTTGAGACAAGGATCTCATTCAATTGCATAAAGCCTCACTAGGTTGCTGAAGCTGGCCTCAAACTTGCAATCCTCCTGCCTCAGCCTCCCAAGTCAGAAGGATTACAACTGTGCACCACACCTGGTTTAAGCTTATATGATACAAAACTTTAAAAAGACATGTTCTTAAAGATCTTATAATTATGTGCCTTCATAAGGCTCTTTCTCTATTCAAAATGTAAAGTTCCTACCAAAAATAAACAAAAAAAAAACCTGAAAATGAATTAGAAATGCATTTAATCAGTGGAATGCCTAAGGGAAGGGATGAAGAATGTTGAGAGGAGGGGTCATCTCTTAATAAATGTACAGACATTGTATTAGTTTTTGGTCTCAGAATTATCTGGCCTATTTATGGTTAGTGAGAAGAAGTACAAATCACCAAAAGAAAGATTCCCATCAGCCTGCTCTGGTCTCTCTCAGCTACTGTCCCTGATGGCTTCTATAGGTATCAGGGACAGTAGCCGAGTATTAGGATTTAGCAGCAGAGTATCCTTGGATCATACACAGCCTATCTTCTCCATAGGCAGCAGCTAGCCCCAGACATTTAGATGATCCTGCAGATCCTGGTCTCAGTGCCTGAGCTCTCCTCAGTTACTCTGCCCTCCACCTGCATCAATCCCTCATCCCCATGGCCATACCTCAATAGTGGAGTTATCAACTAGCATCACCCAACTGCCACATTGCTCTTTTAATTAGACTCCCTGCTTCCTCCTGCTCCTGTTTTCAATACAGTAGCCGAAGGAATAAATGGCAGTCAGATCATGTCCCTTCTGCAAACATTCCAACAGCTCCCATCTGACCGAGAACAAAGCAAAAGTCCTTCCAATCACCTGCAAGCACTAACAGGAACTGAACCTCTGTTATTCCTCTCCTCTCATCTCGCACTCATTTCTAACCACCCCGACTCCTTGGTGTTCCCCCAACATGCCAGCATGCTCAGCCTCAGGGGCTCTGTAATTACTGTTCTTTCTGCTTGAAATATTTTTTTCCTAAATAACTGGCTTGCTTCATTCTCTTCTGCTCACTAATAAATGCTCCTTTTCCTCTATGCCTGTTTTATTTTTCTCTGTAGCATTGACCAGCATCTCCGACATGCAATATAAATGCATACCATGTTTACTATTTACTGTCTTTTTTCTTCCACTAAGCTCCAGAATAAAATTTTTATATTCTTTCATTCCTATACCCTTAGCATCCAGAAAGATATCTGGAATGGGCTCAGTAAATAATTGTTTAATGAATGTTGCCTCCAGTCCCAAGACCTCTGCTTGTGCTGTGCCTTCACACAAATGTGTACATACATACACAAGCACACATCCATGCACATGCATGCTCACATTTAAGTTCAAGTTATAGCTACACAGATGGAAAATAAGCACCTTAAGCTTCCCTTATCCCAGCAGCTCTTGGTTTTATGCCATTTGCCCCTTAATTCAAGGATATGAAAATTGAACCTGCGAAAAGAACAAAATGACCAAGTCCAATTCTGTTGATTCATTTCCTTAGGCAGTCTCTACTCCTGAAATCTCTACTTTTTCACATGTTTACATCTTCTCTCACATCTCTCCATAACTTTGCAGAGCCCAAAATTTCAAACCTTTGCTACCGGAGATCCAAATAGCATCCCCCATCTAGTTGATAAAAAGAAATAACTGGCTTTATCTATGATAGGATATGGAATTGACTTTTATGTATTAGTCATTCAACCTTGAATTGAATTTTGACAGGCTCTGCAGTGTATTAAATTGCTCCTGCAAGGATGAGAAGTGTATATTTCTTATTAAATGTGTAACAGAACTCAATAATACCCGTCATTTTCCACTGCAGAGATGAACTTGAATTAAAGCAGAATTAATTCGGCTAACTTAAGCAGAAGCCTAATACCAAGTTTATTTCCTTTAAGGTATAAGACAAATAAATCAAATTCCTATGCAAAGCTCTGTAGTAGTTCATACAATAATCTGATTCCAAATGATAGCTAGAAATATGTCAAAACCAGGAATTTTATTAACATTTTGCAGCCTACAGAAATGCTTAGATGAATGCAACATATTAAAAAGAAATGAACTGAATTTTTAGAAGGATATGTTATTGTAGAAATTAAGAATCAATCGGCCCTTAAGACAGCTCAGTGCAAAGTGGACAACTGAGGTCTACATGGAATATCATCTGATATTTTTTGAGCACCTACCAAGTGCCAAGTGTAGGCCTAGGCAGTTTGTATTATCTGATATGAATCCTTTTTTTAAAAAAAAATAGAGTTGACTCCATTTTAAAAATCAACACAAATATATTTAACTATTGCAGCTAAGGAAGGACAGAACCAATGTTTGAATTCAGGGCTGTCTGAGATCAGAGCTACATTACCAAGTTATCTCAATAATGCCCCACCAAGTGGAAGGTCAGAAAGAAGACGTATCCACTCAGTGGTAGAAGGTGAGCAACTAGAGAACCAAGTAAAAAAAAGCCCTGAATCATAAATCAGCGGGCAGTTGCCAAATGACTTTGGACAGCTTCTTTGTTTCTCATTATAAAACTGAGAAAATATTTCATAATACCTGATATTGTACAACAATGAACTAACAGTAAGAGTATCTGGAATTGATCTGCTTGGGATAAGAGCTTGGATAAGGGCTTGGATCATGTTCCCCTGTTCTCCTACCAGTTCCAAGACAATATTCTCCTAAGAAGGAATGATTAATTCAGAGATGAATCCTTTCCTAAAATAACCAGTCACCCTCAGTCTGTATGTTTGTATATACATATGTATACTTCTGCATAATCAGTTTTCTTTAAATAGTGGACACATCTACTTGATATAGAAAGGACAGCAGTAATGATTTGGGTTCAGTGCTGAAAAAGCACAATGGTTTTATACAAGTCCCTTGCTGCTACAAATATTATGTTTATAACCCAATATCCTGAATCTATAAATACTGAATGCCTCCTCAATCTTATATCAGTTTCTCCTTAAATCAATCATTACAATCCTTTAATGCACACTCATTATATCCTTTTAATATGCATTTCCTTTTATGGATCTCACTTTTCTCCTTTTATGTATCTAATCATTCCTTGCCTTTACCCTAGTACTCTGCATTTATGACTCTGATAATACCATTACTGGAACAGTTACTCTACTCCTTAGCACATCTCATTTTAGAGATTTCAGTCCAATTTCATCTATTTGTTACTAACTGCAACACAAAACTACGCACACACTACAGAGTCATGACTCATCTTTCCTTCACACTCAAGTCTTACTCATCCTAGTGAATTACAGTTGTGCAAAACAGTTGTGTGCAACATTTTGAGATAGCTTAAGTTTGCCTTTACCAAAAGGCTCTGCTGTCCTTTATTTAAACATCTCCTCTCCCTTAAAGAGCCAGTAGCCTTTGTGATGACCCAGCTGTCCAGCACCACTCTCCACTCTTACCCAGGCCAGCAATCTGCAGAGTTCACTCAGTGCCTGTTCCTTCTGTCCTCTCCTCGTATTCTACACATAGCAGATCTACTGCGCTGTGGTCTCTCTGTGCCTTGGTCTCTAATAATATGTCTGCTTAAAGTCATTAAGACTGTTTAGTCAAGCAAAATACATTGTACAAGAAATCATCTGAAGAGTATATAAAATCTAAGAAAGAAAAACAACAGGAGAAAAGAAGGGACACAAGAGAAAATTTTTGAAAATACCAAATGAGATAGTGGGTCAATCAAGGATCCATTTCATCAGTCATCAAACCACATCATCAGATAACTGAGCACCCCACCAACTCACAGGGCCACCTCCATCAACTTTCAACAGTGATCTATCTCATACCATTTGAAGGCATTTCACTACCTACACATTACTCCTATACGTCTAGAGTTCCATCTGTGTCCCTGCCACCCAACCCAACAAGACCATCCCTGCAGAAGTCTTTGTGGTAAATACCCGGTGGTGAGGGAACACTACCTTTAAATTCATCCTAAATTTAAGCTGTACTCAACTCAGTTTTGACAAGCATGGTCAGAATCCTCAGCTGATAAGTTCTCCCCGATTGTCCTGCTGGGCCTGAGAGTGACTTACTTGTTCCTGCACTCTCATTTCTGGGCTTTGACAATTATTTGAATCTCTGTTGCCCATTTCTGAGCACTTAAAGCAACTGCTTCCCTAATTCATTCTACCCCTTGGATATTAAGCTCTGTTTGAACCTCTTCCAACCACCACAAGGCAGTTTTCTTCCCCAACCTTTCTAGAACTTGCCTTTCACTTAGTGGCTAAGTCCACCTAGTTTCTCTAGCTTTGTTCCTCTCACTCTACATTCTGCTAATTCCCAGACAAAACAGTCTTACCTTCCTTTAGGATTCCATTAACATCTAGTCAAAGATTGTGGCATCTGCATATTTACAGCATCTTCTTCCACTCTGTCCATTTCAACTGCCTGCGACATCTCCATGGTTACCTTAGTAACCATGGAGACTTCTTCCTAGGGTTACCTTAGGCAGATCTGACAGTAGTCCTCTTCTTCTAAAGTCAAACTGAAATCTTAAGACCATTTGGTTGCCAGGGCACTTTTCCACAATGATATGAGTTCTTATGTACAGTTTGTGTCTAATTTAGCCAATCTTAGTGTTACAGTGTTGATCTGAAAAGTCCCCCAAAGTCATGTGTAGAACACCTGGTCCCCAGCTAGTGGCACCATTTGAAGGTGGTAGAAAAGCTAGAATACCAGAGCCTCAGAGGACGATGATCACTAGAGTGTGCCCTTGAAGGGGTACATTAAGACCTTGACCCTTTCTTCTCTGATCTCTGCTTTCTGGTTGCCATGAGGTGAGCAGCTTTGCTCTCTGCCATGATGTTCTGTCTCGCCACAGGCCCAAAGTAATCAAGTCCATCAACCATTGACTGAAACCTCTAAAATTGTGAGCCCCAATAAATCTTTTCTCCTTTTAAGTTGTTTATCTCAGGTTATTCTGTCATAGCAATGGAAAGTTGACAGTGAATGACAGAAGATTATGATGTGATAAATTCCATGACTTTGTTATTTTTTTAAAGCACTTTTAAAGTTTCATTCAAAAAGTTAAGAGCACAGGGCTAGCTAAACAGTTAAATCATACAGCCATCCATAGCAAAAACATAAATCATGCATACCTTACATAACACAGATCTTTATACTCAGGTTTCTTTTAAATAAAATTCTAGCACAATTTCTATCACTGCTCACTGATCTGTAATATAGCCATAGCCTGACCTTGAGGGAAAATATGGACTTGGGCCATTCCTGACATATTCCATCCCCTGAACTGAACCCCATAAGGATATCTGCTCTTCCAGGTTTGCTGCCTCACAAGGAGTGGAGGTGATCATGAGCTATTCATCTTTATTTCTAAAGCACTTTGGGAGATTAGAAGAGATGAGAATTGATTAATGTTCTCTATGAAAAGTTCAATAACTGTTTAATCACAGCTTGGAAATAACGCAATGCTTCTGATCTTTTACAAATTAATTTAACGTTGCATTAAAAATAAAATAGGCTGTAAATTGTGCTGTGCAGGGATAATCAATGGCTCATTATCTTTGCTTCTAGCAAAATGCACTGATTCTTTTAAAGCCATTAATGAGCAATATTGGACAGTACACAGCTGCAAATGTGTTCAAGTATTATTGATCCTACATCTATAAAACTAATCTCATCAGGGCAAAATTTATGAGCAGTAATAATGCAAACTGTTCCACAGTCCATATTAAAGAAATAAAGAAGAAATTCATGTGCATAAGGCAAGATTATAAGATCAGTGGGGAGAAACAATTTCTGAGCCTTTATTCTATTGTGCTGCCAACACATCATGGCACTTAATCACTATTAAATATAAATCTAATAAAAAAGATTATCAATAGTGACCAATGAAATGTTAACAGTCTTTCCACATAACCAAAGCACTATAATTCTGTAATTTGGATTGATGTTACCATTTTCCTTAGACATTACCAGGACACTATACACAAATCATCTGTAAGATTAGTTCTGTATTATTTCATATTGAATTACATAATGTTCACCAATATTTTTTCTACTGAAACAGAAAATTTGATTGCTTTCACTGTCCAACTTTGTAAAATATGTGTCATCCACATGTCCAGCTACCTTATCCTTTGGATAAGCCCTTCACATCTAACATATCCAAAAACCTTGGGCTAGCTCCCTGAGAGTTGTGGTAACTGCTGAAGATTGGGATCCAATTAATCATGGATGCCAGAAACTGAGGAAAAGGAAAAACTGTCTTCACAACTTCTAAGGAGGATGGTGGGAGAATAAAGACTAATTCCCCACCAAAAAAAAGGCAGGGGGAGAATGGAAATGGAAACCTACATTCACAAATGTCAGGGGAGATTTATGTTTTGTTTTAATCACAACAAAAGTAAAGCTAAATTGATTGCAGGTAACACCAAGGACTTCCTCACAGAAAAACTATCATCACTTTACTACCCAGCCTTATCCCCAAACACAAAGAACATCCGTAGTATATGTGAAAGAATTTCCAAAAATCTGTAAGGCCTTTTTATAAACTTTTTATGGAAATTTAAAATTAATTGTATTGTATGGGGATGGGGGCATCTTGGATTGCTGCTATTAACACCGGCAAGTACCAATGTATAATATCACCGGAACAAAGCAGAACTTGTTTTCTCCTCTCAGCATTTCAAGCCCCCAACTTGCAGGCAAATGACATGTCCCAATTTAGCAATAGAAAGAAGTGAAATATTTCCATCCAATTTCATCACACAACATTCAATTCTGATATTTTGCCTGTTTATAAGAATGTATAATTTTATAATAGAAACACAAGTCAAAAATTCACTGCCCTGCATTTCCTCAAAAACATTGTCAAATATTTTGTTCAATTGTCAGTGTTTTAGAACCCAGTGTTGTCAACACTCGGTTACTTTCAGCAAAAATATAAATCTGAAAATACCTATGTTTCTCAGAATGAGACACAAAGGAAAGGAAATTTTAGAGGTGAGTAAAGCCAAAAGCAGACTCTGAACCTGGGTAAGGTAGTGAGTCCTTAGTAGGGGATGGCACACTGTTTAAACAGATGGAGCCACTCTAAGGACTGATCAAGGATAGGATAGCAATGGTGGCCGAGTGTCCAGTGGCATCAAGAGCACACCCAGAGTGTCAGACAAAAGTGGCTTCTTTGGGGCACTTATTCCTCTTAAAGTTTGTATGTCAGAGACTCAAGGGTTAAGTCTTGGTGGGGAGTTTGAGGTCACATGTTTGTAGAGACTGATTGGTTTGATCCCAAGTTCTTTCACTATATTTTAGCAAAAGCCAGTTTAACTCAAAGTGAAGTCCAGAGCAGAGTATAAGGTGGGAAACAACTTCGAAGTTGTTTAACACATCTGCAAAACTGGTCATTGGTATGACTAAAAATTACTTACAAATCTTGTTTTTCAAACAATTCATGATATTCAGTATTCTTCATGTATACACATACATGAAAGTCCTGAGTCATTAGGGAAATGCAAATCAAAATCACAATGAGATACCATTTCATACCCACTGGCATTGCGACAATCAACACAAGCAATGACAATCATTGGCAAGCATGAGGGGAAATCTTACTGTAAGTGTTGGTGCCATTGGTTGGAAAACAGTGTGATAATTCCTCAAAATGTTGAATATATAGTTACTAGATGATGGCAATTTTATTCCCAGTTTAGTAAATGTTTAGTTTGTTATGGCTGTCACAATAAAATACCACTGAATGATTCAAACAACATAAATTGTCTTCTCACAGTTCTAGGGGCTGAAGTCCAAGATCAAAGTGGAACAGGTTTCTGCTGAGGCCTCTTTCCTCATTTTTCAGATGCTGTTCTCATCACTGCTTCACAGGTCCCCCCCTCCTATACACAAGTCCCTGGTGTCTCTATGCCCAAAATGTCCTATTTTATACAAACACCAGTCAGATTGGGCTACAGCCCATCCTCATGGTCTCCTTTTAACTTAATCACATCTTTAAAGGCCTTATCTCCAAATGTAGTCACATTCTGAGGTACAGAGTATTAGAGCTTCAACATATTAATGTGTGGCATAATTCAACCCCTAGTATCCAAGGTAATTGAAAACCTCTGTTCACATAAAATGTACGCATGCATGTTCATAGCATTATTCATAATAGCTAACAGTGAAAGCAACTCAAATGTCTTTCAGCTAATCACGGTTAAATAAAATATGCTATATCAATACAATGGGTTATTATTGTGTCATAAACAGGAATTACTGGTTTATGTTAATGTAAGAGTGAACCTTGAAATTATGCAAAGTGAAATAAACCAGTCATTAAAGCCACATACTGTATTATTCCACCTTTAAGAAATATCCAGAATAGACAATTCCTTAGAAACAAAGTATATTAGTGGTTTCCAACAGCCGGGGCCGCTGGGGGTGGGGGGGGGGGGTATGGGAAATGACTGCTATGAGGTTCTGGACTTTGGGGGCAATGAAAATGTTCTGAAACTTATGACAGTTGAACAACTTTATGAATATGCTGAAAACTTATTTACTTTAGAATGGTGAATTATAAATTGTACTTTAATAAATTATTTAAATTAAAACTCATGAGTATGTTCCAAGTCCTAATTCCAGAGATTCTGATTCAAAAATCTAGAAGACCTAAAAATCTGCATTTTTTAGAAAGTGTTCCCCACCCTTGAAAATTTTGTTGCACTTTGAGAAATAATGGGCTAAAAGTTTGGTGATATGGACTTTAAGAGGCCACTTTGAGAGTCCAGGAAGCATTATATAGACTTTATGGCACCAAGAGATAATGGTCATCTTTGGGATGGGAAAGGAGTTCATCCCAAATCAGGAGAGGGCTGAGGTGTGCAAACTTGCCCTTGAGCAGCTGGGAAGGGAAAAGCTGCAGGTTCACCACAATGGCACAGGTAGTCTTTCAGAAGCTGGATTTCCTGAAAAGATGGAACTATAATTTAGAGATCATCCATTCAAGTGTTCGTTAACTGAGAACCGATGTACAAAACCAAAGGCACTTGATCTAAATAGTAGAGTGTTTTGCATTGGGGAAGAATATGTACTCTTAATTTCCCAGCTTCCACTTTGAGATAGAGAGTAAAGAAGATTTACCACAGTCAAGGAATAATAGAAAAGTATTATGTTAGAATACAGAGATGACCCTGGATTTTATCAGCTATTATTGGATTCACTTAATCATTGAGACAATGTGCAGATACACAATGCCAAATTTAGTCCAGGGGAGGTCAGTTGCCATGTCATGAGCAACCTCAAAAGCTCACATGGCCAGGAACTTGGGCATCCTGCTAACAGCTGTCCTGCAAGCAGATCCTCCTGACCCAGACCAGTCTTCAGATGACTGCAGCTGTAGCCCCAGCCCATAGCCTGAGAGGTACAGTGCCAGAACCACCCAGCTAAGTGGTTCTTGGATTCCTGACTCTCAGAAACTGAGATAAGTACTTAATTATTGGGGTAATTTTTTAAGGACCATTTCTAGAGCAGCTTTACATTCATAGTAGTATTAAGAAAGTATATACAACCCATAAACCTCCTGTGCACCCCCAACATATGCATAGCCTCTCCATTATCAACAGCCCCCACCAGAATCATATACTTGTTACCACTGATGAACCTATATTAACACTCAGTATCATCAAAGTGGGATACATTTTATAAAGGAATAGATAATACACAGAAGTAATGCTATTCTCATATCGTTTGAATTATCATTGGCACATAATACCCATTGTCTGCCAAAAACAACAAAATATGTAAAACAAGTAACTGAAAGTCCTGTTGAAAAAGTCAAACCACCCCTTGTGGAGAGAGGAAACACCTTGGCAGGGAGGGGTTTGGACTCATTCGCGCTCCACCTCTTTCTCAGTGTAGGACTATGGGCAGGGTTTCATCAACTCTGTCAACTAAGGATGGGGCTTTCCTCAAAGGGCTTTTGTAAAGTTGAAATAAATAATTCTATAGGTGAAGTCTGCATAGAAAATGCTCAACAGATGATTTCTCCTGCATCTTTTTTTTTTATTCTTGCAATTGCAGTTTTGGACATTAATGATTATATAATAGATATCTTCTTCCAGCTTAAGTGTCATGAAGTAAAATATACCAATCTTCTCTAAGATTTTATTGGCAGAGTGGGGGGACCCAACTTACAGTTTCACTATTTGAGTTCTGTGAGAATTCCAGGAGCCTGTGATTAACCTGGGAATACTTATAATCATTTGCTAATCATGGAAAAATGGCAAAAAAAAAATGACATATTAAAATCACCTCCTATCTAACCAACTCCCTTTCCTATTATCTTCTGAGATGGCCGAGATTAAAGTGACTCTGTATCCACATGCTGAAGAACAGGCAACATTCTGGGGTAACAGTCAAAAAAAATCATGACTCAATCTCATAATCAACAAGGACTTCCTCTAGAAAGGAACAGAATTCAGAGTTTTAGAAAGTCAAAATGACATCTAAAACAATCAAAGGAAGCAAAAAATTTCTTTAGATAAATATTTTTGGAGAAGGTGTCTCCTAAAGCATGCTTCTTAAACTACAAAATTCTAAGGGTCTTCATTAGAATGGAGGAAGAAATATTAGATCAGCCCTCCACTTCCTGCCAGGAGAGGAGACTCAGTAGAAATCCTCTGGGCAGTTGGTTTCCTCCCACCCGCCCACACTGCCTGTCTGCTCTTCCATGTGTTCTCATAGCATGCTGTCTAATCCAACCACAGTGAGAGACAGGAGCCATCTGCCTCACCAGCTCCGTGACTCACCTTGTGACATATCTAACTCTGGCACTATGGGACTCAGGGCTGTTACCAGCCGTCTGCTCTGCTAGACATTCCCTTTAGCCAGAGGAGCGACGAGGATGCAGAAGCAAGTACTACTCATTAAGCACTGATTTGAAAGTACTAACGGAGGCTTTAGGACTGCTTATTCCATACGATGATAAGTGCTTAATTTGAAATTAGAGTTTAGAAATGAATACCAAAAAAAATCTGTTCAGTGTTTTTCCATAACCATCAATTCCTTTGACATCCATGTCACTTCCATCTGTCCTCAAGTCTTTGCTCAAATATTAATTTTTCACTGTCCCTATCCCAGACTACCCTATTTAAAATAGGCATCCACATCCTTGAATATCCTGTACTTCCCACTCCTTTATGTCACTCTGTAATACTAATCACCACACAACATACCATCTACTTTACCAATGTGTTTATTTAATCCCTTAGATTATGAAGTCCATGAGATTTTGCTCACATCTAAAACAGCACCTAATATGATGAGTACTTTCTAAATATTTGCCGGTAACTGTTTTGTTCTCTAATATAAATGTACAAATAGTCTCGAATTTTTGTCTCCACCTAAATTTACTGCTCTCCCTCTATACATAATAGACCTGATCCACTGCTAAAACCAGAGTAAAAGTGCAATGAATATTTAAAATACTGATCAATTCATTAATTGTTGATTGCACTAGAGACACGTGAGAGCAGAGTGATAGGGGAGATGAACTATCACCTGAATTGAAAATAGAATGTTATTCATGTGTTCACTGAACAAATATTTATTAAAAGCCTTCTATCTTTGCTTTCACAAATGGCTCTGCCTCAGTAAGACGCTGATCAATGCAAATATCTATGCTCCAAGTAGTCACTTCAGTACTCTGATGGAATTTGTGATTTTGCTTTTGTACAGTGTACCCAAAGCAATAAACTAAGCTTAAATATATAATGAGCTGCCTAAGGAACTGGCACAATTATAGATCCTATTCTCTTAAATCAATCCCTTAACAAATGGCAGATAGGCCCCACTGATTTATAGGAGGAATTTTTAGGACTATTTTAAATGCAGAAATACTTTAAAAGCTTGATAGCAAGAAATAGGCTGGTGGCTCATAGGAGGAAAAGTGAATAATGGAGACAGGAGTTTAACTTTAAAATTGGATCCTGAAAGGGTGATTTAGGGTTGAGACAACAAGGAAAGCAGGTTCACTGGGACCTTCCCAACATTAATGAATTACTTCAGAAATATTACCATTCTGTTGTCTCTTGAGATGCCATTTAGTACTTTTTTTTGCTAGAGTATTAAATTATCTATGATTAACTTGTGAGAACTGGCCCATATTTCAGTAGATATTCTAACTCACCTAATGAGCAGTGCCTTAAGCCCCAGAGCTCCCTGGTTGATGGTGTAAAAATGGAGGACTTTTAACATGCTCCCAAGATCAAGCATATGTAGTTTGTATGTTATTTGGAGTTAAAGATTTTTCTAAAGTTCCCAGAGTTATTTCATTCATTTATTTAGGAAACATTAATCAAGCAACTATCCCACTAATCCCCATGGGTAGAGTGGCGATGAATCAGAATTAATCTGTTCTATCCTTTAAATAAAAGTTTTCTGCCCTTGCCTTGACATTTCTTGGGTATTCCATCTTTGACACTGGGGAAATGGGACTCAGACCTGATTTCCAAGAATAGTATCAGTTTGAGGGGTGCACAGGAGTCAGTTCATGTAGAGCAATGGGGATCACGTTAAGGAGCAGGAATGTGACTAAACACAATGGGGAATAACCTCTTCCTAGGACTTCCACTTAAGGCCAAATATTAAAGGAAGGTGACATGGAAACTTCCTGCTGTAAACACCAAGAAATACTGGATAAAATGGCAAAAACTTTTTTCAACACTAGGTACAGAGCTGAACTTATAAAATAAACAAGGATGGTAAAGCATTCCCAGATGCCAAGGGGAAACGGTAGATATTGACAGGAAAAATATATATAAGGGAACATTCTGGATGCTGGATATGTTTTAAAATTTCCATCTGAATGGTAGTTAAATGGGAGTTTATTTATATAAAAATTGACTAAGTTGTATGCTTAGGATCTGTGTACTGAGTATTTTGTACCTTAAAGTTTAATAAATAAAACAACCAAAAAGGAAAAACAAATACAATGATTAGATCACAACAGATTTCTCAACTGCAACAATAAAGGCTAACATCCCAAAGAATATAATTTCAATTTGCTAAGAAAAAAAATATCTGTCTAGAGCTGTATATCCTATGAAGCTATTATTCAATATATGGTCAAAATAAAAAAAATTTTTAGGCAAAGGCTTAAAAAAGTCCTCACAGATCCTCATTATAGATAGACTTACATAGGAAATTGCACTTGATAAAAAGGAGTAGAAAGCAAGAAATGACCAGTGAAAAACATGTTTCAGATGCCCCTGACCTTTCAGTCCACTGTATGAGGACCATCAAAAATTAGAAAATGGTGAGAGCTGGGTGTGATCTCATATGCCTGTAACCCCAGCAGCTCAGGAGGCTGAGGCAGGAGGATCTTCAATTCAAAGCTAGCCTCAGCAACTTATGGAGGCCCTAAGCAATTTAGTGCTACCCTGTCTCCAATTAAAATATATAAAAGGCTGGGGATGTGGCTCAGTGGTTAATTCATGTAGAGCATGAATTAACTGGGTTCAATTCCCATTACCACAAAAAAGAAAGATGATGGCTGAAGTTTTGTGGCCTGAATTTTTAGATATAAATTCTGTGCCTTCATTTTCTTATCTGTAAAATGGAGATGAGCAAAGTACCTTATATAATAGTTGTGAAGATGAAGTGTCCTTCAAACAATGAGTGTGAGCTATTATTACATATTTAATATCCAAAACCTTGACATGAAGTCATGCTCAATAGATACCAAAGAAAGGTTTTTTTCAGAAATTTCTTATATTTTTTCTCTCGTGTATCAAAATCAGCTTTTTTTATCTTCTTCTTTCTTAAAAAGGTGTTAGAGATCAAACCCCAGGCGCATTGGGCAAGTGCTCTACCACTGAGCTACACCTCCAGTCCACAAATAACTTATTTTGTCTTTTAAGTTTTCTAGATGTTTGGTAAACTATTCCTAAAAACTAAGTACTCAAGGGTCTCCAACAGTAGAGTAGAATCTTCTGCTTGACATTTTTAAATGACCACTCTAGCTATTGTATAGAAAAGTTAGAAGGAGGGCAGAAATGGAACTAAGGAAACCAGTTACAATGCATTTCAATAGGGTAAGTGGAAACCTACACTACCCTAAACTGGACATGAATTATTTTAGGAGAAAATATAGGAAAAAAATGTGAAAGACAAATATATTAGAAGGTAAAATCTGATAAAGAACTACTGGGAACATTAGAGCAAAAAAGTTACTAAATTTTACCTAGACACTCTAAATCAGAAAACACAACTCAAAAATCTGTCCTTTTATTCAGTTCAGTATCCTCTTTCATTATGTAATAATTTTAGTAACCACATATTTTCCATCAAAACTTATCCCCAACTAGACAATTTCAGATCTTACAGTTTTCACTCCCTCGCCTTTGATCATACAACTGCATCTGCCTAAATGTTCCTCTTTCCCTTCTCTGCAACTAGTCTCATACAAACTTCAAAGACTTGGTCAGATTTCATCTTCCTGCCCGGATTTATGCAGTTGGAATTAATATTTTCCCTCATTTTCCAAATGGGCAAACATCTATGATATTAATGGGTCTTTCCACTCATGCTGGATTACAAAACCCTGAAAATTAAGAAAGATGTCATCTTCCACCTGCATCCCCTACATCTTCCAACAGAAAATCATTAAAATGTGTTAAGGGAATTGAAGTTGAAATGAAAAGGAGTTTCATCATTGAACTACTTGAATAATGAAACATCTGAAAAAAGAATAGGGCTAATTATCAGGAGCCAGGAGGCTTCAATACCTGGGAGCTATATAAGGTGTTTCTGATTGCATTATCCCAAGAAGTTTACCTTTTAATGTTTCAGTCCTGATTTCTGAAATATTACTTTACCACTAGAAACACATTCCTACTTCCAACTACCTGAGAGGTGGTGGGGGGGAGGGCGCTAAAAGCAGTATATTTTTGTTTGCTATCACCACCTTGGCCACCTTAGTTTAGAGACATTATTCTTATTTAATAGGAAAATATTTTAATCTTTAGAATTCTGCTAGTTTGTCATCTATTCTTTTATCTTCAGGGTTGGCAAAGTTTTGCCCCAGAAAGCCCTTCATGGAAATGACCATTATGAATCAAAAGTAGCATCCATGGAGCAAAAGAGGGTCCAGTGCAAAGACAAAATAAAATATAATGGAAATAGGCTTTCTTACCCAATGAAGCAGCTTTAGGTGCTCTTGGAATTACTGCAATTATGTGAGCATTTTCAACGTTCCTCTAAGAGCGGCAGAGATTGTAGTAAATTGGACTAAATATGGCAAACCTTGTCTGCCAATGTTCACATCCTGAAGGTACTTTGAAACTTTATAATAGTAACATGTCTTCTTCCGAACAATCTCAAGCCTAGTTAAAATATACATATATATTAGCTGCTAAATAATGAGATTAAAGGTAAAATGTGCTTTTTCCCAATAGCATAATTCTGCAAATTCACAAGTTGACAGGTTTGGAAAAACCCTCTACTCATCTACAGACAATTCGTCATCTGTATCACCACATTTAGGTCTCCATTCCCTATTTAGCTGCCCATTTACCAGAATAATCTTTATCCTCAAGGCATGGAAAGTCTAGCCTTCTTACCTCTATGTGTGGGGAGTATAAAGTCAGCAACAATAAAAAGACAACAACAACAACGAAACAGTTTTCTTTCTTTTCTCAAGGCTGAATAATTGCAAATGGCCATGCCCAGGATGGTTTTCTAGTGATGCTGTGTGGCTCAGAGGCAGACATGCACAATCAAGCCACGTAAACCTGATCTCTTCCACTCAGAAGATACTTCACGTCTCTGATCCTCAATGTCCTCATCGATTAAATGGGATTAAAAATACTTTCAGAAAAAAAAAAATACTTCACTCACAGGGTTGTTAATTAAGCGATGTAAAATGAAGTGACACCATGACAGTCGTGTGGGAAGGTGCTTACAAAAGTGTATGTGTCCTTTTAGTGCCCTTTAGTTCCACATTCTCCACCCAGCAAGGGCCACACGTTTTCTCAAAGAAGGAAGGGTAGCAGTAGAGCCAAAGTGAAGGGCCAACTATCTGGGCAGCTTCTGAAAGTGGTGAACTTGAAAGGCTAATATCTCTCTCTAGGAAAAATTTAAAATTGGACAGAATTCCACACTCAGCAGAAATGAGAAAGGTTGTTTGCTATTGTTTGGATGTTAAATAGCCCCCAAAGGTCCACATGTTCAAGGCCTTGTCCCCAGCTTGGCAGTACTGGGAGGTGTTAGAAATGTGGGGTCTAGTGGGAGGTCTTCTGCTCATTGGCAGCATGTCCTTGAGGGTAATCTTGGGACACACACACACGACTCCCCCCAACCTTTATTGTACCTGCTATGAGGTGAGCAATTTTGCTCCACCACATGCTCACCACCACGATGTGCCGCTTCACCACAGACCTAAAAGCAATGGGACCAACTGATCGTGGACTGAAAACTCCAAAACTAGGTCAAAGTCAACTTCTCTGGGGCTGGGGTGTGACTCAGCGGTAGAGCGTTTGCCTAGCACGTGCGGGGCCCTGGGTTCGATCCTCAGCACCACATAAATAAATAAATAAAGGTATTGTGTCCAACTATAACTAAAAAAAATATTTTTTAAAAAAATCAACTTCTCTTAATAACGTCATTATATCTAGTATTTGATACAGTAATGGAAATCTGACTAAAGCACTCCAATTCAGCACACACATTTTAAATGTAAGTATCAAGTTACATAGTGTTCATTATATATAATCTGGAGCCTTACCAGGATGGATGGATTTCAGTAACAAGTAGATCTTTTGATTCCTGAGAACAATTAAAATCTTCATCCTTCTTGTAGTGGCTATGGACTGCTGGAGTATATTAAGATCTGGGTGGTAGTATAAAAGCTTAGAGATAGAAACTAGAAATAAACAGTCATGGACATGGGGCAGGGAAGAATTCCAAAGAATAAATCAGAAATGCCAAGGTTGGCAGACAGACAGAATGAATGAAAAGTGAGAGAACACATAAGGGAGTGGAGTTAGAAAGACAAGGAGAAGTAGTGAGAATCAGTGGAAATTTCTAGAAATACTATATCAAGATGTGATTATCTTCCTTATTCCCTCCTACAGAACTTTTATTAAATTCTACCTTGTTCATGAATGTGCTTAGGCAAGTATGGTTTTGTTTTAAGAGAACTTAGAAGAAAAAAAGAGGGATCACATGAAAGATTATAAAATGTAAAGATGTGCTACAGCTTCAACAATAGAAGATTTGTTTTATTTAACCTTTACTAAGTAGATTTTGAACAAATAATTATAAGTTTGAAGGGGTACAACACTCCTTGAGTCAACCCAGCTGTTTGGGGAGTAAGAAGAACTAGATAAAATACACATATGAAGATGTGAATTTGGTGTCAACATACCTTATATACAAACAGAGATATGATAAATTGTGGTATAAAGGTATATTAAGAATTGTAATGCAAAAAAAAAAGAGCTCATGTATAATGGCATGATTTGACGTGAACATACTTTATATACAGAGTTACGAAAAATTGGGCTGTGAATGGATAATTATGAATGTAATGCATTTAACTATTGTCATGTATGTAAGAGATATTAAAAATTAAATCTTACAAGACTGGGAATAAAATAATTATTATCACAAAAAAATAAGAAAGAAAACATAGGGAGCTAATCAGAGGTCAGATGTGTCAAGAAGGGAAGAAGCTAAGATCTACCTTCTGGGATGAATAAGTTTGCTAACTGACTTCCACAGGACGGGACAACAAAGAAATTTTCACAAAAGCATTGAGAGAAGGAACAGCCACGTGTCATAAGAGTGAGGTGTTTCTCAAAGGAGGGAAAGTTACCACCAGTGTCAAATGCTGCAGCGAGAGCAAGTGAGATCACAAGAAACAGGTCTGTTTGGTGGCAAAGGCCATCGGAGTGAAGAAATGACCCAGAGACCAACATAAAAGGAGAAGTTCATGAGTCAGATAAGGGCTGCATCTCTTCCCCTTGGTGAGTTCATCTCTTTCTGTGGCATCAATTACCTTCTAACTATGATCTACCCCAAGTCAACTGCTCTAGCACAAACACCCCTCTCTCCCTCCTGTCCTCTTCCCCCTTCTCCCTCTCCCACCAAGCTTCAGGCCTCTACCACAGCCTTTTATAACTGCATTTACTTGCCATGTCCTACAGGAATTTCCATTTCACTACATCCAAAATGGAACTGATCATCTTTCTCCCAAACTCCTCCACCTTTTATTTTCTCTCTTGACAACTATAGTCTATGTTAACGCTTGAGGGAAGCACAGATTTCTCCTTTGTTTACTTTCTTTTTTAAAAAGCCACCAAATGCTGTGATACTTGTAACCCCTTGATAGTTCTCTGACCCAACACCTCCCCTCCACCCCCTAATCAGTTAAGGTTGTCACTGGTCTTTATCATTCCCCACCTGTTACCTCACACTCCTCCTATTCCTGGTCTAGCCTGGCACCACTCCACAACACTGCCGGAGAGATCCTTCTGAATTGCAAATCTAGTCATGCAAACACCCAGGATTCAAGTTCTTCCTTTAGGATCAATAATCAGCATGGATATGAGATATGAGAGAAACACCTCATCTTTGTGCTTTAATTTTCCTTCTGTATAAAGGGGATCGTGCTGAATTTCTTTTTCCGCAGCAAAGGATTTCTGTGATGATTAATTCAACACTGCTGCCTCTAAACTAAGTTTTAAGGATTGTAAATGTCATAGAAACAAGTCTATGATATAAAGCTAAGTTTTAAAGTTTTAACTAGTAGAATATTAAATAATAATTTATAGTGTGATGCCATCAATTTAAAATGCATAGTAAAATCCTAGAAGGAAACAATTAAAATTTTTAATGACATTTGTCTCTTAATGATATGAATATAGACAACTATTATTTTCTTCATAATACACTTTCTACATTTTCCACAAAGGGCCTGGGATCCTTCTATAATAAAGGAAAAAATATTTGACTTTTGAAAACCTGAGCTGTCTGAAAGAGGCACTAATACAAAGGAGAGTTCCCCAATGTTAAGACAGCCATCATGATACCAAGGAGGGCTGCTGGGCTTGCTTACTTATTGAACTGCCGCAAGAATGGTGCTTTCTTTTCCCAGGGTTAATGTCCAAGAAACATTACCAAGGACAATTCTGAACCACCTCTACACCACCTGGCTAAGGAGAATGAAAGCAATACAGAAACTGACAGTTAATTAAAAGAGGCTGTAACACAGCTAATGGGTCCAGATTGGTGGGACACAATTGTAGCACCTGTGGTCCTCAGAATAAAATTCCAAACACCAAATCAGACTCCAAATAAAGTATAATTTTTATTGGAGCTTTAACATGATTGTAAATGAAAATTCACCCAATAATCTTTTCCAATTTTATGCATACCAGACAAGAGAAATGAAAGAACAACCCCAAAACAAATCATTAATAGATCCTTTCTTAGCAGTCTGATTTTCATTAAAGGAGTATTCTCTGCCTATCCATATTTTCAGATTCTTGGCTTATTGCCTTCAAAGAGAAAGTTCCTTTAAATGCTTCCACCATATAGGAGAGTAGACACAAGCTAATTACAGGGCACAAAAATTTCCATGCATTTGTTCTTCTCCTGTCACTCAAAAGAATCTGTATAGCAACTTTTTTTGTCGGGGGATGTAATAGACTTGGTAAAAGTCATCATTAGAAAAACTTAGTAGCTTTAAACCAGTAATTCTCAACCAGGGTTGATTTTTTTTCACATAAGGACATTTAACAATGTCTGGAGACTTTGTTTTATCTACCTCTCTATATATAGGTATAGGTACATATACTGGTATATGTTACATACACACATGTACACACACACGTAAGTATGTACACACACATACATATGTACGTACATACACGTGCGCGCGCGCACACACACACGTATTCACATTAATAATATTAATGGATTCCTAGAGCCAGGCATGGTGGCACACGCCTATAATCCCAGCTGTTCAAGAGGCTGAGGCAGGAGGATCACGAGTTCAAAGCCAGCCTCAGCCAAGGTGAGGCACTAAGCAACTCAGTGAGACCCTGTCTCTAAATAAAATACAAAATGGAGCTGGGGATGTGGCTCAGTGGTCAAATACCCCCGAGTTCAATCTCCTTTACCAAAAATAAGTAATGGAGGGTACCTGCTGGCCTGTAGTGACTAGAGCCCACAGATGCTAAAGTCAAACATTACACAATGTATAAGACTATCTCCTACCTCCAACAAAGATTAGCACCATAACTGAGACATCCTTGAACAATAAAATGTAATTTTAATTCTAGTTCATGATCACTGGTTTTCAGGAGTAAGAGACCATTTTCTTTCTTAGTAGGAAAGTGGTCAACTTTGGGCCTAAGTGCCTGTCCAGTAAAACCCAGGATTCTCTCAGACCAGGAGAAGGGTCAAATGTCTAGTCTTTCCCAGCCTCTTCCCCCAGGATTTAAACAGCAAGCCTTCTTTATCATTACAAATCATAAAGGTCGCTTCTAACTTTCATACACACCAAGATATTACATTAACTATCATCTTTATCACACTAATTATCATTCTATGTTTGGCAGATGCTATTTAACAATCTGAGATCACAGAACAAGACTTAGGTACAAATTAGACTCTGAGGCTATATGGAATCCTAGGGTAGGAAAAAGGGATAGATAAAGGATGATGGAGATATAATCCAGTCAAATATCAAATGTCACCTAAATTCATCATTCCAAGCTTTGGAACATAAAAACTTGAGTTTGAAATCCAGTTCTACCATTCAATAGCTACACAGCACACAACTGCCACATTTTGAGAGTCTGTTTTCTCTTATCCAAAATGCAAATATTCATATTTACCTTCCAGGGCTCTCTTTGATACCAAATAATAATGACCAAGAGTTTCCTTTTCCCTTTTATACCATCATTGTAATAGTGACTAGCTTATATTCACATTCAAACACTTCCTCAGTGGAAATTTAATATCTCAGAGCCTTAGTTTTCATATCAGAAAGAATGTTTACAAACACAAAGTGAATACCAAATACATTAACATCTCATATTGTGCCAGATACTCAGAAAGTGCTCTAAGATTGGTAGCTATCATTACTCTCCAGAAAGGTCTTAGGAGTGCTCCTCTTCCTGAAGGCGCTGCCCTGCCTGCTGTGTGCTCTGATTAAAGATCCCCAATATCTGTGTGATCCTGCACCATGTGGTTCACTTCTGAGCATCTCTTGGAACACCTGAGCATACTACTCACTCACAGGGAGTCTCTCGGGCCCTGGTGAGAGGGTTTAATATCTCCTAAATATTCTTATTTTTCCTCTATTCTGTGGTATATAAAAATAAAAATATTAAGCAAAAATATGAAGTTTCAAGTATTAACATTTTTAAAGTTAATTTTTATCTGACAAAAGTGTTTGTATATACTAAAGGCATACCATGTGATGTTTCCATGTATGTATGCATTGTACAATGTTTAAATCAGGTTGAAAACATTTAAAATCCTTTATTCTAGCTGGAGATGTGTAATACATAACTGTCATCTACAGATACTCTACCGTGCAATGGTGAACCAGCTTCTTATCTGTAACTTAATACAATGTTCAAATCCCCAACTCTCAGCCTTCAGTCACCATCATTCCACTCTCAACTTCTGAGTTCAACTGTTTTATATTCTACACAACTGAGATCATGTGGTACTTGTCCTATGCCCAACATTTCACTTAGCATAATGATCACTAGTTCCATTCATGTGCTTACAAATATCAGGATTTTATTACGTATAGCTGATCATTCCATTATGTATATGTACCAAATTTTTCTCATCCACTTGACCAACCCTTGAGCTGACTCCATATCTTTGCTACCGTGAATAGTGATGAAATGAACATGGGAGTGCCAATGTGTCTTTGACATACTAATTTCATTTTCTTCAGACAAACTCAGTAATGGAATTGCTGAATCATACTGTAGTTTTTCATTTTTTGAGAAGCGTCTATAACATTTTCCATAATGACAATGCTAATTTGTATTCCCACCAACAGTGAACAAGAAGTTACCTTTTTATTTTTTGTCTTTTATAATAGCCATCCTTACTTTTGTTGTGGTTTGAAATATCAGTGCTTGTGTTCACTATCACAGCTGGACCTCAGTGCAAACCTAAATAACTCAGAAATCTTGTGTCTGGAGCTTTGAAAGGGAGACTGCGGGATCTCAGGTCTAGATCCTTGCTAAGCTTATATGAAATGATCTGAAGTATTGCCTACCTCTCCACTTGGGAATTCACTCGAACTTTTTTATCCTATTTTTGACTTTTGTACCATGTTTGAGAAATTGTATCTGACTATTCTGATCTTAGTTTCTTATAGCATTTGAAACAGAGCCTTTCAAGGCCATTGTATGAGCTCTGCTGTATCATCAACTCTACAGAAACTTCATTCCTCTAGGTTTGTCCTGCTTCCACCTTTCACTAGAACAATGAATTGATCTAGCAAATTCCCAAGTACAGGCAACCTTTAGAGCCAGAAAAAAATTCTATCATCTCTTAGATCTTTCAATTGTGGTGGATTTTTGATGCAGTAGCTAATGCAACACAATGTGAAGTCAGTCTACTTAATTTCATGTTTTCTTCCACAAACTAATTCCCAGACAGTCCCTCAACACTCCTGATTCATCCTTTCCATGAATACACCAACAACAGCTCATCCTTTACTGCATTCTTCTGTACCTACAGCTTAATAAGTATTCATCCTCTGGCATTGTGTCTGTTTACCTATCTTCCCAAATAGATACCAAGCAGACACTAAGCAGGACTGGTTAATTTATTTCTATAAACTGATACTGCACAGGACATGGTCCATTAATCAATAAATGGTTGTTGAAATAATTGCACCTACAACACACGTGTATTTGCATACACAGTATAGTACAGGGAAATCCTATATAAAGTCAGAAAATCCATGAATGGAGAAAGTATGTCAATGGGTATAATTATACTAACCCAGGAATCAAACAAACTGCTACCTAACTGATGGCAGACAGACAAGTGATCTAAGTCTGAGTAATGTAAGATGATAATGTCAACCAGCAAACACCTGTGGGAACTAGTCTTCGAGGACCTTATTTTCAGACAGGCCAACCCTATCCAATCCAATCCCAGCTCTCACCTTTGGATATAATCCTTCAGCTTCATTCCCATGAAACCATGAACCTGGATCATCCTTCAGAGGGATAGCTTCTTTGAGCAGCTTAGGCAGTCACACATTTGGGATCTACTTGTCTATGAGTAGCTCTTAGAATGAGTTCCAACGATGAGACTCGTGCAGTAGGACAAAAGTAAACATCTGAAATTATTGCAAGTGAGCTGAACCACAGAGGAAGCAGGAAAGGAGGGCAAGAGAAATGGGTTTTACTGTACCAATCCTATGGTCAGTATTGCAATGAATGTTGAGAATCTGACAAAAGCAGCTCCTATGCCATTTTCAAGAATAGGGATGATCTCTGTAATAATTCCATGAGCAAAGAGACGGCAGCTAATGTTTAATCAGTTTCAGGGATTTAAAATATTGTCTGTAATGACTCATACTTGAAAAACATCCAGTTTTCTTTAGAAGCAGATAAACTTCAAAGATTATTTTAGGTCTATCTGGTTCAGTCCAACAATTTTTCAGATAAATAACCAAAGCCTAGTAGATCAATTTTTCTAAATTTATCAGTGGCTTCATTTTTAGATTTGTATTTGTTTGCACTCTTAAGTTGTTCCAGAAACATTTAGGGCAGTCAACAAGGTGAAATATATAACTAAATCAGGTTGAAGAGGGATGGGCAGGTGTGTGTGGGTCAGTGCACCAATATAGACTGGTTAGGTGTGGCCAATAACATTGCTTCCAGTGCTTTCTAACAGCCAACCTTACAAACTGTTTTCGTGGTTTCACATCTATGAGAACGCACTAGTTGATCAGAAAGTTATTAAGCCTATGCTAAGACCACAGAATAATTCTCCCCATGTTCTCAGAGAGCATCAGTTTCATACAGCACACTTCTGGGCACCAGAGAGGTGGTTCTTTCTGATAATATCCTCATAATACAATGATGGCATCACACTAGAGATTTGCAGTTCAACAAAGTAACTCTTGGGAGGTATATGATGTTTCAGGCACACAGCTCAATACAGGAAGAGAATCTAGAGAAGAGAATAGGTGGACAGCATACCTGAGGCAAGGTCAATAAACATTTTTCTCAAGCATCATTGATAGGTTTTTGAGGGCTGTCTTACTTCACCTGGTCCATCTTCACCATTTTTTTGCAACATGTTCTTCTATTCATCCACCCAGTGATCAAGCAAGATCTAAGATCAGTCCTTGAAGTTTCCAATACCTACCTACCTGATCAACAAGTTTATCGATGGGGTTCTTAAATATCTCAGAACTAGCAATTCCTTCTGTCCTGAATGTATACTAACCTGTGATCATTTCACTTAACATGGAATTTGCTGAAGTAAAGGTTTTTGCTTCTCCAGTAATGGTCCACTCTGTCACCTTTCCAAACACAACTCTGACATCTTAAAACCTTCGAGTGTTTCTCTGGTGCTCTAATAAAATCCCAAGTCCTATCCCATTAGACCAGGTCTTCTATTGCTGTTGCAGCCGGATTCAGGCCCCTCTCCTTGCTCTCTTTAATCCAGGGACAGAGGTCCTTGGGCAGTTCTAGCAGGTCCTTTTCCTTACCATTATCAGAACTTTCACATTTCCAGTTACTTTCTTAGAACTTCATTTGCATTTTTCATATTGTAATTAGCTGGTTGTGTAATTATATTGTAAAGTCTCTCTTCCCTGAGAACTGTAAGTTTCACATGGTGAGGAAGAAGTGCGTCTTTCTAGCTCACCATTTTATTTCTGACCTAGCTTAGTATCAGGCACAATGCATGGGTCATGGTAAGTATTGAAATACATGAATGAATCAAGAAATAACGGTATGATGAAATGGACAAATTAAAAAATAGAGTCTAGCTGTTCTTTTTCTAGATAGATGACTTTATATGTTGCATGGGGCTAGGTGTTCATACTCCACTGTTCTAGTGTTTCTGCTTGTCTTCTAAGGAAAAAAAGCACAAGCAGACATCTTTTGTTCTCGACCATCTTTGCAAGGATGTTAACATAGCAAATAGCCTTGGAAAAAGAAGTAGTGTCTATTTCTACAGCAGAGGGCATTGCCATTTCCTTACCAGCATAATATACATAATGTCTCCTCTAGAACCAAGGTTAAGCAAGCTATAAGCAGCCGTGTTATATAATTTAGGGTTTCCCAAGTTTTAGAATTTTTTAGCTGTAACAAAAAACTACTGTATATACAGCAACTACCTGAACTACTCTTCATTTCCCTTGTGGGATTTAGTGGGTAAGGGGAACCAATATGAATATTAATCTCATGATGCTTGCTATGCCACTAGTAACATAGTTATTTGCCTTCGATGCAAGAGTATAATGTCTTCTGCAACCATCTAGGAAACTAACAGGCTAATTTGGTATCTTACAGTTTTTACATTATGTACCTAATATTGGCAGAGCTGGGAGGAGGGAGTATGAAGGCTGAGACTCTGTGAAAAGTGGGAGTCCATAAAAGACAATATTTCAATAAGGTGTACCAAGGTGGAAAACCTTGGCACCAAACTTGTAAATCATAAAGTAGTGTTAACAAATGTGATTCTTGGAGCACTTGCAAGAAATAAGTGTTTAAAATGATGGTCCCTATGGGCAATCCCAATTCAAATCAGAGCCATACTCAATTATTCTTCTAGTTAAAGCAAGTTTGCACTGATCCATTGATATTCTTCCCAGACCTCCTAGAAACCAAGAGCATGCATCTTCCCTGAGACCAAAAAGAAAATTATGCCAAATGTATAATTGGCATATTATGAAGATCAGATGGTGAAAAATGTATTTTCAACATCAGGATCAGAATCCCTGAACTCTTTCAAAAAATATTCCAGGGTTGGGGATACAGCTCAGTTGGTAGGGTGCTTGCCTCACATGCACAAGGCCCCTGGGTTCAATCCCCAGCACTGAAAAAATGAATAAATAAGAAGGAAAACACATTCCAGCTGCATGTGCCCTCGACTTACTCTCATTCCATCCCCAGTGTCTTTTCCTTCAAGTCTATATTTCAGCTTTATATAAACATTTTATAGATATAATGATGAAAACAAAGAAAGCACATATCCAAAACCAAGATAAACACAATATACTAAAAGCTTTCCATTTCGGACAGGGCAAATACATAAGGTGGATGAAAAAGAACTTAACATTTTGCTTTAGTAGCAAAAAAATTTGATAAAGCAACCTCTGTTTAAATCTAGAAATGGAAAATTAAATGACATTCCCAGCAAATAAAAAAACTCAATAGTCTTTACTGCCAGAGTGCAGTGCAGTTTATGCTTCCCTTTATTTCAAAAATAAGCTCTAAACCATGCCGTGTCCTGGTATGACAAATACTGCTTGTTTGATGCCAAGAATGAAAGATCTAATTACTGATGGAAACTTACCTGTGAGCACAACCCAGCAAGAGCCGCTAGCAGGGCTCATTTAGAGACTTCTAATGGTTTTGATTCAAAGAACTCCCTGAAGACTGAACTGATTACATCAGGATTTCTGGCTGCAGTGGTCAAAGTAATACCCACAGGATATGACAGGAATTATGATGGATATCAAAAGCTCTGCAAGTTGAAGAGTAAAATCTCTTTTCTACCTGAGAGTCCTGTTCCATACAAAACCCAGAATATATCAACAGTGAAAAGTTAATCTCTTTAGAGTGGAAGTAATGAAGATATAAAAGAACGACTCTGCCAGGAAAATAAAAAAGAATCTTCTGCGTGAACATTTCCTCAAATCAATCAATCTAGTTAGAAATTTGCATATGATACCAAAAAACCATTAGATTATTAAATATCTATCAGCAAGATTAACAAGAGGGAAAAGCTTGTCAGCCTTCACAATAAATAAATATATTTAGGACCTGTACAAAACACCTGACCAGAACACCTCAAATATATATATGGAAACATTCTCCTTTCAAATCAAAGTTTTCCAGATACCAAGACCTATCTTTGAAAGTGGCTTAATTATTGGTGGAATTACAAAAAGATTCAATTTATCTTTTTAAAAAGTGATTGTAGGAAATTGTTATTTTTGAACATGTATTTACATTGCAAATCCTATAATTTAAATATATTAAAAATATATACATATATTTAAAATGAAAACCAAATAAAGTCTAAAGAATTTATGGAGAAATTCTACCCTCAAGGAGATAAGGCATAAGTCTACTTTTTTTTTGTTTGCTTGTTTTTAATTGATTCATAATTGTACAAATTAATGGGGTACGATGTGATATTCCAACACATGACTACAATGTTTAATAACCATATCAGTATAATTAGCATAGTCATCACTTCAAACATTTATTATTTGTGTTGGGAACCTTCAAAATCCTACTATTTTGAAATTCAAAGTTATCAACCCTAGTTTCCCTACTGTGTTACATAGCATTAGAAGATACTCCTCTCACCCAGCTGCACCTGTACCCACCCATCATCCTTCCTTCATGATCCCCATCCTTCCCAGACTCTGGTAATCACTATTCTATCCCCTACTTGCATGAGATCAACTTCCACATGTGAGAATGTGCAATATTTTTCTTTCTGTGCCTGACTTGCCTTGTTTAAAAAAGTGTCCTCCAGGTTCACCCATGTTGTTGCAGATGACAAGGTGCTTTGTTTTAATAGAGGGCAAGTACTCCATTGTATATATAAAACATTTTATCTATTCATCCATGTATATGCAGATTTTTCCCATGTCTTAGCTATTGTGAATAGTGCTGTACTAAAACATGGAAATGCACATATCCGACACAAGGATTTTCTTTCCTTTGGATATATCCCTAGTAGTAGAATTGTAGTATTGTATGGTCTAATACCTTCCCACTTCTGACGTGCAGACTGTGCTTAGTGATTTTCTTTCAAAGATTATAGTGTAGAAAGTAGGGGGAAAGTTACAGTGGAGAAACCTGACAAGTGCAACCTCAGCCCTATGATTAAGGTTTGTGTCACCAATTATGAATCAATACCTTCTGATATGAGATAATGAGAATGGCACTTTTTTCCAGAGGTCCATCTCCCCCAAACACTGGTTTAATCAGGAAGAAAACAAATTCCAATTGAAGGACCTGTACAAAACACCTGACCAGAACGCCTCAAAAATGTCAGTCATCAAAATCACAGAAAGTCTGAGAAACTGTCACAGCCAAGAGAAGCCTAATGAGACATGTAAACCAAATGGGATCTGAGATAGACTCTGGGAACAGGAAAGAATATTAAGTAAAAACTAAGGAAACCTGAAAGTATGGACTTAGTTAATAGTAATTAATCAATATAGGTTCATTAATTGTAACAAATGTATGATACTATAAAATGTTAGTAAGGGAATCTGGAAGTAGGGCTTATAGGAATTCTGATCGTCTTTGCAATTTTCCTATAAAAATATAAATATATTCTAAAATGAAGTTCATTCACTCATTTAAAAAAATTTAAACTATTTTTCTGAAAGTTACAAAATATCTGAAGCTAGAATCAATGGCAAGTCAATAGTGATGAGCTGATTATATCTAAGTAGGCTAATTATGATGCAGTTGTTTCACCAGAACTAGATAGTATCTAAAAACAAAGAATAACAATGTACAAAAGGTTACCAAGGCTTCTGCACTGTATCTAACTAGCATCTTCCAAATGCCAATTTTTTAAGCATGGAACTGCATCTTCCACTGATCCTGGAAAATACAAGTGCTGACCTGAGATGACAGCAAAAATAAAGTATGCAGGACTAACAAGATATAAACCCAGGATAAAAAGTTGCCTTCTCTTTGAAACATCTTTCTCTGCATGGAGCCCAAAAATTCTTTTCCAGAGTATATCTCAAATTAGAGATTTCATTGCAAATTCTTCTGGCTCATGATAAATCTAAATTTCTACTCAAATCCAAATGAGTTTCACTTCCATAGCCTGACAGTGCCCTTTCATGAAGACATGAATTGAGAGAAAAAGGTGGAGAAAACTGCATTATTTGTGCTATTATTGAGCACTTTGTACTTGAGCTAAATAGTCTTACTTGATCTTTGGGGAACAAAGATGCCAATTATATAATTCTGTTACAACAATACATTCCAATTCTCAAACACTATACTTTAAGCTACTAACTTTGAACCCTGTATACAAAGGTCTGACAAAGACCTTGTAAAAAATGTCATCTGCTAACATAAGCATCTCAAACATTACTGGGTTGTTTTACTAATGCTGTACCTAGCCTATCTTCCCAGAAGCACTACTAGAATGCTGGCAATTTTTTCTACCAAAAAATAATAATAATTAAGAAACTGTTTTCAGGGTTTTCCCACAATAATATGGGGAGAGTTAATTTCAAGCAAAAAGAAGACTGCAAAAATGAATATATTCATCTGTGCATTGTTCTATAATGCAATCATTAAAATGGCTATGGAAACATGTAATGTTAGGTGGAAATTATATGTTGTGGGGGGGGTCAACTGACTATCTCAGTTCATTCTGCACTATTTTCTACTCTGTTGCATCTCACAGAGAACTACATTGCCCTGTTCTGTGGCATCCAGTAGTTTCCAACAATGAGAGGCACCAGCAAGAAAAGTGAATGTGGGTATAGTTTACTGCGGCAGCTCAGCACCCAGACACCCTGGAATCCCTGTTTGTGTGCACTCCTCCTACTTCCACATGATTTCACTTCAAGGGAACACCTGAAGTTTATTTCCATCACACACACATGCACACACACACACAGCCCTCCTTGCCTATCAAAGATCTGGGAACTTACTTTCAAGGAAGGGGTACTCACACTTAACTAGGGAGTGAGATGAGGCCCAGAGCTGAGGGGCAGCCAATGCTCCAGATGTGCCTGTAGGATGCAGCCACAGCCTGAGGAAGTTGGCTGGGCCCTTGTCCCTTTTGTCCTGCCTCTCCCACTCTCTGGTCCTCCACAGCAGCATTTCTGCAGTAATTCCTTACTCAACAATTCCTGTCCCAGAAGATGTTAGCCTCCAGAAGGAGATGATAGGGGACCCCCGGGTATTTCTTCCCCTCCTTCTGTTTCAGCAATGTCCCCCATAGAGGCTGCATCACCTCCTTGGCTCCAGCTCCTGTCAGGTAGCCCCCACTGCAGTGGTTTAATGCAAGCACACCCAAGTCTCTTGTGTTAAGGTAAGGACGTTATTTAGAAGAGTGGGACCGAATTGGGATGAAAACATGCAGGTGAATCACAGAAAATTGATAACTCTTGAACCATGAAAACCTCTTCAGCTTTCATTGCCATTTCACAGCAAAAAGGGGAGCCAGGGCTCAGCAGGGGGCTTGCACCCATGTTACTCCCTCACCTTATGAGTCCATGGCCGAGAAACAGCTGGCCCAGCAGAAGAGATGGTTTATAAAGGATGCACAGGGGTTTTGCGTGCCATGCTCCACGATGTAGTGTCTTGAACTGAACAAATTATAAGGTTATTTCTCCCATTTTCAGCATACTTAGACCTGAGATCAATGGATGGCCATTTCTGCTTCTCTTTTCACAACTGCATGATATATTTCATTATTGCAACCATGGGTACTGATGATTTATAGATCTTGATTCCCCAAAGAGGAAGGTTTCCACCAAGAGACACACAATCTTCCCATTAAACTACAAATTGAAACTATTTTTTTTTTTTTTTAAATTTTGGGCTCCTCTTGCCAACAGGCAGAAGAGCCATTACTCCAACTGCAGTGATGATTTATCCAGTCTATCAGAGGGAAATACATTGCTGCTGCCCAGTAAGGACTGAGAAGACTCTCTAAATCATAGGACTTCCATGTGCAGAAGGAAATCAGTGGAAGTTTCCAACAATTCAATCAAGGCAGGAACACTAAATATTCAAATGCTTCATGAAGAAAGATTTGGTTTACACACCAAGAAAACAATCTGGTTAAGATATGCCTGAGTGCAAGAAAACAGTATAGAAAGTAGATGGAAATCTTTAAGTATGGCCTCAAGATTGGCTACAGAGATGAACTGTAGCAGCTATATGCATTTTTGCTGTACCTAAGCCTGCAAACATTAACAAAAAAACCTGTTTATTTCCCCTTCCTTTACTATTTTGTTTGAGAAGTACTGGTGAATCCTAATTTTAAAATTTTATTCACATACAGGCAGTCAGGGGTTTGCATATCACCTAGAGAACCTGCCTTGGATTATGGTTACCTGGTGCCTCCATTTTTAGGAAAAGTGGGAAAATGTTTCTGTGCTAATGACAGCTACCTCCTGGTAGATGGAAGTAGGAAGTCATTGTACAGATATTAAGCATGGTAAAAGGATGTTGTGGGACAAAAAGAACAGACTAACAGCCATTCTCACTTTTTACTTTCAAATACATTTCCTCTCTTCTCCACCTCCCTATGTATCACAGACAACTAAATTTTCCACCACGCGACCAGCACTCTGGTTTCATTAAAGAGGTTCCTGGCATAGAAGTTAACTAGTGAGATCAAAATAAACACACAGACTCAATTACCTTTTTCTATGACCAGGTCCGAGACAGCTCTCCCCTCTGGCTCTCACTTCGAACCACCCAGTGGGGCAGCAAGGCTTACTCAGGACTAGCAGGAGAGAGAGAGAACATGCCAGGGAGTGGCCTTTTATTGGGGAACAAGAAATTCAGGGGAAAATTCCATCCAATGAAGGTCGAGGGGGGCAGCATTCCAAGGTCAGGGTCAGTGATTGGTCTCAGGGTCAGTGGTCAGTCACACCCCCACACGGACAGGCTCTGGCACCTGGAGAGGGTGGGGATAGCGCCGAAACAGTTTGGCCAGAACGCCTCACACCCAGTCAGGGAGGTGCCCAATCATGTGCGAGAATGGCTTCCCACAAAATTTCCCTGGTCCAGAATATTTAATCAGAAGATGAGAGGATGGAAGAAATGGAGAAAGCTGCCTACTTTTCCTTTCTTTCCCTGCTCCCAGGGCACCTCCTGCAACAGCTGCATCTTCTGTGGGTCTAGACTCCACTAGACATCACCAGGACCCAATTCTGCCTGTATAGCCCCCTCCATGGGTCCAAATCCTGCTGGACAACCCTAGCATCTGTTTCTGTTGATACTTCTTCCCTTCATCCCTTCAGGTCTATGAAAGTAGTACTGTTTTCTTGCACTCAGGCATATCTTAACCAGATAGTTTTCTTGGTGTGCAATCCAAATCTTTCTTCATGAAGCATTTGAATATTTAGTGTTCTTGCCTTGATTGAATTTTTGAACTGTTGATAATTTGAGTTGCCCGATCTTCTTTGGCTTCTCAACTCCTGCATTAACTGTGTAATAAATTCCCTTTGTCATCTGTGTTTCAAACACTTAACAGGGGTTTCTATTTATTGATGTTCTAATATTATTAAGTATAAAATGCAGAATATTATGTAGTATGAACAATGATTTCATCCTAGTAAAGAAAACAAATGTACGTACTCATTAAAACAGTTCTGGGAAGATATATTTTGTTAATAGTAACCTGGGAACTTGGCTAGTTCCAAATTCTGTTCAATAGACAAAACTTACTTTGAAGTTCCCAAAGGAAATATATTAGAAGTCCTTAATTTCCAACAAATCAAAAATTGTTATTATTAGATCTGGTGCCGAATCCTAACTTGTAGTTCTGGTGAATGACACAAGACCATGTGGGAATTTATTTTCCTCTAGCCTGGAGGGAAACCTAGAGTCCAAGTATGATGAATGGCAGAGAAAGTGAGAGAAGATGATATAAAAATGGGGAAGAAGAAATAAGCCCATTAACAGATTTTTCAAAGGCTAGTGCCAGAGTTTTGAATTCCCAGGAGCATCACTCACAAGCACTACCTGCTTTCCTGAGGAGGGTTTTTCCCAAGGGATTATGCAAAGGATTGGGGATGGGGCAAGAGACCTTGGAGGAAGGAGCCCACAGAAATCTGGAAAGAGTAAAGAACTGTGGGAAACCCCTAAGCCATTCTAGCCTTTAGAAAGTATAAGCAAACAGCCATCCATAGCTGAAGGAGAGGCTAGGAGCTCAGAATGCCCAACCAAGGTTCAAGTGCATGGGCTGTGATGCAGAGGTGTGGCACAGTAAGAGGGCTGAGAAAACTCCAAGTCACTCCAGGCCCTTGAGGAGCAAGGGGCAGCAGCCCCATTGACTGGGGAAGAAAAGGACAGCTAACAGAGACCTTCTCTGAGGCACAAATATAAGCAAGCTCCTGAGGGCAGGAGAAGAGCTCACTGTTTACATTAAGCTCCCACACACTGAGGGAAATAATCATCCCGGAGATGGGCCAGGAACATACTCCTTTCCTATCACTGTGTTGAACTTGAGCCCTTCATCCTCTTCCTTGCTAGACTGAACTCAGTGCCTGGACGCTCTTCTCAGGACGAAATCCTCCCTTGGGGAATTCAGAAGACACTGAGATCTACCTTTCTCAGGACACCCTGTGCTTTAGGGATGGCGTGCACCATCAAGAGCTCCCAGGGACAAATAATGGCAGTCCTATTCCTCTTGCTAGTGGCCACTTCAGGCATCAGCACATGAGGCACTTGTGCTCTGTGAAACATGGGATGTCTGCTCAAGCTTCTGGAACAGTTTTCCTTAGTCTTAAGGCATATGAGAAAAGATACTCTTCAAAATGTGGTCACATCTGGCCATCACCCTTGGACATGCTTCAGCCCTCTCAATTCAAAGGAATGCCCAAGGAGAAGTCCAAAATTCTAAGGATGGCAAAGCAGAAAGAATGAATTTGGAGTCTCTTATGATCTAATTTTGTCATTAAATTACCCTTCTCTTGGTTGAGGAAATATCAAATATCCTTAATCAACTAGACTTGAGGCAGTCTGTTGCTCAGTCAAAAACATCCTAATTGATACAGAAACTGTCACAGACCTTCTGCTGGGAGGTGTTTGTTTTGTTCTGTTGTTTTGTGCTTAACAGCTGTATTGAGATAATTGATATACAAAGAACTATGCATATTTAATGTGCAATTTGAGTTTATACATATGTAAATACCCATAATACCATCATCACAATCAAATAGGCATGTCTAACACTTCCCCAAGTTTCCTTGCATCCGTTTGCTGTGTGTGCATGTGCCTTAAGAACACAACATGAGATCTAGCCTCTTAAATTTTGAGGCACACAGTGCCTGAAGTTAAAAATGCAGTATGTTGAACAGATCTCTAGATCTATAGTGCATAACTAAAACTTCACACTCCTTGAACAGTAACTCCCAATTTTCCTTGATCCCAGCCCCTTAAATATGATCATATTCTTTGTCATGTTCTCTACTTTTATGCCTATTTCAAAGGCTTCAGCTAAACAAAATCATGAGGTGTTTGTCCTTCTGTGACTGCCCTATTTAACAAAACACCCTCCTAGTTTGTCCATGTTGTTACAAATAGCAAGATTTCCTTCTTGTTTAAAGCTGTTTAATATTCCAGCATATCAATATACTGCATTGTCTTTCTCCCTCTGTTGGTAGTCACTGAGGGATAGTATTTTAGTTGGAGTTACTAGTGCTAGTGTTTCTTACAAATGACTAAAATCTCAGTGGCTAACATAATAAAGGTTCATTGCTGGCTCCCACACAGTCTGATCAGATGTTTGGTAAATCAGCAGTGGTTCAGGGAGTCTTACTTCTTACGAGGTCTGGCACAGGTACCTAAATCACATGTTTCGTTTTCTAGGCATATCCAGTGTATTTATCAAGTTTGTGTTTATCTACACACAGATTTTCCTTTACTTTTTTTTAAGGCCTTTAACTCTGGAGCCCAACCAAAATGAACATCCTCATTTTCTTTAATATCCATGAGTTGAAGGAATTAAAGATTTCAGATTTGCCACCTCACACAGCTGTAACTCCACTTTGCCTGTTCAAGTCAGAAGAGGGTTTGACTCGAGACAACATAGGATGCAGCATCTTTTCAGCCAAGGCATTTCCTGCTATACTCTAACTGTATTCATGTTTTCCTGAACTGGGAAGGGGAGTCGATTGAATATGTCTATAATTCTGGTTAGTAAGAACAAAAATCAGCAGTTCTGATCTCCCTGGGAACTCACATATAATTGAATAGAGCCCTCTGGGGAATGCAGTTAAAGCCACTGCTTACCATGTAACTTTCCTTGAGATGGAGAAGGGGCTGAGAACATTACTTTGCAGTCGCTAATGTGTTTTTAGTTGACTTACCTAATTTTTTTTTAAGGTGGACACAATATCTTTTATTTTTATGTGGTGCAGAGGATTGAATCCAGTTCCTCATGCATGCTGGGCAAATACTCTACCCCTGAGCCACAACCCCAGCACATACCTAACATATCTTTAAAATATTTTCTACTATATGGAAGAATGATATTAGATTATTGAGAAAACACAAAGAGATGTTAGACAAAAACATCTTCAAAGAGTTAAGAACGCCAGCAGTGCACACCTGTAATTACAGCAGCCAGGAGACCAAGGAAGATCACAAGTCAAAGCCAGCCTCAGCAATGGCAAGACGTTCAGCAACTCAGCGAGAGCCTGTCTCTAAATAAAATAGAAAATAGGTCTGGGGATGCGGCTCAGTGAGCAAGTACATCTCAGTTGTTCAATCCCTGGTGCCAAAAAAAAAAAAAAAAGTTAAAAATAATGGAAGGTATATTACCTGTCTCAGAATGCCCACCATACAAATTAGATAGTTAGCATAATGTATGCATTTAAAAAATAGAAAGCAGAGGAAAAAAATCACTTCTGTATTTACAAAGGTAATTATGACATCCCTCTGGGTCCTGAGCATGGATAGAATTTTGACAGGAGATTGTAGGAAAGAGGGATTTCAACTGGAAGGAAATGTAGACATAGAAATTTAGGGGAAAAGTGGTGAATTCCATGTTCATTCATCTAGAAAATACTTGGAAAATACAATTGATGGCATTAGTTGAGATCAAGTTATGGGACCAGATAAGCCTATATCTTAAAAGGTTTGAATTATGTGTATGTATCCTGGTTTATAAACCTGATAAGAAACCTTTTCAAAAAGTTTCATCTTAAAGGGGGAGAGGAAGAATTTATAATTACAATTTTTAAGATAAATGATCCAAGAAAAAGGAAGTAAGTAGCCTCAAGTCAGGAAGAAACCTGTCTAAAGCTTACTCAAGCTGAGGGCAACATTAAGGCTGTCTTGGTCAAAGCCTAAAGTCATTAATTATGGCATGTCTGGGGGAAAAAAAACTGGAATCTATATAGGTCATGCCTGGTTCATAAAATATGGAACAAAATCATAATATTGAGCAAAAGTAGTTAATAAATTATGTATCTTTCCAATATTCATATTTAAGGAGATGACCATTTTAGATTTTTAGTTTTTGTTACAATGGATTTATCTTAAAATTGAAAAGTATACCGTTCTCAAAATGAATTCAATGTACATTTTTAACTGCATGCCAGCAAGCCTGTGGTGCTGGGATGCAAAGACAGCATCAAAAGCAGAAAGTTGCTTCATTCCACCTGTTCCTGAAATCAGGAATGTTGTGTTTGCTTGGTATTGATGCCAGAATGGGCTTATCTGGTTGTTCATTAAAGCTCTTTAAGAAATCAATAACATTAGTATAGTAAGCACTGCCCTCCTTCCAGTGCAACCCTGAGTTATGGGTGTCACTAACATGAAGGTGAGAAGTTAAGATCATTTTCCTAATTGCTACCTATTCTCATGGCAAGATACAGTGAACTGCTTTTCTCAAGTGTCAGTGAAAATATCTCATCTTCAACGTATCATCTGAATGATTCATAAAGCACAATGAAACTTTGCCCTTGCTCAAAGGCAAAGAAAACCATTTTAAAGGAGAAGTTAATTGGTAGAAGAGGGTTTAAAATAGGGTTTAAACAAAATATTGTGTGACAATAGGTGATGGTGACACTATCTCTAAACAATTCAACCCCTCAAGATCACTCAGTTCTTTCAGAGCACATCTGAAATTTTCTACCTACTTTGTTCCAGCTTTACAGATGGAAGACAAAGTAGGGTTCAACATGGAAGTTATTTCCAAAAATGTAATTTTATATATGACACTTCAAGAAAAATCGTGTATTCACATAGCAGGAAAATTGACTCTCAACCTTATCGAATAGTTGGTGTATAATGGCCCTCGAAAATTAGGTATTAGATGGGTATATTTGGTCTAATTCCACTGAATTATTTTAATAAATTATCCCTGATTCCTCCTATATTAACAATTTTCTAAGATAATTTTATGAATAATGATAATCCTCAGATTATTTTTAAGAAAGAAGAAACTACCACATTGCTTTTCAGAGTGATTTTCTCTAAATAAATGGGAAAGAGAAGTTTGGACTTTGTGAAAAGAAAATATCCCAGTAAGTCAAATTATTTAGGAATTTTTTTAAAAAATCAAGTAAAAAAATCTCCAGATTTTTATTTAGATTAATTCCATCTAAAACAATATGTGGGGTCAATATCCAGACGGAAGCCACTTGCTTCCTTATTTTTCTTGCTGAATTCAGGAACCCTTCTACTTCTTTGAATTTTACATTTCAGAAGATAAACAAAGCCTAGAGCAACTGTGAATAAGGAATCAAAAGGAAATTTTCCTTCATTAAACTGAAATCCCAATAGTTATCACCTTGAGTGTAAGGGTGAAAAGGAAATAAAAAGGCAGGCATAAGAAAGCAGTAGTCTCAATTCTACTGGAAAATGGAGGAAAAAGAGCTCCACCCCACCCCAAGAAATGGTAACCACAATTCAGACCTCATGACATCTGCAAATCAAAACCATGCAATCTGTGTGACCCATAAAATCTTAACTGAGAATTTGGGGATTCTGTATTGGGCAGTGGTAGTGACAAACTAGCAGAAGCAAGCAATTACCTCTGAAGACCTCAAAAACATTTCCATAGAGAAAATTCAAAGTGATATTAAAGTCCAAAATCATAAAACACAAATCACTATAGGTAAAAGCAATAAATAAATAAATAAACCTAAGGATCAGGCCTGCAAAGATTTGAGATTCTAATACTAATATTCCTCACAGAAGACTAAAGAACTATTACAATAAGAACATAAAAACAAAAAGAATGGTTTAAAATATAATAAAATTATGAAAGAATGGCAAAATACATATGAAATTAATAGAATTTCTAAAAATAGGGGATTAAAATTAAGAACACAATAGATACATTAAATAGCATACTAGACAGAGCTAGAGATAAAAATGAGGAACTGAAAAATAAATACCAAGAACATGGCAAAAGATACAAAGAAGTAGTTTTGAGAGAAAGGTTAAAGAAAATCTGACACAGGTGACTTCTAAACTACAGTCAAATGAATCTCATAGTTTTTTTCATATATGTACATAGGAAAATTAGGTGAATCTCACTATCATGTATAGCCACAAGAATGAGGTCCTAATTAGAGTAAGAAAATCTATGCATGCAAAATTTTATCAAAACATCCTACTCTCACATATAACTAAAAAAAAAAAAATCTGACCCACAACAAATGGAAGTTCCAGGAAAAAAATAAAATAGGGAGAATTTTGAGGAATATTAAAACAATGAGAATATTCCATAATTTTTGAAAATCTCCAAACATCAAATCTAGGTAAGCCAAATAAAGATTGAATAAAGAAAAATCTCATTTTTATATAATTTCCACAATTAGAGACAGTGCTCATTTGGGAAAAAATATATAACATCAAAAGCCAAAAAATTCTTAAAATTAGCCAAGAGATAAGAGATCATTTTGACTTTCTCATTACAATAAGGTGTAGAAAAAGATTATGCTCAATGTGCTAAGAATTTTATAGTCAGTCACAAAATCCTACAGTATTAAAGACAAAGGAAGTACACTTTAAAGCAAAAAAAAAAAAAAAACTTGAGTTTGCTTCTGGAAACCTACATGAATCAGTCACGGTTGTCCAAAGAAATTGAAACAGAATTCTTCTACATATATGTATACACACTTGTGCACACAGTGATCATGGGAATTAGCGCATGCTGTTATGGAAAATGAAGAGTCTCATGACCTGAACCTAGAACGCTTCGAATATAATTCGGTCTGAGTTACTGAGCCCAAAGGCCTGAGAATCAGGAACTCTGAAGTCTAATAGCAGTGGCAGCTATTATCTCGGTTCAGAGAGAAGTATCTAATTCACCTTTCCTCTCCACCATTTTTTCTATTGATGGCCTCAACTGCCTGGATAATACTCCCCCACATTGGTGAGGGCAGCTCTTCAATCTACTGAGTCGAATGCTACTCTCATTAAGAAACACTCACAGAAGTACCCAGAAATGATGTTTTACCAGCTGTCTGGGTATCCCTTAATCCAGTCATGCTGACACATAAAACCAACCATCATGCTGCATGAAAAGATTCTAAAGCATGCATGCTTAAAAAAGATATCAAATATCCCACATGAAAGAGCTAAGATTCAAGAGGAAGGCCAAAGGCAGTGTAGAATAGGAAGAAAAAAAAAATCTACATAACTATTGTAAGAAGCACTAACAAAAAAAGTCTTCTTAGAATTTAAATGTAGAATTTAAGCATACCAAAAAAATCATAATTGAGAGGGAAACAAATTGAGTTGCAGTGTTATTTTCAATGCACAAATTTATTGGGTATAGCATGGTTGTGAGATATACATGTACAATGTGTAATGATCAAATCAGAGTAGTTAACATTTTCTTAATTATTTTAAATTTTTGAGTAACAATTGTACTTATTTGATAGTGATATTTCAATACATGTATGTCAAAACAGGATAATTAATATTTCCGTCTCCTTAGCATTCCTTTGTTTGAAGCACTCAAGCTCTTCTATTGTTTTTCATACAATTGTCACTCTGCTGTGCTATAGTATCCTAGAAAGTACCACTTCTACCCAGTGAGTTAGTGTTTTATGGACCTGAGTAGAGATTAACAATTGAATTTTATAAGGAGTTATGTTGCAACTTGTATAGAAAACAGTAAAATAGATTATACAAATTTTAAGCTAGTGAAAGGAGAAAGAATTTTTAAAAATCCAAAAATAAGTATGCATGTGCCTAAATATGTACAACACATGCAAAATTTACTAACAGAAAAATATACAAGATGAAGAGTACAAAGTAAAATAGATTCATATATGAATGTATTATTACATGAAATTTCAACAATGCAGGAAGTTGTATAATTTTTTATACTATAAAAGATGTATGTTGTCTGCACACATAAACGTACGTATAACCAAAATATGAAGATACAGAAAATCTGAGTCACAAAGTGGATAAAGTACCAGCCAATTTTAAGCTACCTAGACAACATCAGGCAAAGTAAACAGAAAGGTACAAGGGGTAAAGATAGTAACGGAAGCTGTGAATCATCAGGACTTACAGCAATCTTAAATCCACCTAATGAAATGATAAACATAAGAAAAATTGATAGACATATTAGAAATTCAACCTCCACCACAGTAGTGGGGTTAAAAAAAAAAAGACTTCTCATTTATTGGTCCCTACACAAAAAGTTGCTGATGATTATTAGTAATCAAAGAAAATACCTATATTTATACATGTATTTTTAAATGAATATATCTTAGCATAGCAAGATGGAATTTCACCATTTTGGTGGAAATTAAAAACTGAACAATAGGACATGGAGTAACAGGAAGTCTCGACTTGAAACTGCATAGAAAAAGGAATTTGACACATGCATTCCCTTGATCCAACAATTATATCCCTGGCAACAGACCTTAGAGAAACTCTTACACATGTGTATCAGAAGAGAGACATATGAATATGTATTTCAGCATTTTCAAAAACCAAAAGTAGAAACAGCGGAAAGGATAAAGTGTGGTATATTCCCAAAAGGAGTTATAAAGCAATAATAAATGAAACAATGAAGATAAAATACAGCAATCACTAGGCTATAATAGAATCTTGAAAATATAATACTGAGTAAAAGATTCAAATCACAAAAGAGCACATAAATTATGATTCCATATAAATAAAGTATGTGGGACTGGGTTGTAGTTCAACGGTAGAGTCCTTGCCTAGAATACACACAGCCCTCGGTTCCTGCCCCAGCACTGATAAACTAAAAAATGAATAAATACTGCATAAAACAGACAACACTAAAAACTATGTGCGAGTATGTGCCTGCCACAGTTTGGTATGGGGCTTGCACTGGGCCAAATAACCATATCTACTAACACAGCTCAGGAAAACCAAAACATCTGGATATGTCAGATGAGGGCTGCCAGAACAGAAGCTGCAGGACATTTTCAGTCTTCCACGACCACCCCAAAAAAAAAAAAAAAACAGACAGTAAATAACTCAGGAAAGAATTTGAAGTTCAAAGGAATTCAAGCTCTGGAAGGGAAACAGGAGACTATGACCTAAGAAACAAAAGCCATACAGTTTTAGAAAGTCCTCAGTGTTAAATCACATTTTCTCCAAATCCTCCAATTATTCCTCATAAATACCAAATCCTTAGTATTCTGAATTCAACTCAACAAAACAGAATTCTTCTCCCTCCAGCTCCACACTTTTTCACTCCTGGTTTTTTTTAAATATTGTTCCCTTTCTAAAACTCCTTGTGCTGCATCTCACTATGTCCAACTCCTGCTGGACACTCAAGGTACAACAGACCTTAGAGAAATAGACTTCCCTGAAATGATGCTCTTTGTGAAACGCCCCCTAATCCTCCTCGTTAAAAGGAAGCTCCGAACTCTCAAAGCAGGAAGTAGCTTTATTATGATACAGAATGCTTTCACTCTTGCTTACCACTTAAAAATCTGCATTGGTGGAACCTATAGTCCAAGGAGAAAGTCAGGCAGAGTTCCAGGAGTTCTATTCACACAATCTCCTGCTTTGCCTCCTGGCAGATGTAGCAAAGACTTGAATAACAGATATGTTGACTGACATACCCCGAGCAAGAAAACAAAAGGTTAGCCCAGACTACTCTTTGAAGAGCTTCCCCAGTGAGAACACTCAGATGTGGGAGAGCTAAGGTGTAGGACTGCCCTACTCTAAGACTCAATGTCATGGCCATCCCAGATTTCTCACATCTGATTGAAAATTGCATGTATCAGCCTATCAACTTGGGACTGCTAAAAACTAATTATGTCCCCCTATAATTTTTATGAAGTCCCAACCCCAGTGTAATGGTACCAGAAAGAGGGGCATATGGGAGGCAATTTAGCTGAGAACATGAGGGCTCCCCTTAGTTGGATTAGTGCCCTGATTAACACACATACCCCAAAACTTCCTTTCTCTACCATGTGAGGATAAAACAACAAGATGGTCACTTCCCCAAGAATTGAATCTGGGAACACCTTGATCTTGGATGTCTAGCCTTCGGAACTGTGAGAAATCAATGTCTGTTGCTTAATCACACAGTCTATGGTATTCTGTTACAGCCACCGGGACAGACTAAGATAATGACTTTAAGACGATCACACACTAATGGAACAACCTGGACATCAAAGAGAAGCAGCAGTGAGATCTAACAGAAAATTACATAAAATGAGCAAAGGCAGCAGCTGCAGAAATATGAATTGAGGTCATCAAGGAACAGAGAGCACCGGCACTTTTCTCAGGAGAGGTGAATAGACTTCACCTGTTTCTATTAACAGTTATCTGATTCTTGGGTAAATGCTAATAAATGCAGAGAAGTCAGTTTCTTTTGCAACTCTAAATACACTAGACATGAAAGCTGCACAAGAATGAACACTGAAAAGTGGACATCACCTTATGTCTCTCCACCTCCTTCATGTACAGGAACCCGTAGTTTTTATTATTTAGCACAAAAACTATCCAGGGTGAAGTCAAAAATGAAATGAAGTTTTCATACCTTAACCCAAGAATTACAACATTGCTTTGAAATTCCAATTTTGTTTCATCAGAAAGCCTGCTAACAGTGGGAAGGGGAAGTATAAGTGTGGCAAAGGTGGGCTATTCATTTATAATCTTCAATTTCATCCTACGCTCTCTTTCTGTAGTGACCAACAGCTATCTGAATACTCTGCAGTCTAGCTCTCAGGAGTTTGATTGGCTCAATGAGTGGGATGAGGCTCATGAGTCAGGAGTAGTTAGGGCATAGATAGCCCATGGGGCGGGGCGGGGTGTGTGTAGTAAAAGACAACAACCTGGCCTTTGGCAGGGTACAGTCAGCCCTCCACATCAGCAGATTCAGCATACTCCAATTCGACCAACCTCAGAAAATATTTCCAGGCAAAAAAAACTGCATCTACCATCTACACTGAACATGCGAGCAGCTTTGTCTTGGCATTATTCCCTAAATAATACAGTTCATAGCATTTACCTTTCCATAGCTGTACCTACTATTAGATATAAGTAATCTCAAGATGACTTAACCTATGGGAAGATGCCCACAGATTCCATACAAACACCACACCGTGCCATTTTTACATAAGGGGCTTGAACAAACTCGGATTCTGGTATATATACGAGGTCCTGGAACCAATCTCCTGTGGATAAAAAAAGGGACGGCTGTTTATTTTCCAACAATTTGAGCTCTTTCTCAAATAAAAGGTAAGCACATTCATCTCTCCCTCTGGTCATAATTGTGGGTTTGTTCACATCTGCTCATAAGGTTAAAAACATTACAAGTGTCACAGTATTAGGACTAGTTATGGCCAAGTCGCATTTAATCCAAGCACTGCCTCGGTGGTGGCCACAGGCCATTTGGTTATAACCAAGTTCTCTTTGGAATTTTTCAAGCAGCCAGGATGTGTAGAAGATTTGGTGGGACATAATATTTAATCAAACTAATCTTTGAATATTAAATTGCCTCAAAGTTATAGTCAAAAGTGTATTACTTTCATTTCTGTCATTTACCTGCTGCAAAACCAACTCAAAAATACATTACTGAACTTCAATTTTTTTTCAGCTTTGATTAAACTCATAGGTCCTTTGTTTCTTTTTTTTAACTTTTTTTTTATTGGTTGTTCAAAACATTACAAAGCTCTTGACATATCATATTTCATACATTAGATTCAAGTGGGTTATGAACTCCCATTTTTACCCCAAATACAGATTGCAGAATCACATGGGTTACACATCCACATTTTAACATAATGCCATATTAGTATCTGTTGTATTCTGCTACCTTTCCTATCCTCTACTATCCCCCCTCCCCTCCCCTCCCATCTTCTCGCTCTACCCCATCTACTACAATTCATTTCTCTCCTTGTTTTTTTCCCCATTCCCCTCACCTCCTCTTATATGTAATTTTGTATAACAATGAGGGTCTCCTTCCATTTCCATGCAATTTCCCTTTTCTCTCCCTTTCCCTCCCACCTCATGTCTCTGTTTAATGTTAACCTTTTCCTCCTGCTCTTCCTCCCTGCTCTGTTCTTAGTTTCTCTCATTATATCAAAGAAGACATTTGGCATTTGTTTTTTTAGGGATTGGCTAGCTTCACTTAGCATAATCTGCTCTAGTGCCATCCATTTCCCTGCAAATTCCATGATTTTGTCATTTTTTAGTGCTGCGTAATACTCCCATTGTGTATAAATGCCACATTTTTTTTATCCATTCATCTGTTGAAGGGTATCTGGGTTGGTTCCACGGTCTAGCTATTGTGAATTGTGCTGCTATGAACATCGATGTGGCAGTATCCCTGTAGTACGCTCTTTTAAGGTCTTCAGGGAATAGTCCGAGAAGGGCAATAGCTGGGTCAAATGGTGGTTCCATTCCCAGCTTTCCCAGGAATCTCCATACTGCTTTCCAAACTGGCGGCACCAATTTGCAGTCCCACCAGCAATGTACAAGAGTACCCTTTTCCCCACATCCTCGCCAGCACTTGTTGTTGTTTGACTTCATAATGGCTGCCAATCTTACTGGAGTGAAATGGTATCTTAGGGTGGTTTTGATTTGCATTTCTCTGACTGCTAGAGATGGTGAGCATTTTTTCATGTACTTGTTGATTGATTGTATTGTCCTCCTCTGAGAAGTGTCTGTTCAGCTCCTTGGCCCATTTGTTGATTGGGGTTATTTGTTATCTTATTGTCTAATTTTTTGAGTTCTTTGTATACTCGGATATTAGGGCTCT
>NW_025999900.1:33214902-33260917 GCF_001458135.2 Marmota marmota marmota
CCCTGAATGTAATCTGCCTCCTTTCTCTTGTAGCTTTTAATATTTTCTCTTTGTTCTGTATATTGGATATCTTCATAACAATGTCTCTTGGCATTGTTCTACTGTGATTTTGTATGCTCGGTGTCCTGTATGCATCTACAATTTGTATATCCGTTTCCTTTTTTATTTCTGGAAAGTTTTCTATAATTATTTCATTCAGCAGGTTGCTACACACCAGGTCTGCTGCTCCTGGGAGCCCTATTTTCATGAACGACTGGGCACACTCTCCCTGTTTGCCATTCCCTCAGACCCTAAGTTTGTAGAGTTTGGGGCTGAGAACCCTCAGCGAATTTTGCTTGCCCTCCGGTAGCCACGCCCCTGGTAGCTGGTGCAAGAGACCTCAGTTGTCAGCACTGGTGGGAGCAGTAGCCGGGAGTTCCGCGCCACGGGTCCCGCGCCACTCCTGATTCCCTCGGTCTGGCTATCGCGCTCACGGGAGAGCTGGGAGGGGCCCTTAAGGTTTCCCCGCTGTGTGGAGAGGGAAGGCTAGGGGGTTACACACCTGTTGCCACTGGTTTCAATGACGTTATCTCCTCCGCCCGTGACGTCAGTTCTCTGCCATGGTGGTATCCCATGCAAATGGCGACAGTTCGTTCCCTTTGCCGGGTGACCAATGCAACGGGTGGGTCCTGAATGGCTCTCCCAAGCCCCGTTTCAATCCTGTGGCCACTGCCTATGAAGGCTCTGTTGGCATTAACCTCCGTAGGTTCAGAAGGACCGACCAGTTGTTTCAGCAGGATCGTTTAGTGCTGAGTCACAGCAGTTTGTCTGCGAGAAGCAGGCGAATGGGAGCTTGAATTCAGCCGATCCGGGCTCGGTGTGTGTTCTGAGAGGCCCAGACTGTTCGCCCCAGATCCACGTCAGCTCAGCATTGCCTAGTGATCCTGAGCAAACAGCATTTAGATGGTTTACGACTCCCTATGCCCGTGCAGCTGAAGAGGTCAGAGACTTGATCTCTCCGCGCCCGCCGCCATGTTGGATCTCAAACCAAAATATCAGTCCTTTGTTTCAATAGCAACTGATGTTTCAATAGCAAATGAAAAATCTTAAGTAAAAAAAAAATATTGAAATAAGTGGTTCTTGAGAATGCAAACCTTGCATTATGAATTACCTTTTTTAAAAATGAAAAATGATAACATTAGTGATGTTTGCATATAAGTTGCCACAAATTTTAAGTGAAACATGCTTATTTAGTATCTTGTAACATGAAATTCACTTTTTCCTTTATCTGTTCACTATAAGTCAATGTTTTTCACTTATAGCCTTTAGATTATACATTTGTTATCAGAACTCTATTTAGACAATGTCTGGGAAAGTTGATTTTTTGTTAATAAAATTTTAATAAAACTATTTTAATAAAAATTTATTAAAATATTTTAATAAAAATTCAAGTCAATTTTATTTCTGTGTATCAGCAATGAAGACTTGGAGTTGAAATGTAAAGCATAATACCACTTACATAGAACCAAGAAATAGAAAAATATGAACCTGAAAAGATTAGTATAATAACACATACAAATTTCTGGAAAAATAATGAATAGAATGTAAATAAATGGTAAATCAACCTATGATCATAGAATAAAATATATTAAACATAATCACAACAATCCTAATGAGTTGTTTCACAAATACCAAAAGAAAATGTTCTAAAGGCCTGATCATTACAAAAACCAGTAAAATTCTCATATATTTTATATTTTGTGAGGTTTTATTCTTTTTAGATATACATGTCAGTAGAATGTGTTTTGACATATATACATGCAGTATAACTTATTAGGATCGCATTCTTGTGGTTGTACTTTATGTGGGGTTACACTGGTTTTTTATTCATATACGAACATACAAAAATTAGGGCAGAAATTCTGCACCGTCTTTCCTTTTCACCCTCCCTCCCTTCCCTTCTTTCTCCTTTGCCTATTCCACTGAACTTCTATTCTTCCCTTCCCCAACCTCTATCATGAGTTAGCATCCACATATCAGAACATTCAGCATTTGGCTTATTCCACTTAGCATGATAGTCTCCATTTCCATCCATTTGCAGACAAATGCCATAATTTCATTCTTCTTTATGGCTGAGTAAGATTCCATTGTCTTACCTACTTTTAAGCTACTACGATTTCACTGAAATAGCTCTAACTTAGTTAATATACAAGAATAGAAAGATACACTTAGGATCACATAGATAAGAGTTCAACCTCTGAGGCAGCAATATGAATACCTTGGACCCTCTCATCCTTGATGCAACCATTCAAGTGCTGAAAATGCTATCAAAAAAATCATCATCATCATTATCATCTCTGGGAAGGGCACACAGTCAATGGCAAACAACTATTCAAGAAAAGCTAGTAAGTCCTGGTAAGAATGTTAAGAGCCTGAAGCATTTGAGCTATGAGATCCTCACATCTCACTTCCCCCAGGCCAGGCTCAATATGACAGCAGCTCTGGGGTAGGCATCCACACCAAGGCAACTAGGGTGGCTCCCTACCCAGCTGCCAAGAGAGGACAAATGGAAACAGACATTTATGGAACACTTGAAGAATAAAGTCAGGATACATACTCTTTCCTGGTGTATATGGAACATCCTTCAGGGCAGCCCACATGCTAGATTTTAGTACATGAGAAGATCAAGAATTGTAGAGAAAGCAACTGTGACTTCACTGGGCCACTGAACCAACCCTACCAGTCACCTAGAGTTCTCGATATGAGGTGAAAATGTCTTTATTAACCTGATGTTGGCCTTTGTTTTTATTTTTAACTGAAAGTATTCCAAAGCAATTCTATTGCCATATGAGAAAGGGGAGAAGATGACTAAGCTTACAGTTTTGACAGGAGATTCTAAGGCTTCATATAGAAAGTGCAAAGGCGCTGTGGAACTCAAGTCCATTTTTATTTCTCATTTGATCAGTCTATTAGGCACCACATTAAAAGTCACCTACCTCTGGCTGCCAGCATCTCACCTATTACTATGCACAGCACTGCAATACAGCAGCCAGGTTACCCATCCATCCTAATGATTGCTCAGGCTTTCAGAGTACACGTATAATGATAGTTAATCCTTCCTGTTAGTCTTCAGAGCCCTCAGGTTGTAGTTTAAAGCCTTTGAAAAAGGTCTAAAAATCACTTTCAACTTGGTCAACAAACTGAAAAAATTCAAGTCAATTCTGGAAAGTGGTAACTGGCTTTGCCAGACTCTTCTTAGAAAGAGGGTAAATTTAAACCCCAAAAGCAAATGATCTCAGATTGCAGTCCTGAAATCAGCTGCGCCAACATCATCTGGAGCTCATTAGAAATGCAAATTTCCAGGCTTCCCCAGACCTACTGAATCACATGGCAAAAGTTTGAGAACCACTACCCTGTAACAGAGGCATATCAGATGATGCTCACCTTCATCCCTTTTGTGTTAGTCTGCAAATGGTATCCAAATCCATCATTTGATATCATTAATTGCCAAGCTTAACACTGACCCCATGCTAAGGTTCATGAGGTGGTACAACAGAATGGAAACTTTAGCAGTTTAAGAGCTGACAGGCTGTGGTTTTGTACCCTGGCACACAGCAGTTCTGCTTACTGACATTTAACCATAGACACTTGAAGCAGCTGACAGATACCTGTAACAGATAAATAGGTAATGGCAGTAGCAGAAGTAGGAAACAATGTAGTATGGACAGAACGATTCCCCTTTAGGCTTAGTGCAGTAAAAGTCCCTAAGCTATATAAGCTAAGAGTCCTGTTTTAGTCAGCTTTCTCGCTGCTGTGACTAAAAGATCTGACCAGAACAATTTTAGGGATGGAAAAGTTTGAGTGCTCACGGTTTCAGAGGTCTTAGCCTATGGAAAGCCAGCTCCATTCCTCAGGGCTGGAGGTGAGGAGAATATCATGGCGCAAGACTGTGGCAGAGGAAAGTGGTTCACATGATGATTAGGAAGCAGAGAGACTCCACTCTCCAGATACAAACTATATAAGGCATAGCCACGCCCCCCCCATGAACCACTTCCACATCCCACCTGCCTCCAGGTACCACCCAGTTAATCCATCAGGGATTAATTAACTGATTAGGTTAAGGCTATAACCTGATCATTTATCCTCCAAACCTTCTTGTATTACCTCACATATGAGCTTTTTGGGGACACTTCCCATCCAAACCGTAACAAGTTCCTAGGTTGCTGACAAGCTTGTACCAATATAAGAATGCAGAATGCAACCTCCAATAGAATTGTACCAACTCTCTTGCTTTGATTTACCCAAAACTTGCTTATTTGTAAAAGTAAAAACCCTCTGTGCTCAGGGCTGAGACGATAGGAATTATCTCTCTGGGCCGTGGCTCCACTAATAAAATATTATTTCCAGACCTTGGTATACTGATCCTCATTTCTGCAACAATGAGAGCTTTTCCACTCAAATCAGAAATACATAACCCCAAAACCCAACTTCCAAGTATGAAACTATAGACTGTCAACCTAGGAGGGAAGAGGAATGAAAGATCCCAATACATTCTGCCTCCACCGCCAATAAAGACAGAGCCTTTCTTCCTTGAACATACCCTAAATCACGTCGCTAGCCTATCATTTTTCTTTCCCTCCCCCTCTTTCTCTTCACCTAGAAGTCAATCAATTCTCACTTTATTTTAAAAATAGCTCTTATCAACAACCCTACTGCATTTCCATCTCAAGTTATTATCTTTGCTCTGTCTAAACTTCACACTATTTTCATTTCTTTCAGCTGGAAAGTGAAGGCTGAGCTTCAATGAAGTGTGTGTGTGTGTGTGTGTGTGTGTGTGTCCTGAGATTCAGCCTAATTACCTTGTGCCACAGACAATGTATTATTGTTCTGTCCATTTTTAACAACTGTCACTGCAATGAAAGAGGTGATCTCAGTATGAACCATCCCCCAACCCCAGTTACCTTTTACTGATCTCTAATTTGCATAGATATTCACCAGGTTGTTTTCTATATCCTCCTCACTATGTATCCCCTAACAGATTTTTCAAAAATGTATTTTCCCTGTTACTGGAAGAGTTTTGAAAATGTGAATCTGGTTATATGTTTATTATTGTCAACCAGCAACAACCTTCCAACTAGAGAACACAGAAGACAGACAAAAGCCATGAGACCCCTTGGCTTGGACATACAGCAGAGCTCACCCAGTTATTAACTGTCTCTTTAAAGAATCTGAAAAATGTTTAAAGGGCTGTAGGCCCGGCAACTCTCCTTGGATGAGAACACTGTGAAGCAAGATCAGCAGGGTATAATGTAAATCATATCTATATTGACTTTTCCTATCCTATGAACAAAGCTATTTCTAATCTCCTTTCTTCCTCAGTTGCTGATATTTCTCTTTTTATTTTATTATGCCCTTTGAAGCCACCAAAAATAAATTGAGAAAAAAATCATAACATCAATTTATTATTAAAAGGAAAAGTGTATCTTACTTTAGGTAACAATGAAAATGACAACAATATACTTTATACACCGTTTTCCAACATTTCATTTTTCTAAGCATTTCATTAACATTTGAACAACAGAGTCTCACAGTACATCCAGGAGTAGGAACCTTTTTAATAATGAGGAATTAAAATGTAGAGGTGTTGATACCAGATATTTAAACCCAAAAATAGAAGTGCAATCACTTCAGGAAAAGGAACATGCAGGCAAAGTTTTTATTGGGGTCTCCACTTGAGGGGAGACAGCTCCAACAAAACATGAGGCTGGCTCCCTGAAGTAAAGAAGGAGCTGGGTTTATTGGTCACTTACAGGAGTGGGAATGTAAATTGGCACTCAACCCAAGCATTTTGCCCTGTGGCGAAGTTTATGCACCCACCTCTATGACCCAAAGCTGACACTAGTCAAGGGTGGCACACAACAAGTCTCCTGACACTGCTGTCAGGCCATGAGCCCAGAAGTACATTTGCCCTTTGTCCCTATGGTGGCCCCTGTCTCACTGACTCTCCCAAGGTCATGCATTTAGATATTAACAAAAAACCAGCAACAGCAGTTTATTACATTTTTCTGACTATAAAGGCTTAAATTCAGTATAGGATTTGGAGTTGGGAGACCTCTTTCTTAAATGTTATATTCCTCTCCAGTAGCCCAAAAGTAAACAAACTACTTAGGTTTATCAAGAAGAAGTAATGAAAGCCTGAGTCATAATACACACCAGTAGTCACTAGCACATGCCAGAATATTCACTTAGTTGCTCCATTCTGTATTTAAGTATAGGACAAAATAGAAAAGTATCAGTGACTTAGGATTCACCTGTGGCAAAGCCAAGATCAACTACTATTCTCATCACATGCTGAGAATGCCCAGTTACTCCCACTTAAAATCATTGTTTCTGCCTTCTACTCCAATATTAAGAGACTGAACTAGGTGCTTGAACTTTATTTTATGGATCTTGGTGGGTTTGCTTGTGAAATAGCATTATTGGACTAGATGATCGTTAAGGTTCCCTAATTATAATAGTCCCTACTTCTATGAATAAGAGATAGGCAAGGTTTTTTAACAATTCTTGAGAGGTAATAATTGAGAAAGCCATATTCAATGATCTCCAAATTGGGTATGACCAACCTCAGCTCAATGATTTCCACACTAGCATCCAACAGAATTACCTGAGGTGCGTTTCTTAGTCCTTATGTCAAAGTGTGGTCCAAGGACCACACTTTGAGAAATACTTCACTCTCCTCTATTGGGTGATTCACCTGAGTGATATCTACTTCCTTGAGTGTAACCAGAGCCATCAGTCATCTTAGATCCAGGTGAAAACATTAGTTGCTATAAGATCTTTCAATGTTTTCATTTGACAATGAAGCAAATTTGCTTCTCTAACAATGTCTTAATGAAAAATATACTATATAATAAAACCATCTGAAGAGAAAAAACTCACTAGAATAGAGAGAGTCAAATACTCACAAATATTAAGACATTACAATAGAGAGATCTCACTTTTGTATGATTATTCTCAATCTTCAATCTCAATTAACTACAAAAATAATAAAATTAACTAATTCTGAATATTTTTCCCCTCCTGTGGTACTCAGGATTGACCCAGGAGTCCTTCACCACTGAGCTACATACCTATCCCTTTTTGTTTTTGAGACATTAAGTTGCTGAAGCTGTCATCGAACTTCTGTTTCTCTTGCCTCAGCCTCCCAAGTAGCTGGGGCTATAGGCATCCACCACAACTGGCTTAATTTTGAAGAATCTTCAAGAATATTCTTAATTATTGTAATAAAGGTATACCTGATTTTGAGTAAAGTCTGCAAAATTCTACTCTATCATAAATTTATAAGCAAAAGAGAAAACTGGGAACATATTGAGCACAAAAGGTTTGGAATTAAGGGATTCCCAAATGTAGGGTATATTCCTATAATACCGAATGAGTAGGTATTGTAGAATAGAAAGTATGGTGAAGAAGTCAGCTTCTCTTTGTGAACTAATTCAACTTCAGTAAGGAATTAAGAGCTAGCTAGAGGAGGCTCTCCCAAGGTCGTACATTTTGTTAACAATAACCAAACAGCAACAGCAGCTTATTACCTTTGCTGATTGCTAATTAGGACTTAAATTGTATTGTTTTACCATCACATGGAAAGAAAGCAGTTAAACCACAGAGAAAATAAGCATAAATAAAGTGATGTCACCATTTTTTAAAAGTGAAAAATTAAACAAATACAGAATTACAATGCAAGGTACAAGGTAGCAAATGCTTTAAAAAAAAAAACAGTAACAAACAACTTAATTTAGGTCAGAAACAAAAAAGACAAGTAGGAAAAGTAATTCATGAAACTATTACCAGGTATGTGTCTGGAGGGACTGATGGAATGTGAACAGTGGAAAAGTCAGTTTGAAGACACATTTTTTTAAATACCAAAAGTCTACTCAAACCCATAGAAGTTAGACAAAACATTAGAGGCAATTAAATTTATGTGACAAAAATTCAGTAAAAAAAAAGTTTACACAAAAACTGAGCAAAATATATTTAAACCTAAGAGAAAACTGTTTAAAGAGTCTCAAAAGACACAGAAGCAGCCCTGAAGAAATGGCCATTCCTTGTTCTTGGATATATCAAAAACACATCAATTTTTCTTTATAAAAGTACTGAAAAAAAATAAAAAACATGGGGCCAGGGTTGTGGCACAGTGGTACCTCCCTAGTCTAGCATGCCTGAAGCACTGGGTTGATCCCCGGCACCACATAAAAATAGAAACAAATAAAATAAAGGTATGGTGTCCATCTGTCCATCTACAACTTAAAAAAAAAATACACCTTGTCTAGGATATGCCTGAAAGGAGCTAACAAGAAGACTTGGAGCTCAGGGAAGCGGGCAAGGGTCGCCCTATAAGAAGTGGAGTCTCCCAGGCACCAGGCTCATCCCAGCCAGGTCTTGGGCAGCTTCACTGCAAGCCGCCTCCCAGGGCTGGGCTAACGGCCCGCGGAGCCCCTGCAAGCAGCTTTGAGGGTGGTCCACACCTGAAAGTGGGACAATTATCTAGACCCAGAAAGCCCCTCTGAGTTCTCGAACCATTGAGAGAAAGGGAAGCAGAGGCAAGGGAGGAGTAATGCATCCTCTGAAATCTGCTGGGGGAAGCTGAACCAGTTTAATCTGTTTAAACTTTAAGTACTGAAACCAATTTTAACATAATATGGCGGGTTTGTGGGGCGCCATAACCACTGTCTCAGGTTGGATTCCCAGCGGGGGAGGCGCCCAGTGATTTGCATTTATTGGGGAGTCTCACCTGTAGCAGAGCGAGGGAGGCAGGTAGGGTCAGAAGGAGGGCTGAGCACTGTCACTGAGGCCTTGAATACCTGGAGGTCCAGGGCCCTGCTGAGGGGTTTAAATTGATCTAGGCCACGCCCTTGTACACCCTAGCCTGCCAGTTCTCCGAGAGGGCGTGTACCCTCGGGCAGAACACTCCCTCTGCTGGCAAAGGACAAGGGGCTCCCAGGAACTCAGGTGAGAGTCTTAAGCAGCTAATGCTCCAGGTGCCTGGAATAATGAGGGTCTCCTTCTTAAAGGGGCTCCCGGCAGTGCGCCACAGCAGCCTCCCAGTGCACTTCATCACCACGAATAGCCATGGTGCAATTCATAAGGACCTCGTACCTGCCCCAATTTCCTCATTAAAATGATAAAATCTATGTCTATACATCTCTGTATTCTCCACAGATTTTAACCTATGACTGTTTGTGGTTCCTCAAAATTTTATGTTAAAATCTCAACCCCCGCAATGTGAGAGTGTTAGGAGATGGAAACGTTAAGAGGTAATTAGGCATGGGGGTGAAGCCTTCAGGAATGAGATTACTAAGAAAAAATACAGGCATTCCATCTTCCGCATCCTACACCCTTTGCTTTCCCCTTTCTCTTCATGAAGGTGGAGCCCTCATGAACAGAATTAGTGCCCTTTAGACTGTTGCAAAGATTTGTCCCTTCTCCTACCCTCTCCCCCTTCCACCATGTGAGGATGGGACAAGATGGCCTTCTACAAAGCAGGAAGGGGATACCACAATTACTGGCACCTTGATCTTGGGCTTCACAGCCTTCAGAGCTGTGAGAAATAAATTTTTGTCCTTTAAGTCACCTAATAATGATATTCTGTTTCAGCAGCCCAGACTAAGACACCCAATGATCTGCACTTATTACTCAATAACTATGTGCTTAGTCTCACAGAATTTTCAAGGCAGACTAGTGGAAAAAACAGATCATTAACAGCAATAAAGGAGCCAAAAAGAAAAACCAGTTTAAAAAGAAAAGAAGAGGAGAGAGGACCATTTGAGATAAAGAGAATTTAAAGTGACAATGTGAGGTTTAGTAAAAATGTTCAAAAGGGGTGGAAAATGTAGGATCCTTGTCTTAGGAGATTTCAATGCTACACAACAGAATTTATGACATCTTCTTCTCAGTTCTTAAGTATAACCATGGGGTGAAAGATAAAATAGTAGAAAATCTTTCCCTTCATTATTTTTTATGGAAGATACAATATAGTTAAAACGCACATCAGGGGTATTCTTGCAGGGAAAAACAAGGTAAAAGTTGAGTCCAGAAGAGCAATTAGAGTCCAACGCACAAATAATTCTGTGCCATCTGTTTTAGGATTCAGTCTGCAAATGCAGGGTATACAATAGGAGGGCATGTCCAAGAAAAAAAAAACTCAATGCCCCAAATTCTCAACTACATAAAGAGAAGAACATCTCAGCCTTTTATAATATATATTTTTAATTGAAACCTAGTAACTGTACATATTTGTGGGGCACAGTATCATATTTCAATACATGTATCCAATTTGTAATGATCATATCAGGGTATTGACATATCCGTCACCTCAGTCATGTATCATTTCTCTGTGTTGGGAACATTTGAAATATTTTCTAATTGGCTATTTTTATATGGGCCTTCTCTTCCCCAGATACTTGAAAGACTTCCAGAAGTGCCTATGTACCTGATTTAAATGGCTCCTATGCCTCCACAGGATCGGGTCTTTAATAAAATCACTTTATCAGAGTGGGGGAGAGGGCAGCATTATTGAGGGAAGTTAGTCAAACCACATCAGAGAAACTACTCACAGCTCAGCCATCCCCGTGCTTCAGTATCCTCTATTGATGCTAGTCCTGACCTTGGCCATCCTAAAGACGCTCATTAGTAACCATTGGCCCAGAGTCAATCATCTTCAACTTATTATCTTATTATCTTGAACTACTTGGAAACTGCTTTCCCTTTTCTTGTCCATTTCTTTAAAGACAATCTCAGAGTGGCACTGTTTCCAACCTAGACAATTGTCATTTTTCCTTCACAGCACTCAAGAGCACTCAGCACAGGGGTATCTTCCTGAAACACTTGGAGATCACTGGTGGTAGAGAGTCTAATAACATAGTTGGCCTCTCAGGGTCTTCAGGTTACTTGTTCTATTTGTCAGTACCTTATGTAGCCCTTCTTGGCTACAAATTACCATTTTCTTCCTCCTCTTTTACCATTTCCCATAACTTCCTTTGGTCCTTAGAGGTATCCAAAGTTGCTCCTAAGTATGAATCTCATGGTAATGTCCTCAGTTCGGTATATCAAGACTGATTTCAGTAGCTTCTTTGCACTAGGCAAGTTCAGCTTAAAAACAAAAAGTACAATCTATTTTCAATAGGAAGAGATAATGTTGTCTGAAAGCCTCAGGATAGCAGTTAAACCCATTGAAAATCAATAAAAACCCTTTTAAAGGCCACCATTCTTTTTAATGACATTTTTCTTAATGCTGAATGTTCCATACGACCAGGCAGTTAGGTGATAGGATTGATTTTTATATAACTTGAGTTCAGGAACATGCATAGGGAAGATAGAAGGACTGAGGAGAAAAGAGAAATTGAATTGCTACGCCTTCTCCCTAGCACAGCCACATGTTGTTTTTGCAGGAAATACTTTTGTACATACAGCGTTAGGAAGCAGCATTTTTCAACCACTACATTTGAGTGATGGGTACCCAACCCAGATGTTGCAGGAAACTCCAGATTCCCAACATTGCCACTAATTTGCAGTAAAAGGTGTCCTCACTTAACTTCCTTGTGAGTATGAATGAAGACAAAGGTAACCACCCACCACAAGTCCGCATCAGGATCTAGCCATATCTGTAGGTGATTTAATACAATAAAGTAATAGTTTCAAAGACTACAGGAGAGCTTTCAAAAGGGTTTACCACCTCAAAATAATTTGTAGAATCATTAAAATCGCCCAAAAGCAAGTTTTAGTCCAGGAGGGCTCATGATAAAGCATTCCCCAGAGTCAAGCAAGAAGAAGAACAAGCTAAGCTGTTCGCCTTCCATCAGAGAGAGTGATCCTGGATATCACACTTCCACAGATGGCCACGAATTTTTACAATCTACCTTCTTTTTTCATTTCTACTCTGGTTTCTACCTTTGACCTGCGATTCCTTTGAACTTCTACTTCATCTCCCAGCTCATGTCTTTATCACGCTGGCTTTGACATCTAATAACTGCCATCATCAGGCCCTAAAACTTCTCTTGTGAATAAGCAGTTAGGATCCAGTGAGTTCTGACTTCCAAAGCTAATGATTATGATGGAAACATTCAGGCAAACAGAAGCATCAGAAACATCTTCAGGAAAGCAGGAACCTAGAAGAACTAGCAAATGATGGCAACAGAGCAACTCAAAAACAATCTGTTACTCTATCAATAAAACCCAGTCAATAGGAACAGAAATCTCCAAAAACCAACTGTGGAAAAATCTCTGAAAATAAAAACTATTGGAAAATAAATATTTGAGTGGTTATTTTTATGGTTTAGATATGAAGTGTCCCCCAAAAGCTCATGTGTGAGACCAGAAGAGAACTTTCAGAGGTGAAAGATTAGGTTATGAAAGTTGTAACCTAATCGGTAGCTTAATTGATTAAGATTAATCACCTCTGATTAAGTTAATCACCATTAACTAGATTTTGTCTGTGGGCAGGCAGGGTGTGGCTGGAGGAAGAAGGTCGCTGGGGACAGGCCTTTAGATTTACATTTTGTCCCTGGTGAGTGTCCCATGTTCTGAGCTGCTTTCCTCCTCTACATCTCAGGCCCAGAGCAAAGAAGTTGGCCATCTATGGCCTGAGACCTCTGAACCCATGAGTTCCAGGTAAACTTTTCCTCCTCTACATTGTTCTTGTCAGGTCTTTCTGGTCACAGAGATGAAAAGCTAACTAACTCCATGTAGTACCTGAATGTTCAACTTCATCTTCCTGTTGCAGGAGATTTTGAATTAGCATTTGAGTTCTGCATCTCCTTTAGATAGTGTTCAACTTACAAAGAAACTGCTGCTGCTGCTCCTTCTCCCACCTGTCCTTCTTTTCCTCTTCCCAAACTGCCAGTGATCCTCTCAACTAGCAGCCTTTCCAACTGCCTCAACCCCTGTCTACTGAGAAAGGAGAATTACAACCAACTCAGCACTCTTGGACAGCTCATGGGTTCCAAAGTGAGAAAAGAGAAGCTTTAAGAGCTATATGTATCCATCAGAAATGTGCATTTGCAGTTAAACCACAAACCTGAGTAACAAAAGATGTTTGTTGATTTCTTAACAGGAAAGCCAATGGTAGAGAGCCCTGAGGTTGTCCAACAAGTCAGAGAGAGCATCACACACCTTGCTTTGCTCTTTAGATTCCACTTGTACTTTGAGATGTTCTCTCAAGAGGGTCTTATCACCATACCCATCCAGTGCCCCAGTCGTATCTATACACAGTGACTCTTGCCTAACAGGTGAATTTCTTCTCTACTTGGTACAATGAGAGGGCAAGAATAGGCACTGATCTCTGATTCAAAGGCCCTTGACACACAGTGGTGGAGAGCAGAGAACTTTCATTCATTTGTTTTATTCCAAAAAGGTGGGTTACCACCTGAAAGTAAGAGTGAAGAAAGGGATAAAGTAGAAACAAGAGAGTATAGTACATAATTCACAGCTATCTCTAACTTTTTATTGAATGGAATAAAAAAGTGTCCTGAAGGAAAACCCCTAAAGATATACAGAAGAGTCAGACAATGTAGAAGAAGAGCTAGTGCAAGTACACAAGTTACTCTGATCCAGGACACTCAGGAGAGGTGCCAGCAGGCCTCCAAAGGACAGAGGATGCTGTCTGGGGAGAAAGTGGCATCTGGATGGACTTCAAGTGGTTAGTAGTATATAAATGTGAGCTGAAGTGGGGGCGCAATAAGGAGACCCTTGGATGTTAGACCTTGAAAGTTATGTTCAATGAAGGCAAAAAAAAAAAAAAGACATTAAAAGTTGATCGAAAGAAACACAATGAACGCTTTGCCAAAAAGGGACTAATGTGGAAGTGACATACACAATGGAATGGAGGAGACCAAGTTCAAGAAATTCGGTTATAAGGAGATGGGAGCAATCCAGAGAAGGACAGGGAGAACAGGAGCTGATATTGAAACAGCTAAGAAAGGAAAGTGTGGGGACTGAATCCTCAGCCCTGACTGCCAGCCGAATGTGCAGGAAGGAGGAAGGAGAAAGCCAGAGACTGACCTCAACAATTATGTCTGTACCAGCGCACCATCAACAGGAATGGTAAGAACATCAACTTATGGAGATGCAGGAGGGAAAGTGGAGAAAAGTTTCATTTTGAAAGGTTGATTGACTTTTGGTGTAAAGATAAACCAGTAGATGTGAGCCTGGAGTTTGGGAGAATTGGGTGGGAAATGTATTTATACACAGGGAGTAGTTGAAGGCAACTACTTGAACGGATGAGGGAGGCTATTGAATGGGTGAGGGAGCAGGGTGAGAAGGCAGAAGAAGGAAGACAAGGGAAGAGGCTGCCAAACATCAAAGCCTAATGAATGACCATATTTAGGAGGAAGATAATGTTGTCCCCATGTTTATCATATTATATAGAAGTTACTTGAGAGCAGACACTGTCTTGATCACTAGCATGACACCAGGGTCTCCCACAGTGCATCTAGACACTTAATAAATATCATAGAATGAACAAAGTCAAAGGAAAAATATATTAGATCTAGAGAGAGTGCGAGAACCACAAGAAGACAAATACTGCAATGTCTCTGCTAGCAAGGAAAGAATTCCAAGAATAAAACTGTCTGTAGTATAATTTCCTATATCAAAACACACACAAAAAAAATTGAGGATTGAGAGAAAGCTCTTGGATTGGGCAGTTAGGAATTCATTCAAAAGCCCTAAGAACAAGGTCAGCAGATTTTCATAGAAAGGTCAGAATAGAAATCATGTTGCAAAATGTTATCTTGGAACTAACAGTTTTATAAAAATAAAAAAAAAATGTAGAGACAGATAATTTACTCTTGACTTTTAAAAACTTCAGCTTTAGAAAGAAGGAAAGATAGAATTTAGCAGGTCCCAGAGCAAGGGAAATATTTGCTTAAAGCAAAATTTCCCAAAAGGTATTTAGAGATATTAATAAGCATTACCAAAGAAGGCAGAAAGATTGGGTTTATGGTTAAATAATTTTGGAATACACAGACTAAGCAAAAGTAAGCAGACTTCATTATTGCAGAACTTCTTGGAAACTTTAACAAGCTACTGTGAGTTCTAAATATTCAAAAGGGAGATAGCAGGATATAGGATGACTCAAATTTATTTAACAAAATATTTTTTTTCCAATGAGTACCTCCTAAAACTAGCAGTGGGCAGATAGACTTTGGGAAACATGGCTTACAGAGTAGGGGAGAAACAGCAAGGCCCTAAGCAACTTAGTGAGACCCTGTCTCAAGATATAAATTTTTAAAAAGGGTTGGAGATGTAGCTCAGTGGTAAAGTGCCTCTAGGTTCAATTCCCAATACCAAAAGAGAGAAAGAGAGAATTTTATACAGAAGGAAGAAAGAGGATTTTAAAAAAACAAAAAACAAAAAACAAAACAGGAGAGACTCAAGAAGCATTAGAAAAAGAGACACCTGGAAGGAGAAGGTCCCAGAAAAAGTGACATAGGGTAGAGAAAACTGCTCCTTCCTCAGGTGTCTGAGGAGAAAAGGGAGTCAGGGAGTTTATAGCAGAAAAATTCATTCTTTTCAGAAAAGAAAAGGTTAACTCTGCAGAAAGGACAAAAGGCAGGGTTGACTAAGGAGAAGTGAAGCATAAAGCTACTGGGGCCTCAGAGAAGGTACCACCAACATGAAAAGGGCGGTAGAACATGGTCAATTTCAAAAATGTGTTTTTATTGACTACTAAAATTGTAATTATACATAAGCTTTGATGTGAAATGTTATCATAATGGAATTTTCCCCATAAATATGCTTGTATCAGTCTGTACTTATAGGATGTTATAGCATTGTTTACAATAGAAGAAATTTTTTTGCAAACACCTATAAGTACATGGATTGAGGGCATATAGGCCAAATTCTTATATCAATACACCATCTGCCGACAATAAAAATATACTATCTTGGACTGTTGTCCAAAATATTTTATTAAGGGAATAAATTAAGTTATAAGATAATGTGTATGGTGTTAAAATAGTAGCTACTTCTAGGCTATAGGCTGGTAAGGAAAGTTTTACTTTTTACTTACTATCCTTCTGTTTGGATTTCTTACAGTGAGCACATATCACATTTATAATTTTTACCTTTTGTTCCTCCTAGGTCTGCACTCCTGGGACCCTTTTCCTCTCCTGCCCCATGACTTTACCTCCCAGCTCTCAAGAAGCCAGACGAGGCTGTCTTACCCTGCTATGCCCAAGCCTTCCTCAGTAAGGCCTCCTGAAAGATAGAACCCATAGATTTTTGCTGATAATTTACTTTGGAACTTCAGTTTGGGACCAATCCTTTCTGGGTCTCTGAACTTCGGACAACAAAAATCACATCTAGCTTTCAGTTTGATTCTAATTCGATAGAAGACTAGAAAGGGCTATGCTGGACCAATGGAAAAAACATTAACTTTGTAGGTCAAATATGTTGTTGTTTCCAATAAATAATGTAGACTTCCTGGAGCATAAATATTTGTAAGTGAAGAGAGATTATGCAGGGGGAAAAAAAAGTAAAAATACAGATTTAGACATTATTTTCAAAGAAGCACAGTTTTTATGAATTTCTATTTTAGACAAACTCATGATTTTTCCCCTCATTTCTGTTTTATTTATTTTCAAGAAGGAAATTCATTGTCTGAAATTCACTTTTCAAAAAATCCAGTCAAAATGTGCTCCTACAATGAGCTGTGCAGATGTTTCCTATAACCACTAGGGGTCGCACTACTACATTAATACAAACCAGCCCAACTTGAAAAGTATTTGTTGAGGTCCCTGCAAACTTATTTTCCTCCATCAAGACGGACGACTGGCCATTTAAAATAAACATTACATAAAGAAGATAATGAGAAAGAATGAATTTGACAAGGGATACTCAGAAAGTTGAAACTATCATATATAATAAATATAACATAATAAAGAAGTTTCATCCTTAATAAAAATTTCAGTTATTCACTTGCTTATTCTGGTTGGCAGGACATTACTCCAATCTAAGAGAGCTCAGATTTGAGAATTAATCATTGAACTGGACAAATGCTAAGAGAGCAGAAACAACTAAAATCATGAAACTGTCAGCAAAAAAGAAGAAATCCTTGTTTATAAAGGATGGGCTGCATGACTAACAGAGGATGGAGATGGACAAAGAAACCCTTTTCCAGTGGATTTTGGTCATGGTAATAATAAATCTGAATAATTTTACAGCAACAAGAGCTTTCAGGGGTGGGCAGAAAGCAGCCCTGAAGTTGGGCCTCTGCCCTGGTCCTAGCTTTGCTGCAAACTGTCCCTAGCCCTGAAAAAGCTCTTTCTCTTCTCCTGGACTTAATACATCTGCAGAATAAAGGAGTAAGATCAATCTTCAAACCCTAAAATTAAACCAAAGTGTTTAATAACATTGTTATATGGAAGGCAAGAAAGTGAGGGGAAAGCTTGCCTCAATTTAAATAGTTTAAAAAACTTTTTAAAATAAAGGTCTTAACTGTCATAATACATTATTAGTTTCTTCTTTGAAACAATGGAACAAACTGAGATCATAGACCGTATCTACTGTCAGACAAAGTAGTTAAACAAAAGTCAAACTTTATTCACGTTTTTATGGCAGAGTTCTAAAGTAAGTACTTCTTAAGTATAGTGAAAATATATGCTGATGGCTCCAAGGAATGATTTAAAAAATAAAAAATGTTAATTGTTTGGATCGAAGTAGAAATGAATGAATATGGGTAGGGTGCATGTAAGATAAGCTATATTTCTTTATAAATTGTTTTTACCATTTCTACCAATGTGGATGTGTTACTTATTCACTTTTTTAAATTAATTGAAGAGTTTCATAGGACTGAAATATGGATCAATCAAAAACAAACACAATTAAAGTGAAAATCCTCCATTATTGGAACCTGGGTTAGGAATTAACAGAGATGTCTGCTGCTAATACTTGTTGGCAATAAAACAGTGATGCTGTGTTTTAAATGGACTGCATCAAATTTCTTCAAATTGGCCAGGCCAAAAGAACCTGTATCCAAAGGTCTCATCTGGCAGTTTTATCACCTGGGCCTCAAGCCCTGATAGAGCTGCTTATGCCTGACCCCTCTCCAGAGAGACACCAGAGTAGGTCAAGGAAAAATTTCCTATTTCTTTGTTCATGTGTATGCTTGCACTCATACACACACACATTGCATGCACACGCATATGTATCATACTGAATATTAATGTGAGCAAATAAATAATACAGAGAGTCACAGGCAAATCGATTCTGCAGATAGCCCTGACTGCTTGACATACAAGTTTGATACCATTCCTATCAATTTTCAAGCAGAGAATTTGTAGATATAGACAAGGTTATTCTAAAAGTTAATATGAAATATAGTAAAGGAACTCACTAGACTAGATAAAACAACTCTTTAAAAAATCAGTATACTTGATTTCAGCTTATGTTGCTATAATAATCAAGATTACATGGTATTGATGATAAAATATCAATGGAATAGAATGCAGAACCCCAAATAGACATACACAAATATATTCAATTTATTCTTCTCAAAGGTGCAAAACAATTCAATGAAGAAAGGATGACCTTTCAACAACAGCTCTAGAGCCACTGGACATGCAGGGGCTGAGAAGGTGAGCCTGGGCTTAAACTTCATGCATTAAACCAACATTAACTTAAAAGGTATTAAAGACATAAATGGAAATATAGAACTATAAAAATTTAGGAAAAAACATACAAGAGAAAATTTTCAAAATCTAGGGTTAGGCAAGGAGCTCTTAGACTTGACACCAAAGTCATGATCCATAACAGAAAAAAAAAAAAAGTTAAATTGGACTACAACAAAATTTTAATTAAAAACAACAGTGACAACAACAAATGCTGGCAAGAAAGATGTGAAGAAACTGGATCACTCATACACGTCTAGTGTGAATGTAAAATGCCACAATCACTCTAGAGATCAGTTTTGCAATTTCTTATAAAACTAAAGATGCATCACTATAGAACCCAGAAATTGCACACTCCAGCGTTTAACCAGAGAAAAGAAAACTGCATTCACACAAAAACTCACATGTGAATGCTTTATTTGCATTAACCTAAAATTAAGATGTTCTTCAATAGTTATGCAAAATCTGGTATTTTTTCCTGCACTGAAGATTGAACTCGGGGCAACATATGTGCTAGGCAAGTGCTGTACCACTGAGTTACACCCCTAAACCTGGTATATTTATACAATGCAATACTATTTAGCAGGAAAAAAGGAATGGACTATTGATAGATGTAACAACTTTCAGAGAATTGTAGAGTCAAAAATGTCAGTCTCAAAATGTTACATAACATGTGATTCCACTTATGTAGCATTCTTAAAATGACAATAAGATAGAAATGGAGACTATATTAGGGATTGCCAGGGGCAGTGAAACTGGGGGAAAGGAAGGACAGCTACAAAAGAGCAACATGAGGATACTCATGGTGATGGAAATGATTTTATTTTGACTGCTTCCAGGTCATAATCCTCCATGTATTATTGTCCTACCATTCTGCAAAGTATTACATGGAGGAAAAGAAGGTTATGTGGGATTTCTCTGTATTAGTTCTTGTACATCTATGTGACTGTCTTAAAAAATTCATATATAAATACACACACAAGCTTAATGTACACAGACAGTTGCTTAACAATGTGATACATCCTGTGAGATGGGTCATTAGGAAATTTCATCATTGTGTGAACATTATAGAATGTAATTACACAAGCCTATATGGTATAGGTCCATCACTTGAAGTGGAGAATTGGACTGGGATGCAGTCAAGAAAGAAGGTGATTTCAGAGGTAGGAGCCTGCTGCTGGAGTAACATGGTATACTGTTTTACCATAAGCTTTTTTTTTTTTTTTTTTAAAGAGAGAGTGAGAGAGATAGAGGTAGAGAGAGAGTGAATTTTTTTATATATTTATTTTTTAGTATTTGGCGGACACAACATCTTTGTTTGTATGTGGTGCTGAGGATCGAACCCGGGCCGCACGCATGCCAGGCGAGCGCGCTACCACTTGAGCCACAACCCCAGCCCCTATAAGCTTTTTTTTTATAGAAATAGTTTTATAGTAAACTTTTTATAGAAATTTAAAATAATAATCAAAATCTAGTATAGTAAGTACATAAACTAGCAACAAAGCTGTTTATTACTATTTATGTATTAAGTACATAATTGTGTATGCTATGCTTTCACATGATGGGCAGTACAGCAATAGCATCACCACAAACACATGAGTGTTGCATTCTGCTGTGACATTATAACAGCTAACCTCACCTCACTAGGTGATAAGAATTTTTTGACTCCATTATACTCTTATAGAATCACCATGGAATATTTCATCTATTGTTGACCAAACAACATTATATTGCACATGACTTTGTATACGTGTGTGTATACATAAGTGTGAATGTGTGTGTGTGTGTGTGTACACATGTAAACTATGGCCTCAAGTTCAGTTATAGAACTAAGAGCTATAGCAGCTATGCATATTTTTTCCTTGCTGGTTATTTATGTGTGTGCAAGCTACTAAGCAATAATATTCTAATCTACCCTTTCCTCTACTTTATGCTTCTGGGAGTAAGCCTCCATAAACCACATTTCCACTTTTTTGGTTTCATTCCTCTTAAGTTCCAACAATAGCAGGCCACAAAGAAAAACTAAAAGACTGGAGGACCATGAAGAGCTTCCACCTTCTTGTTTGCTTCCTCGAGGCTTCCTCTGTTTCACATCCTTGTGAGCATTATGCAATAATAAGACCTCTTCACCTGAGAGTGCTAGCAAGCCCTTCCAGCAGTAACAGTTGAATCTGATTTGCGTTTTTCCAATACTTGCAAAACCAGTCATATAGAACAACTGTCAGCAAACTTTTGCTATAAAGCACAAGGTGGTAAATATTGGAGGTTTTTTAAGATCATATATTCTTATAGCAAAAACTCAATTCTCAATTGTAACAGCAGCCACAGACAATATTTAAATGAATGAATTTGGCAAGTACTACTTTGCTTATGGATACTGAAATTTGAATTTCATATAATTTTCATGTGTCATGAAATATTATTAATGTTATGAGTCAAATTGCATCTCCCCAAAAAGGTATGTTGTAGTTACCCACCTCATACCTGTTAATGTGATATTTCAGAAATAAGGTCTCCGCAGATATAATCAAGTTAAGGCAAGGTCATTGACTGATGTTCTTGTAAGTACAGGAAAATATCACATGAAGACCTGGAGGCTTAGAGAGGACAGCACTCTGTCAAGGTGGAACAGAGATTGGAGCAATGCAGCTGCAAACACACAGGCACCAGGATTGACAGCCACCACCAGAATCTAGCAGGAGATGAGGAAGGACACTTCATCTTCAGTCTCAGGGGAGCACAGCCCGACTGATAACTTAGTTTTTGACTTCTAGCCTCCTGAATTGTGAAAGAATAAAATTCTGACATTTTAAACCATCTAGTTCACAGTAATTTGTTACAGAGTCCCTAGGAAACATAATTATTCCTTCAATTTTTTTTCAACCATCTTAAAATGTAAAAACCATCCTAATTCACAGACCATACAAAAAACAAGTTGGACTTGGCCTATTAACCATAGTGCACAGAATCCTCTCCCTCCAACTCCACCCCAGTAAAGAGGCAGCACTGACCCAGTGGTGCCCCCTCAAGTCTGAGTTTTAGCTCCATTCAAATCAGTTTTAATAATTCCAACTTCCTCCTCTCTTTCTCCAACCTTAGGGAAGGCAGATACTTCTTTAACAGCTGCTTGCTTTATGATTTCCTGTTCCGTTCCTTCTTCAATTGCCGTGTTGGTAACTTTATATGCAGTAACAATTATTTATACAAAATTCACTCTGCTAAAATAACTGTGATTTCTTTCTCTTGTCTGGACCCTGACAAGGACAATTTCCTTTCTAAGAAAATTCTTTAAGATTTTGAATGAACTACACTGACCTTTAAGGCTTTTTAAATGTCTTGATAATTATTAAATTTAATTTTAGGTAATTAAGACAACTTTTCACAGAGTTGGAATTCCTGACATAAAAATTGCAGTCTTTTTCACAAATTTTAATTAATAACCATTGCTTTAATATACTCATTCCCCTGAGAATCCCCAAGTACTTTAGAAGAACTAAAGAATGATATCATGGGACGGGCATAGTGGTGCACACCTGTAATCTCAGTGGAGACCAAAGCAGGAGGATGGTGAGTTCAAAGCCAGCCTCAGCAAAAGTGAAGCACTAAACAATTCAGTGAGACCCTGTCTCTAAATAAAATACAAAATAGGGCTGGGGATGTGGCTCAGTAGTCAAGTGCCCCTGAGTTCAAGCCTCAATACTGCCCCCACCCCACCAGCACAAAAAAAAAAAAAAAAGAATGATACCATAGTACCCAGGAGGAACGAAAGCTGCAGGCTGCAGGTGTCTTACAGTTAAACATATACTACCCTGTGACCCAGCAAATCTATACTTGGTAATTACCCAAAAGAATAAAAAATACACATTCACAAAATGACCTGTACAATATTCACGTAAGTCTTATTTGTAACAGCCCAAATCTAAAAATAACCCAATTCCCATCAGCAGGATATGGAGTACTCACCAATAAACAGGAAAGTGTCTCTGATAGAGTAACACGGAAAATCTCAGAAACATTATGCTGAGCAAAAGAAACCAGACACCCAATCCACCATGTTAAAGGTCCACAGTCTTCAAAATGAATATTTCAATTGATAAAAACATGTTAAAATCAAACTGGAAATTTTACTCTGTGAATAAAGATGGGTCCAGAAAAAAACGAAGGAAAGAAACAAGACCTAAGAGTATATATTATAGTGAGATAGGAATTAGATCTAGTGTTCTATAGCACAATAGGGTAACTACAGTTCACAACTTATAATGTATTTTTTTTAAAGCACAAGAAATCAAAGTTTCCCAACACAGAGAAATGATAAATGTTTTAGGAGATGGACATGTTAATTCCCCTGATTTGATCTTACATCATGTACATGTATAAAATTATTATACTATACCCCACTAATATGTACAGTTATTAGGTGTCAATAAAAATTGAAATCTAAAATGAAAATGTATCCATAATTTTGTTTATATAAAGTTTAAAAAAAGATAAGGCTAATCTACAATGATAAAAACTAGAAGAATGGTTGCCTTTAAAAGCACATTTTAGGATACCTATTTGCAATCTCTATATTATCTTCAAAAGTATGTCTGTTCATGTCTTTTTCCCATTTTCTAATTGAACTTTTGTTAACTTTTGAGAGTTGTTTATTGTAGAAGAGAATGCTGACTATAAAATGGCAGGAGGGAATTTGGGGGTGATGGACATATATCTCAATTTGGCAAAAGACCTATGCATTGGTCAAGGCTCATCCATCTGTGCTCTTAACATATGCTTCCATATATGTTAAATTTACTTTAAAATTGAGTAAGTTAAAAAATTAAGGCAAGCTGAAAATCTGATTTTCAGACCTGAGATCCGAAACATAACCTGCAATACTACAGATGCTAAACCTTGAGAAAACAAGCACCCAAACTGTCTTATCTATTTCACATCCGTTTTGACTTTTTTGCTGAGGATTGAACCCAAGGTCTTGGACTAGGCAAGCACTTTGCCTGAGCCCCACCCCCAGACCCTCACATCTGTCTTACCACAATGTAGCATAAATATGGTAGCTCCAAAGTGTTAGTGTTAACAGCATGAGTCTTTCTAAAACTTGTGAAGAAGATATAGCTTCCCCCTCACACACACCCTGCTTCTTTTCTCCTCTTTTGTGGTACTGGGATTGCACCCAGGACCTTGCACAGTTTATAGGCAAGCGCTCTACCACTGAGCCACAACCCCAACTCTAAGAAGGTACAGATTCCAAATAAAATCCATATAAGAATTCAAGTTTGATCTCCTCTCCCTTCCTCTCTCATTCTGAAAAGAAATTGAAAAGCCCTTAGAAGCAAATGTATTAGGAAGTCAAAGAAACTTGTGCCTCAGAGCCCTTTCCTGTTTAGGAGCCCTAACAATGTGTTCATAGAGTCAAATGTTTCTGTAAAATATTGTAAATGGTAACAAAATTAACTGCAGTGAGTTAAGATCACTGCCTTTTCCATTTTGCCTTCCCCTCCGCCACACCTCCTTCTGGGTTGAGTTCCTGCAGAGGCTGCAAACATCCTGGGGACTAAGTTCAGATGGGAAAACAGTCCTTTAGGATCTCACGTAGCACCTGCATGTTGCTTGCACTCATTTCCTCCTATGGTCAGCGGCTAGCATCCCTGGTAGGAATGACTTTCTGGAATTCTTCTTCCACCATTTACTACCTACCTCAACTCAAGGGTTCAGGACCAGAGGTCATATTAGGATATGAGAGCATCTGGAAGACCAGAAGCTTGTGGGTAGTGGAGAAAAGAGTTTGAAATATACCAAGGTAGATCTTCCAGTCCCCACATGAATAAATCTGGCAAGATTCTGTTTTCATCAACACCTAGTCTAACCAGCTCTTTCCTGCCAGGAATATTTTCTGTAGTGCAGTATATGATATCATAAATCTGCCATACAACCTTTTTTTTTCTTTTTGGTGGAAATCTTATGAACTTTTCCTTATTGGAAACCTTTACATTTTCAAAATGCAAATCTATACAGGTATTATACAAATTAAGTATATTTGTTGGTGAAGGTGCACCTTTTGTGCATTCCAACTATCAAAAATAAGTGTAAATGCTTAAATACATCATGCAGAAGAAAGTCTTAAATCTCTTTCTGTTATTTCTATTGAAAATATCATTATAGAATTGTTGTCATAAAAAGAGGTGATCAAAAATAAGTGGAATATAGTAATACAAGCCTAGAATCCCAGCCACTTAGGAGACTGAAGCAGGAGAATCACAAATTCAAAGCCAGTCTCAGCAACTGAAGGAGACACTGTCTCAAAATAAAAAGTTAAAAGGGTTGGGGATGTGGGCTCAGTGATAAAGCACCTTTGGGTTCAATCACTACTACTGGGGTAAAAAAAGCATAGTCAAAACAGTGTAGAAGAAAAATTTTATTTTGTTGTGACAGACTATTAACTAATGAGCTAGGCATGATGTTTGTGGTATTTGTTGACATTTTTTAAATTAGCATTTGTTATTTCTCTTCTCATTCTACATAAACATTCACTTTTAAACCTACCTGTATTTTAAAGATGACTGCCAAATTTTACAAACCACAGGACCCACTGGAGTCCACCTCTGAATGTCAATGTTAATGATCTAAAAAGACAAAAAAAAAATCAAACTAATCAAATAAGAAGAAGAAATAGATAAATAAACTATAAGTAAGCAAAAGCCCGAGGAAGGGAGGTCAGGGATGAGGTGATGTCACCTCCTTTTCAAGCAACACTGTTTCCCCATTATTCCCATCTACTTACTTGATGTAGTGCTTCAAACTTGAGTGACAGAAACCTCAAGTACAGGCTGAAAGATTCTGAGGAATGTTTTTTCTCACTACATTTTGCTTTGCAACAAGTATTACCTACATAAAATAACTCATTTAAGGAAAACACTCTCCCTTTGGGAGAAGACTAACCAAATATTTTTCATCTACCTAAAGAATCTTACAATGGCATCGAAAATGTGAACAATTAAAACTGCTCATAAAATATCACCTACCACTAAAAGTGTTGGCATCATATTCACACCAACTCAGTTACGATTTTCTACACACCAAAAGATCAATGTCAGTTGAAATGGGGTCACAATTCCACTGTCCCCTACTCAAGTCTAGCCCAAAAATGTTATGGGTAATCAGTGCTGTGTCAAGCCATTTCAGGTAACTTTTACTTTTTGGCATGTGTGACTAAGAGTTCCTTTTTTAAAAAAAAAAAACCTGTATGTATTTACAGATAACAAGTTTTAATGTGTGTATATGTGTTTTAAGACAACTCACAGAATAAATTAGAAACATTCTAATTGGTCATTAGTAGGGGAATTAGTGGGATGATCATGGAAACATGCAGATATTTTTTTCTATCAACGTACATTTAATTAAAGTGTCATGAAAACTATTCCTGGATATGAAGTTATAAAAACGGAATTCACAGAAAGGTGGACAGAGTATGATCACATTATGTTCAAAGAATCTGTGAACATGTGCAAAAAAATAAGATTTGCATAAATATGGTCAACTGAACACAGAAAACATTTAAAAGGGTCCCTTTAAACTGTGGAAGTGGTTGGCTGGAAAGGAGTATGAAAAAGAAGGGATGCAAGAGGATTCGTACCCATATTTTATAATCAGCATGTAAATCCAGTTTCTGGAACAATGCTTGATACGGTGTAGACAATAAATAGTTGTTTAATAAGCTAATAGATTAGCTAATGAATTAATAGATTCAGATTCTATGACCTTTAAACCAAAAATATTCAATGAAAGAAAATACAAATAAGTAAAAACAAAGAGAAATCACCTAAAACCTGCCATTGGAAGAATTGATGTTTATATTTTGGTGTATACATGTATACCAATATGTTTCTTTTATTCATTTATTTTTTTAATTGCTAAAAATCATATCATTTATGATGTGCAACATGATATTTTGATATATGTATACATTGTGGAATGACTAAATCAAGCCAATTAACATACATATTACCTTACACACATTTTTTGCAAGTGTTATGAGAACACTTAAGATCTACTCTCAGAAATTTTCAAGTATGCAATAATTATTATTAATTATACTCATATTATGCAGTAGATCTCCTGAACTTATTCCTCCTAACTATAATTTTGTGTCATTTACACCCAACCTTTAAAAATACAATTAAAATAATACACAGTATTTTGGAAATTATTTTTTTCCAATCAAAATATGCCAAATCATCTTTCTATGCCAATAAATGAATATCTGAGTGGGATATGGTGGTACTTGCCTGTAATCCCAGCAACATGGGAGGCTGAGGCAAGAGAATCACAAGTTGAGGCCAGCCTGGGCAACTCAGCAAAACCCTGTCTACAAATATAAAATTAAAAAGGCTGGGGATATAGCTAGCCTATTGTGAGAGTCAACTAGAGTAGTGTTGCTCTTTAACACTTTTTCGAGTTGTAGTGAGGCCATGGGTTCAATCCTTAGTACTGCTAAAAAATATACATACACATACACACACACGTGTGTGCGTAGGGGGGGATTTTTAGCATCTACATTCTGTTCTAACATTCACAGTGTTTTACATTAATGCAATTATTTTCCTTAATTTAATATTTATTCATTCAGTCAGTAAGTAAATAGTTATTGAAAACCTACAATATTTCAAGAAGGTACTCAGCCACGGAGAGAGACACCGGTCTTCACAGCAACTTGAGTCCATCATGGGAAAGAAACAGTGAGTAAATAAATACAAAGATAAATACATGGTTTTAAAATACAATAAGAACCTGAAAAAAATGCTCTGAAAACAAAAAAAAATGCCATACATAGCATGAGAATTCAGTTTAGATAAAAGAATCAAATACCATCTCTTTGAGAGTGTGCAATTTAAGCTAAGCTTGTGGGATAGGTTGATGTTAGCCAGGTGAGGAGAGCAGAATGGCAGTTGGTGGGAACAGAACCAGGGAAGAGCTCACTGTTTGTGGGGCAGAGAGTGAGGAATCCAGAACTGAAGAGCATCGCTAGGGCAGGGTGGTACTGGATTCAGCTAGAGGCCAGGACTTAGGGTAGTTACTCTAGCACAAAGAGGATTCTCCAAAGGCGGTTTGGGTTTTTGGATTTGTCCACCGCGCCTCCCACCAATGTGCAGATATAAGTGAAGATTTTTCCTGTGGAAGCTCACTAACCACTGAGAGCAGATGGGTTATAGGAGCAAGAATGAAAGTGTACAGATGAAGAATAAAATGAGGGCTTCCAGGCTCCGAAAAGTGTTAAAGTGCAAGAACAACTACCCACGAATAACAGTTGTTGCAGAATTATTTAGCAAAGGAAGAAGATGGGAAGAAGGGGGAAAAATGTATTTTTCATGACATTTGAAGGCACACAATATTTTACATACAATTTCAGAGTCTTTGCAGAACCTGTAGGTGGAAAACTACAGCATGAAAACATGTTCCCAATCCCATCAAAAGTAAAGAGGGGTGGGAGATGTGTGTCACTATTTGCCAGCTTGCCCTGGCTTCTGTGGCCAGCTCTGCTCTTGCTGCATTTCCAACCTTCCCTTCCTTCATGTCAGAAGTTGCAGAGACATAAGGAGCCTTGGTAAAAGTAGCCTGCAGATATTAAAACTAATTCACATTCTCTATGCACCTTTGCACTCATAAAAGAAGGAGAGTCACTAGAAGGAGGGTGCTGGGAGCAGAAAGAAACCAACATGGTGCTGAACACTCACCATGAAGCATTAGGAGATACTGTTACAAACTGGCTGGCAGGAATAACACACCTCCCCAAATTCTCTGGTTGATTCTTGCTGTGTGGCCTGTTGCTATAGCACTTCTGTATTGCTAAAAATAGTTTTTCAAACATGCCAACAATAATTTCCTCAGTCTTCCGGGGAGAGGAGGCTGAGATGAACCTGAAAGTATTCATTCTCAATAGAGAGATGGGGTTTTTTTTTTTGTTTAGTTTTGTATGGATTTTTCACTAGTCTTTGAAACAAAAAACAGAATGTTGTCATTTCTCTGGCCCTGACAGGGCAGTGAACCATATGTGTTCTCAGTATCCTACAAACATTAAAGAATATGACATGTCTTTTGCCTTAGGAAATATCAAGATACTTTCCAGTGACCTAAAGAATCGGGTCTCTGGAACTTTCTGCTAAGAATCTAAATGAAAGAATCATACAGCAAATCCAAAGAGCTCTTCTTCCTTCAAACTGCTATAGTGCCCTTCTGACAGCTACAATCACAGGGTCCTCCTTTCCTTTGAACTCATTTGGCACCTGGTTGCTCCTCATGGTAGCAGGTGTCTTGTATAATGTGCCTGGCACAGCTGTGCAAGGTCCTGGAGACTACAATCTCTTACCTTCATATGTTCTCCCCATAAAACTGGGGTTGCACTTGTTCTCGGGAGGCACTCCATCACCGCTATTCATAAAACAGAAAAGTTCCTAAAACTTGGGGTTCAGGGTAGAAATAAAGTCTTTTAAAAAACAAACAAAACAAAAAAGACATTCAGAAAGACAAGATTTTAGAACAAGACACTGGAACATTTCCATGGTGATTAGATCATCCTCTGAGAGCCACATTCCCAGGCATAGAACTTACCTGTGGTACAATCTTAGTTAAATGTTAACTACAATCTTAGTTAAATGTTTTTCAGGAATCCACTGACTCTGGGTTTGTTCAGATGATAGAAGATGAAGATTCTCACCCTAAGGAGAGTGAAGCCCTTGAAAAGAAACCTGAACACATCATTGCACCACAGCTGGTGCAATGATGTGTCTGTAAGGAATATGGACCAAAGAAGCCCACCAGGACGGGGCCCCCAGAAGCTGCACAGGCAGTCAAACCAGTTCAGCCTCGGTCACTCTCAAGTTAATATTCATCTTTAACCTGTCAGATCACCACAACCCAAATAGTTTCTCATAAGAGCACGCTCACATCAGGACAGCTGTATTAACACTGGTGTCATTTCTGTAGTAAAGGAAATGGGAACCCTTTGAACCCACGTCTGGAGGGACCCTCAAGGAGCCACAACCTAAGTAAATGATGTCACAGTAAAGTGATACAAGAAGTGAGAGGCCTAAAAAAACCATAGTTTGAGGAATTGTTAAAGTAAATTAAGAGTGATTAAGAGAAAGCACGGAAGCCATCTTCTAGAATTTGAAGGAAGCAGCAGCATGGGAGATGTTGGCCATTGGGGAGCTAGCGGAATGGCGGGGTTAGAAAGCTGTGAGTGAAGCCGGCACAAGGCAGGTCTTAGTCTAGTTTCCTCAGAAAATAGACTTCAAGGCAAAGCTTAGGTATCACTGCTTTATTTGGGGTACAGTCTCTGAAAGAAATGTGAGGAAGGGGAGGAGCAAGAACAAAATATGCCACCAAGATGTCCCTGCTTCCCAAGAAATACAGCAAGCCACACCTCCCAGCGCCATGAAGCAGTTTGACAGGAGGAAGCAGTAAATTCTCTTCTAGGTCCTTCCTGTCTCTCCCACTCCCCACATAGTATAAATACCCCTAAAGTCCAAGGAACCTTTCCTGGCCCCTTCCAGAGGCCAGAGCCCAGTAGGCCCGGTGGGTTCTGACCTAAACACAGGAGCTGCCGCAGCTCCCACCACAGTGCATGTGCCTGAGGTGACCTGAAGCCCAGCTCGCACCCCTGGGAAAGTCAGCATAACTGGAGTCTAAGGAGGTGAGGTGACCTCAATGGAAGCAGATGCCAAGGCTTCAGAACCACAGGAAGGACAGGATGAGAGCTAGCAGAAAGGCTCAGGACAGGTGAGGCTGAAGGGTCAGTCCACAAGCCACAACTGCACAGCAGGCTGTGTTAGCAGGCATTTCCTAATGTCCCAAACCATCTATCAGTGAAAGAGTCCAGTGCTTCTCAACCAGGAAGTATGAAGGAATGCCCTGGGATCTTGTCAAATGAGCCTTCTAATTCAGCAGGTCTGGGGTAGGGTCTCAGATTCAGCATTTCTTCCCAACTCCCGGGTTATGCTTCTCTGAAGCTTCCAGGCTACACTTCAAATATTAAGTGGATGTTCTGCTTCACAAAGTAGTGAATTTTACATCCCGAGGTGTGTTTCAGCAGATCCTGCATTGATTGATCTTCTGCCAAAAAAAAAAAAAAAAATCAGGGGTTTTGCAGAAAGTTCTCCTGCTTTAGATAAAAGGTTGAACTAAATGACCAAGATAGAACCTCCCAAATCTAAGATTTTGATTTATTTTCAAAAACCTGAAAAATACTAAACTAATGATGAATTAAACATTAGTTAACAAAAGAAACGCCCACCTTAGCTCTTACTCATTGCTCACTTTTCAATGACTGCTTATCAGACCCAGAGCACGATTAGCCCAGATCCTAATGGAAACTTGGAACTTTCCCTAATGACAAGAGACCAGGAACACATGTAATTCAGTCAGTAATTTATGTGACTGATGCTTTTCTCATCATCTCCCTTTCAATATCTTTCCTCCTCCACAAGAAACTCAAGGAGTAAATACAGAGATGTTAAGGGGTATAGACAGGACATTAGGATCATTAGGGACTTTCTTCTGCAGAGATTTATTGAACTTGAGTTAAATTTAAAGTGAAAATTTCATCATTTCACTTCATTCTCTGATAGATAAAAACTGAAAGTCAATCTCCTCAACCCAGAACCTTACAGAACAAGTTTCTGGATAGCCAAGATTTCTATAAAGACAAAAGTTAACCCTTTAGAATTAGTTATATTTTCCTCCTAATTATTTTATTCTAAATACCACTTGGAACTGCTCTGCTAATTTCAATTCCACATAGCCATTTCTCTCAACTTTTCAATTTCTCAATCTTATTTGTTCTCTATCATTGGAAGGCAATGTGTTGGCCTATTTAAACTTTTCTCTACGCACACTCTTGGCTTTGTCCACACTAGTGACAGGCTGTGCTTCTGACAATCCAGAGGAACAGAAGGGTTCAGCTTTCTGGGCTGGAATCAGAGGGCTGAAAACTGCCACTACCCATCTCTGCCACGTGGTGTCACTGTTAACAACTTGCTCCACCTAGTGGTGTGGGCCTGCCACTGCAAAGAGCTTGTGCTGCTCTGGACTCAGGTTAAGATTTCCTGCGGTTCCCTGAGTGTGGAGTTTATCCATCGACTTGTTCTTTGCTCTTTTGTGACACATACACACTCCCTCAGATGATGGCCAGCCACAGGGAAGCTGTTCCAATATCCACCACCTCCCAGATCCAGAATCCTCTTTCCTCCCCCACTTAGCATCCAAACCCTCAAAATACAAAAGGTCTTATTGCACTTCTCTTTCCTGCACATCTGCACTGACTTTCCTCAGTAAAGTTAACATCCATGATTCCTAGGAGCCCTAGTCCAGCCTCCTACCCACTTCCTTGACGTCTTAGTCAAGACACATTGAACATAATTTCCCTTCTTATTCATATCTCAAGGCCAAAGTTTGAACATCATCATTTGATTTGGTTTGATTTGAGGTTAGTTGTTTTTCTAGTTAAGAATACAAGTGCCATTAACATTGGAAAATTATAGATTCAGAGATGTGATTTGACTTAATTCATATTACAAAACTAGTATTTGGGAGAGCCTTGATTTCTAGCCCATCTCTGGTCCCCAAACACATGATCCTGGCAATGTTCCACATGGCTCCCTACCTCCCTGCCAGGGCTCTCTGACACATGACACCCCTTCTCCAAACTTAATAGTCTCTCTTCTTCTTTTAATTTTAATATAAGTATCTTTATTATCCAGTTAAATTTGACAACTACTTTTTCTATAAAAATGAGCTATACACCCCCATCTCTGCCTTATTTCACATTGTTTCTGTTTTCCTAAATCACCCTTTATTTCATCAATGCCTTTGAATCTCCAGTCTTTTCTTGAGGCCCACACATTAAGTCCTCCTTCAGATCTTTTACCATCCCTCCTATTGAATGTGTTCCCCTCCTCCTTTGGACCCCCATAACATTTTATTCATGCTTTTCTCATATTCTTTCATTCCTACATTGCAGATATTTGAGGACATCTTGACTTCTGTGAACATAGCACTTTAATTTTTATTTCGGCAGCATCTGGAATAGCATCTTATCCTTAGTCGGCATTTAGTAAACACATGCTGAATGGAACTTCAATGCCAAAAGCATCCCCACATCTTTAGTAACATTCTCCCTTGGTCCCTGTTAGCATACTCTAATCCCATAAAGATTAGATACAGAAAAAGAAATATAAAATAAGAATGAAGGATGGTTTGAGGACATTTTTAGTAGATTGCAGAAATCCCAAATGGTTTGGATGGCTAGAAATACCTATTGATATATTCACAGCCTAGAGAAAAGTCATCCATCTCCGTGGCTGAGAAAGACAAGTGGGGAATGGGGACTGCAATAAGGGACATTTCATTTCATAGAGATGGTCACACTCTCGTCCTTTGAGAACTGTGACAGCCCTCTCAGTTTGCTTTCCGGTATCTCACTGCTCCCTCTTTTCAATATCTTAGTGCTGGAGTCCCACAGGACTTTGTCTAGTTCTTCTATTACTCTCCATCTACAGCTTCCCCATAGGAGGGTGACTTTTGGCACCTGAGCAATTTATAATCTACTAGGAACTGACTGGTAAATGCAGAGATGGGAACTGAGCAATGTCACTTAACCATCATAATGTATTCCTAACTTTTGACATTGGCAGAGACTTGTAGGCAGTGAGTGACAGGTGGTGGTGAGAAGGAAGAACCAGAACTTTGGTTGGCTTGAATGCCTCCTGGACATGTGATGCTCTGCACGCCTAGTAAATATAATCAAGTATTTATATTTGCTTACTAAGCATAAGTAGAAACCCTCCTGAACCAACGTCTCTCATTCTGCTTTTCTTGGTAGTCAGAAAATTCCATAGAAAACTCGGAGCTTCTTAAGGCAAATCACTGCATGCTTATACACACTAAATGTATGGTTTGTGGGGCTCTTTTGAAGATGGAAGAAAATTTTAAATGCAACAACCTTTTATGCACATTTACTGCCCCACTGCTTATTTGAATTTTGCCACTCAAAAAGAATAGAATGCTGCTTATTATATATTCTTCTACTGCAGAAACCAATAGTTAGGTCTCTAGTACAAAGCCAGGTAAGTCTTTCCCTGGGATACATAAATGCTGGGATGTATGTACAAGTGTGTGAGTATGAATGTGAGTGAGAACACGTGTGGGGGGGTGTGCATGTGTGTCTGTGAGCGTGCCTGAGTGATGGGTATGAAGTCTTCTCCTTACCCAGTTCTACTCACTGAGGCTTTGACTGCATAGAATTGCACTCCACAGGGGGAGCTCCTAGTTTTCATCTATGCAAAATAGTCCAAAGCTTCCAAATAAATGGGTTGGTAAAAAATTTCATTACTTTAAAAAAGCTGTGCCTGTTGCTCAGTAGTAGAACACTGGCCTATCATGCTCAGGCCCTGGGTTTGACCCCCAGCACTGCAAAAATAGATAAGTAAATAGATAAAACAAGAAGCAGTGCCTGTTTTTTTTTACAGTTGTGAGAATTTTACCAATAGTATTGAATAGAAGACAAGTATTAGAGAAAAGACTAACAAAGTTTATTTTCCATGTAGAAATACATTTGTTTAGATCATCTTAGGATCTATCTTTAAAATTTGAAACTCATCAAGAAAACCTTCATATTTAAATCTTCTTCTGATTCATAAATTCTTCCCCCTAGAATGAAACTGGTTAGTTGAGAACTGTCCTTGATAAATTGTCCTATTGTGTCCATGTCTGAAAGATCTAAAATACCCAGATCTAAGAAAGAGAACTCTAAGCCCCATGATCATTGTTCTGAACCATGTGTGGTCACATACCCTGTCAACAAAACATATTTGAGAACTCAACCCTATTTATCTTTATGTGTTTATTCATAAAACATATGCACATACCATAATATAGACTATAGTACCTGTATAGTAAAATGGAGATAAAATTTTTGGAGCTGAATATTTATTTATTTATTTTAGAGAAAGTGCTGTACCACTGAGCTATATCCCAGCCCTTTCTATTTTTTTATTTTGAGGCAGTATTGGCTAAGTTTTCTAGGTTGGCCTTGAACTTGTGATCCTCCTGCCTCAGCCTCCTGAGAACCTAGCATTATAGGTGAACCACACAGCACCTGGCTTAAGAATTTATTTTATTAGTGCATAAAAGATTTTTTTCCTCCTAAAATCCCTATTATTGATAGTAATATTTTCACACTGTGACAGCAGTGTGATTGAACATTTTACTGTTTGTGAATTCAGCCTGTCTTCACATTCTGAAAGCCTATTTCAAATGCCTTTCTAGTCTCAGTGGTTTCACACCATCATTAACTAATCCCTCCAGGCATGATACACAATGACTGAAGTGCACCCTAATAGGACTGGATGTGAATCTGCATTCATTTGCTAGGGCTGCCATAATAAAGCACTGAGAGTGGATGCCTTCAACAACAGAAATTTCCTCTGTCACAGTTCCAGGGTCTGAAAGTTGAAAATCAACCCAGGTGTTAGTGCTGGTTCCTTCTGAGGGCCATGAGAGAAAGCTCCATCCCGCATCTCTTTCCTCACCAGGTAGAGGGCAATTTTCAACCTGTGTCTTCATGTGGACCTCTCTATTCATACCCTGTGTCCAGATTTCTTCTTTTTATAAGACACCAGTCTTGCACTAGGGCCCATACTATGGCTTCATTTTAACTTAATGACCTCTGCATAGATCCTATCTCCAGAAAAAGTCACACTCTGAGATAGTAGAGAATAGCATTTCAAATTATGAATGGAGTGGGGTGGAGACACCATTCAACCCTTAATGAAATTCATATTTCAAATAGTTTTGTTCTTAGTTTTGAAGTTTTAGGTCAACTTCTTGTTAATTGTGATCAGTTCTGCCATTGTCCTTGTATTATGTATTATTACCTTTATTACATGGCTTCACAGAAATCTAGCTCACCTAACCATTCTCATGTAAACTTTAAAACATTATGAGATGCCAGAAGAAAACAAATAGATGTTTCCACAGCTGCAGTTCCCACCTTCCCATGTGGCACCTTGGCAACTGACATTCTGACCATTTGAGGGCTCTGCCAATTTCTTTATTGCATAAAGCTCCATTCCATGTGTATGAGTTCTCACATATTCTTGGAGTGTGCCAATGGATTGTTTTGTGGTATGATCACACCACCTGAAGACTTCTGATCCAGACCACATTTTCCTGAAACTATGGCATTTTCAAATCAAACTTGTAAGAAGGGCCCGTGGCTGTGAAGTAGACTGTGAAATCATGCTGCAGTCAAACCAAACCCACAGGGCCTGCAGAACTTCAGATTCTTGCTATCTCTTTTCATCATCTCAGATACACCAGTATTTAATTGCTCCCTGAGGTTTGACATGGTAAACTGAGAACAATATGAGTTTTAGCAGCACTTCATTTGCTCCATGGCCAATGCCATTCAGTCCACTTTGTTTGGAGCATTTGCTGAAAATGTCATTCAGAAGATATCAACACTGCCTGTGTCATCATTCAATTGAATTTGTACAATAATGTGGTAGGAACTGTTTTTCACTAAAATCACAAGACAATAATGGTGACGCAGGTTGGGAATGAAAGATGCCAAATAATCTGATGCACTTGGTGCTCCAGCCAGTGACCTCAGAGTGAGAGAGAGAATGGAATTATCACCTGTTTCCTAAAGAGCTGCAGAGGTAAAACCTCCTCTGTGCACAGTGAATTTGGCCAAGTCTATTCTAGTTCTGGGGAGTAAATCGGCCCTCAAAAGAGCAACAATGCAATGGCCAAATGACATATTCAGAGGAAATCAAGGGCCTGCCAAAGGGAAAGGAAGCCTATCAAGGAGAGCAAGAGGAAACCCTGCTGAGTTTCCCTGATGTGGTCCTGCAGCTCCGATGCAAAACACCAACAAAAGCCAACTAATGCAGAAAGAGTTTGACATTTTTCATCCTCAAATACATTCTGAACTGGCACACAGTAATTACTTTCTATAATTCTGGGTAGAATTTAGCAATAGCCTGGGTGGGCATTACAGCTGTACCTAATCAGGGTAATACAAAAGTTAAATGAGACTAGAGCCTTGGATCTCTGTGACCCAGTGAATCTTAGCTCATATCCTGTCCCACCTCACTGACTCTAATTCCCAAAAACACCATGCAGCTGTGTGTCTCCTTGAGTTTTAATGATAGTTGAAGGCTAAGTTCCTGTCTCTGCTCTGCAAAACGGTCCCACTCAATCCACTTTGAGTTGAGCCTGTTTCATTGCACATATTTCTACAATTATGTGTATCTCATTACATCATGCTTTTTAAAAGTCACATCTATCCTACTAGATTGAAAGTTCATTAACATCAGGGATCATGTTCAATCTTTCAGTGTCAATACAGATTTTGACATTTAAATAAGTATTCAATAAGTGTTTTGAGGGCTGAATAAATAATAAACTGGTCTGCTGTTGAAAATGCTTAGAAGTTCCTAGTGTTGTCAGACACATGTTCTCATGAACCCTCACTATAAACCTGTGATTTCATTATCAACCTTTTCATTTTAAGGACAGGAAAAGTGTGCTCAGAGAAAATAATTGACTTGTCCAAGGTCACAGAGCTTCTAGCAGCAGAAACAGAATGCCCATCCAAAACTTCTGCTGCCAAGATCACTTAGTGCTTTCTCACCTGCCTGCAGTAAGCTCAAGCCTTCTAGTGGGAGAAAAAAATCAACCATGCCCAATAGTAAGGGACATGGGAGAAAAACTTTGATTCTGTATGAGAGGATCAGGACTGAGAGTTGCTTTCTTAGACCAATAGAAGACTGTACAATGAGATAGTGAATGAATGAAGAAACCACTGTCAGACTGTAAGACAGCAATTCTCTCCCAACAAGGTAGCCTCACCCTGACCTTAGGTGTGAGGCTTCAGATGTCTGGATCAGGCTTGAGTAGTTTGAGATTGACCGACTCAGAGAAATTATATGAGATACAGGAGTTCTCATTCAGATTGAGGCTTTTGCCCCCACAAAACAGACACTGAATGAGTTCAGCTTATGATTGTCATCTTTGCCTTGAGTTTCCTCAGGAAATTGCAGAGTGGATGGGCATGAACCGCTGTATGCCCCATGCTCACTCCTGAGCAGTTCTTGGAGGATTCAGGGCAGATTTTTCCAGAGTAGGAATGTTACAAAATCTCAGGGAAAGAGGCTTTGGAGACGATGAACCTGGATGGAATCCTGGTTCCTCTCTTACTACCTGTATGTTATTTGGTAAGTTCCTTAACCTCTCTGTGCCCCAGAGTCCTCATCTGTGAAATCAGGTTAATTGCTAATGTCTATCTCATAGGGTTTCTGTAAGAATTAAATGGAATAAAATAAAGCTGGTAACTTGACCAATGTTTCTTAATTTGGAGTCCTAGGACTCCTGAAGATCCTCAGATACTCTTTTGTTCAACAATACTTTGTATTTTTCAGTATGGAGACTGTGCACTCTAAATTGACCAATCTTTAGTAGATTATATTGACTTTAGCAAAATAATTAAAATGGAAATTTCTACAATTTAAATGATGATTAGCAATGACTAAAATACTTACAAGGAAAACCTAATCGTGCCCAAAGCATAATACTCACACATACTACTAATACACTGAACATGGACAATTTAAGTTTAACCAAAATCTACTCTTTAAACTGTAATTAATTTGAATTTTATTGGCTGTAGTTTTGTTTATATTAATTTGTAAGTTTGTTTTTAAATTTATTCTGGGACCTAGCTTTGTAATTTTACATGCTGAGGAAATTTTAGAATTAAAAAAAAAGTGGTACGTAATGCTAGAGGTCTACAAAAATTTATTTCCTCAAAAAGAGATCCATATATATATATACAAGATGACTCAAGTCAAACATTGAACCAGTGTCTAAAATCCTCCGATGTGGAAACTAATGACTGTAGGACATGGATAGAAGGGACAGGGCAATCTCAGATCATTATAATACTTTTCATTATAATCATCACATGGTTTTTCTCTTCAGTTTCCTGCAAAGAGAAAGAAAAAGACAGAAGAAATAATCTAGATGATCAAGAATGGAATTCTCTCATGCAAATTCAAACTATAAAGGGAAGCATCTCACACTTTGCATGGCTGTGTCTCATTACTCAGAAGTCAGTCCATGGGCAAAGAGCTTGTATTTACTGTTTCATTAAATAAGGACTGCCATCCACGGAGGATTCATTGCAACCTGTCCTTAACATTTTTGAACTACAAGTCCATATATCTGAGTAGATTAACTCAGAGTCTTGTTGCAGGAAACCAGCGGAAATTTGATTCCAATTGACTGATAACAGCTCCTGTTTTCTCCAAGTCTAAACAATGACAAAAACATTCAAATTTCCAGGAAGGAAGGGTGGGAAGTTGGGAAGTTTTTTCCTTTATTCTTTTTTTTTTTTTTGCAGGAGACTTTAAAAATATGTAGTATTTGGGCTGGGGTTGTGGCTCAGTGGAAGAGCGCTCACCTAGCACATGTGAGGCCCTGGGTTCGATCTTCAGCACCACATAAAAATAAATAAAAAATAAAGATTATGTGTCCAACTACTACTAAAAAATAAATATTTTTAAAAAATATGCACTATTTAATCCTAAATTGGCATCTTCTGCACCTGTAATAAGGGGAAGCTTCTTCTTCTTTCATTTATATTCATTCCTTTGGTAATCATGGGGTTTCAGAGGAAGGGGCAAAAGTGACAGTGATAGTGGAACAGAGTACCTACTTTTGTAAACTGTGTGCCAAGTCAAAAAATCTAGTCAATTCATGTAAAACTAGGCTTCTAAATTGTAAAGTCAGACACAAGAGGCCATCAGCATACAGGTTAAGAGAAAAAGGCAGCTGAAAGGACTCACTGCCTTGCACAGCCTGAGCGTCCTGTAGGTGGCGCACTATCACACATGCTTTCCTCCCTCACAGTTACCATAGGAATGGAGCTTCTGGAGCATTGTGGACGGGAGGAGGGCATCTAACAGGAGCACTGGGGTGTCCCCAGATGCTTGGTGGGAGAGGTTGGCCCAGTAACCGTATAGTGACTCACTACAGCAAAAGTGTGTCTCTTCCTCAACCATTTGAAGCAAAGGGTCAGATGGAGAGGCAGTTAGTGGTAGATGCAACTAGAAACAAACATGTAAAAGACACTAATGATGGCTTGATTTTTAGGACAGTTACTGGGTCCCAGGAAGTGCTCTAAACATGTTAATGTCATTATCCTATTTAATGCTATATTAGGACAGTAGCCCCCGTTTTCAAGACAAGGAAACTGAGGCCAAGTGCCTTTTATACAGATAACCGGCCAGAATTCTAACTCAATTCTAGCCTCAATCCAGGACCCCAACTAAGCCACCATACTGTAAGCAGAGTGGGTAGAATGTTGAATTCTGATAAGAGGAAGGAACGTCAGCTCCTGCATCTGAGCAAGCAGTCCCTCCAGGTGCTGGGTGACACCTCATGCTGCCAGACACATCTCAGTTCCCAGGATGCCTCGCTGTGTCTCAGTGCATCCTCACATATATCCTGGTTGTGTGACTCTTCCTGGGCTCCTGGGAAACCTGGTCTCTCATTCCTAGGAGTATCTCTAGTGCTTTGGACAAACTGGGATTTCTCTTGCCTTTCAAAAGCCTAACACTGAGGTAGGTGCCCAATGATGATCCAGCAGAGGTTTCCAAACTTTGGTGTACATCAGAATTCCCTGGAGGATTTTGCTAAAACAGATTGCTGGGCTCTGCCTCCAGAGTTCCTGATTCACCACCATTGCCATGAGGCCCAAGAATTAGCATGTGATACTGATGCTGTACATCCAGGGACCACTTTTTGAGAGCAACTGATTCAGAGCCTCACCATCCCATATGTGGAGAGCTACAAAAGCAGCAGCCACACTTGTGAGCTTGTTGGGAATACAGGGTCTCAGTCCCCAGACAGGCTTATTGCCTTTAACCAAGACCTCCAGTTCCTTCAAGTGTTCATTACAGTTAGAGAAACGCTGGTAGAAATACCAAGAAACTTCAAAACAAAATGATGCTGGCCTCACCCACAGATGCTGAGTTTGGTGTCTGCCCCCTTCTGCCCCAAGGTACTAATTAAGCAGGTTGGGCATGTGGTCAGGGCATGGGGATTTTTTTTAGATCTTTCTGGGCAATTCTAATGTGCAGCCAGAGTTGAAAGCCACAGACCACTAGCTGATCTACTGACAGTTTCTCTTACCCCACATCAATTTACAAGATATGTACCTGTAGAAGGAAAACAACTGGCTCACTGCCACATTTATTAAACTGAGAGAAAAGGAGAAAAAGTGAAAATAACATGTCTGAGAAGTCCAGTTTGGTCAAGACAGGCTTCAGCTACAAAAGGTTGAAGAATAAAATGAGATCAACACATAAAATCAGCTATAAACCCAGCAAATATTACTGTAGCTCCAACCTTAGCAGATGAAGCTGAGAAGTCAGAAAAATATCCTCTTCCCAAATGAATATTTGATCTTAATATGAAGTGCTTCACTACTGCCCCCTTTTCCTCTAAAGCACTTTCCCCCATTTTTAATATGTGGCTTTAGACAAGTTATTCTACTTCTTCCTATCTCAAATGAAAATTAAGAATGTTTCTCTCTAGTTTCTTGTGTGAAGGCTGAATTGGATTCCATAGGAAGGGCCCAGTGCATGCTCAGCCATCTAATGAGAACACAGTAAGTGGTCCACTTGGGAGAGCTCCTCAATTAGGGACTTTAGTGATTAGGTAGCTAATGATCTGTAATGCCCTCCTTAGCACCTGCTAATCTTACTTTAGGAAGGAGGATGTGTCCAGCCCTCTTCAGGAAGCCACAGAATCTTCAGCCAGCAAGGTTGGAGGCAGGGCTGGATCCAGACCAAAGAGGCTAGTCAGCAAGTGCTTGAAAGTCAAGTATTGAAATTGTTCCACAGCAAGGTTTCGGGCAGCGTCAATGAGAAGCAGGCAGCTCTGAACTCTTACTACAGTCACAGAGCTCAAGATGGGAACCCCAGCAGAAGGGCTGTGACCCAGAATTTCAAGGTTTGTCTCATCCCCAGGGATCTGAGTCGGTTGTGAAAAGGCCAGTGTTTCCCCAGAAATCTCTTGAGAAACCATTTGACATAGGAAATAAAGAGGTGAAGGGGCTAAGATGATAAGTGAAACATAATTCTTTCAAGTTTGTTTCTTCATGCTCCTTCCTTATCCACCTTATTTAAAAAGATACCTCCTCTCAAAATAAAAAGGGCTGAGGATGTAGCTCAGTAGTAAAGCGCCCCTGAGTTCAATACCCAGTAACTACCAGACACACACAAAAACTTCTAACAGAAGTTTTGTAATGCTTTGAAAATGCTCAGATGTATTTTCCAACTTGTAGTCAATATCCTTTGTATACCAATGAGATACTGCGGGAATGTAATTAGCTGTCTGCAGCTAGTTAATTAAGAGATACTGCAGTACCTCAGCCTCTGGCATTAAGCAAGTCTAGCTGATATGACCACAATTGGCAAATAAGAGGATTGACAGGACACCAGGGGATAATATGTCACTCGCTCAGGAATTTGTTTTTCTAGTGAGTAGATGAGCTCAGCAGAGAGTCCTAGGGGTGGGCCCTTCATGAGGCCCAATTATTGTCAAGAGAAAAAGAATTTTTAACTACTGGAAAATGTGGTAGCAGAGAATTCTTCCTAAATTCCATCATTTTCCCTTTTTTTGTCACCCCGGGACTCAATTTACTGAAGTCCAGGAGGGGGTTAAGACAAGAGAGAACACTTTGGTCATGCCACATGATAGGGCCAAACTGGCAAAGACCTTGTGTAAATTTTTTTTAAAGGGGTTCTTTCCTCCAGCTAAATGCAGCCCTTGTCCTTGTGTTTACTCCAGCATCCAGCTTGGTAAGTGGGACCTGAACTGGATTTCAGTCATGATCACCCTTTGGAAATACATGGGCACCCTGTACACCCATAAGCAGGATCCTTATCTTCACCCTGCCCTCCCACTCAGACCAAGAAAGACTAGACTTGGAAGAGTAAGCCCTCCGGAAGGAAGGACCAGATTGTCTCTCCTTACCTTTGGAAGGAAGGGATGTTTCCACGTGTGAGGGCTTGTTTGCTACTCACATGTCCACAATGCAAGCTCATTGGCACTTTGAATGTTGGCAAAGTTCTCCTCATTCCCAAATATTAGTTTGGAGAAAAGCAGAAGACACCTGCTATTCTCCAAACTAATAATCACCTACTGGTGAATGCAGTGGGAAATAGGGGAATAGTTTCAGAATTTGGGAGAACTTCCCACAACCCACCTGCAGACTGTGAAGTATGACCCTCACAAGAAAAGCTACTCTCTGACCACCTCCATCTCTTGCAAGCTTTTACGTAATGGTAAAAGAGTGTAACTACATTAAGAATATCAAAGTGGAGGAAGAAAGCTGGGAGAGTACAGTTTTTCCTTTAATCTAAGCACTGGAGTTCTGAATGGTGCCCTTCTCTGGCCTGCCTGCTCCTTGGGGCCATGCCCATTGTTGCTCTCACTGCCCAAGGATCACTTGGGGAAGATGTCAAACACATCACAGGTCTACTCCATCAGAATTCTAAGGAGCAGAGCTGGAAATTTACATTTTTTAACAAGGTCCCCAGGTGATTTTATGTATTCTAAAGTTTGTGAATGACTAATTAACCCAGATAAGTGGCAAATATAGTGGCTATTTACTAATCTGGTTTATCTGCTTAAGACTTCTTTTTGCATTTAGAGAGTAGAGAGTGAGTCCCCAATGCCATTTACACAGCTATCTATCAGGCTAAACCTGGCATAATATTGTTCTCCTTGACTAGAAAGCACAGAAGAGCAATCTAACTTCTACAGGCCATAAATAACCAGTCATGAACTTTTACTAAGCAGTTCCCAGTGAACTTATATGGGATCAAGCATCTAGTTCTGATCCCACCCTAAAACCAATCATATTTGTAGTGCAGCCTCGTCATGGTACATATAGCTCCTTCCATTTGGTTTCAATCTCTTTAGACAAAGGTGCAAAGGAGCTCTCTGCTGAAAAGACAGTGCAATGGTGCTTGGAATACAAGGGGAACCGGAAGAATAGGTCAAAACATCTCACTGAATAAATAAGGCAGCCCATTTCCTGGCTGCATTCAAAACATCTGTTTATGCCCATTGAAGACTCCATAAAGTTGGAGAGTACTAAGAGCTTTGGGTCTGACCAGGAGGACTATTGACTATAAAATAGGGTATATTCATTTGTTACTGCTGCTATAGCCATTTACCACAAATTTGGTGGCTCAAAACAACACAGGTTCATTATTATACAGTTCTGTCAGTTAAAAATTGGACACAGGTCTTACCAGGTTGAAATCAAGGCAATGGCAAAGCTACATTCCATTCTGTAGGCTCTGGCTGGGTGTTTCCTCACCTTTTACAGCTTGGAGAAGCTGACAACACTTCTTGGCTCATGACCTCTTTCCTCCATCGTCAAAGCCACAAAAGCAAGGCAAGCCCCATGCATATGACATCACTCTGCATTCCTCTTGTAACTCACTTTTCCACTCAAAGGGACCCTCGTGAGTATATTGGATCCATCCAAATAGCCAAGCTCAATCTCCCCATTGTAGGGTCAACTGATCAGCATCCTCAATCCATGTGAAACCTTAATTCCCCTTTGCCCCATGGAAGGTAACATATTCTCAAGTTCTAGTGAGTAGAGTGGGGAGGGGGATTAGTTCACCTGCTACCTAGGAGAACTCTGAACCCCAGTCAAGGATGAAAGCAGATGTTATCAATGTCACATGTCAGTTCTGAGATGTGAGGTAAGGCTAGGAGGCTATAAATAGGAAAGAAAAAACAGTGTACCGAAGCATGAGGGATGGGGACAAAGCAAGTTGCAGACGAGGGAAAGGCCAGGGGAAGTAGCTCAGGACCTAGGCAGAAGGTAATGGAATAGAGTTGAATGAAGGCTTGCATTTGCAGAGTGCCATTTGCATGGTGGCCCCACCCAGGAACTTAAAAAAAATATGTAAATCCAGACAAAATATCAACAAGCAATCTATCATCATCATTTCTCACCATCCTCCTCCTCCTTTTCTTCTATGCTCCAATTTCCTCCATATCTTCCTTTTAATCTTTTTTCTTCAGAGATAAATAAAAGGAAATCATGTACAATGAGGAGAAAATTAACCTTGACATTATCTTCTGAGGTTCACTTCATGAATATCCATACCAGAGACATCTGGTTGGATTAGAACCTCCTCCAGGGCATTGCCTCTCACTCATCTATGAAAATTTTTGCAAGAGTTTTACATGGATTTTTAGCGCCTGCTGTAAAGAATCTTACAGTGCCACGAACCCAGAAAACATTAAAATGTAAATTGATGAGAAGGGAAACATATAAAAAAATTGCTCAGGAAAAAGAGAGAGAGAGAGAGAGAGAAAGATCCATCTGAAATCCAGAGTCAAAGCAATTGCTGAGGAAGAGATACTAACACATGAGGAGCTCGGCTGGAGTCTGCTGGGAGACAGAACTGGATTCTTCTTCTACCAGCGGCAGTTCTGCCTGGAGCAGTTTTTTGACTCTCCTAAGTGGAGCAGATTTCAGTCTGTGTCTGTATTTTTGTGGAAGACACTGATGCAGAATTGCCCATGACCTCAAGTCACTGTTCTCTGCCTCCAGGCCAGAAAAATAGTTTGCTACTACTAACTGTTCCACACTGTTACTTTGAGTTTATTTTAAATTACAGCAGTAATAAATGCTTAATCTGTTCTTCCAAAATTCAGGTCATGCAGAAATGTGTGAAAAGCAGGGGTCACTGCCTCTATCTCTTCCCCAGTCTATTTCCTTTCCCCATCAAAAACCACTGAATAATGTGTATTCTTCCAGATGTTTCTCAGTGGACATATGGACACACAGGTATTTCATTTCTTTTTCTTTCTTTTTTTTTTTTTCTAGTCGATTTGTCTTTTGCATTCAATATATTCTGGATGCCCTTCTCTGGAAATATGTTCAGTTCAACCACAATTTTAATTGGCTTCATAGCAGTCCTTAGAAAAGTCCTGTGTCTTAAGTCCTTTTTTAGGTATAAATATTTACTTGGTTTCAGGGTTTTTAAAAAAGCAGTATTGCCCGCGCCCGCAAGGTAGGCAGACCTGCGACCAACCTGCAGATCAGGCCCAGCGGTCTGCGGGCGTGGTAGGAGGGGCAGGGCAGAGCCGCCGCCCACGCCAGCAAGGTAAGCAGACCTGCGACAGACCGGCGGATCAGGCCCAGCGGCCTGCCAGCGTGGTACACACTTCACCCCAACTGGAGTAGGGGCAGAGCAGAGCCTTCGCCCGCGCCCAGATCA
>NW_025999900.1:33264887-33286778 GCF_001458135.2 Marmota marmota marmota
AGCCAATCCCTAAAAAACAAATGCCAAATGTCTTCTTTGATATAAGGAGAGTAACTAAGAACAGAGTAGGGACGAAGAGCATGAGAAGAAGATTAACATTAAACAGAGATGAGAGGTGGGAGGGAAAGGGAGAGAAAAGGGAAATTGCATGGAAATGGAAGGAGACCCTCAGGGTTATACAAAAGAACATACAAGAGGAAATGAGGGGAAAGGGAAAAATAATACAAGGGGGAGAAATGAAGGTCAGTAGAGGGGGTAGAGAGAGAAGAGGGGAGGGGAGGGGAGGGGAGGGGGGATAGTAGAGGATAGGAAAGGTAGCACAACACGACAGTCACTAGTATGGCAATATGTAAATCAATGGATGTATAATTGATGTGATTCTGCAATCTGTATATGGGCTAAAAATGGGAGTTCATAACCCACTTGAAGCAAAGTGTGAAAGATGATATATCAAGAACTATGTAATGTTTTGAACAACCAACAATAAAAAAAATAAAAAAGCAGTATTGCAATATCTATCATGTGCTCATATCCTTGCACACTTGCATGATTATTTTTATAAGAGAGATGCCAAAGGTAAAATTTATGGGTAAATTGAGTACATTTAATAGGAATTGCTAACTTACATACCTCCCAACAGCAAATTAGAATTCCATTTTCTCTTCTTAAAGACATTAAATGTGAAAAAAAAACTTTATATTTTTCTCTATCTGATGGCCCCAAAATAGTGTCTGATAATTAATTTGGTTTGCTTTTTGCTCCACCTGGAGCTAGTCAGGGACAAGGGAGATTGAGATCCTGGAGATGTGGGGGTGAACCATCCATCAGTCTCCTTACGAATCTTCTCCCTATCTATCTATAGGCTTCCTCTTTTTTTTCTCTATCAACTAACAAGAGACTCATGGGAAGTGAATCAATAGTTCTCACTCTGCATGACATCAAGTTTGGGAAATATATTAGGTTTCTCTAACCCTCACCTTCTGGAAGGATTGGACAGCAATCCCTGAGAATCTCCCAAATGGCATAAACCAAGACTATGGATTTTAGTTAATTAAACCTAAATTCACACAGGATGCAATAGCTCACACCTATAATCCCAGCAGCGCAAGAGGCTGAGGCAGGAGGATCACAAGTTCAAAGCCAGCCTCAGCAACTTAGTGAAGCCCTAAGCAACTCAGCAAGGCCCTGTCTCCAAATAAAATACAAAAAAAAAAAAAAGGCTCAGTGGTTAAACACCTCTGGGTTCTATCTCAGATTACCGCCCCCCCCAAAAAAAACCCTAAATTCGCCACAAATACAATTCTAGACTTGATCAAAGTCACCAAATGTTTCTATGTTTCTGTTAAGGATGCTCCCAGATTGTGACAAGAATTAAATTGAGTATATGAAATATTAGATACTCGGTAACTGTGAGAGTGCCTTTCCTTTTCTTTATTGCTTCCATCTGGTTCCCTTGAGTAACTGGCACTTCTCCTTGTACCCACAGGCCATCAGTGCCAGCTGGCACAGTCTTGCCTCTGCTTGATTTGTGGACCAGGACTTGCTTTTTGGTGTCTGTCCAGTCTTCTGTTTTTATGAAGGTTGAATTTTGTCCTTGTTCTCTCTCTACCCTATATTTAGAAAAATCTTCTTGAAGGACACTACTCATCCTAATTGTCCCATCATCTTTTTCCTATAATTTAGAAACCTCATTCTCTTCCTCTAGATGCTAAAGCCTGCCTGACCCTGGACCAGAAATGCCTTTCCCAAGCTTGGATTTGGTTTCAACTTTCTCTTATGCATCATTCCCCAACACCGCCATAACTCAGTGTCCATCCATATTATTGTGTCCCCACCTCCCAGTCTGGTCCTCCTGGATCTGCCACGGTTTTCCTTTGCTAGAACAATGAGACACCACAGTGCAGTTTAAATGACACCCAGGGGTTCATGCTAACTGCTCTTCTGGTTCTTGTAAATGATTCCATGAAGAGAAGGGAGTAAAGTTGTTGTCCCTCACTCCTCTTTTTCTTGCCTACTAAACATTCATGGTACAAGGGTTTCCCCCGGTCCCCAAACTAGGACAATAAATCAGTCTATAGGGATAAATCTATGACAAATTCACCTGAACAATGACCATGGTGTATACAATATACCATTCTGGGAGCAAGGGGCAGGAGTGAAAGCAAAAGTCGCCACCCAAACTCCACAAGTCTGACGTTGAGTTTAAACCTTACAGAAACTAACCAAAGCTTTTGCCTTCTTACATTTGCATCCCATCCTTCTGCTTCTTCCATTGTCTAAGTGCTCTCTGAATTGTAAGTACATGTGATTGCCTACCAGCAGAGATATAATGTCCAGCATTCTGCTTTAACATATGTCCTATCAGAACTGGCCCTTTTTGTCTTATTACTAAGACCATTGATGTCTTTAAGTATTAAATAACCATAATGATAAGAAAAGAAAAGCTTTATCAATTTTACACAGTGACTATCTGTATTAGTTAGTTGAGCTGCTTAACCAACCAGAGACCAAATCACAATGGCTGAAAACAAGATAAAGTTATTTCTCTCGTTGAAGTTCTACTGAACAGGTTCAGCAGGTAGACGCTCTATTCCACAGGATCATTCAGGGATCTGGTCTCTTTCTATCTTGTTCTGACATTCCTTTGGGTGTTATTATGATTCTCAGGTAAAAACCAGCTTACACCCTGCCACTTCTACATACCAACCTATAGAAAGGGTATGAAAGTTGCCAACATCATTTCTGCTTACATGCCATTTTCCAGGTCTTGGTTGTGTGGCCACATTTTGTGAGGGGAAACTGGAACATGTAATTTCTAATCAAACAGATATGATTAGAAATTACATGTTCTTTTACTGAAGTCATACCACATGCACAATTTTAGTTTACTTTGCATTTAGTATTTTAGCAATCATTTCCCATGTCATTAATAAATATTCATGAACATCATCTTTAATAACTACATGATGGTTCTATAGATGAAAGTATTTTCCTACTGCCAAACATGATGTAGGTTGTTTCCAATTAGGGATTTCATAAATATTACTGCAATTAACATCTGCAATATTAATCTTTATTTGCTCTTCTGATTATTTCTTTAGGAACTGTCCCTACAGGTGAGATTATTCAATAAGAATTTATACCAATTAACCTTCTCCTCAGAAGCAAGTGAATGGATCAAATTCACATTACTATCAATAATACATTGTTTGTAGCTTTTAATATTTGATCAATTTACAATGTTATCTAATTATAATTTTAAATTCCATTCTTTTAATTAATGTATTTATTTTATTGATTGTGAATTTTAACAAGTTTTAAATATCTATTAACTATATGTATTGCTTCTCTTTGCTCATTTTTTTATTATTGGTTTTTTTTAAATCTCTAATTGTCTTATTACTAAGGATGGTAAGAATACCTGCACAATAGAGTATATTGAGGATCAAACAAGAAAGTGAGGAACATCAACTTTGTCTCTTCTGCCCATTTGTTCTGGTGTCTTTGGAACAAGCCCCACCTCCTTGGATGCAATGTGTGTAATGGCCATAATGGAGTGGTCTAAGGAGCCCCAGTCACTGTCACACTACTCCATCCTATTTTGGTACTGATGATTACCAAAAATTGTATCTTTCCATGGTATCTCCCTCTCCCACTACAACAAAGTTCTAATCTCTCTCTCTCTCTCTCTCTCTCTCTCTCTCTCTCTATATATATATATATATATATATATATATATATAATTTAGAATCATAGTCACCATCTTCAACCACCCCTTCTCCAAAGACAAGCATGACACCCCACACCTCCCTCCCATATCTATGCACACTCACTCACCCAAGCTTCCAGAGTCTTCTCTGCCCCTATGTGTCCCAACTCAAAATGCCATCAATGATTACTCCTTGACATTCCACTGCACTGTATCACAATTTGGCCCAGTTTCTACTAGGATGTGTAGTCTCCAGTGAAGAAAAAAGAGAAGAAAGAAAAGTGGAGGAAAGCCCTAATCTGCCTGCCAACAGAATATTGTCCTCTGAAGAAAGGAATGCCTGACTTTCTGGTTGGAATCCTGAGCAAGCAACAGGCTGTGTCGGTAACAGAGAGCTTTTTCATATCTTCGGCTAGATGATGTGTACTTTTCCAAACCAGAGGGTGGAGCAAATAGGGCCTGTGTGCATGACTATGCATCTCAGGCTGCACCACAGATGTGGCAGTTTCTAGAAGTCCTCCCCACCTCTAAGATATAATCTTCCTCTATTATGCTTATCAGAGATGCTGCAATTAAAAAAAAAATTCTCATACATTTCAAGAGGAATTTTCATGAACTGTCCAAAGAGAACAGAAGCAGCACTTCCAGCTAGACTGAAAATCTAGCCTAGTGAAAAGTATTGTACATTTTTTCCTATTTTATTTTTTTTATTTCAGAACTATTATGCATGTTTTCAAATGTGTTTTAATGTTTTGAAATTAATTCCACTTTAATTTATAACTCTTAGGGTCCATAATATAAGAGTAACTATTTTTGAAATCTAATAAGTAATTAAGTTTCAGAAATTCTTTGACAAATTAAAAAGCAAGGACAACACATGAATAGTTTTTGGAATTTAGGCTGAATATGACCTAGTAAAAATATGAACCATCTTTCTGAAGCTGTCATGGTACTTGAAGTACCCCTAGTTCTTCCAATTCCTGAGCCTCTCAATGTGATTGTCTTCTCATGTCTACTTAGCTCCTTTATGAATTGAATGGAAGTTAACTTCAGTAAACCTACTTCAAAACCATATTCTGCCCACCCTCAGCCTCAGGTCTCTCCATCTTGAAATGAGAAAATACCCTCTTTTCTCATTGTTCCATTTAAAAGGCTGTTGGAATTCACAAACAGGCTGCATGTTAGTTTACAGCCACAAACACTGTACTTCTGGCTTAGAGATTGCCCGGTAAGGGAATGAGGTGTTAGGCAGATAGTCAAGTCTCTTTGTGTGTCCCTTCATATCACCACGTCCTGTGCTCATTCAGCAAGGATCTTCTTCATGGCCAACATCCAGAGCACCGACAATTGAGGCACACTTCATTGTGCCTTTCATCTCTCCCAAAGAGTATTTGGGATTGATATCTTGGGAACAAGGATATAGCAGTCTGAGAATAATGATATAGGGAAGGATATTTACTGTGACTAATAAGCCACTGCCACATGCAGTCTAACCCAAACATCCCCAGTGGAGATGTGATGACAAACTGTGGCCCCCTCCGAGCTCTCGAGTGCTACTTTCATTTGTCCACCTCAGTGCTTCAAAACATCCCACAAATTGGTGGCCTAATACTTCATGCCAGGATATTCTTGACTATACCGAGAATCTAAGACATTTTTTGTTATCCTCATGCCTTCAAGGATATTGATTTTTACAATACAGAAAATGCTGGAACTTGCATGCCTGTGAAACAGGACTTATAAAGCCCATCTTGCCCTGGGTAGTGCAGAAACCGTCAGTCAAGGGTAAAGAGAAAAACATTTTTTATTAGTGCAGAGACTTTGCAGTGCCTAAATACCGAGGCTCAGAAGAAATAGAATCACATTGATAAACAGCACCCCCAGCATATATATAGAAGCAAAGAAAAATGGCATACAAATACATACCACTATGATATGGCATTCAGGAGGATGTTGAAGAGTTTCCAAGATGCTTGGTTTAAAAAAAAATTTTTAAGTTTTAGAACATCAACAAAAGTGAGCATTTGTAAGACCCAGCATGTAACTAATGAATCCAAAGAATTCAGTATAGACAGAACCATCTCTTTTTTTCACAGTATTTGAAAAGACATTAAATCTCAGATGTTCTCAGATTATTCTTTAGAAGAGTTCAAAGAAATGGCTTTGATAGTGATGGCTTTGAATGTGGGCAGATCTTCATTTCTAAGAGGAAATCTGAAATGAGGTTGAGGCAGTGACCACAAAGGGCAAACGTGGTCCAGAAGCCTGTCAGCAAGTCAGTGTGGGCAGGGCAGACTCAGTCAGCAGTTTTCAGACCTTCTCAGCCACATAGGAATGGATCCTGAGCCTGGAACATTTCCGCACGGAGAGATATAGAGTCCTCACAGCCTGTGCTGGACATGCCACCGATATGGGAATATTTTTTTCCTGTTTCAAACTCAATTTATACCTCTTTGTTCTGCGGGTATAGCACCTAGTCAGCCCCACTACTATATGTGTCCTCTATGGGGAATGGGGTCCTTCTGCTACAGCACAAAAGCTGTGCTTCGAGACCAATTGCCTTGAGTTACCAGCCACCAGTGACCTGCTGGTCTGGGGAACTGACACCCACTGCTGAGGTGGGTCCTGCTCAATCTGTCTCCATGTGAGGAGAGCGCTAATCTATCCAGTACTTGATTGTGTTGTTTTCCTTGGTAAGTTCAGTGCCAAGATGCAGTGGAGAGAAGTGGCTCTGACCTGTGCTCCTGTCACAGATGCCATAGATGCCACAGATGCCATAGATGCCACTTGATGACAGTCATGCTTCAGTTGTGCCCAGAGGCTGCCACATGGGCTCCCTAGAATGAGCACAAGTTGAAAATGCGAGCTAGCTGCACAGGCAGATGAACTTCCAAGTTATCTTGCAAGTCTCCTTGGAAGGAGATTGGTCAGATGAGTTCATCCAGACAAGGTGCAGAAGGGAGACTGAATAGCTCTTCTCTTAAAGAACAAGTTTTAGAAACCTCTGGAAAAGGAAGTGGAGTTAACTAAATTTAATCTGTGAACCCAACCTGTGAACGAACCGAACCATGAACTCACTGAGTTGTAGCCAGCCTTAGCAGCCATGATCTAGATATCCACACTAGTGATTTCAAAGGCTGGTTTTGCCAAACTACTATATCAGAATTCACCTGGGGAAATAATTTTAAAAGATAGATTTCCAGGCCATGCCCTGGGGACTTCTGATTTAGTGAATCTAGAATTAGGCCCAAGCATTTTTATTTTTAACAAACTTCTCTGTGGGAAAAGCAAATTGGAAAGAAAGGGACAGATGAGACTGATCAAACTCAAAACCCCAAAGTCTGGCCCACCTGCTGCCTGCCTGCATGTAATTGATGGGCAATGGGCAATATTCCAGGCAGAAAGCTGGGTCAGAGTCACCAGCCTGGCTGTTATGATTTGGATATGAGGTATCCCCCACAAAGCTCCTATATTAATGTAGGAAAGTTCAAAAGTGAAATGACTTGACTATGAAAGCTGCAACTTAATCAGTCAATCCTGGTTTGAAAGGACTAACTAGGTGGTAACTGTGGCAGGTGGGGCATGGCTGGAGGAGGTGGGTCACTGAGGATGTGACCGGGAAGGGTGCATCTTCCCTGCAGCATCTCTTCTCCCGCAACCCCGGCCCCTTCTCTCCTCCTCTTCTCTTCTCTTCTCTTCTCTCTTTCTCTCTCTCTCTCCCCTTTTCCCTCTCCCTCTCCTTCTCTCTCCTCTACCTCTCTCCCTCTTTCCCTCTCTCCTCTACCTCTCTCCTTCTCCCCCTCTCTCCCTCTCCTCCTCCCTCTCTCTCTTTCTGGCTCCTCTCCCTCTCCCTCTCCCTCTCTCCCTCTCCCTCTCCCTGTCTGCTTCCAGGCTGCCATGACCTTAGCAACTTTCCTCAGCTGGGTCCTTCCACCGTGATGTTCTACCTCACCTTAGGCCCAGAGCAATGGATTCTACTAACCATGGACTAAACCTCTGAAAGAATGAGCCAAAATGAACTTTTCTTTTGCTTAGTTGCTCGTATCAGGTATTTTGGCACAGAAAATAAAAACTGTCTAACACAGTCCCAGGGGCTGGGGTATGGCAGCACGTAGAGCTCCTAGCAGGCAGGCAGGCCAGCAGAGCCTGCAGACTTAAAAGGTGAATATGTGCTAATCTTTACCTTCTTGGGCCACCATGTCATCTTTTAAATGGGTGAAAAATTCATCCTCTACAGAGTGTGAAAGTATGGTTCCTGGCACATAGTAATGTCTAAAAGAAAATTTCATAGTTACTAATAAAAAATTCTAAACTTATGTTTTACTATTTTGCAATCTGATGTGTTTGTTCAAAAACCTGCTGTGGCTTTCTACATCTGGCTAACTTCCCTACCCAGCTTTCTAATCCCTCTGTTACCCATTCACACTCTCCACACCAAATGCAGAGGCCTATACTCCATGCAAATGAACTCAGAGGTGCACCAGCTCCTTTCCACCATCAACTGTACATCCTTCCCTCCCTCCTTCCTCATATAAATAATTAAAAGTGGGGGCTAGGGTTGTGGCTCAGTGGTAGAGCACTTGCCTAGCACACGCAAGGTGCTGGGTTCAATCCTCAGCACCACGTTTGAAAAAAATATGTAAATAAATAAGTAAATAAGGATATATGACTAAAAAATTTTTAAAAAATTAATAATTAAAACTGTATGCAGCACATACTCTGCACTCAACACTGAACTGGGCATTTTATTGGCGTTCTTTCTTTCAAGGATCATGATCACCCTGTGAAGCAGCTACTATTATTTTAGCCCTTTTACTAATCAATAAACTGAGGCTTTAAAAAAGAGAGAGAGCATGCATTAGATGATACATTTAGCAAACGGCAGAACCTTGACTTGGTCTCAGGTTTACCTGTGCCCCAAACCCTCCTTTCTGCCCCACCCCCATGCCATGCTCTCTGCTGCTGACCCAAGCTGCCTGTCATTCAAAGAGGAACTAACCCTCATTCTCTCCATGAGGTAGAGGGCAGCTCTAGCCTCCAACGGATCAAAGGCAACACCACGAAATTTATTTAAGCACATCAAAGTCTGGAAACCAAATACAGAATCAGTGAGAACACTTCATTATCCCTTGCAAAAAGTGCCTTCAGGGCAGACGGGGAAACAGTGAAACTCACTGAATACATAACTTGTCTTTTCCCTGGAAGACATTAGCAAAGCCTTATTTTATTTTTTTTAACAGTTAGTCAGAAGCATGGAAACAAATAGTGATAAATGCTTTGGAAAAATCACTCTAAACTTTGGTTTTAACACCGTTTTAAGTGGAAAGGGTATCTTAGGATGAACAAGTCAAAGTCAGCCCAATTCTCCTCTCTGTATCTGTCTTCTCTTTTTTCCTGCATTCCCAGCCTTGACACCCTTGGGTCTTAGGTGGGAGGCGATTAGGAGCCCTAGCCCACACTCTTGACTGGGGATTGCAGTCATTTGTCATGTTATTACTCGGGCCCTGATCTTATATTCAATTTTAAAAACTAAGAGGTAATAGAAAATTTATATACACATATGCATAGATCTATATATCTGTATCATTCAACAGAGATATCCATCTATCTTGGTACAGCTATATGACAGTCACCTAGTAGGTGATTTGGTACACTTAAACAAATATTTAGCCAGATGCAGTAGCACATGCCTATAATCTCACTGCTCAAGAGTCTGAAGCAGGAGGATAACAAGTTTGAGGCCAGCCCGGGCAACTTAGTGAGCCCCTGCCTCAAAATAAACTAAAAGGGGCTGAGCATGCAGCTCAGTGGTACAGAACTTGCTACAGTGCTCAAGTCCCTGGGTTTGATCTCCCAACACACACTCACACATACAAACATAGGGCCTTTACATGCCACTTCTTGTAATTAGGCACTAGCAATAAAATCAGAATAGGATCTGGTTCTGCCAGATCCTATTTATATATAGCAAATAATATATAGTTTATAGTAAATAGTATGCCCCTAGTTGTTACCTCATTTAACAATTTAAGTAACTCTGTAATACAGTTATTTTGAACAGAATTTTGAAAGAGACCAAAGACAAGCAGAAAAATTAAATAACCTGTTCAAGGAAAAGAACAGAATAAGTGTTAAATATCTCTGCCCCCAAAATACAAACACTTCTAGACTTGAGGGTATGACAGTGAGTCTTCCTAAGATCTGGTCTCCCACTTTGATCCTGTTTGTAACAATTCAACTAATCACCTTTCCTGATTCGTTTCCCAGTAAACCTTCCAGAATTCATGCTCTCTGCTGTTCACCTAAGCTGTCACTCAAAGATGAACTAACCCCCATTTCCCCATGAGGTAGAGGGCAGGTCTAGGCTTCAGTGAATCAAAGGCTACACCTAAAAATGTATTTTAGCAGTTGAGGGTGGAGGTAGATGGGAATTCTCTAGGGGTTGAAATTGTTCTTTTAAACTCCAGGTGGTGCTCTGCCAATTGAAGCAGTGCTTACCAGGGTCCTGCTGTGGGGTTCTGGGCCCTCCTTTTTTGGGACCGCTTGTTCAAAAAGAAGGTCACAGTGCTGAGATCCACTAGCCTTTAAAGATCCCTATTTTTCCAGTGGTAACCTCCCTAATGCTCCTGGCTTCACCAGATGACTCTAGTCACCTGTCTCCCTGCCCTCTGGATACCAAGCCTTGCCTAACTGTCTATGCACTCTCTCAGGCCTCCTAGGCGCGGTCCAGGTCCTTGCCCCATCCCAGGGTGACAATCAACTCACACCTGGCCACACCCCCAGGTTAACAGGAAGTAACACAAGTTCATTCAATCTTTTGAGTAGTCTGTCAATAAATAATTGCAGATATAAAATGTCACACAGGAAAGGAGTGACACACTAGAGGAGGGAGGACTGGCAGGCTGCAGGGAGTGGTCTGAATCAATGTCTCTCTTCTTTTTCACACACTATATGTACACACATGTGCACACTATACCTCCCTTTCTGTCTCTCTCTCCCTGCCTCCCCTTTAAGCCCTCTTCCCCTTTTCTCTGGAACTGAAGACCAGAGTAAGCAATCCTTACCCAAAGCCACAGAGAAGGAGTTGAGTGATGACTCCTAAACTTTAGGACCTTCTATTGGCACTGGCTAAGTATTGGGGGCTGTGGAGTGTTCTATGTGGGGTTAAGAGAAGCCAAACTGCAACATGAAGCATTTCATGTGAGCATTTCTGATAAATCACCTGAAAAGATCTCTGAAGAAATGGAATCTCCAAGGAGCTCTGTTATAGTTTTCTCATTCTAAATAATTATTTACATATGTACCTAAGTTAGTATTGATAATTTTGTGTTATATTCAAAAGGCTTCCCAAATTGAAGAAGCTATTATAGTGGCACCCCCTCCTCCACACACACACACAAAAATCTTAACTGGGCTTCTCCAGAAATCTTCACCATGGCTGATTTTAGGACTATCAGCAAAAGAGTCTCTACAAAAGAGTTCAATGTAGATAAACTTCCTATTTTCGTGTTGCCCTATTTTACTTGGCCGCTGGCCTGGAAGAAATCGGCACTCCAGGTGCTGGACACCCCCTTACTAGTTTTTCACACATTTATCCAGTATAGTAGTTTGTAGAAATGTGTAAACAAGGCCTCTGGCCTTGAGTTGGGCTTCACAGGGATGTCTACATTTCTAAGATAAGAGAAGTTACCAACTGGGCTCCATGGTAACAGCTGGCAGGGGGAGGAAAGAAAGGGGAGAAGAAGCTCTCCCCTTCTCAGGTGTTGTCCTTGAGGAGTTAACGTGCCCAGAACAGTGAAAGAAAAAGCTGCTTTTATGTGAACTTCTGCAGACTGTGAACCTCTGAGCCCCTCCCCTTCCATGCTAGGTATAAAATTCTAAAACTACCTGAACTTGGGGTTCAAGGGATTGACTGATTACAGCAAAAGCTTGCCCTCTGAGCCTGGCTGCAACCAAATGTTTCCTTCTATCTTTGGTGCCTTGCCTCGTCTGTCCCTACAACACTGTGGGCACCACAAAGCCTAGATCTGATCCTGAAAAGGACATACCGATACTGAAAAAAGCAAGGAAATTCAAATCATACTGAGATCCAAAACATTTGGGGTGGAATCCAAAGTGTCAGTCCACTGGAAGAAGCAAAGGCAGATAGGAAATTTGCTGTGTGGAGTCTGGGGCTGGGGAGTCCAGTTACAAGCAGACAAATTGGGAAGGATTTAAGAACAGCCTGAGTGACCATGCCTAGCCATGAGGAGATCCCAGTCAGAATAGAGGGCAATGGGAGAGCTGACCAGGGTAGAACAGCTGGGCAAGGTGTAGGATGTTAGGGACCACCAAGAGAAGTAGAATTGTTCTGAGGCTCAAGTCCCAGTGGAGGAAATCAGGACGGGAGTGCCATTGCACAGACTGGGCAGAGATGGTGAGGATAGGTAAGGGAAGCTGATGTCTGGCAGCCACACAGACACCATCACTGACCCCAATACACTGCACCCCAGTAGTGGGGTCAGGCGCTTACACTTTTAGGCAGCCTCAGTGCTAAACCTACAAGTTATCAGGACGAGCAACAGAATCTCACCTGTAAAGAGGGAATAAGAATACTACCTATGGGGCTGGGGATGTGGCTCAAGCGGTAGCGCGCTTGCCTGGCATGCGTGTGGCCCGGGTTCGATCCTCAGCACCACATACAAACAAAGATGTTGTGTCCGCAGAAAACTAAAAAAAATAAATATTAAAATTCTCTCTCTCTCTCTTTAAAAAAAAAAATTACCTATCTCTGGACTTCATTGGGATCATTCAGTCCGTGGTGTAGATAAAACACATGGCCTCGTGCTTTCTTCAATCCTAGAGAACCATTTTAGCCTTCTTGAATATGACCCTACCTTGAGTATGGTCATGGGGAATAAAGGAGTTAAAAATCCCCCAGTATGAGAGTTGGAAATTCTTCCAAAGGAATATGCAGTGAAAAAAGCAGCAACTAGTTTTGCTTTTAAAAAGAAAACACCTACAAGATGCAAAAACGCAGTTTTTGTGTTCCCTTACTAATGTAATGAATTTTTTGGTAAACTTTTGTCTGCTCAGTTGATTAACAATTGTTTCATTTTCCTTTAAAGTAATAGTAAAAGCTTTAGTGCTCCTCATAGTAAAGGCTGCCATTAGCATCGTTTATTTTCTAGATTTCTTTTGGACTCTGGTATCACACTGTGTCCTTGGGTTGTGTAAAAAGATTTAGAAATCTTTTCATTTCATTGCCCTTTACCCTGGAATGTGGAGCCTAGCCTCCTGGAAGTTGACTTGTAGGTAGATGTTCATAGTTCATCTCTCCAGGCCTTGGTCCATCACTGAAAGATCAGCCCTCAGGAGGACACATTGACCACTCATCATTGGGACAGGTCTTCCAAGGTTGGAAGTGACCTTATCCATATCCAAAGAGCTAGATTATAATTCTGTCTGCTCACAGAAGGTCAAGGCTAAGCCTTATAACCAAGCTGCATAGACCAAAACGAGAGACCCATAAATAAGCTAGAATTTTCATTCAGTTTAGATAAAAATAAAAATTAAAAAAAAAGTGAACTCTTTTGCTTTCCTCTGAGAAGGAAAATTTTTTTACTACAGAAAAAATTTCCACCTACTTCGGTCGTGTTTAAAGCATCACAAAAAATATTTTGAACACACAGGGTTTTATTCAGGAAAGAATGTTTATCATTTCAGAGGGGAAAGGGGGGCTAATCATAAATTTTCCCCACCCTACCTAAAGTTCACAGTCACAGTCACAGGAATTCATTTGCTTTTGCCTAATCCCCATGACAAAGAAATCCTTGCCTGACCTCTGGAATTCTGCTCAGTTCACAGCTTGTAGAACCAGAAGGTGGGGGTTGTAAATTCTCCACAGACTACAAAGGTGAAGATGGTAAAGTCTGGGATGGGTAGTTACTGCCCAAGCTGTAGGGCTCTGAAGCTCCTTCTTAGACAGAATCCATAAGCCACAGTAAGGTGCTTCAATTGACCCATCCATTTATTTTTTTCATTTTCTTTTTGAAAGACCTCTTATTAGTTAAAAGGAGAGACATCACATACATACAACATTGCAGGTAAAAATAGCCATGACTACTATGTATTATTTTCTAAATTGATTTATAGAACAATACTCAGCATAGATAACGATAAATTTTGAAATAAGATCAGGAAATACAAATGAATCCAACCCAGTAAAGTTAAAACCAAATCATGGTTCTTTAGTAAATGTTGACTAAAAACCCCCAAAACCCTACATGAAGAAATGAAACAGTCACTCAGAACTCAACCCTCTGCTTTGTATTTAGAATGTACCAAGTATTCACAAACTCTAAAATGATAAATATTCTTCCCTGTCACAACAGCTCTGATGACCAGTGCACATTTTTGTGATCTTGGTTGAAGTCTGTGCAGCTTCCACTAAATCAGTTAATTCAGAATCATAACTGCCACTGCTAATCTGCAAAACAATACAGTCAATTCATCTTTATCTATCTCCTTGATTGGCATCATATTCTATTAGATGCTTGACCTCAGACTGACCACTCAAACAAAATGAGAGTGAAAATTTAGGATCGCTGCAGGTGTGGCTCAAAAATCTAACTTCATGACAATGTGAGCAGCAAGATTAGAAGTCCTCACACCAAGTGGTCCCCAAGGATTAAGGTGACAAGAATCTGTCCCTACAGAAATGCTCTTATCTTTGAAGTAGGAAACTACCACACAGTGATCCCTATGGGCAAATCTTCATTCTGCTGTGGAGAAAATCCAATCAGGGAATTACCTGATTGGTCTCATTGATTTCTTCCCTAATAGGTATTGATTATCTGCCAGAACATGGCCTCCCTCTGGGTACACTGCAGGGAGAAGCCAACAGACATTTTTCTCACTTTAGCTTAGTGGCTTAATCTATTACCTTACATGGTACCTAAGGTAACTCTGATGAATACAGTTCAGCCAGCTTGAGTAGCTAGTTGGAAAGGCAGAGGAAATGGTTCCAGTTCTTTACGAATGATTCTGACCATGAGACACTGGGAAAATTTTGCTTTAGAAAACAATAATAGGGAAAGCAAAATTTTACCTCTACTTTCTTGGGGGTTTTCACCTGGGCCTGAGAATTAAACTGACATAAAATGAATTAACTGGGCAGCTGGGGGTAGGGGCATACAAATTTATTTAATGTAAATTTTACATAACACACAAGAGCCTTCATTAAGGATATAAAGACCCAAAGAAATTACAGAACCCAAGTGTTTTTTATACTAATTTGAACAAAGCAGCAGTTGTTGAAAAGTATCTAAACTATGTGAGGAGGCCAAAGAAAGATAAGAATTATTTTAACAAAAATTGTTTTGTACAGATTCTCTCAGTTTCAACTTCCATCCTGATGATAAGAACATTAATTTTCTTCTAACACAGGGGCACATCTTGCATGTGGGGTTTATGTTCTGCTTTCAGGAAGCAAATGGGAAGGGTCAGAACTCCCTTCTTATACCTGCTGTGTTTAAGTTCCTTTCATTTAAAAAATGATCCTTATGTAAAAGGGGCATTTTGGGAGTGGCATATCCTGCCACCAGTATGTACAGAGGAACTCTCAGTAAAGGCGTATGTTCCTAAATGTTCCTATAGTAAGCTGACCTGCCCCTGGCCTGCTCCAGACCTTTTAGTGGCTAGCTTTGAAGTTGGCAAAAGTTTTATCTTGGGTTTCTTAGACTTTCATCAGTAAGACTGGATGCTTTTACCAGAAGAACTGGTCATGCTGCCTTCTTGTGAGTTTAGCCATAATTTTAGGCAACAAGGAACACACATTCCACATGTGATGTGGCTGGGAGAGGACCCTGCTATGAGTCATGAGACCCAGGCTCCACCAGTGAGGATCACCCTCTAGGTCAACTGCTCCATCTTCAAAATGATTGATAGGCTGTTCCCATATCCAAAAGGAGTACAGAGGGCAAATCTTACAAGATAGTTCAAAGAATTCTTAAGAATGGATGGAAACACACGCTGATAAGATAGCCAGGGGGCACAAGTTGTTTGCACACAGAGGCAAAGCAAGGAGGGAATTATCAAACAGTTACCTGCCACAGAGAAGGAAAACAATGCACACACACTTACCAACACATGTTTTTACTAATCTGAGTATTTCACTAATAAGGAGAATTTTGGCTACCTGAATTACCCTTTAGTTCCCTTAAAAATCCCTATTTTATTGTGCAAGGATATCCTCAGTAAGGACAGTATTCTTTTCTTTAGGGAATGAGACAATAGAACTAAAATTGCATCTTGCCCTAGGTATTTAATTTCTGAATGCTACACGTTATCATGCTATGTTCACCCAAATGGACCATCAGAAGGTCACAAGACCCATATGACTGGTTAGTTAAGGAGTGCAGACTCAGTCTTCCAGAAAGTGTCTCTTCACTAGAGCCCAATGTCTCTAGAGTGTCAGACAGAATCCCGGGGATTTTTGGTGACTTTTGCAAAGCATTACAGCTTAGCCCTGTGGCTGCACTGCCAGGATATATACATCAGAATCTTGATAAATTGCAATGTCTCGGACTTAGAGCTTTGGGGAATTTTATTGTGGTTATTATTTTAATTTCTGGAGAGAGATTGTGAAAGTTCTTCTCAAGCCAATAGATAGCATAAGAGGGCGATACATTAGTTTAGCACATAATTTCAATATTTCAAATATTAGCACATAATTTCAAAATTTCAATAGATGGGGGCAGAAAAGGAAATGATTAACTTGCTATCTCTTCTTGCTCTCTGATTCCAGAAATGAATCTCCATCCCTAGTTTTTCAGACATTTGATGCATCTATCTGAAAGCCTTCACTTCTCAATTCATAAGACTAATTTACCCTCAATTGTTTCTGTAACTCAGGTATGTCATATAGCATGACAACCTCCATATCTCCATAAAGTGAGCCATTTTAATAATGAATAATATTTATTAATTTGAAACCCTTTATCTTACACTTTTACAGTAACATTGAACAGAAGTAATTCAAAGCTCTATAATTATGACTACAAGATGTTATATGTAATTTCCTGAGTATAACCTAATTGCCTAGAGGAAAAATAATGCTGCTTCTAGAAGCACCTTCTGTTAAGATTTCTTATATTCAGGAGAAAATGAACAAATGTGACAGTGCAAGCTTTATACCTATTTATGATACTATTCCACAAGCCCTGCAATGTTAGAGTCTGTAAACAAGTCTGGATGGCGCCTGGCATTTTGCCAAAGGGAGTGGTTTGTGAAGTAACGCCAGCAAGCCATTAAGGGTGGAGATTCCTTATTGGTTGACTGCTGTATGGAGTTTATGTTAATTAAGATAAGCTGTGTGGAATGTATATATACCACTCCTGTCCTACAATAAACGGCTCCCACTCCTGCTGTATCAGTCTTCACAAATTGTTCGTCACCCCCAGGTTATTTTGCTGCAGCCAGACTGCGGCACTGCAAGGCTCCTGGAAGCTGTCACATTTACCACCAAGTCTCACAAACTTGGGAGCTCAAACTTTGTTATAATTTACCACAGTGAGTATTACCCCAAAAATGTGCAGAGATCAAAGTCTTGCTCTCTGGCTTTCAAAGGAAGGCATTTATCTAAGCAGTGGCTTTGCCCTTGTCTTAAGAGACGTGCTCTCCCTTCAGTTGCTCATCTCAGGCCACCCCAGACAATCCGGCCCAACCTCAGGGCAGCCACGCTGCTGCTGGTTTCATGCTGGACCCTGATTCAGAGCAGGAGCAACATGATATTACACAGGAAACCAGTAGCATCCAGAGAGAGAGAGAGAGAGAGAACAAAAGCCAAAACCAAAAAATGGTCTCCTGGCCTATCAAGCCTTAATCTTTTTTAATAAGGTTTATGCAAAGATACAGTTTGAATCATACCAAGAACCTAGCATTGTAATTATGTCCAGAATCCCAGGTCAATAAACATTGATTTGTTATAGAGATGGACAAGAAAAACATGGTACAGAAAGATATGGCAAAATCAAGGAACTTGCTCAAAATTTAATTCTGGTGACAAAAAGTAATTCAAAACAATATGACTATATTTCAGATTCCAAATTTTGTGGGAAAATGTCTTCTTAGACCTATATAAGCCTCAGACAACACACATGAGTGCATATATTAACCTCAGTGTTTGTTTATAAGATCCAAGATGGGGGAGGGAATTAAATGCACATGCAATATATATATATATATATATATATATATATATATATATATATATATNGCATGTCATTCCTATGATATATATATATATATATATGATTTTAAGATTGCCCCTATCCTTGCCCCTAAAAGCCTTTATTGGTCCTTTCTAAATTTTTTTTTGTAAAATTATCTCTTCTTTTATGAATTTATAGTCATAGTAGAAAGTAGTTTTGCTTTTTGTTGTTGTTTAGCTTGTTTTATTTTTTAATTTGGTAAAATAAAATGTTGGAAACCTGATCATCTCTAAATTTGGGGGTGGCATGAATTTATTTCCAAACATTGAAATTCATACATTTGGAATGTAAGACCCACAGAGCATGTATCAACTTCTGATAACCAAATGTTTCTTTGCAACTTTTATTCATTAATTCTAGTTCCAAACCCTATAGTCACACAGACTCAGTTTTCTTTTTCCAAATTAGGTCTTTTCTGTAATTGAAAGCAGTGGCTCTGTCCCCACTAAGTCCTTTTCAAAAGTAGAAATCTTACTGTCTTCACCTCTCCTTTTGGAGCAAACCTCAAACAGAGCTTGCCGAGAGGAAAATAAAGCCTGTGAAGAGGAGGGGAAAACTTGAAATTAAATACATATATACATACACTACTATTATTTAAGGAAATAAATAACATCTCCTCTATGTTTTGTAAACATAAATTCAAGAGGTTTAGAGTTGTAACCAAGACCAGACAGGTTGCTAATGACATTCAGTACTCAACAAGTCAAAGTGCCCTGCCCTTGAAAGAGATATTCAGTAAGTCAAAGGACAGAAAAACAGTAATATATGTGTATGAACTCATCCAACAAGCATTTTCAGTGTCTGATCTATGCCAAGCATTGTGGTAGCTATGAGGAGATAAGGTAGAGTCTCTGCTTTGGAGGAGCTGGGAATCCTGAAATGGGAACAAAATAGTAAAAGTATGAAAAGTTCGCATCAACTTAACTTCACTCAGGGAAACCAGGGAGGGACAGGAAATGAAGTGAAATTTAGGTTGGGCTATGAGGGATAGAAGGTAAACCATTACCTAACACATTCACTGAGGAGGATCTTGTTTGGAGGGGAAAAGTAATGAGCTCAGCTCCAGAGCACTGAACTTCAGGTAACTTTGAGATGCCCAGAGAAGATAGTCCAGAAGCAATGACACCATGGTGAGGCGCGGGGAGCAGACTTGAGTTACATGGACACAGAAAGTAGGGCAAGATGAAAATTGTTTCACTCTACCAAACTGCAAAATTCTTTATATAAAAGCTCCGAATGAATTTACTTTTAATTCTGATTCAAAAGGGTTTTCTTGTCTGAATCATGGTACAGAAATCCATTTTCATTGATAGTAACGAAATAAGGAATAGGAAATAAGGAATATGAATAGGAAATATATCCTTCAAAGATGTGAGTTTCAACACTGTAAGAACAAAGCAATTCAACTTCAAACTTTCTATCTTAACTCACAGATAGATACAATTACCCAACAACCAATAGTTTATTACCAGTGTGTTAAAAATATCTACCCTACTCTACCATTACTGGAAAAAAGATTAAAGAATAGTCTTAGCTTTCAGATTCCTTGAGACTGCATGCTTAAAATTGTTTTTGGATAAATATTTAAATGTCTTCTTGATGTTTGATAAACACTCTGTGATTCTTTCATCCCAGCAGAGGTAGGTAGTTTGGTTTGGGGTCTGGGCTGATCAGGATTACTCAGTGGTGACAGCAGCTGCTTACAAGCTGTACTTGCACAGGACAGTCCTTGGCATGATTTCATCAACAGCATGCTCCGTGTGCCTACATCAGTCTTCCTCCAGCACCCCAAACCTCCACTTCCTCCAACACCCACAAACCTCCACTCCTGGTGTTTCATTAAACAAACTCAGATCTTGTGTCTGAGCTTCCAGCTACATTTTAACCATGCACATAGTAGCATCTCTACTATTTTTTGTTTGCTAAGTGCAGCCAAAACCAAGTATGTATTTTTTAAATGAATAAATTTAAGTCAACAATACCTAGCAATGCTGCCTGATGACATGTTTGGAGATCTCTAGCAGGTGTGGATCCAGGAGAAAACTTCCTGCAGGTATTGTCTACTCCTTACTCTTTTACCCATATGTTGAAAGTTTCAACTGGGAATTTTAAATAATAGCCTGGATAATCAATTTGGTTCATGTTAACCTCTAGTACTCCATTAAAACACACTGAACAAAATGATCTGTCTCTGTCCTGAGGCTTCTATTTTGAGTTTTCTCTTGGCACCATTTTAGCATGTACTTAAAAACTGGGATTTTTTTAAGCTTGGATGAGATGCAGAATAATTTTCTGTATGCATGACTGAAAGGCAGAAAAAATATTTCAGAGAAAGAAAGCTGTCTCTAAGTGGTTATAAGAATAATGTGAGATAGGACTGATAGGGTATTTAATTTTAGCAGTATTAATGTGTGGAACAAAATACTGAAATGTTGCTTTCATACTTGGTGGTATACTGCTAATCATAGCTAACAGCTATGATTATTACATATTTTGGTTGTATTTTGAAGAATCCTTGTCTATTTGCCTGTATTATTTTGTAAATATAACTCAAATAAGGTATTTTATAATGGTGTTGCTTATTATCACTCAGTCTTAGACAACACCAAGGAAAGCATCCTTTGAAAATATAATCTAATAATGACCTTAGGGACATTTAATTTATACATAAAAGTTGCTATAATTAGTTCTCTTAGTAGATTGTTTTGCTCCTTGATAGCAAGAAAATTAAGAGTCTCCATGAAAAAAAATAGAGTTCAAAATTAAAAAATCCAAGACTTAGACACAACTCATTCAAGGATATTGGTCTCCTGGGATGTTAGTCAGCCTCTCTTCAGTTGAATCTGCCTCTCAGCAAAAATGCCAAGATAGTTTCAGAGAATATTACACTCAAAAATATTGCTTCTATATATATTGGCAGGAAGCAGTGTTTGGGAAGGAATATCATCTTGTCCCAGAAGCCTACAGAAATTATTCAATGAAAAATGATGAAATAAACCCAATGTGGCAAACTAAAACAATGAAAGTAATGGCACATGTTACAAAGCCTTTTAAAACTAATTGAAGTTTTATTTTGAAAAATTTTGACTCCTGTAGAAACTCTTCTCCTTACTGCTGGGGCAAGGGGCAGGAAAAGTCTTGCTTTTTTGTAATGAAAGCTCCATGGAAAAACCTGAGCAATAACTTGTGAAACTGTGGAATGATCTATCTTATAGCTAGTTGTAGAAACAAGGCCATTATTTAAAAATTCAATGGACAGTTTTCCAGCCAATCACACAACTGGTGAATTCCTTGTTCTCTTTCCTCCTGACTTCCTTGTCCTGCTGAATATGGTTAAAGTCTTTGCCCCCTTAGCTTGGGTCTCAGTACTTGCCTGTCCCTTCCTCCCTCTCCAACCAGGGTTAGTTCCCTCATCACTATGACCTCTAGCCTCCTCTAATCTTAATCCACTATCAAAGACCTAAAAAAAATAAGGCTGTGAGAATTTATTTCCTTAACTTTACAATTTTCTATGTCAAATCTAATACCTAAAACTATACACATCATCTTTCCAAACTCTGATGTCCCTCTTGAGTGTTGTGCTGCTGGCAAAAGGACATGTATGTATTCTTCCTGACACTTGCACTTGACCCAGGAGATGATCGGCTCACATGTAATTATCCAGCTGGAACCAGTTCCTCTGGATTTATCCCTCACAATATCTCCTAGCAATCTTTGCTTTCGAATGATAGGATTCTGTGATAAAGATGTATTAATTACTGAGGCACACACAAAACAACTATGTCTCTAAAACACAGACATCTATACATACATACACAATGCATTTACCTATCTGTTCATAGATTGCATTATCTTGTTTGCATCTGGGTGATAAGCTTTGTATCCATCTTTACTTGAATCCTTATCTCACCTCCCCCCCCCCCCCCCCCC
>NW_025999900.1:33286803-33320172 GCF_001458135.2 Marmota marmota marmota
GGAATCCTTGGTCTCCGTTTCCATACTATCCATTTGCAGCAGATCATTTCACTCCCTACTTGGCTAAGAAGATTGAAGCCTTCCAATGTGGTTTTCCCTACTTCCATTCTTAAAAAATCTCAAAATTTCACAGACTCTTTAGACATTCTTCCTTCATTCATGCTTTTCTCATCACCTGGATTCTTTCTTTGCCTTTATATCTGTTCTGGGATCTTGATTATTAATCAGTTATCCTCTCTCCCTCTCTGGCATCATCTGCCTCTTTCTGGGAAAAACAAAAACCTACTTCTTCCTGTCTACCTACAACATGGTCAACAACTTCCTCTGAGAACAAAGGCCTTCTTTTGCCCTCTGACCTCTCAAGCTCTGCTAGGCCTTCTGCCTGTCCCTCACCCACACCACTCCTCTTGAGCAAGCTCTGACTCCCTTCCTGTCTTCTTGACCCTCTATGCTGGTTGCAGTCTTGAGCATTTTACTGAAACAGCAGTCTTGAAGGTCATCATTTAACTCCTAAAAACCGAATCCAGTAACCTCAGTACAATTCTTAGCCTTCTTAGCATCTCTGATACATTTAGCACTGCCAACAACCTCCTGATTCTCAAAAGTCTTTCGTCCTCTTGGCTCCTGAGATTCTCCAGTCCCCTGAGTTCCATTCGACTTTTTGGACACCTGTCAGTTTTCTTGTTTTCTCATGCCTTATTCTCTCTATTCCTTAAATAAAGATTTTCCCTAGAGTCCCATTGCTAACCTTCCCTTCTCTCAGTATATTCCCTTTCAGGTCAGTTTCATGGCTCACATACTGCAGGCTAGCAAATTGGTATATCTTGCTTCTCTTTTGAAATGCAGGCCAAATTTCTAGCTACTTCCCAAACAGCTCTGTTTGGTATTTTGCAAGAGCCTCACACTCAACATGTACAAAATGTAGCTTACCACCTTCTCTATAAACTTCCTTTCCTTATCTGGACTTCCCGTTTTATCAGTTTTCTTCCATAGTAAAACAGAATAGAATATAGCAGGATTATTCTGTTTAATGTCCGCAAACAGTTCACAATTGCTTCTAAGATATTTTATTTATTTTTCTTATATTGTCTTCATTACGGGAATATATTGCTTCTTTCTTTCCAGCACTGGAAATGCCAGATAACTTTTCAGATCCAGGAGCCAAGTCCCTATTGTTCCATGACCTCATCACTTCTCTCCTCTGACTCCTACCTCACTTATGATCCATAATCCATTCTTTTCATTTTTATTTTTTTCAGTGTTGAAGATCAAACTCAGGGCCTTTGCATGCTAGGCAAGTGCTGTACTGCCGCACTACACCCCCTGCCTTATACATTCTTTCCATTTAGCATTTAACAAACTCTTACTTGTGACTCATTTATTTTTTTGCATACTATTTTCATTTAATTGTCATTTATTCATATTTTATTTGTTCAATTATATTGTTTTTTTCAAAAGCATTGCTCATAGTTTACCTTTCCTCAATCCTTGTCCCTTGTTCGTATATTAAAAGCATATTTATAGGCTATGTCCTTGTCTTGTCTGTCTGTAAAGGCTGCTATGACAGAATATCATATAACAGGTAACTCATAAATAAAAAAATTATTCTCATAGTTCTAGAAGCTTATGAATTCCAAGACCAAAGTGCTGATGGATTTGGTATCCAGTGGAAACCCGCTTCCTGGTTTGTAGATGGCTATCTTTTTATGTTAACCTTGCATGGCAGAAAGTGTAAGGGAGCTCTCTGGAGTCTCTTTTATAAAGACACTAATCATATTCCTGAATATTTCCCTTATCACCTAGTCACTTCCTAAAGGCCCCCTTCCTAAAACTTTGGAGATAAGAACTTCAACATAGGAATTTTAGGGATATGTAAGCAGTCAGTCCATAGCAATACAGTCATGCAGTGCTTAATGGTGGGAATACATTCTGAGAAATTCATTGTTAGAGGGTTTTGTCCTTATGAGAACATCATAGAGTACAGTTAACACAAAGTAAGGGGTCTGTACCATCACTAAGCCATATAATCTTATGGGACCACCACCCTATAAATACATGGGCCATCATTGACCAAAATGCCATTATGTAGCACCTGACTGTACTAATATGCCCAACACAGTGTTATATAATAGGGAAAGACATATATGACATGTTATAGATCATGGAGGAATTTGCCATCTTACAGAAGAGTCAGAAATAAACCCAGTAGGTACATAAATCTAACAGTGTTGTGTTAGAGGTATGCGCAGTGTGCTTTGGACATACAAGGGGAAAAAATGCCTTATGGGAATTAAAAGTTGTGCCAAAGATGTCACAGGTTTTTCCTTAAAAGAAGGAATAATAGTTAAAAAAGACGAACAATGATGAAAAGGCTTTCCGGGCAAAGCAAAGGTAGTCCAGAAAAAAAAAATAGCAAAAATAGTCCACAAAAAAAAAATAGTTTATTTGCAGAAGACAAAGTATTATCCATGGGAAGTTAGGGGCAATAACAGGAATTTGGAAACATAGGAGTCCTGACAGGCTTTATGTATTGTGCTAAGAGTTTTGACTCTATCCTGGATACAATGGGAAACTATGGGAGGATTATTAAATATAACCTTTTCATTTAAGTCATATATGCAGAAAGTACATAATTCATATGTTTACAGCTCAATAAATTTTCACAAAGCAAACACAGCTGTGTAATCAACACCTACATTAAGAAAAAGAACGCTACCAGAACCACTGGAAAAATCTTAAGCAATGAAAATACATTATCAGATTTGTGTTTCCAAAGAACTTTCTGGTGCACTAAAGAAAGAAACAGTTGGCAGGGAAATCATTTCAATTGTAAATGCAAAATAAATCATAAAGGCCTCAAAGTAGTGGCATTATTAATAGATTGGAAGGGTTTTTATTGGTACATTGTAATAACAAATAATAGCAGAATCCATTATGCCATATTCACACATGCACTTAACATAATTTGATCAATCTCATTCCCCAGTACCTTCCTTTTCCCCCTTCCTCCCTTCCTCTGATCCACCTTTTCTACTCTACTGATCTCTCTCCTATTATTATTATTATTTTTATTAGTGCATTATAATTATATATATATATATATACATTGTGATATATTCATACATGGTCATAGCATAATTTGGTAGATTTCTAACACAAGTACTCCCTATGCCCTCCCCTCCTTCCTGTCTTGCTCACTCTCACTCTTCCCCGCATCCCCTTCCTCTATGCTATTGTTTTCCCTTCTATTATTTTCTATTATTGTGAGATTCCCCCCACAACCTTTATTTTTTCTGAAGAGAAAGAGAGAGAGAGAGAGAGAGAGAGAGAGAGAGAGAAAGAAGATATTTGACTCTTGTCTTTCTAAGTGTGGCTTATTTCACTTAGCAAGATATTCTCCATTTCCATCCATTTACCAGCAAATGACATAATTTCATTCTTTTAAGAAATATTAAGGAGGTGGAATTCACAGACTTCTCAATGGATCAATGCATGAAATGATGAAGAATACTGGGCTAGGGGACCATTCAGAAAGCAGAGTGTGCTCTAATCAAGGAATGTATCTGTCCTGAAACACAGGGAACTGTCAGTGTACCTGGCTAGACTTCAGAATTCCTATATTCTAGTTATTGCTCTGTGTTTCCTGTTTCTCTGCCTTGTGAATGGGAGCATCACTGCAATTTTCTATTTGGGTTGTGAAGTGTAGATAGCTTGGTTTTTTTAATTCACAAATCTCTGGAACAGGATTCATACCCAAGAGTTCGACCAGGGATCCTCATCTACATGTAATCTACATTTAGATGATAATATTTTAAAATTTTGAGCCTGAGTCAGAATGGGATGAGGCCTTTTAGGGAAGAGTGAGCATATTTTACATGCAGAAAGAATGTAAATAACTGTGGCCACAGGGCAGGCTATAGCAACTAGAAAGTACTGCCACATGATTGTGTAATTTCTCTCGTAAGATGGTAGAGTCTTTTTCTCCACTCCTTTAGTCTGGGATGACCTTATAATTTGCTTTGAATAATAAACTGTATCAGCAATGATGTGCAAGTTTTGCAACTTAGATCTGAAGAAGTATTGCAGTTTCCACTCTTGCGTCCTTGGGATGGTGCCATACAAGCTGATACAACCTACTAGAAGGAAAAAAGAACACGGTGAGAAAGTGGCATCAACATTTCAAATAAGGCTATGTGGATGCTATGGTTTGGGTAAGTGTCTACCAAAGGTCCACGTGTTAAAGGCTTAGTCCCCAGCCCACACGGCTCTATTAGGAGTCATTGTGGGAGTACCCTCAAAGGGGATAGTGTGATCCTGGCCCCTTCCTCTTCCTCTCTTTTGCATTCTGACCATGAGGTGAGAGATTGTTTCTGTTCTAGCAAGTTCTGCCATGATGTGCTGCCTCACTGCAATCCCAAAACAACAGAGCTGATCAGTTGTGGACTGGACCCTCCAAAACAATGACCCCAAATAAAACATTTCTCTTTATAAGTAGATTATCTCAAATATTTATTATAGTAACAGAAAATTGACTAACATAGCTGGCCTGTGCATAATTTCAAAAACAAAGTGTAGATCAGTTTCTGAAGACTAAACTCATATAAGAGTTCAATGTGTAAAACCAGAATGTCAATACATTAATTTGCCTATGAAACATAAATATCACATGGACCGATTTTCTTGAGTTGGTATGATTAGTGCATTCCTTCTTCATAGTCAGATCCATTTAGAATGTCATTTATAATCATATTATGTTAGAAATTATAAAATGAGAACAATGAGTGATGTTTACAAAATTGACACTTTTATTCATGTTTAGCAGCATTGAAGAGAGCTTGAAGCTACCACCCCTACAATTATATAATCTTGGCATATTATGCACAAAGTAATGGGCCTATTGGTATGAAAAATATAATTTACTGAATGCCTCCCAAGTGACATGTATTCTTTTTGTCACTGAGTCTCCAGCATTGAAAATAGCAGACAGGAAGCTCTGCCCACACGGAGCTTACCCTCTGGGTCTTTGGCAAATCCCTCTCATTCGTGCTCATGCTCTTGTGCTCTCTGTCTCTCTCCCTCTCTAGCTCTGTCTCTCTCTCTTTCTAAGTTTGTAGTACTGGGAATTGAACTCAGGGCCTCGAGTACATTAGGGAAGCGCTTTACCACTGAGCTACACCCACTATTCACCCCCTCCCAAAAGGAGGCTCCTACTCAAAGCCTTTCTCCCTTAAAGTGATTTACAGTGGTCCTGTTCTTACCCACTTTTCATAGCATCTCTTTTGAGTTAACTATTTCTGCATTGGTTCCCACGATTAGGGGAAGCATTTATTCATCTGACCATACTCCCTTACTACTTCTGTCTGGCATATTGCCCACCAAATGATATCACAGGGGATAATAAGAAAAAGACAAATAGAAAACAGAGGAGGTAGTAATGTGAAGTTCAGAGGTATTCTTCCCTAGATGCAAATTGGGTTTTTATTTTTTATTCTTATCAATGCATCTTAATTGTACAGATTCCTGAGTTTCACTGTGATATTTCCATATGTGTATATACTATGCTTTGACCATGTCCAACTTCTCTTCTACACTGTCTTGTCCTCCCCTTTCTCTCCTCTCCTTCTTTCCCCTTCTTTACCCCTAGTAGTTCTACTCTTCTACTTTCAGGTCAGTATTATTATTATTGTTATTATTATTATTATTGCAAATCAGTTTTTAAAATGTTGATTTCTATGAATTTAAATAGGTAAACATATACTTTTACTATTCCTTTTAATTGTTTATCTTGTCTTTAAGTATTAAATTTCTAAAAAGACAAATAATTCTTGACCTCAGCTGTTCTCTTTTTTATCACCATTCTAATTTTAGAACATTTCTTGCTTTTCCTTGTAAATATTTAACTTTTGCTGTGCCTAATCTCTGGAATAAAGTACTCAGTGCTGGCCTGTTCTGGAACATCTCATGTTGATGGACTGCCTACTTATCACTCTTCTTAAGGGATCTGCATGGTACTCTCTTTCCCACCCCACAAGTATTAATGGCTCGTAAGCGTGTCTTTCTAGTTCTTACCTCTTCTCATTCCATGACTCTCCTTAAATGACAATCTACTTCTATGGCTTCGCCAATGTGTTAGTCTACATTCCCTGAGAAGCAGAAGCCAGGACAAGACTGTATGTTCAAGAAATTTATGTAGAGAAATGCCTATGAGAGAAAATGGGAAAGAAGCTTGCAAAGGCTGGGAGGCCCAACAGGTTGCAGTGCTATTCTGACCCCAAGTGGAGGAGAAAAGGAAGGATTAACTGTGGTGATGTTCTAAGGATTGTTCACCAAGGTTCCCAGAGAGTTCTTATGCCAAAGTCTCTTACCATAGAAGTTCCCCGTCTCTCAGCAATGGACCTTCTCTAGCATACCTTCTACACCAACGCATTGTCTGGGGGTAACCCTTGGGAAGGTTGGCCCCATTTGTAAGCAAGGAAAGGATTGCAAAGTACAGCAGCTGAGGCTGTAGGTTACTTATACTCCCAGTAATCATTGATCTGAGAAGATTTTACAGGCCTACCAGAAGCCACTGCCTGATGATCCCAAAGCCCAAGCTTACAGCCCTAGCTTCTGTCTGAAAATTAGATCATTATTTTGATTGCCACCAGCTATTACAGCAGATACCATGCAGGCATTCCATTAGTATATATGATGTGATTATTGAGTTTCTATTATACACCAACATTGTACTATTGTGAAGAAGTTTATAGACTGAACAAGGAGAGAAACATAAATAAACAATTACAAGTCATTTGTTCATTCAACAAGTACTAGTTGTGTATGTATTAGACACCAAGCCCTGAGACAGTGCTGGAGAAATAACAGTAAATAAACAGGATAATGTCCTCTAGTTGGATAAATAATGCCAGGTGGGTAAGTCAAATAAATAACCTCATAATTATCATACAATAGAATGAGATAGAAACGATGATCTACATTTTTAAAATATAAATAGGAGTTTTCCAAGTGACCAATGGGAAGGACAATTTCTCTAGGTTCTCAGAATGGTAGACGCGTTGGCAGGTGACAGCATGCTGGGGGAGGAACTACATGGGCTTAGTTGTAGCAACTGGCTATTTCAATAATTTAATTAGAAATAACAAAAACTGGAGTTTGCTGTTGGTCAAATAAGTGAAAGTCTGTGAAAGGAGAAAAGCAGTACAGGAACGACATGTAAGAGATACAATTGTGAGGATTTACTGACAGATTGGATTTGGGGTGGTCTAAAAGGAGCATCTTCCCCATCTCAACATGTCCAACACCTGTCTCACTTCCTGTATTTTATTTCTCCTTAACTATCACCACTCCTACATTCTCTAATCAGATACCTCAGTGAGACCCTACCTCCGAGCTCAGAATGCATATGATAAGTACATATTGAGTAAATTGATAACTGAGTTAAAAACTTGCGTTGACATCATTGCCTGTGTCAACAGAGTTCTCAACTCAACCACAAAATCCATTCTGGCTAGTTCTAACAGAAAAGGGACTTATTAAAGGGTATTCACTAGCTCACAGAAAATGGGAGAGCCAGAGAAACAGGCTGGAGGTTAGCTTTGAGGAATAATCGCAAACACCAAACCACAGAACTGTGTGACTAGGGAGCTGCCGTTACCATCCCGGGCGCTAAGAATCAAATGCTAGGAACCGGATGAAATGACCAGCACCACGGCCACTTCCACAGCAGGCATTAGTCTTGCCACCACTATCAAAACTGGACATCCTCGCTTACCACCCACTATGGCAGCCACTGACATACCACATGGAGCCTATGTCTGATTTGGTGAAGCCTGGGTCTCTTGCCCAAGTCTCAGCAACAGGAGAAAGTGAGAGCTTTGAGTTTCAGCTTCAACATTAGTGGGACTTTCAATGGGGAAATTCCGTAAATATGGAAAGTATTCAGACTATGATAGTCAGCCATGCAGATAATGTCTATAACTTCAATCATCTTGTCATTTGAGCTAACACTTGATGTAAATACCTGTTTCAAAGAGACCAGGCAGACAGTCCAAAATTAAAAAGGGAGGGTCCTTATCTTAAAACACACACTTCAGAAGGTAAGACTCCTTTTAAAAACTGTGACACTTCTCCCTGCTGCAAACAAAGTATTCTCACAAGTTTTGATTTCCACTAATATGTAGCATTGTTTCAAATGAATGGTTAGGCCCACATTCCACAAAAGGCTTGCTCTCTCTCCAACCTTACTAAGTTGGCTGACAATTTCTTCCATTTAGTGGTTTCCATTATTTACCTTGGATTGAATGATAGTCTGTTTTCCTCTTCCTCCTCCAAATTGAACATTTTGGGAGTGCTGTGTATCATTCTGTCAGCTACCACTGCTAGTTCTTGAATAAAATTTGCTCAAATGTTTTATAGTCTAATCCAGTGCTTCTAGCAGCACTTTCTTAGGATGATAGAAATGTTCTATATTTGTTGTGTCTGATCAGAAGCTGCTAGCTACAGGAAACTATGAAACCCTTAAAGTGTGGCTAGTGCCACTGTAGGAATGAATTTTTCATTTTATTTAATTTTAATTATAATAGCCTAAATTGAAATTTAAATAGTCACATATGGCTAGTGACTTGAATTAGACAGTACAGGTTATGTTCAAAAAATAATCCCAGGCTCTTTAACCTCCAATATTCTTCTCTCTCTCTCTCTCTTTATTCAAAATATTACTGTCCCCTAACATCTGGATTGGGTCATTTCCTGTTTTTGTTTTGTTTTTTTCTAAAGTCCATTGACAGTCCTTGACAAAGACCTGCATGGCTGTCTCTTTTTTGTTGTTGTTGAAAAACATCCAACAATATAAAGTCAGGATGACCTAGATAACTGACTCTGGGTAACCACCCTGCTCTACCCTAGAAAAGGATGTGGTGTTTAACATTGAAGTGCGATTATACAAGAAAATTGTGGGAGATGATATGTATGTAACCATATTAACAGTACAAGGGTAGAGAATTCACACTGATTGCACATGAGTCTTTAAAGTTTAGTTGCAGAAAAAAATGGCCACAATACTATTTAAGCAAATACATATCACAAGTATTGTAGGACTGACCACATGATGTTAAATGAGAATAAGTGCATAATAAAGATACTAACCAAATCACAATTTATGATTTTCAAAAAGAACTGGTGATTGAAGACCACACCAATCCTGTGAACATGACAATCCATCTGTAAAACAACTGCCCCGAATTCACATGTCTACAGCAGTCTGCTACTTTGCCAATGTGTGGCAGCCTGACTTCTTGGCAGAACACAGATTCAATTTTAGTTTATAAACACAAAATTTAAGAGGACAGTTAAATCAAATATAAATTTACTGTCCAAATAAATTGTACATCACTTTCCTGGGTGGGAGGAAGAAAAACTATGTATTGACTTAGATCTACAGCTCAAACAAAGGACCCTTACACTTCGAGAATCCCTCTATTGGGAGAAATAGTTGAGTTTGGACTCTGCTGCTACATTCTTCCCATTTGGGTAATGGTTTAGAGACTCTAAATAGGTTAATAAGCAGAATAGATATGCAAAAATCAGATATATATGGAACGAACTTAGATGCCCTTCAATAGATGAATGGATTTAAAAAATGTGGCATATATACACAATGGAATATTACTCAGCAATAAATGAGAATAAAATCATGGCATTTGCAGGTAAATGGATGGAGTTAGAGAAGATAATGCTAATTGAAGTTAGCCAATCCCAAATAACCAAATGCTGAATGTTTTCTTTGATATAAGGAGGCTGATTCATAGTGGGATAGGGAGAAGGAGCATGGGAGAAATAGATGAACTCTAGATAGGGCAGAGAAGTTGGAAGGGAAGGGAAGGGGCATGGGGTTAGAAATGATGGTGGAACGTGATGATCATTATTATCCAAAGTACATGTATAAAGACACAAATTGGTGTGAATATATTTTGTATACAACCAGAGATATGAAAAATTGGGCTCTATATGTATAATAAGAATTGTAATGCATTCTGTTACCATATATAAATAAAAAGATAAAAATAAAGCAGAAAAATAAAATATATTGATCTAAATTCTAAAAAAATGCACTGATGTCTACATTGAGATGAGCTTCCTCATCCTTATAAAATATAATCTTCTACATCATGGAAGCCTTCTTTTTATTAAATGTTTTTATTAGTGCATTATACTTATACAATATAGTGGGCTTCATTTTGACATATTAATATTCATGTAATATTATTTGCTCCATTTCAATCTCTAGTACTTCCTTATTCCCTTCCTATCTCTTTCTTCCTTCCTCTATGGCATTCCTTCTATTTATTTATTGTTTTTAAATTGGTGTTTTATAGATATGCATAAAGATGAAATTCATTATAATATATTCCTATATATACATAGCATAATTTGGTCAGTTTTATTTCACAATTCCACCTTTTCCTGTCCCTCCTCCCTCCCCTCTAACTTATTCCTCTATTCTACTGCTCTCCCTTCTATTTTCATGGAAGCACCCCTTTCTCCCTCTTATTTTGCTGTAGCTTCCACTTTTGAAACACTGGACCCCCAATGTTCTCCAGTTCCATCTACTTACCAGAAAATGCCATAATTTATTTCTTCTTTATGGCTGAACAAAACTCCATTCTGTTGGATGGACACCTAGGCTGGTTCCATAACTTGGCATTGCCCAATCAATACATGGGCAAAAGAACTAAACAGACATGTCTCAAAAGAAGAAATACAAATGCTCAACAATATATGAAAAAAAAATGTTCAACATTTCTAGCAATCAGGGAAATGTAAATCAAAACTACCCTGAGATTTTATCTCACTCCAATTAGAAGGGCAACCATAAAGAATATAAATAATAATAAATGCTAGTGAGGATGTGAGGGAAAAGGTACATGAATACATTGTTGGTGGGACTGCAAATTGGTACAACAACTTTGGAGATCAGTATGGAGACGACTAGAAATGGACCCACCATATAACGCAGTTCTCCCACTCCCTGTATTTATCTAAAATATCTAAAATCAGCATACTGTAGTGATATAGGTACATCAATGTTTATAGCAGTGTAAGTCACATAGCCAAGTCATGAAATCTTTCTTGATCACTACACATGATATCAGGGAGGAAGCAAAGTAGAGGAAACAGGATAAAGGAGGGTGGTCAGCAAGAACGTCACACAGTGCGCAAGAGAAAGACATTTAAGCAGCGTAGCCCTCTCCAAATACACTTAAGCCTAGCTCTGTTTGTGATAGTCTTTAAGAGAATCAGATCTTCCAGTCAGAAAATCATTTACTTATTAATTCATTCAACAATATGCCTCAGGGCCTTCCTTAGCAGCCTCATCAAAAATATATGAATACAGGGCTGGGATTATAGCTCAGTGGGAGAGCACCTGCCTCGCCCGTGTGAGACACTGGGTTTGATCCTCAGCACCACATAAATAAAATAAAATAAAATAAAAGTATTGTTTACATCTACAACTAAAACTATTTAAATATATATGAACACAGACAAGCATAACCACTGCTCTTACCTTCCAGGGATTGCAAGCTACTCAGCAAAACCCTTTCAATAGGACTCTTCTGAGACAAAAGTGACAAAATCAAGTTTATCTTAGCATTGGGTGATACTCTCATTTTTAAAGTGGTTCCAGATGTTCTAATTCATCAAACTATTTTTGTATTATTAGAGTGCTGAGAAGAAACAAAATAACTAAAGAATAACTTATCCACAGCAATAATAAATATGATAATGAACTGGACAAAATTGTACTTCTATAATGAAAATTAAATATGTAGAAGTTATTCCTAAATATCTAGAAAATTAAGAAGTCAGGTGGAAAACAAGCATCAGATTCTCTTTCTCTCTTTTGTTTATGGTTTGGAGGAGACCCAGAGTAATAACATCCAATGCATCAAGAATATTTTTCTAGAGATAGTCTCTAGAAAAAAAAAATCATTAAACTAGTTTTAATATTTCTGTGTGGAAAAAATAGTGTCCTACATGAAACATGAATGAAAGATTTGTTAAATCTTTCTGACTCTTGCTTCCTCCAGTCTATTCAATAGTGTGAACTATTAGTGGACCTTTTTACAGAGTAGTTCCTTTTCTACCTGGAGGTAGAGAACAGTAAACAAATAATGTTAATGTGTAAATTATCCTTGAGAAAATCTTTAGAATGTTTTCTGCACAACATTTGTGATACATCCCAAAATATAAAACTATGGACAGCCATCTGTGCAGAAGGACCACTTCTGAAATACATACACATTAAATATATAACTCCAACCTTGGAAGCAGACACAGACCAATCTTCCATATATATTGATGTTCTCCAGCAGTAATCTCCACAATAAGGTGCATAAGAGGGGGGATACAAGATAATTTATTAGAATCCAAGAAGAAAATATTAGAACAACTACTTGCACACATATAAAAACTGAGACACAGATTAAGGCTATAGTATTTTCCCCCATCCCTCACATGGCCCACATGTTAGATGGTCACATGTGTATATAACCTAAGAGATCTCCACAGGAAATAAGGGTTCCATGACAGTAGGGCACTGATACCAACTTCACTCAATCTCTTTTTTGTACTGGGAATTGAACTCAGGGGCACTCAACCATTGAGCCACATCCCCAGCCCTATTTTGTGTCTTACTTAGAGACAGGGTCTCACTGAGTTGCTTAGCATTTTGCTTTTGCTGAGGCTGGCTTTGAACTCACAATCCTTCTGTCTCAGCCTCCTGAGCCGCTGGGATTACAGGTGTGTGACAACACACCCAGCTTGCTCAATCTTTGTTTCTGGAATACTGCAATGAATTGTAATTTACATGACCTGGGAAGTAAGTGTAAAGGTTATTTTTTCTTCATCAGTAAAATTCCAGGAACTGGGTCTAGTTGTCAAAAGTGAAGGAGGTAAAGTCAAAATGGCTGGAGCCAAAACTTAAACAACTTTTGAACAAATTTCTTGCTACGTATTTAACATCTCCCTGCCTCAGTTATCTCATCTGTAAAACGAAAATGAAGCCAAATGCAGAATGGTGTTATGAGATTAAATGAATTAACATCTATAAAGTGCTTAACCCAGTGCCTGGCAAAAAGTAAGAAGCATATAAACCTGTTAAATAAAATATGTATTCATGAGGAGTATCTGAAATTATTTTGTACTGTGGAGAGTTTCACTGGTTATCTAGTGGCAAAATATTTCAAACTCTTGTCAAATTAAACATGAATTATATAGTTTTTGTCTACAAAAAAGACATGTGCTCCAAATTCACTGATCTTTTCTGTGATGCAAAATGGCTGCTAAAACTGAGCATCCTAGCAAACATAAAAAAGAAAAAGGAAATTTGCTGGCACTTCCTTTGATAACAAGTTCTGTCAGAAGTAAACCTCCTACAGTTATTAATGAACACACACACACACACACACACACACACACACACTAACATGTCCCCTCAAGGTAAAGGTGATACTTCAATAATGAGTTTACAAAAAACAACCTGCTTCTTTTTTTGAGTGCTGTGCGAGCAGTATACTGAAAAAGAGTGTTTAGAAATGTTTATATCACTATGTGATTATGTGTGAAAATTTTATCACCCATTAACATTTTTAATTCTACATGCAAAAAACTTGGCAATGAAAGTTTCTAATTTTTTTAATACAAAACGTTGCATTAGAGTTTGGAACTGTTAGAAAATTTTTAAATGCAACAGTATTCCATTTTCACTTCATATATTTAAAAAAAATTTAAGTAATGTTTATTTTATTTTTGTTGTATTCTTTTGTAGATTTTTATTTTATGGTGTATGCCCAAGCTTTATAAGTCTAGAAGCAACATGTATAAAGGTATCTAAGAAATACAGTGGTTGAGCACTTATATAGCATGCACAAGGCCCTGGGTTTAATCCCTAGTATCACCAAAATAAATTAACTAGGGATATATGATGAAAATATTTTTACTGATATGGGTGCATGCTTTTGTTAAAAAAAGACCATCATCCTACTCTTAGGAAATAGTAATATTGAGTGCCTTCTATGTTCCAGGAGTTTATCATACAAGATCTGACCTAATAATAACAGTAATTCTATTGATATGATATAATAATATTATTCCTAGTTCCCCAAATAGGAAGCTGAAGTTAAAAGAAGTTAGATTATTTCCCCAGAACCACAGAGCTAAAAAGGTTTGAATAAGAACTGTCTAGGTACAAAGGCATAATCCTGACTGTGCTGAATTGCCACTTTCCTAAATTCAGGACAGAGGGATTGTGGTGATATGTCACTGTAAAACTACTCCAGCAGATAATGGCAAAACATTCAGATTGGTTAATTTATGGAAAAGATGTTTAATTGTATTTTGAACACATATGCACAGTCTTCAACAACCAAAGAGTTTGTGCTTTAAACTTGAACATCACTTCTTAGAAACATAGATTTCATTTTCCTCTGGCACTAGGATTAAAGATAATCATATCTGAATCTCAGGATAATATGAAATCCTATATTTCTTATATCTGAATTATTAGACATTCACAATGAAAAACAGTAAAAAAAAGAACAAACTTCTACAATGTCAATGCATAGAGAGAGTCAGAATATTGGTGCTTAAGAAAACACATGATCTACAGGACTGTAAAAATATATAGGGTAATTCTCTGAGTTTTCAGTGAAATAGCATCTAACTTTCATGAAATTTTTGAAGTTAATGGAATTTGTTCTTCACAATGCCCAATTTAACTTCCAAGTATATAAACTTAGTTTTCTTCATAAGGTATAAAATCAGTGTTCTCTCATTTTTTTATCAGAATTGATTAAGGCTGGTTATTGAGCAATATGAAAAACTGAGGAAGTGGGCTGAGAAAGAGAATGTTTGAGAGTTTGATTTTTAATTTGCCTGATGAATTAGCAAAAGTTAGAACAAAAAGAAGAGCGTGAGATTAACAATGGCATGTCTGTTCTTGTGAAACAAAAACACTGCCTTCAGTAAAACTGGTTGACACATGGGATGAAGGAAGGAGACAAGAACATGACATTACTTATTCAAACCCATTCATTGTGGTTCTACCAGGTGCCCACTGCTCCTGTGTACTGTAATCTTGTTTAGAGTGTTTGGATGACGTAGTGACCCCTTATCCCCAGGTCTTTAGAAGCCCATTTGGTCCAGGGTGATTTGGTTGCTGGATGGTGGTGTTGGGGGTGGATGGGAGAAAGGTGACCCATGGATGGATGATAGGTATGTCTGATACCAGAGCAGCCTCGAGATGGCTTTCAGAGCAGTGAATGACCAATGCTCAAATTATGAGTCCAGAGTTTTAAATTCAGGAAGCACTTAAGATGCAGCATTGTTATTTTTGGCAAGAAATTAAATGAACAATTGCCAGTAAGAGAAAGTCTTGACTAACTGTCCCTTGAAATTCTGCGAGTTTTCTCTAGCTCCAGAGAAGAATATTAGAACTGGAATGGTTTTTGGAGACCAGATCATTTTCCTCAACTTTTGGAGAAACATTTGATTTATTTTTCATGTCAGCTTCCCCAGATGGCTGAACTAAGAAATATACTACCTATCTCCTTCCTTTTTACAATATACTTTTAAATTTATTGTAATATGACTTCTTTGTCCTCACCCTCACTAACCTTAAGATACAGTCTAAATTGGTATTATCCCCTTCCTTCTTGAAACTCTCTTCTCCCTCTTAACTCTTCTCTCCCCTACTTTTAAAATTGCTGTTTATGTCTTCCTCCTTCTGACTTTATACTTGCAACACGTCTAAATTTAAACATTCTTCACTCAGTTCTTTTTTTCCTTTAAACTTCCATAGGATGTCATCCACACAACTTCAGTAATTACACCACTGAGTCACTCCCTAATGTGTATTTCTATATCTCTCCCATTGATATCTCATGACCCCTAAAACATCAGGAATCTTAATCAACACCCAATAGTAAATCAACTTGATAAATCCAGTAGATTCTATTTCCTCAATGATTTTCCCACCCAATCTCTTTATCTAGTTCTCCTGTTAGGTCAGCGATTTTGGCAATTATTATTTTAATCCAGGGCTGCTGGTTAACAACCGAAATACTCTCCTTGCTTTCAATTTTCCTCTGTAGAATATTTTTGCTCAAGTAGGCTTCTGCAAGCTTTTTCTAAGCATATAAAATCTTGGTTTAAATACATACATATAGAATGTAGAAGAAAGTTAGTTTCAATTCTCTATTGTGGTCTTCTGTCCACAATAGAGACATAGCCTAAGACTTCAATGGGCCAGTAGGGACTCTGAAGCCTCACTCCTTGGGTTTGAAACCTACTTGAAACTGGTTAGTATCTTTGATAGGTAAAATTATAACATTGCCCAAAGAGTCCTGGCACTTTGGTACAAACACACTTTTCCCATTGATATTTAAGTGAATAATCACATGGTAATCTAGGGTATTGCTGTGCAGGAACTTTTGTAGATGCATTTGAGGTCCCAAATCTGTCAACCTTAAGACAGTGAGATCATCCAGATAAGTCTGATGTATCAATGAACCCTTTAAAAGATGAGCGTCTTCTCTGACTGCAATAGAAGGGCAAGCCTCAGATTGAAAGTGTGATAAGACTTTGACTCGCTAGGGTTGCCTTGAGAATGGAGGCCACATGGCAAGGAGTGTGGGTGGGCAGCTTCCAGGAACCAGAGTGACTCCCAGTAGAAATCCAGCAGGGAGCAGGGATCTCAGACTTATAGCTCCAAGGCACTGAATTCCTTCAATACCAAGAATGTGTTTGAAAGCTGTTTTTTTCTAGAGCCCCAGGTATGAGTGCAGCCTTCCTAACATGGGGCTTTCACTCTTCTTGGGGCGGGGGTAACCAGGGATTGAACTCAGGGGCATTCGACCACTGAGTCACATCCCTACCCCTATTTTGTATTTTATTTAGAAACAGGGTCTCACTGAGTTGCTTAGCGTATCGCTTTTGCTGAGGCTGGCTTTGAACTCACAATCCTCCTGTCTCAGCCTCCCAAGCAGCTGGAATTACAGGTTTGGGCCACTGTACCTGGCTGGGGGTTTCAGTCTTATGATACCCTAAGAATCCAGCCATACTGGGCTGGACTCCTGACCCACAGAACTTTGAGCTAATAAATGGCTGCTGTTTTAAGCTGCTAAATGTGTGGCAATTTGCTAGACAGATATAGATAACAAACACGGTCTTCATTCCATGGCAGCTAACTTCCCTGAGTGAAGAATTCAAGAGGTAGTAAAAGGTGACCATAAAGATTTTTTTTTGTAGAAAAACAATACCACGTTCAATCTGTTAGAAGCCACCAAGTCTCTAAATCCAGCCCACATGTCCTGGGAGAGAAATTAGGATCACCTCTTAAAGGAAAAAGTATCAAAGAATTTGTGGACTTATTAAGAAAATCATTATAATAGTAATAGTTAATGTTTTCCTATTTTTACTATTGCCAGTTAATACCTTATTTAAACCATGTAACAACCCTCTGAAGTAGGTAGAATTTTTGCACACATTTTATAGATAAGGACACTGAAATTCAGAGAAGGTAAATAATTTGCCCAAGTTCATGACTAGTGGCTAACTTTGAAATGCCAATCCTAAAATATTTACTCTGAAGCCTGAGCTCCTAGCAACTGTGTTAATTTTAGCAATGCACTGAAAAATATGCTTCATAACAAAATCTGTGGGAAAAATAATAAAATACTGGGTAAATTCATAGTTAGTTCAGATCTAGAGATCCCTGATTAATGAATATTTCAAAGTCTACCTGGAAGGAAAATTCTAGTGTTTGGTTAAAATTCTGTCATCTATGATTTTCTCTAAAACAGTCTACTAATGCTTTGAATATCAACACTAAAGGCATGCGTACCAAATTACTGAGTGGAAAGAAGGTAAAAGAGAAGCTAATATAACAGACGACAAAATCAAGATCTTAAAGGTTCTCAAAGGTTCTCATAGTAAGGTAAATTTAACTAAATTATATTTTATATGGTAAATTTAGAAGTTCAATCCTTGAGGACTAAATTTAAAAGTAATGACTTAATATTTGCACTTATACAAAACAATTCAGGCAAGCATTAGTTAACTCTAAGCTTCATATTTGTTGAGGGTTATGCCTGCCAAACCTTGAATAGAAGACATGACCATATTACAAGCAGAAGTAATGCTACCCAATCCAAATCTAGAGAAACAAAACTCAGTACTGGGTTGACCCACTGAAATAGGAATGCAGGAAATTAGAGAACAGATTAACCAGAATGGCAGGAGTCTTAGAAAGCATGAAAATAAAAAACAACTTAAGGTGTACTGTACATGTCTATAATCTCAGCTACTCAGAAGGCTGAGGCTGGAGGATCACAAGTTTGAGAGTAGCTGGGGCAAGAGAGGGAAACCCCATCTTAAAAAAATAAAATAAAATAAAGACCCAAGAGTATCTCACTTGAAAAAGGAGAAAAGGAGGCTATATTTCCATATTTCCTGACTAAAATGTTTTCATTTAATCTTATGTAGTTTTCAAAAGCAGAACTAAAATAAAAGGACAGAAATTGTGGGGTGGCAGATTTTTGATCAATGAAAGAACTCTCACAATGTCAGTCATATACCGGCAATCCAGGCTTTCTTAGAAAATGGTGACTTCTAGGTCACTAGAGGAATTCCAAAAGCAGCTGAATGGCCATTTAGCAGACACAGTAGGGAAGATCCATTTTTGTAGATGGAGACTTGGAATAAATTACTTCTAAATCATCTTCAAACTCTGAATGTCTTCAACTCTATCCTACAATACAAACTCCTAAATCTTCAGCCATTACTTCCACTGTTTGCCTACTAAACTATGCCAGTCAGCCAAGCAAGGATACTTGGTATTCTCTATACCCTTCATTTCTTCGTTCTGTATCTTTTCTCATCTTCTTGCTTTCATTCAGACTGAGCTTTGCCATTTTTATGAGATTTGCAAAAATCATACCCATCCTTGAAGACCAAATGCACTGCAATGTCATCCCTGAGACTTTCTCCAATAATTAATCTAATTACACTCTTCACTCTCAGCACTGTGTTCATCTCTCCGGTATAGCTTTTATGATATTCCATCTTGTATTACCCATTTTTGATAGTTCTCTTTATTCTCTATGAAATTGAAAGCTACTTGAAGGCAAGGACCATAGATTTCACATTTCAACATTCCTGCGCACATTTAAGTACAGTGGTTGCCTATAACTGCCCTAATAATACATGCTTATTAAATTGGATTTGACACAGTTGCTGCATAAAATCAATGGTGAGACTGGAAGGATAATTTAAATATATTTTCTGATTAAATGCATTTCTGAAGCAGAATACTTATGCCTCTCCTTCATGGACCTTACTAGTTTTTTTTTTTCTGCCTGATTTTTTATTGTAGTAAAATGCATAATATTTATCATTTTAAAGTATGTAATAGAGTGGTATTAAGTGCATTCACAATTGTTGTACAACCATCACCATTATGTAGTTCCTGAACTTTTTCATCATCCGAAAGGAAGTCCTAGACCCATTAGGCAGTCACTCCTCATCGCCCCCACCCCCAGTCCCTAGTAACTTCCTCAGCTTTCTGACTCTCCTAGTTCATTTGAAGCTCCAAGACAATGTCTTTACCAAGCGGTTATTTGGTAAATATTTGTTAAACTGAATTTGAATGAAAAGGAACTGTCAGAAAATACACAAGATGAAAAAGGCCAAAAGAGACCAATTATTTAAAGTGTAAGTGATTTTAAAAGGATACTGTTTTTGAGCTTAACTTCATATAGAAAAACATGATTGCCAAGAAAGTACTTTAAAGCATAAAGTTCTACTTAAATCTTTTAAAAAATAGCCATAAAAACAAATCAGAAATTAGCTGTGCAAAGACATGTTGGATGAAAGTCTTTTAAAGTCTAATTTTTGCAGTCAAAACTTCTAGTTTCCCTCAAAATACACATGAATAGTTAGGTGACAAAGAACATTTTAGGAATTGCTCTTGAAGAAATCTTAGGTTTTCCTTATATTCTTCACTGCAATAGCTTATTTTGTAATATCTAAAATATTATTGTTTCTGATTTTGGCTCCTTAAAATGAAACCGTTCAGGATCTCTTCTGTAGGTATTTTTGTTATCTCTAAAGTTGGGGAACACAGGGATGAGCTTGTTAGCTAGTTCTCACTTTCAAGCAATAATTCTTTTAAAATTCTGCCACTGGTTTGTAATTTAATTTATTAGTGATTAAATTACATTATTACACTATTTCAAAAAGACTGGGTTTTTGAAATTACATTATTTCAAAAAACTGGGTTTGACACATGAAAATATTATTTTATGTTAATTCTTTTACTCTATGGTAGGTGGCGTCAATACTTTTACAATTTTATGATATTTCTCCTGTTGCTAGAATATCCACTGCTTTGAGCCCCAGTTTCTCCACCAAAGACATTTTTCCAAGAGGTCTTGTAGCTAAAAGGAGCTGTACATTTTTTTTGCATTCTCCTCTGACTAAAGAGAGATCACCAAAGTACTATTGTGTGCAAGTGAGAGTTTAAGTTAATTAAATTCAGTGACATTAAACTAACTATAAAACTCCCAATGTGTACAAAATGACTCATTTCCAACAAGCCCTTTTTAATATAATGAAACTGTAAAGGGTTATAATATACAATCCTAAAAGCAAAGAGGACTTCTTTTTTCTGAGAAAGAAGGTGATTTGCTGTTGATTATGACTTATTTGCTTTCCTTCAAGACATTTCTTGAGTCATGTTTTTGTTTCTTTGTGTATCACAGGAAAAAAATGTAATAAGGGAATCTCTCAAATTGTCATAATGGAAGTAGAGAAGATATTGGAAATATAAAAGGGAACAAGTGAGAAGAGAAAGATTCCTGACAGCAACTGCAAGTTGATTGGAAACTTGAGTTGAAAGTCAATTGCTAGAGGGGATGTAAATGGATCCTACCTCTTTTGACAAAGCTCTCTTTTCTTTTCTTTTTTTTTTCCTTTTTGGTACTGGGGATTGAATCCAGGGGTGCTTTACCACTGAGTTACATTCATGGCCCTTTTTATTTTTTATTTTGAGGCAGGGTCTTGCTGAGGCAGACCTTGAACACATAGTCCTCCTGCCTCAGCCTCCTGAAATAAGAGACAGCCATTAACAATGATTATCTAGTTCCATCTTATTGTCATGGAAAAAGGTTGTAACTTAATACTTAGTGATAAAAGTCATTTACAGAATAGTATGCACCATAGGTATTTTTGTAAAGATAAATGTATAGTGAAATTTTAACAAAGATCCTCTCTAGGTGGTGCATTTCTGGAGTCTGTTACCTGCTTGCTTTCTGTGTTCTTTAGCTTTGCTACAATGACTATGGATTTATTATGTAAATTGGATGCACAATGTTAAATAGTATCTTTCTAATGTTAAATTCTTATGAGAATTACCTAAAACCTACCACATCATTTCTAGATGACTATATAAACACTAAAAGTAGTAAATGTGGATGGATGTGCCCAGTGGAGAATTGTTCCCAAATAATAGCATGTTGCAGCCCTCCTCCTCAGGCAATCCCACTTAAGAACATTTCTGTCTGGGAAACTGTAGTCAGAATATTTGAAAATGACGTGACTATTAATTTTGAATGACCTTATTTTTAAATTCAATGTATTTTTTGTATGTTTATTTCATAAAAGATATATATATATATCTTTTATGAAATAAAAGATATAAATATATAAAGTGAGACCATATTAGCATTTTAGGGCTGCTATACCAAAAATGCCTTAAATTATAAATCTTATAAACAATGGGAATTTCATTCTCAAGTTCTGGAGCCTGGGAAATCTAAGATCAAAGTGTCAGTAGATTCAGTATCTGGTCATGGCCCATTTCTTGGTTCATAGTTGGTATCTTCTGTGTTTTTCACATTGTAAGAGGGGAAAATGAGCTACCTTGGACCTATTTTATGAGGGCACTAATTCCATTTATGAGGGTCCCATTCTCAAGACCAAACTATCTCCCCAAAGCCTCACATCTGAACATCATCACCTTGGAGGTAAGAATTTCACCAAATGAATTTCAAGGGACACAAACATTTCAACATGATAGCCCTGTTCTTTTTCAACTAAATGACATGTCTTGCTCAATGGTATCCCCTTTAGGGTTTAAACCAGAAAATCACAATGGCTAAAAACACACATAGAAAACACTCATGGATCTGCAGATAATATGGCTTGGTTAATCTGGGCTGGTTTGGCTGGGAATTTCCTCAGGATGCAAGATGGCTGGACTTGGTTCTGGGCTTTGGTCAAAGTTCAGGTCTGCTCCATTGATGTTTGTTCTGTGGTCCAGGATGAAGCAGGAACAGCTATCTGGGGATGCTCTCCTCAGGAAGATCACCAGTGTACAAAGCTCAAGCCAAGTTACACAAATGCATTTATAGCTTCTCACTTCCAATGCCAAAGCAACTTACAAGGCCAAACCTAATGTCAGTAGGTCAGGGAAGTGTATCCTGTCCCACAGAGGAAGCAAAGTGAGTGAATACCAGCTAAACAGTATTCTTAACTATCTTAGTAAATGAAGTCAGTGACTGGGAAGTGACTTACAAGCCATTGCATAGCCTCCATGTAAAAGGAGACTTCACTTGGGGGTTGAGAGAAACTTTAAGTCAGTTCCCATGTGAGTGTTTCTACTTTTACTTTTTGCTTTAATTTCCTATCAACCTTCTTTTTCTTTCCTATCCCACTAAATCTTCAAGCAAACCATTTGCCTGTATGTGAAACTAGTACTATAGTGGGGTCATAGGCATTCATTAGTACCAATACAGCTATGAAGGACTGAATGTTTGCATAAGCCCAGATTTTACATATCAGAACCCTAATCCCCAACACGAGGGTGTCAAGAGGCAGAGCCTTTGGCAGGTGTTTTTTTGTTTGTTTGTTTGTTTGTTTTTTTGTTTTTTCCTGGCATGTGAGGATACAATGAGAAGACAGCAATCTGTAAGCCAGAAAAAGTCTCTCACCAAAACCTGCCAAGCTGGCACCTGATCCTAGACTTCCAGCTTCCAGAATTATGAGAAATAAATTTCCGTTGTTCTTTGTTAATAGCAGCCTAAACTCACTAAGATAGTAGCTCTTGGTAGGATGAAAAATATCTGTTCTGAACATAATTGAACAACTTTGCTGCTGGTCTACCTCCAAGTACAACCAAAATCAGTTGAATACTTCTCTACAAAGAGAAGCTGGTTGATGATAAGAGGTACCATAAAAAGGTGTGTTTTCCCTCTGTGATCTTGGAGAACTCCTCCAGTAGCTGAAAGAACATCAGAAGTTAAACACTGAGTTCTATCTGGGTGAAAATTAAAATCAAATATGCCTCTGGGAAAATGTAATTGTCCCTGCCTATGTGTCTGGCTCAACAAGATTCCTTAATACCGTTATTCCTTAGGGCTGAAAAATGGACCTAATCACTCTAATAGCCACTCATCTAATATTAATATATTTTTCAAACAGATCTATTCTCTGAGTGTCCATATTTATATACTAAATATTTGACTGTCTCATTTTTCTCTGACAAAATTTCAACTTTGTGTTTAAAATGTTGTTTTACATTTTCCTTCCTACATTTTGAGCATACCCAAAGTGAAAGACTTCATCATCTACCTATAATTTAAGAATGTAATTTGGAGGGGCTGGGGTTGTAGTGGTAAAGGGCTTGCCTAGCATGCATGCACAAGACCCTGGGTTTGATCCCTAGCACTGGATTAAAAAAAAAGAAAAGAAAAGAAAGGTAGTTTGGAGAGTATAGTTAACGTTTCCATCCCTATTCCCAATCAATGAGTAAGTTTGAAATTTGACTTTTCCCATCTCCAGGATATAGTTCAGTCTGTGCACTTTCCCTCATTTACCCAGTTTCAAATCTAGTCTAAACCACTTTCACCTGTTTCTCCTCAATTGCTACAATGATCTCCAAAGCGGCATCTCTTCCTCTAATCTTGAGTTATTTCAGTCCATTTAACCACATAGCTCAAAAGTGGTCTTCAGATGTAGATCCCTGCCATTCCTCTGCTCATAAAGCTTCAGTGGCTTCCCATAGGATTAGAAAGATAAATCCCGAGGCCTCACGTGATCTGGCCTCTCAGCCTTCACCATTCTCTTCTCCTTGTGCTTTAACCATGCTGGAACTTCCTCATCTGTGATAGTCTCAACTGCTTTTTGTCTTTGTGCTTCTTTTCCTTTGTTTCCATCTAAAACACTTTTTCCCAGTCTTTCCTTGGTTAACTGGTTTTTCCTTCACTTCCTCAGAAAGGTTTCCTTGACAAACACCCCCCCCCCACCAACCAGCTTAGTTCCCCTATTATGTATCAACGCCCTTATCTCATAGCATAAGTCACAGTTTATAACTGTATATTCACTTGTTTAATATCTTTCTCCCTCATTAAACTGTGAGGTTCATATGTAAAGAATCACATTCATCTTTTTCACTCTGTATCCCCAGTCCCTAGCACAGTGTCTTGCATACAGTAAATGTTTAATATTGAATACATGATTAGTTGCAATAATACTTTCATATGATTTTATGTTCTGATTTTTATCGATTGAGCTGGTCTCATAAATACTCTCATTAGGTATCCGATTTGTTGTTCCTAAAAGGTACATAATATTCCACTAAGTAAATAATAGCCCACAGTATGTTTACCACCAGAGATCAAGGCCCTAGCAAAAAGAACTTTCATTGTGTTTTTAGAAAACCACCTGCCTTGGGCCACCTCTGCTTGATAAGTATTGTAACAGGGGTGATTTGAATCTGTTCCAATCTAGGGAGTTTCTGGATAGCCCCAGGAGTTCCATGCCACAGTGTATCAGGCTCTTCTGGGATGGACGTAATATGGTTCCCAGGGTCCTGTATCATCCTGGCTCCAGTCCACTCTAGGGCTGAACTAAGTTTTCCAGAACTATTTACTTCATCAATAGAATTTTATCTCCCCAATCTTCCTTCCTTTATTCCAACCTTACCTCCCAAATCCTGTAAAAGATTTAAGGACAGGTCTAGCAAGGCCTCAACAGGACAGATAGCCCCAAGTATGTGTACATGTGCAAGTATAAGCAAAACACAGAATGATACACGGAAAGGAAAGATTCAGGTAAAAGGAGAAGGAGATGCCTCCGGCTGCCACAGTCAGTGCAAATTTCCACAGACTGCAAAGAAAGACAGGGTAGGATTTAGAAATACAGAGATGGGGTTTGGAGATTAGAGTAAGAAAGGGCATCAGGGCAAAGAAAATTGATTGCACTTCTAAAGAGCTTTTTGTTTTTCCCAGGTTTTTCTTGGCTGGGTGTCCTCAGGCAGTGCTTCTTAAACTTTCATGTGTAAACGAATTACCTGGAGATCTTGTTAAAGTTCGGATTCTGATTCACCAGGTCTGCAAGTGTGGGGTGGGCAGGAGAGTCTGTATTTCTAAACATACTCCCAAGTAATGCTGAAGGGGCTAGTCGGAGAAGTGTGCTTTGAGTAGCAACTCCTAGGGCTTATGTTTCCATGATGAGGCAGGAGCAGTGAGAAGTGACAGGACTGAGCAGGTCCTTCAGGCCTGGAGAGCTTCTGGGGACTAAGCAGCAGCAGGAGCTTGTTGTTATCTTTAGTCTCCTGGGCTGTGGTATGGTCAGGGACCATAACAAAAAAGAGAAAGAGCTGCTGTACATAATACAGGAGACCTGTCCATCTCAGGCTGTGGATGGATTGTGTCCTTCTCTCTTCTCTAAAAAAGCAGCTCAGAAATTCTGGGTGAGATAGTAGCTTTGTGTGGTCACTGACTCACTTGTGTCCCGGCAGAATAAGGGATTCTTTGTTAGCTCAAAGCCTAGCAGCTTTTCTGGATCTTGGTGGAGACAGAGTCATTTTAAAACCAAAAATAGGTCTTTCAAAAATATTACTGAAATAAAAGGAAGCAATGATTAAGATGCTTCAGTCTTCCAAACTTTGAACTTAACAACAAGATACATCCATGTTAAGATGGAGGCTCTGCTGCTGCAGAGGGTGGTTTCAACAACCTTTGTATATTTTTCAACGTTTCTGCTAGATGATATAATACTTTTAATTCTAGTAATTCAAGAAATGAGGAGAAATTAGTTGTATTTCACTCTTTTGGACCAAAATTCATAACTAGTCACTCTAAAAGACTAATATTTGGTATAGAAAGAATTTCTTAGTCTTAATTGAGTCATAAACACAAAGGCTGAAATCTCTAAACTGTTAATTTACATTATCTTGCAACTCTCGTAACAGATGGAAACACAAGGACATCTGGACAGGAGGAGCTGGACATTTTTTAAAAAGCACTTTTTATGTATAGAAAGTTGTTTTTGTAAAAACAGTGATGCTATTTTGCATCTGTGGAGATAAAATACGATTGCCTATGGCAGAGGCAGTGCTTCTAAGCAACAGCTTGGGTTGGAAGTTCAAAACACTTTTGGTTTTCTGATCTCATATTTCTTGGGGTGCCCTAGATTGGTGGTCATGGGCTGAAAATAGCAATATTTATTCAATGTTTTCTGTGGGCCAGGTATTGTGCTAAGTATATTATGTATGTTTTCCCTTTTTTAAAAAAAATATTCTTATTTGTTTTAATTAGTTATACATGACAGTAGAATGCATTTATGCACTTTGATATATCATACATAGATGGGATATAATTTCTCATTTTTCTGAGTGTACATGTTGTAGAATCCCATTGGTCATGCAGTCACATATATACATAAAGTAATAATGTCTGTTTTGTTCTACTATCCTTCTTATCCACTCCCCTCCACTTCCCTCTAACTAATCTAAGGAAACTCTATTCTTCTCTAGTGCCCTGTCTCCCTTATTGAGAATTAGCATCCGCATATTAGAGAAAATATTTAGCCTTTGGTTTTGGGGATTGGCTTATTTCGCTTAGCATGATATACTCTAATTAAAACTATAAATAGATAGTAATATGAATATCTAGAGATAACAAATCTAATGGTTAGATAGGTTGTGGATTTTGCCCAAGATTCTAAAGTAGGAGTTGAAACAGTTTCGGACCAAATCTGTCTAATATGAAATCCATGTTCTTTTTCCCGTGGTACGCTGCTTCTTCACACTCGATTGTTTGATGTCTCTTGCTGAGGACAGTGTGCCTCTTTATGGTAGCAGTTCTTATTAGTGTTGAGTTGCATTGGAAAATCTGTGAAGTCAGTAATAGGTTAAATCTAAAGACCTTTGAGATCCCTTTCAACCTTTACATATACCCTTCCAATGCAGCACCCTTGGACATGCTGTTTTCTCTGCCTAAAATTCTTTCTTGGCTTCTTTTTTGCCTGTATATTTCTCTAATATAACTACTTCAGATTTATTCTGCAGACTTCAGCTTAATCATTATTTCTTCAAAAAAGTCTTTCTTCCTTTGACCACTATTTTTACTCTGAATTTTTAATAGCACAATGTACCTTTTGATTGTAAAACTCATTGCAGATATCTCTAAAATGAACTTTGTCTCCTGTCCCTGATGACTTACCCAAAAGAAGGCAGGTTCTAACTATTATTTTTTTGTTGGGCTCCTGCCTCTGTGCTAGGCATTGGGTGAGGGGAGACAGAAGACTCCTAAGACTTTCCCCAGCTCTCAAGGGACTCACCATCTATTTGGAAAGATGTGGTTAAGAATTTTAAAAATATTACAGAATAACCAAGTTCGGGATGTAATCAAGTCTTTTTTGCAAGACAAAAATTGTTTTGGTTTTATTTTATTTTTTTCCTCAAGAAACCATCTCCTTCCTAGTCTTTGTCTTATCAGTATGTTGAAGCAGCGCAGGGGATAAAGTAATATAATAAAGTAATATAATTAGAGAAGTAGGAAGAAGTTGGAGGTCAGTAGAAGACTGTCAAAGGTGAGAGGGAAGAAACAAGATCTGAAATCTGCCATGGCTTTCAGAAATATTCCATTTTCAAGTGTATGGTAGTGGGCTGAGGTAATCAGATTTGATGTCAATAGTCAACACTTATGCTGGCTTTTTTTTTTTAAATTCCTTCAGAATTGGGAATTGAACTCAGGGGTGCTCAATCACTGAGCGACTCCCCAGCTCTTTAAAAAAATTTTTTTTCAAATTTTTTTTTTTTAGTTGTTGATGGATCTTTAATTTATTTATATGTAGTGCTGAGAATTAAACCCAGTGTCTTGCACATTCTGAGTAGCTGGGATTAGAGGCACAAGCCACAGTGCCTGGCTATGCTGGCTCTCAAAAGCATAGAAGAGAAAGAAATTGTATATTTAGTAAATTAGTGACAGGCTATTTTATGACAATTCAGTCATAAAAAAAAGGGTGGGCTCCAGTTATAAACTAGCTAGCATCCTTAAAGTTTTGATGAAACCACAGACCAAGGTTAACTGTGTGGGGAACAGAATAGGAACTCAAGCACAAGCTCCAGGAGCCCATCTGAATTCTGCAGATCTCCCAGACCTCACCGTATCAATGTCACCAAAAGTGACAGATTTCATTCCCAACTTACAGATGACACATACATTCAACAGCTACCACTAGCCTGGGGACGCTTGCTGCTACTGCCAAGGGAGCTACTGTGAAAAGCTAAATAAAACCTAAAGCTTTAAAAGAACCCATAGTTTTGAAGAAGGAGGATGGGAAGAAATTATTAAGAGTAGAATAACAAGGAATCCAATTTCTTCCCTTCCTCAATACATTCTTTCTACTCTTAACTCCAGAGTTCTTTCTTGTTACATTTTTTTTTCTCTGTTTCTTTCTCCATGTGTGTGTGCTGCCGGGCATCAATACCAGGGCCTCATGCATGTTAGGCAATCACTCTACCACTAAGCTATATCCCTAGCCTCAAATTCCTTTAAGACCACAAGATACTTTTATATTGCACATATCTTTGGAAAGGTTGATAACCTTCCACATATGAATGTGAATTAATTTAACTGAGTTAGTTTACTCAGTTCTCACTTGAAGTATACTAAAAGAATGTTGATTCTTTTTTTTTGTTTGTTTGTTTTAGAATTTTTTTTTTAAATATTTATTGTTTAGTTTTCGGCGGACACAACATCTTTGTTTGTATGTGGTGCTGAGGATCAAACCCAGGCCGCACGCATGTCAGGCGAGTGCGCTACCGCTTGAGCCACATCCCCAGCCCAGAATGTTGATTCTTAAAAATAGGAAGTAACAGGCAAGCTGAGATAGGAAAATTAAGGCCAGAATGAAGAGGACAAATACATGGAAAAGGGTTTCAGGAGAATTCTGGGGAAGTAAGGTGCAAAAAGAATAGAAAGAGGCTGACAATATTTGTACCCATTTCAAGACCAATCAAGGCTGGTGCTGTTCTCCTCATGAGAGAGAGAGAAATTTCTTCCTCTTTGCTCTGCATAGAATCAGCCCAGCAACCAAGACCTGATCAGGTTCTATTATAAAACCTTAGGAATCAAATAGATTGCTCAGCACTACTTTAGTGACATGGCTTTTGTAGGAAAATGAATGTTATTCCAAGGAATAAGGATTCTTCTGGTTCTAAAAACAAAGACTACTTTGGAAGAATGTAATGAAAGTTGAAACATGAAATTCTAAATATTCAAGATACTGTGACCAACAAAAATGACAGTTTGATATGGTTTAACCTACAAGTTGATAAGTGGATGGATTCCTGATTTTCCTTATCTGAAGTCACATCATAAGAATTAAAAAAATTGAAAAGCTACTAGCTATGCTGGGTAGTAGAGGAGTTGAAAAATAATATATAGACTTTGCTAGTCTTGAAGACATACTGTGATTGATGATGTTATATCATAAGTGATGCTGTTAAAAATAGTTATGTTATAATGCCCAGTTCCCTGGTTCAAGCTCTCTGTGTCCATCTCAATTTATTCCATTTGCTATTTCAACAGCATGTCTGTCCATAGCCCTAGGCAACGTGAGATATCTAAATACATAGGTGTTTTAGGGTGAGGTTCACAGTGGGCATTAGGGAGTTCAGGGTGACTCTAGATGGACTCAATTTTTTCTTGCATCACTAAATGCTAACAGGAGGGTTTGCCATGTGGTCCCATGTCCTTACAGCCATGAGTTTACTAGCGCCACAGGGAAGATCACTTTTATATTTTCCTTTTCTTTCTTACAATACAAGGACATTTTGAAAGTCTCTAACTTGGCATCTAGATGAACTAGAAGGTTTTTTTTTTATCAATTCTATCATTTCATGATTGTACTTTAAAAATAAAAAGAACAGCTATGCTTGCAGTGACATGCATATGGTATTTCTATAATTGTATGTAAGAAACAGGCAACAATAGTAGTTCTTGGGGAGGGAAATTGTTTTTCTTCTGAACTGAGCTGGTTTTTGTACTGTATTTCCTTTATACCATGTATTATTTATTAATAATAATTAAAAATACAATTAACTTAAAATTCAAGCAGAGAGGGCTGGTGGTGTAGCTCAGTCGTAGAACACGTACTTAACATGCATGAGGCCACGGTTTTATCCCCAGCACCCAAACTAAACAAACACATAAAATGTAAGAAAAGTATTTTACTTGTAAAAGCACAGAACCCCTCCCTATATAAATGTTTACATCCTGTTCTTGTTCTTTTTGATGACCTTATCATTATTGTGATTTTTAAAAATAATAATTCTTAGGAACTGTAGGAGGTGGAACAGAGACAAAGAAGATTTTGATGATGGAAACTGCTATTTATTTTGCAAATATTTGTAACTACCTGTTATGTGATAGGTTCTGGGCTAGGTACTTCCTCTTTTCCATAACTTCTGGAAGGATTCTTGTGTAAACACCCAAGCATTCTTTTTTTTTTTTCCCCTTTGAGAGTTTGGCATGCTTAAAATGCTTCCCATAGATAAGTGCCAGTCTGGTCTGTTCCCCATGAATGCAGCAACTGATGTGCTCACCTGCAGGGAAAAATCACTCACAGCACAGCACTGAGGTAGGTCCCAGGTGTCTGGATGAGGCAGACACTACAGTGCTGGCCTGCATTTGAATTAGAAGGCACTTTGTATGGAGGGGGTGATCTTGATGAGACCTTCAATATTGAGAAAGAAAAGAAAAAAAAGAAGACCATGAGGAAAAAAGAGGTGACTGTCAATGGGAACTAGCATAGTATAGGAATGCCTTAAATGACAAAATTGTTCAATTACCCAAAAGCTGATTCCAAAGTGTTATAAACAGCATCCCAACACATTAAAATATCTTGTTGAATCAATGAAGCTTGCTTACTTAAAGACAACTTTTGTAAAACAGTAGGAATTTCTCATTTCAATTCAGATTTTATATAGATGATATGTAATTAAAAACAGTAACTTCTATTTGCTTAACTCTCAACATTCTAAAACCCTTAGACATACACTCTTTCTCTAAATCCTCACAGGAACACTGTGAGAATTGTTTTCCATTTCGCAAGGAAGGAAAGCACAGCTTAGAGGTGGAGTCATTCATCCACCTCTAAACATGATAGGGAAATGGTTGAGGTTAGACCAGGATCTGGAAGATCTTCCTGGTTGTTACATTTTTTTTTCTCTTTCTGTTTCTTTCTCAGTGTGCGTGTATTGCTGGGCATCAATACCAGGAGGGCCTCATGCATGTTAGGCAATCATTCTACCACTAAGCTATATCCCTAGCCCAAAATTCCTTTAAGATCACTTATTCACTTTAAGATCAACTAAGCTAGACCCTGCATGTGTCCTTCAGAGACTTGGCAAAGCCTACATGACTTTATCAGGGAAATCCTCTGATTTTCATGAAACAGTGAAGATACCTTAGTATCTTCATTTCTCCCATTCTTCCCCTCCAAACCATCTTCCTAGTTCTACTGTTGGGCCCATCTAACCAGAGTTCAGTTTGGATTATGCCACTTTCTTCTCCTACTCTCTTCTCCACAGAGCCTACAAATAAATTGTAGGCTGCACACACTGGCAATCAGGCCCTATGCCTGAGACCCCCGCCATTTCTGCAACCCTCTTTCCTATTTTGGTATGCTAATTCTTGCTCCTTTTACTCAAACCAAGTAGGGCCAGTCCAGGGTGAAGTAGGACCCACAATTTGAAGGTTTGCCAAAGAACTCAGTATTGAATGTTAATATTTTAATGATATGAATTAGAAGGCACTTTGTATGTAGGGGGTGATTTTTTAGAATTAAAAAATTCTAAGCTAGTAAAAAAAGGAATGATGAAAAATATTTCATGAAAAAAATTCAAATAAAGACAGGATTAGTGTTCATGATATTTCCTTTTGCTTCAGACTCCAAAATGCCTCCCATGGGCTTTGTTACCTATCTTGCAGTGACTTTCCACACAGGTACTTTTATCGATGATGCTTTCTTAAACTTAGTACTCACAACCACTTTGTACATTACCTACCTCTCCTTGAATGCTCCAGCATTTATCAGTAGCTCTCTTTCAGGAAAATCCTATTTCCCCTAGTACTTTGAAAGCAGTCTGAATCATCTTGGATCTTTTCCCGAACCTTCCCAACCACAGTGGGCACTCAATACCTCTCCAGTACAAGAATGCAGAATTCATTGGCTCAAACTGGCTGAGCAGGGAAAGGACACAGCTATGATCGGTTTAGTTTTTGAAAACAAAATTGTATTTGTTATCAAGATTTAATAACAAGAATATTTTACATGAAGAAAACTGACATCTCTGCCATTTCTTAAAAAATCAGAAAATCCAGCAAAATTTGGTCTGAATTCTTGCACGACAGCAATGGACATCTAGAGCAGAACAGTGGCCTTGTCCTTAATGATCTCTCAGTTCGCCTCTTCCCACTCACTTTACTAATTTATATTGACTGCTAATCAGGTCCCCTTAGCTCTCTGAGTTTGCCACCCTAGGCATGGAGACTGGATAAAAACCTATCTGCAGGGCCCACTCTTTCTTTCCCGGAGAATAAATGTTTTCTGGTTGTTCTTTCGAATATAGTCTTCCAGAGAGGCTCACAGAAGCAATCCATCTTTCTAGCCCACAAACTTCCCACAACCCATGAAACTCACATTGCCTTGTACACACTGACCAGTTTGTTCCAGGTCCTCGGCTCCGAGCCCGCGCTCTTGATCCTCCCTTCCACCCCCTTCCCCCAGTGCTCTGTAGCCTGGGGCGCGTTCCTGGGCCCCTGCCGCTGCACTTTGCCCCGGGCTAGGGCGCTCGGGCTCGCCCACGGCGGCACTGGGCATGCTCAGAGGCGACCGCGGGGGCAGGTTTGCTTTGCAGGCGCTCGCATTAGGCGGCGGGCGGGCGCGCGGCTGCAGCTGGAGCTTCAGAGCCCGGAGTTGGAGTTGCCGGGAGTTTCCCCCGCACCCCTCCCTCTTCGCGCG
>NW_025999900.1:33320197-33321367 GCF_001458135.2 Marmota marmota marmota
AGCTGAGACGCGTGCCGCGCGCTGGCACCGGCCAGGGCACTAACCAGGCTGCACGGTAGGGCGAGGTGGAGGCCCGGCCCGGGGGGGATGCGGTTGCAGCTGCAGCTACTGTTGGGGAGCCTGGCGCTCTGTTGGTTGCGGGCGGCCAAGGCAGGGGCTTGGCTACGGGCGGGAGGACTAGGCAGGCACCAGAGAGATGCTTTCAAGTTGGCGGGCATCGGGAGAGGGGCTTTGTGAGCGTGGAAGGGGCTTCGATTCCTGATTCTCTCCCAACCTGGGACTCAGGGTGTGGGCAAGATTGGGCAAATCCCGGAGTGGAGCAGTTCCCTCTGAGAAAGTTGAAGATAGAGCTTTTCTTTCCTTACTATCCCCAAGGTAGTATGATCCCCGAGCGTGCCGCCTGGAGGATCCCTGTGTGGGGAACTCGGTGGGTCCCTGAGCCCTTCGGGTGAGTCCTCCTACCCCAGGCTAAAATCAGAGAATCACCCCGATCTTTGTGAACGGTGGCGTCTTCTAGGAAAATCATTGCTGCCAAAACTGAGGCGGGCTGCTCTGGCAGGCACAGCTCTCTGTCCCCAGGACGTTTAGTACCAGGTGATGTCCCATCCCCAACCTCAGACCTAGTCAAGGGCGCCGGGTTCGGAATTCGCTCTTGCGGCGCGCGCCGGAATCTAGCCTCACACACATGGCGGGGCAGCGAGGCTGGAGTAGGTGGATGGCCCGAATTTTCCTCCTGCCTTTTTCCTTGGGTTTATAACACCCCACCGCCCCACCCTGTTCATCATCGCAGAGGACAGGACCTGGAGGGCCAGGTAGAGAATTTAGTATAAGACATACTGTTCCTTTGGAGAGGGTGTGGGGTGTATCTGCCTTTGATTCTGGCCCAGGACTTCATACCGAACCCCTTCCCGTTTCTATTCTTCCTCCGGGACTGGGTGTGAAAAAAGGGCCAGCGGGTCCACAGAAGGTGTCACTCAACCCATCTTCTCTTAAGGTCCAGTTCTAGGCGACCCCAGGACTCTAGAACTGGCATTGTGTGGATTGCAAGGGTGTGGAAGATGCCCATAATTTCTCCTGGCTCCACTTTTTTCACTTCTTGTTTTTGAGTTTTGGGGTTTTGCCTGCGCACGAGTCAGAGCTGCGCTGTCATAACCCTGCTGGTGGAGGGTG
>NW_025999900.1:33321517-33366346 GCF_001458135.2 Marmota marmota marmota
GTGGGGGGCGGTGGAGGAGCTTCAGCCCAGGCTGTGAGCCGCTGTTGCCTCGGAGGCTGCTAGTGGGAATACGTCCAGAAATGATTATGCAGGCTAGAAATATGCCTCTTTTTTTTCTTCTTTTTTGGCTGAACACCTTGGCTGTTGGGTTTGTGTGTTAAGTTCTTAAAGGGGCACCCACACACTGCTCAAGTGCCATGTTTTAGAGACCCCCTATTTCTGCTGAATGATTTTTCTCTTTTGCTTTTTCCTTGGAGTTAGTCCACTTTGGGGTGAATTTCCAGATGTGGAAATCACATAGGGCGGTTACACTAAACAAATTCTAGAGTGAGATAGACCTGAGGTCAAGTTGCAGCTTTACAGCCGATGACAGGTCTGGTGGACAAATATTACCCACTCTGAACTTGAGTTTTCTCTTCTGTCGAATGGGGATAGTCACAGCATTATCCCTCTCCATTGCAGGGTTGTTGTGAGACTTGGATAAGATATGAAAATGAAAAGTGCTAAGAAAACTTCAAAGCACCATTCATGCCAGATATTGTCTCTGAGCTCTTTACTCAGTTTTTAAAAATTAATTAATCCTTAATTATAACAAAACACCTGAGTCTTCTCCCCTCTACCACTCTTTACCAAGGGACTTAGTTGGCCATGTCTTTGGAAGTACCTATTTACCCTCACCTTTCCTCAAATCCACCTCTCTTTTGATTTTAAGGATTAAAACTTCAGTCCTCATATTTCTATGAGGGAGGCAGCATTCTATAGATTAGATTAGGAGACCACCTGGAATGCCTTATCAATGTTCATGGTCCTGAGACCCAGAATTGTCATGTCAGCAAGGCCTTGCTTTGAAATTCAAGGTTGCTGAAGAAGACAGCAGGCCCTGGGGTGGAGCTCTGACTTGGCTTTCACAGTGGCCTGGAACTAAGTATTCAACCCCTCCTTGGTAAAATCAGTCTGTGAGATTAAAAGCCAATGCCAGTTTGAGCAAGGAGGCGAAAAATTGTCCCTCGGTTAATAGGGTTTAATCAGATTCCTGAGACACCCCAGATGTGCATCTTCCCTGATCCTAGATGAGCATCGGAATATCCAGGATGGCTTGTTAGATTACAGATTATTGTGCTATATACACCCCCACCTCCCGAGTCTTTGATTCTCTAGGTTTGGGATGAAGGTCCGACAGTTTGCATTTTTAACAAGTTTCAGAGGATGCTGATGCTGCCAGTGCAGAGACCATGCCTATAGAATCACTTAGAGGGATGAGGATGGTTCTGAAATTCATTATTTTAGTACTTATAGAGACATGTTTTCTTCTAGGTGTTTTAGGAAGTTGCTTTAAGAATGTTATATTCTAATTACCCATGTCATTTACCATTGTCCAGTTTTGATGATTCTGATTGATCTTCAAATAAAATGATTTTCACAAAAAAAGCTAAGATTACACCTTCTTTTCATACTATAAAATATGTAGTCTCTGGTTTCTTGATCACTTTGTGTCAGACTGAATTGGTGACCCTTAATTGATAAATCCAACAATTACTCCCTTTTCTTTGAGACTCTCAGATTTGTGGAGAGGAGGTTGCATACAGTTCTGACAGTTTGAACCTATGGTTGAAGGCCAGGTAAAATCACTTAAGAGCAAATTTAGACAGAATTCTTAGTGGTATCTTTCCTGAATGACGGCCTTCTGGGGAGTGTGAAGTGCACCTTATTGGTTGCCCCATAGTGGCCAAAACTGGCAAAGGCCTTCCATGCCTTCTGAAGGATGGTAGCATTGATTGACAGTAACCGAGGCCCTCCTTCTCTCCAAGGCGGGGGAAGGCAGGCATTCTGGGGCAGCTGTGCAGTATCAGCAGGATGCCGTGGGTAAATTAGCTTATTCTCAAGCACGGTTTGGATTTGGCCCAGTCAAAAGTACATCTTCTTGTCCCCCAAACCATGCAGGGTTGCCATGACTTGCTATGACCTAGATTGTGGCCTTGAGTTTTAACTGCTTTGCTTCAGAGAGGCTTTGGGAGCCTGCTTGAATCAGGATCATTCCTGAGATAACATCCTAAGGAAGAAATGAGGTTTATGTCATGTGGCACCCAAATGGACTAGGTGAATGGGGAAGTCAGTCAGCACTTTAACATGCTTTATCTCAACTTTCCATTTGTGTTTTGTTTTAGTGTTGGAATGATTAGCACTAGAGAAACCTATCAGTAAATCAAAAATCTATTCAAAAATTCAAGTGTACCACTTAATGTTTTAGTAGATAAAACTGCAAAGCCCAAACATGCCTTCCTGACAGTAATCAGCACTGAGTGAAGGGACAGCCTTTGGGTCATAATTCTTCAGATCTGGTAGCTCATTTAAATAGTTTCTCCCACTTAATCTAAGCAGGGAACATTTCTGTTTTAAAATTCCTTTCCATAACTTGATGTTTATGTTTTGGGTGTTACCCCTAGTTTTTGCTGCTGGGATTTTTCCTATCGTGAGAGTAGCTTTTCTCCGTATCACTTTTGTTTACTTTTCTTAGCAGTGGTCCCCTGGTATCTTTGCTCCCTGTAATAAGTCTGTTGTGGGGCAGTCATTACGTTATTTTATTTCTATTCGTTATTTTATTTCTGTTGTTACTGGCTCACAGATAATCAAGGCCCATTCCTAGTACTATTCTCAACCTTCCTAGAGGCTGCTTTTAAACAAAAACTCTGGGTATGCTATACTAGTTTGATTCTAAGATACATCCCACCTCCCACCCATTTCAGTATTTTCCAATTTCAGAATCCAAATGGGTCTTAAACATTATGATCACATTTAATGTACATTTTTTCCCCCTGTAACCTAGGGTGTTAAGAGTGCCTTCCAATTGATGGCATCTCAAAGCAAATTTATTTCCTTACCCCAGTAGAAAATATGGTTTTCTACTCAGTGCTGCCCAGCTGATAGAATTGAGCAGCAATTGAATTAGCTCAGCAATTCCAAGAGTATGTTGGAAGAATGCTGTTGGGATGTGTGCTAATAGGTGTGCTCTTGTAAAGGGCAAATCAATTTGAGAAGCACTGCCTATTATTTTTTCCTCTTACAGAGATTCGCAACATGTGCATCATCGTATAAAAGACTGAGAAGTACCACACTTAACAGTATCAACAACAAAAATTGGTTGTATTTATTTAAGTCCATGTTTCCCAGAACACAGAACATTTTTGAGGTTATGTGTATTTTGGAACTTCATCATTGAATTAGCACATTCCAACAATTCTAATATGTTAATAACCAGCTATGGGTGAGGTAGTTTCATTTAGTACATCCTTCAAATATAGGGACATTTTATAGATAGTAGTTGATTAATGATCTCTATAGAATTTTTTTTTTAAGTGTAGAGAAAAACAAACTGTCGTGGCTAAGAAAGTCTCCGTGAAGGAACTGGACTCTGATAACATAAATAATGGGGTCTCACTTTTCTAGAGAGAAAGAACATTTTAGGTTGGTGATTCCATGGGGCAGGAGTGTGCATGCTTGTAGTTTTGATTGCATGCAAACAATTTTCAGAGCATACAAGACAAAGGATTGTGCCTAGCACGCTGTCTTAGTGACTCTGTGGTGGTGGTCAGATTTCTTATTGTTAAGTTCTTTCTGGATTCTCTGCAGTATCAGAGGAGTGCTAGTGATGACAGGACAGCCATTTGTGGATAAGCAGGGGTGGAGCCACAACATTCTGATGACAGCAGCGGATGCCTGGTTCAGAAAGGGAGAGTGCCAGTTTTCCTGGCCCTTTGGATGACAGGGTTCTTGTAAAGAGGGATTCCTTACAAGGAAGGCTCAGTTGAAGAATATTGGATGATGAGGGAAGAGCTTTCCAAGATGAGCGCTCTTGACTGGGGTTTCAAAAAAGAGCAAAAAGAAAGAACTCTTACGACTCAGCAATAAAAAGGCAAATAACCCGATTTTAAAGTAGGCAAAGGATTTGCATAGATATTTCTTTGAAGAAGATGTGAAAATATGCTCAGCACCATTAGTCATCAGGGAAATGCAAATCAAAACTACAATGAGATACCATATAATATCCACCAGGAGGGTTATGAGCTTAAAACACCCAGGAGCAACAAGGCGCATGATGACACACGGAGGCTCAGGATAGTGTCCTGGCTACTTTTTGAGAATCAGGAAAGAGGTAGCAAATTTGAGGCCTGCCTGGGCAACTTAGCTAGACCCTGTCTCAAAATAAAAAGTTCTGGGGATGTAGCTCAGTGGTAGAGTATGTGCCTATCATAGGTGAGGCTCCTCGGATCAACCCCTAGTACTGGGGGAAAAAAGATATAGGAAAAATTGGAACCCCCATATAGTATGTTGATGTTGTGAATGTAAAATGTGTAGCCACTTTAGAAAACAGTTTGGCAGTTCCTCAAAATGTTAAAGCATTTGCCTCACCAACACAAATTCCACTCCTGGGTGTATACTCAAGAGAACTGAAAACATGTTCATATTGAACACTTGTAAATGAATACTCACAGGAGCATCGGTCATATTAGGCCAAAGATGGAAACAACCCAAATGTTCATCAACCAACGAATAAGCAAAATGTGGTGTATCCATACAATGGAAAACCAATTAGCCATAAAAAGAAATGAAGTTTGGATTGATGCTATAATATGCTTTCACATGTTGTATGATTCCATTATGAAATGCCCAGAATGGGAAATCCATAGGGTTGGTTGCCAGGAGTTGAGGAGAAGGAGAAATATAAAGTGACCATTGATGGGAATGGGATTTCATTTTGGGTGATGAAAATGTTCTAGAATTAGATGGTCATGATTTCACAATTTTGTGAATATGCTAAAAACTATTGAGTTGCACACTTTAAAAAAGATGAGAAGTCCATGGACAGGGTGTCAGTTTGGGGTTGGTTTCTGCTCCCTGGGAGGGGTTATCTGGTTTACTTCTTTCTCCTTGTTTGTCTTTGGGAGCTCCAGGGTTATCCTGTTAGTCTCTAATCCAAGTTTTCTCTCTGAATTAAAAGAGTTTTGTTCCTGTTTGCTTCTGAGTCATTGGGATAGTTTTCATGGCAAATGCCTTGTGATCTCCAGATTCGTGTGTTTCTGGATTTCCCTCCGGAAACTAATTCCATATTTAGGCTTCCTTGTTATGAGCCACCAGAGGGCATGCTGACTGGGCAGTTTATGCTTAGCTTCTCTCGTAAGATTTGACTGTGGTAGACAGTTTAGTGTCATTTACTAATTTGTTTATGGAACTCTGTCAAGATTACCCTCCTTCTGATTTTTTTTTAAAATATTTATTTTTTAGGTGTAGATGGACACAACACAATGCCTTTATTTTTACGTGGTGCTGAGGATGGAACCCAGGCCCCGCCTGGGCTAAGCATGCACTCTACCTCTGAGCCACAATCCCAGCCCGCCTCCTGGTTTTTTAAATCTTGGACTGCATTCACACAGGGTCCACAGGGTCCTTGGCACTATATGAGCATCATTATATTGGGGGTAAGAGTCAGGATGCTGAATGAGGCACAGCCCTAGGGTGGAGGCCCTTTCTTCTCGTGTAGCAGTGCTTCTCCAGCCCATCATAGAAAGCATGGAGAATCTTGTTAGAATATGGATTCCCTTTCAGTAGGCTGGGATGGGTGCTGAGTGCCTGCAGTTCCAACAAGCTCCCATCAACGCTGATACTGCCATCCCTTGGGTCAAGCTTTTGAGTGGAGGCTAATCCAGCATAGAGAAGAAGGCTTTGTAGCAGGACAGAGCTGAGTAGGCTTCACCATTAATTTGCTTTGGTTTTCTTTCTTTCTTTTATCTATCTATCTATCTATCTACATATCTACCTACCTACCTACCTATGTATCTATCTATTTTACCAGGGATTGAACCCAGGGGTGCTTAACTGCAGAGCCGCATCCCCAGCCCTTTTTATTTTTTATTTTGAGGCAGGGTCTCACTACTAAGATGCTTAGAGCCACTAAGTTGCTGAGGCTGGTCTTGAACTTGTGATCCTCCTGCTTCAGCCTTCCAGGTTGTGGGATTATAAGCATGTGCCACCATGCCTGGCGAATTAATTTGCTGTGGGATCTTAGCAAGTTAATATCTGGGCCACAGTTTTCTCTTTTGGAGGATTAGAAGAAGCCTGAGTTTATAGACATATTCCTAGCATGATATGCCTGGAATGGCCATGCTATCTCCCTTTTCCTTGCCACAAGGGCCCAGAATTTCATAGTGAGAGCTAAGGAACAGTATATATGGAAGACTGCCAAGGGCTTTTAGTTTGTGTGGATGGTGTTGGTATGGGGAGAGGTACAGAAGAGGAGATATGAATACTAGCCCTTAGGTAAAAATTAATTTGCTTATTGGTCCTCGAAATACCAGGGCTTGATGACTGGTGAAGTCTTGGTGCTAGTCTCAGCTGAGTCGGCACCATTTTTAGCCAAGGTGTTATGTTTCCGGTCTGCTTTCATGGAGTGGTTTCTTTGGACCAGAGGCCATCCATGAGTGGCTCAGTTGGTGCCACAGCTGCTGGTGTGGTGGTGTCTGCTTATCCTTCCCTGTGTGGCCCACACTCACTGACATTTATCTCTGACCAGGATGAGAGGAAATAAAGGGAGCTAAAATGCAAACCATTGAGTTTCATTAGCAGCTCCAGTGAAAGTTGCTGGAATTGAGTTTGCATATAGTTTATTAAGTTGTTGTCTTCCCAAAGTCCGGATTTTTTTTTAGTTTACCTTCTTCCTTGAATCCATTAACTCTGAGAAAGTTAAATTGAATGAGGTTGATGGGGAGCAATTGAAGAGGAAGACCTGGGAAATAATACTTGGCATTGTGTGTGAGTCTCCTACTTGGAACCTGTGCTACTTGTCCTCAGGAGCCTCAGCTTTCTCTATGGCTATTTGGGACTAGTAATGCTGCCTCCCAGCTGGCCATCCAGCCTCATGGGGTTAGCTCCAGAGCATTACTGCCATTAAGAGGATGCACTATGACTCCATAGTACTGGGTAAGATAATTGTGCCCTCATGGGGTTACACAAGGTGAGTTGGTGGCTTGATAACTTTCCATTTCTCTGTTTTGCCTTGTAATTTGCAGTGGGAGGAGGTAAAAGATTGTGTTTACATTTCAATTAAGTTGACAGATCTTTTCACTTTCTTCTGGGAACCAATATGTATAAATAGTTTTTTAGACTTAAACTAATAAAGCCACAAATGCAGTAAATACAACTAGTTTCCAATCTTTACAGCCTGAAATTCATTGCTTTCCTAAGGATGTAAGTCCCTGTACCACACTCTTATCCAGCTATCCCATCCTAATGTGGTACTAGGGATTGATTTGGGACTTCATGTATGTTAGGCAAGCCCTCTAACACCCATCAAGCTGTACTCCCAGCCCTCTTTATTTTATTTTGAGACATGGTCTCACTAAACTGCCCAGGCTGGCCTTGAACTTGCAATCCCCTTTCCTCAGCCTCCCAAGTACCTGGTATGTACCAGCATGCTCAGCCATTCCAGGTTCTTGCTTGACTCTGTCAAGGATTGGTAGATTTGGTTTAGGAATTTGGTCTTTAATGCCTGATGACTTGAAGAAAAGGGTTGTTACCTGTGTTGCCATGCCAGGGCTGAGCATTTAAACTGATATTACATTCGTATCAGATAATTGAAGATATGGTATTTGAGGTGAGGCATAATGTACCAGGACTCACTGGAACTTCCAGTCCTCCAGAAGGTGAAGGGGATGAGTCCTTTGGAGGTGGGAATTCCTAATTCCGAGTGGATGGTAATATGTGCTTTAGTCTATTCAACTTCCATAACTGCTAGGGACTGCACTTGGTCAGACCAGTGTATGTTGGTGAGATGCCTTTGTTTTTAGACTGCTTGGGAGTTTGTTGCCTAACAAGCTAAGGTGAAAGCCAGCAGAACCTAGTGGTTGTGAAGTTAGTATTATTCTTGAAGAATTTAATCTACCCTATCATTACATAGCAATAAGGAAGCTATCCTGCTGCTGTCAAGGGGCCAGGAGTATAAAACTGGGTGTTCCTGAATTAAGTCCTTTAAAAATTAAATCCTTATACAACTATAACAATAACTAAAAAAATACTCTACCTTGAGGGTAGACTGGTACTTTTATAAGGAGCTCGAAGCTACTAATGTAGACATTTCTCCCAATTTCATTTACTGAAAAATGAGAAATGAGACTTTAAGATCCTATTATGACATTGCTAGCCATGTACTGGTCTAATACTTGATTTTTAAGAAATGAAGCAAGGAATCCTCAACTCAGAACCCTCTACACCTTTTTTTGTAGGGGCTGAATCCAGGGGCACTCAGCCACTAGGCTGCACCCCCAGCTCTCCTACCTCCACTTTTGGGTATTTTATTTAGAGACATGGTCTCACTGAGGGCCTTGTTGAGTTGCTGAGGCTGGCTTTGAACTTGTGATCCTCCTGCTTCAGCCTCCTGAGCCACTGGGATTACAGGTGTGCACCACCATACCTGGTGTCAGACACCTTCTTTAGGAACAGCCCTTGTTCTCCAACACCACTGAACTGTGAATTCCTTCAAAAAGAGGGGTCTTCAGGTTTTTGGTGTTTTTTTTTTTTAAATCTCTTGAGTATATAAGCTGTGTACTTCTGGCATACGGTAGAGAATCAATAAAAGTATGTTGAGCTAGAGAGTCTTTGTTTCCTGGGATTCCTCTTCTCCACCTAGTCTTTTGATCTTTCAATCAGAATATTGTTTAACATTTAGATTATAGATTATATGCTAACATGGTACATGCTAAGCACCTCAGGACTATTGATTCTGTGATCTAAGTTCCCAGGGCACTGTGTAGCAGCCTCAGTAGATTCTCATTTTTCCCTTTCAGCTCTCAAATATTATCCACCTTGCTTCCTGAGAGTCACAAAAGAAATAAGATCAAATATGCCTTTCCATCTTCCCTTCTGTCTACCTCTCTTGTCCCCTGCCTGCTTTCTGCCCATACCCAAGTTCCAGAAAAATGTGACTTGAGTTTTCAAAAAAGAATAACAATTCATATGGGCCCAGATTTGGGTGAGGACATTCACACAGGGGCTTTTAGAATAAATTCCATTACCTGGGCAAGGCTGTGACCTCTAGCCCTAGGCCTCTGAGTTTCTTAGGTAACTGGCTATAAGGGCCATGGTCTGTGCCTCTCAAATCTTTATATATCTACGAATCACCTGGATAACCTGTTAAGATGCAGATTCTGATTCCCTAGATCTGGAGTGGGGCCTGGGATTTTGTGTTTTAAAAGGCATCCAGTAAATGTAAAGTGCTAGTTGTTAGCACCTAAGGTTGGAGGAGTCCTGAGTCTGTGGAGAGACAGGCCTGGTATTCCAAGTTCCTGGAATCCAGGAAGAAACATAAAACATCCGGAAAGACATACACCAAGAAAGTGGAAATTGCATGGAGACCATAAGAAAGAAGCCAAAGATTGAATGAGAGAGACCTGCAAGTAAAGGAAATTGGGTACTTCCAAGATAAGGAGTGTTTCTGAAAGGCTTGCTCCTTATGATGGAGAAGCTTATTATAGGATGGCTCTGGTGTTAGAATTGTTAAGATCAAAAAGTGTTACAACTTTCGGTTGGAGTTTAAATGAAATTTCACAAAGAACCTGTGCTACTGACCGGCAGGTCCTTGGCAGTAACCCCCAGAACTCCAACTCTCCTGGGTCTCCTCAGGTTCTTCCTGCTCTTCACCCCATCTGCTGTGCTTTCTGACGACCTTACAGAATGAATGCTGGGATACAATTCATGGTTTACAGAGAACTCTCCCAGCACCTCATTTGATTTGTATAATTGCCCAGGCATTTTTTTTTTTAATAGATGTGTCAGTCAAATTCTCTCAGAATCAAGCCTGCAAGTGACAGAGTTGAGATCAGGCCCAAGGGTTGGACTTGGTATCTTCTGCTCTTTGTATGAGGTCTACTTGTTTAAATAAATGTATGCCTGAGGGCAATTTAAATAGTGTGCTAAGTTGGCACTTGAAAGGCACCTAAATGAGTATGCCTTAAAAAAGTTTTTTTTTTTTTTTAATTAAAGTATACATACAGAAATAAGTACAAATTATGTAGGTACAGTTCAGTGAGTTTCCATTCAATAGGCACAGCTATTTAATCTTAATACACATCAAGCGAGAAGGCAGCAGAACTTTCCCTTGTGCCTGCCCCCTGTTAGTCACTTCCTCTTCTATTCAGGCCACTGTACTGGCTTCTCATTGCCACTGATCACTTTAGATAATATGGAACATTTATTTACTCTTGTATCCTTTATGTCTGACTCCTTAATTTTGTGTTTATTTTAATTGACAAGTGGAAATAGCATATATTTATTGTGTGCCTGACATTTTGATATACATTGTATACATTGAGGAATGGCTAAATCAAGCTAATTAACATATATTACCTCACATCTATTTGTGGTGTGAACAGTTAGCATCTACTCAGCAGTTTTCAGGTATAAAATAAATTGTTAGTAACTATAATCACCATATGGTACATAAAATAAATCTTTTTAAAATATTTTTTTAGTTGTTGATGGACCTTTAATTTTTTTAAATTTATTTGTATGTGGTACTGAGAATTGAACCCAGTGCCTTAGGCATGCTAGTCAAGCGTTCTGCAATAAATCTTCTAAACTTATTTCTTGTGTCTAACTGAAATTTTGTTTCCTTTGGCCACCAGCTCCCTCATTCCCCACCCCACGCCTTCCTACCCACCGAGTTACTTTACCCATCGCATTACTTTCTGCTTCTTTGCATTTGAATGTCTGACTCCCTCCCTGATTTTGTCTGTGAGTTCCATCTACATTGTGCAGGCAGCAGTTTATGCATTTTCCTTGTCAGATAATATTACTGTGTTTGAACATAACACAATTGCTGATAGTAGATGTGTGAATTATTTCCAAGTTCAGCAGAATAATGCTGTTGTGAAATTGTGTGTGGGTAGCTGTTTGAGATGTGAACATGTTCAGCTTTAGTAGCTCCAGCCCGTTTTCCCGTGTGGTCACTTATATTCCCACCAGGTTTCTATTAGAAGGTCCATTTCTCCACATTCTTGCCAGCACTTAGTTTGATAAGCCTTTTTAGTCATTCCCATGTTTGGTACAGGGGCGTGTCATTATGGTTTTGATGCACATTTCTCTTATCATCAATTGAAGTTTAGCATCTTGGCATGTGTAATGGCAATTTGGATCTCTTTTGTGACATGTCTGCTTGGAGTCTCTTGTTTACTTTCCAGTCTTCTGTCCTTCCTTCCTTCCTTCCTTCCTTCCTTGGTACTACTTTTTTTAAATGAGAGTGACTTGGGACATTTGTGAAAAATGTTAAAATCTACCATCAAAGGAGTTACCTGTCACCCAAACCTGATTGTAGTCCCAAATGTTCTGGGGGAGGAGGACAGGGAGTGATATGTAGCATCATAAAACCCTTTAGCAAGGAAACTTCCAGAAGAGTTGGAGCTAGGGTATGTGGCCTGGGAAATTGTCAAGTTATGAGACAGCTCAAAAGCTTGAAATCTTTTAACGTATAGATGAGTTTGCTTTTTGTAGAAGTTATTCTGGAAAATAGCAAAAATATTACTTAAAACATGTTTGGAATCACTTTGGGTATATATTCTTTTGAATGTTTTTAGTTGGTTCCAAAATGACTTTTGAGCACATATATGATTTAGGGGAACAGCAAAACACCTCTCAGAGCCCAGCCCTGTGAAAAATGCTTCATAAGTGACTTTAAAAAAATAGAGCATTATTTATAAGACTTGTCAATAAAGAGATAGAACTTTCCTTTTTGGGTGAAGACATTAGACATTAACAGGGCAGAAGAAGGCACCATTTCATGGTCTCCTCTAATCTGTACAATAACCTTTAATGTGTTTTCTTTTTTTAAAAATATTTTTTTAGTTGTAGGTGGACACAATATCTTTATTTTTATTTATTTATTTTTAATGTGGTGCTGAGGATCTAACCCAGGGCCTCATGCATGTGAGGTGAGCACTCTAGCACTGAGCCACAACCCCAGCCCAATGTGTTTACTACTTTGAGTATTCTTGTTTTATGATGAAAAGTTAGAAGTTCATAAAAAGAAAGAGAACATGATTAAGGAATCGGACCTAGAAGTTACCACCTGTTCCTTTTCCCCATTCTTGCCTTTGTTAGTCAGCACTCATTCCATCAATGTGACAAAATACCTGTGATAAATGACTTTACAGGAGGAAAGATTTATTTTGGCCCATGGTTTCAGAGATTTCAGTCCTTGGCTGCTTGGCTCCATTGCTTTGCCAGAACAACATGGTGGAGAGGTCCTGGTGGAGCAAAGCTGCTCACTTCCTGAGGGCCAAGAAGACAAAAAGAGAAAGGAAGAGCCTGGGATCCTACTGGACCCTTCCACAGCATTACTCCAGTAACCTAATTTGCTCCAACTAGGCCCTGTGTCCTAAAATTTCTCAATAGTGCCATCAGTGGGGTACCAACCCTTCAACACATGAGCTTTTGGGGAACACTTAAGATCCAAACTCTAACACTGTCTCTCTGAAAAATGTTAAAGGAGTTGCCAAACTCTGTGGCAGTCAGAAGTGAAGTCTGGTTTCCACCCTGTCCTGCTACAGAGCTCCAGAACTCTCCAGACCAGTGCTGGCTGGGGCTCCCAGTGGAACAGTCCTCCATGGCCTGCGTCCAGCTTCAGGAAACACTCCTTCTTTCCAGACACGATTCCTGGGCCCTGTTGTTTGTGGGTGCTCCTTACAGTCTTTCAACATCCCGCCAATTCATGGGCTGACTTGTTAGTCTTGCTGCATTTGCTTCTTTTTGTTCCTAACTGGCAAATAGCCACCCAGAAAATCCTTCAGGTGATGTTGATGAATAATGTCACTGTTGGAAATTGTATTCTGTGTAGAAAATCGTCTTTTTCTAAATGGGTAGTTATATAAAATCTGATGATAGAGGCAGAGCATTGCTGTTCCTATCTTCAAAGCAAATCACCCATTACTCTTCCCTGAGACACAGGGGGTTAATGTCACTGGTATGTAGTAAAGACTTGCAGAAATTATTCATGAAAAGAATGCCGTGGACAGATTGCTTTCACATAGCTATGGACCTTGTGCTTCTAAGATGGGAAGGGACCAGGAGAGACAAGTAAGGACCCTTGACCAATCCCGAGCTCTTCTCTCCCTGCCTGGATCAGGACTCCAGGGGGCTGACCTTCTTCACTGAGTCTAGGAGTATTGTCTAAATGCCAAGTCCATAGGGCGCAGAGCTACAGCCTGTTTTTCTAGCTGAAAGTGGTAGTTAAGGAGTCTCTGAACGTTTCTTGAGGCTCTGCAATAGAAGAGCTTAGTCAAATGGTGGTTCCTCTATTATTAGCACTTTTAATCCTAAACAGCATTGGTGGTCAGAGCAGAGTACTGGGTGCTGGGTGCCAGATACCCCCATTTCCTGTGCAGATTAGCTGTTTGTTTGTTTTTTTTTTAACTTTTTAAAATTTATTTCTTACATACGTGGCAATAGTGGAATGCATTACAATCAGATTAGCTTTTTATTTCATTCATTTTCACTGGATAAAGTAAGACACCTAGAAAAGAAAAAAAATGCAAGGACACTTTTATGGAAACTTCCCCTGATAAGATAGTCATTTTCACGCCACATTTAATTCCTGTGCAAGATTCCACAACAGGTGTGAAGAGCTGGGGGTTACTTAGGAGGAGCAGTCCCCATGGCTGTGAGTACCTGGTGAGGTCATCTAAACTCTTTGCCCTATCAGTTATATTATCCTATAAATGAGCGCTGACTGTGCCTGTCAGGTTGGACTTGGCTGGTGGACATTCTGACTTATTACTCACCTCCTGCCAAAAGAAAGTTATGTGTAAATAGCACTTGGTGTTTTGAATTTTATGGTGCCCTGAGTAAACACAGGCTATGCATTGTGTTGGAAGTAGTAAAGGACCGCCCCTGTCCTTATTTTTTGAGTAGGTGTAACTAATGACTGAACAGGTAACCAGGATGTAGGTCAGGTCCCTCTGGCGGCTTTGGCAGAGGTACGGTACACACACTGTCTCCCTGTAGATCGGCCGTGCTACCTTACAGGTACTCTGTCTATGGTTCTTTTTCCTGAGAAGTTTTCTAAACTTTTGATAAGCCTCTTGGTTTGGGAATAAGGAACTCAGTCCAGTCAATACCTGAGTTTTCCTCAATGTAGTATTAATCATGTTAATAGGAAATAGTTGCACACATATGGTATGCTTGGCACTGTGCTAAGAACACTTTGTGGGTTCTTTTGATTCTCTCATTTATGTGCTCTAATTAGCCTCTTTTTACAGAATCAGAAGTCAAGGCTCAGAGGGGTTGTTCCTTGGTCCTAGGGTGACACAGAACATCATGTGACTCCCAAATTCAAGTTCCTGACTACCACACTGTGCTCCGTGGAAGCAGTGAGCAAGTGGAGAGTGTTCTCAGAATCTGGAGCTATCCCTGACAAATTGGATATCAAAAGAGGGAAGATCAGACACTTACTAATAGGAAGTATGTCAATATGAGTAACTCTTGCATTTAGAATATACTCAGCAAGGAATAGGGAAATTAATCATGGTAGATTTTGAGAAGAAACAAGCTTTTGAAGAAGAAGAAAGACTTCCGTTGACATTTAAAAGGGGGGAGGGAAAGATAATTCCCTATATCCTGGTAAGGCTTTCATGGAGAGAGATGGTATTATGAAATTCTAGAAGGTTCTAAGCAGCAATTTTAATTGGAACAACTCTCTTAGTAGGTTTGTGAGTATTCCCAGGACTTCTTCCTCCTGCCTTTATCAAATGTAAACATAGGGTCAATCCCATATGAATAGCCCCACTTCTTTTCTAGTCTATTTCACGTCCCAGCTTGGAAGAGGAGGAAGGACAGATAAGGATATTATAGTTCTCCTCACCTTGTGCACTTGGTGCCATGTCACAGTGCCAGGCTGGGGGAGGAGCCCCAGGAAGCACCTCATGTATAAGGCAAGAAGTCTGGTTTAAAATCCTGCAGGGGGCTGGGGATATAACTCAGTGGAAGAGGCCCTGGGTTCAATCCCTAGAACTTCAGTCAATCAGTCAATCAATCAAAATCAAATCCTGTAGGGGTATTTAATCTGCATCTTTCTTGAGGTACTTTTAAATTTTTTTGTATTAAATTTTTGTCTGTCATTTAATTCACTCAGCAAAAATGCCTATTGTGTATGACCAATTTCCACAGTGAGCAAAGCCAGGCCAGATTTTTGTTTCTATAGCTCCTTTTAAAAAGGAACTATATACAGATATACAGAAATAATTACATAGAATGTTACATGATCGTTGTTGTAAGTGCTCCTTGTCAGTGCATGTTTGAGGAACTTTGGCCTAGTCAGGGAAATATAGGTGGCTTTCCTAGAGGTGATAGTGAGCTGATATCTGAAAGAAAAGCAGGAGTTCAAGAGGAAGGAGATGACTTAACAGAAGTGGCAGAATATGCAAAGGCCCTGTGGTGGAAGGGACCTTGGTATGAATGAAAGAACATGAGCAGGCCCCTGTGGCTGGGAATGGAGGATAATGGGTATGAAGGAGAGTCTTTTCTTGAGAGTCATAAGCATTCCTGTCATAATTTGAAGTGGTCAAATTGGCACGTTTCACTTTGGTTGCAATACAATGAATGAATGCATGGATTGTAGGGGGTCCAAGAAGAGATATGAATGGGTCAGTTTAGAAATTTGTCGAGTAGTTTAGGAAAAAATGATGATAGCCTGATCAGGATGGTAAAATGGAGAGAAAGAGCGACTGGGTTGGAAATCAGGGGTGAGAGGGAGGGAGGCACCAGAGATGGCTCTCTGGTTTCTAGCTTGTGTGATTGCATGATGTGGTGCTGTTCCATGGATGTTGGTGTGTCTCCCCAGGTTGACCAGAGGCTGTTTGATTTTGATAGGGTACTTTTCTCATTTAAGTGTATACCCTCACAGGGAAATCTATGGTAGTACTGTTGTTGAATGTTTTGAGCAGGAGGGGTTTCTATAGAAAGATACCCCGTGGGCTTGGGGGCAAAGCAGTTGTGTGCCAGTTAGTGTGGTTGGAGAAAAACGCCAAGGTGGGTGTCTAGTCCCAAAGGCAATTAGCCATAGAGAGATGTGCCTTCCATTTCAGGGAGCATTTCCAAGTCAGTTTGAACCTCTCAGCACTTGGAATCTTTATTTTTTCACTCATAGTAGACTCAGTCTTTTTGGTCCTTAGTGTCTCCATCTGTAGACCGACCTTCTGGGGTGGCTTGGAGGGTTCCCTTTGGTAACTTTATGAAATGTGAAGGGTTTTACTTGGAGTCTGTCAGTCTGTGCTTCCTTGCCCCTGTAGTCCTGCCCACCACTAGTGGGCGCTGTTGCTCAGAGGGCCCAGGCCACAGGATGACAGTTGGCTCTTGGCAGATGAGGTAGCTCTCCTGCACAGGTAAATGCATACATAAGTAAATGTCTGTATTCCCTTTTTTGCCCAAATGCAGTAAAGATCATTATTTATTTTACATTTATAAATATTTGTTGTTTCTTACTTATAATCCTTCTGTAAATGAGCCAGTTGGGTGAGTTTTAGCTGATGTCACTCTGAAGGCTGAGAGAGAGGTGAGTGAAAGAGAAGTGAGATCCAGTTTTTTTTGTTTTTGTTTTTGTTTTAAATCAAGATTGTTTTAGATTTCAGGTCCTGGAGTGTTCAGATTTTAGGTCCCCAGGGTTAGAGTGTGCTGAGGACAAAGGGTTCCCTAGCCTTGGTCTGCTCCCACAGCGCTGCCAGAATGCTTTCATGTGGTAGGGACCTTGTTCAAAATGATTTGCCTGTGGTTGGTCTGTTTTCCTCTAATTCGCCTTTATTGCCTTCACAGTTTCTACATATCAGTCCTGTTTATTTTTCTCCATTTCCATCATTTCTCTGTCACTTCAGATATCCTGGAATGATAGTGCATTTCTGTCTTTAGCACTGTATTTATTCTAAGCTGGGTGTGGTGGTGTAACTGTAATTCCAGCTACTCAGGAGGCAGAGACAAGAGGGTGGCAAGTTCAAGGCCAGCCTGGGCAACTTAGCGAAGGCCTGTCTCAAAAGAACAAAACAAAATGACAACAACAAGCATGCATTGTATTTATTGTTTCTTTTCCATTCTTCACAATCTCTTGAACTCAGTGATACATACCATTGTCCATTTCATTACTTAGTTGGAAGCTGGTTCTTTGTTAGGGTCCAGAGTGACCTTGAGATATTTCACTCTATTGTGCTGCTCTGTTGGCCTAAGCATGTTAATGATAAATAGGTTACTCTCTAAAAGTGACTAGAGATGATGGGAAATAATAGCACATGCCAAATATCCTTGTATGTCCTGTATATTAAGATGTATAGAGCTAAGTAAAAAAATGTCTTGGGAGATACACATAGGTATGTTTCAAAATATTTTGTATCACTTAGTCATTTTTATTTAATGAACTGACATTTGCATAAAGATAGAAGCTTGTCCTAAGATGACTAAAGCAGATTTATTGCCCTCTATCTTTTTTTTTCCCCTTTGGTTTTAAAAAAGCTTTTTTTTTTTTTTTTTTTTTTTTTTTTTTTNATCTTTTTTTTTCCCCTTTGGTTTTAAAAAATTTTTTTTTTTTTTTTTTTTTTTTTTTTTAACTGAAAAAAGTAATTTGACTCTTTTTGGAAAGGATTTATTTGGTGTGTGAAGCCTGATGTTTTTGAGCAGGAAAGGCTTTATATATCCCTTTTATATTTATATATTTTAACCCTTTTGTTTCTCTTTCTCCAGCCTCCCTTCTTTCTGCCCATCTCTATTTCAGAGAGGAGGAAACCAAGGCTAGACAGTTCTACCAGGACTCATTAGTAAACTAAAGACTCAACTGCTGTCTTTTCATTCTTCAGCTCATTGTGATTTTCTAGAATTTTTAAAATGTTTATAAGACTCTTCATTATAAAATCCAATCAATTTCAGGTCACTCTCTCTGAGATGTTGTTTCCTTGCTTTATGATAACCAGAGCTTTAATTAGTTCAGTACAAGAGGAAAACTAAACAATTGTTTTATCTTGTTCTGAATGTAATATAAAAATTTATAGCTCTATAAATAATATTTATTGATCCTGGCAGTGTTATTTGTATGTATGACTAAATAATATTGATGTGTACCAATATTTTATGTCTGGTTTGGCTAAACTTCCAACAGGAGGAGATTGAATTTGTGTTGAAATGTACTGTTCTTTCTCTGTCAGCTTGGTGTTTATGAGGGGTGAGTCCTTGAACTTGCAATTTTTCATTCTGAATTTGTGTAGGAAATCAGGATGTGTCTAATTAATTGTCATCTAGGGTGTCAGGAAATTCTCATAACAGTTAATTTCAATCCTCCTTAATTAAAAGTAAAGAGCATGTTAGGCAGCAACAGGATTTTTCTTTCTTCTAAGGAGGAGGTGGGAGTTTGTGAGTCAGCTGCACTTAGACCATAGCCTAGCGGGAGCGAGGAGGCCCCAGCAGCTGTGTGGGTCTTGATTCCGCTGGTGTTTAGGTGGCTATGGAGCTGTATGTAATGTGATCTGTGATCTAGCTCTCTCCTGTGAAAAGCAGTATGCTTAAAATCAGTTCTCCTACTCCCTTGCCAAGCTTAGCAAGTGTGTTGTTTTCTATACCACGCTTTAGGATGAAGAACCCTTGGGAATGGTGTCTTGTCCTCAAATGTAGGTCTTAGAGCCACAATTGGTTTGGTAGATATCAGCTTCCTAAAAAGAATAAGAGTGGTAAGAATAAGAGTCCCAGGAGCAGAGTTAAGCTGTGCCGGAAAGGCAGTAACCAGACTTTCCTTGTGAGTTCAGGAGCACCTTGGCAGCCCATCTGGCTTTTCCCCATCCAGTAGAGCAGGATGCTTTCCTGGGTACTGTGATCAGATAGGCAGGGAGGACTGGATATTGGGGATTGGGGCTTTTCACCTTTCCTATTCCAGTTACGGACAGGCTCCTTTCTTCTTTCTCAGCTTCATCTCCCCATGGCCATTTGACAGGATTCTGGAAGCCTTAAAGTAACCTCCTCATCTACCTTACTACTGTTTTATCATTCTTCAGACCCAGCCAAGGGTCACCACTCTTTGGTCATTGTGATCATTGAACTTCCGCCCAGGACAGAATTGAACAGTGCTAATCCTGTGGCGTATATACTTTATTCTCAAGTATGATTATTGGCTTACATGTCCAAACTGAAAATCTGGGGAATGAGACTGTGACTTGCACATCCTGGATCCTCTGCACGGTGCCTGGTATGTGCTTTAGTATCCGAAAAGGGATGGATGGGTGAGACCCACTCAAGGATTGGTGGTGGGGGTGGAGAACACATGTAGCTAGGTTATAGGGGGAGACTTTAAGTGTGGACAAGAGAGTTGCTTCTGCTACGTGCTTACTGAAGAAGATGTGTAACAGGATGAAAGTGTGTATTATGGAGAATGAGCATGAGCCAAGCTGTTTCCTTTTTCTTTTTTCCCCAGAGTAGAAACCAAGTAAATGGCAAGAGATGTTTTAGTCATTTGACTTTCCTGTTAAAAGTTCTGGTTCTTAATGGAAAGATCCATTCCTTATATGTAAATTAGGATGATAACCTTATGAGGTAGGTTCTGTTATTAATGTGAGGATACGTTAAGACTTTCAAAGCACTTAGCTCCCTTATTTGTATGCAGTGAGGGTTCAGTAGAGTGAATGGTAGCTATTGATGTTATTGGCTTGTAGTGTGTGATAGAACCATGTAATGCCTATCATACATGTTCAGAGACAGAATTCTCCCATGTGATTCATGAAAAGCCATGAATGGGGTGTCCAGGTGTTGAGATTCATTGGAAGTAGAATTTTGTATTCTCTTTCCTCTTCCTAGTTAGGTAGTGCTATGCTTGTTTTCAGAAAGGAGAATACCTACCAGTTTCTTAGGAAAAATTTTCAATCTGCTAGAACATAATTTTAAAATAAAATTTTCATATGAGGCATAACACAGGAATCTTTCTGGCTGTTTAAAATAATATATTTGTATATCTTTGCATTGCTGGTTCTATTTTAATTAATTATTTATTTATTTTAATTAGGTATATATGACAGCAGAATGCATTTTGATTCATTGTACACAACTGCAGCACAACTTTTCATTTCTCTAGTTGTGCACAATGTAGCATCACACCATATGTGCAATCATACACAGGGTAATGATGTTCATCTCATTCCACCATCTTTCCTGTCTCCATACCCCCTCCCCTCCTGCTAGTTCTATTTTGATATGGAAGCAAGTCAGGTTGGTCTGTGATAGCTCATTTTAGTTTATGAGTGCCCTTATTTGTATGTGCCATTTAGGTAACGGTGACGGGAGTTAGTTCTAATAATATTTTTGTACACATGCATGCATGTAGTCATTCATTCTTCATTTATTCATTCTTTTCTGCTCTGTGTCTCACTTCTTTTCTCACCTGGTTCTTCAGTACTAAGTCCTAGAAATTTTATAAGCTATTTTGTTTTAATGTTCCAAGAGGTTACTGTAATTGCCAATGTTGGTGACCATTTCTCTGTGCTTCTGAACCCCATCTTCTTGGAGTACTTTATAACCTATTGCTTTTGGAGTGTGTGATTACTTTTTATTTGCTGCCTAAACATGAGTCAGTCCTGCTGTAGTGACTTCCTCAGCCAAAAAGAAAAGGGGTGTGAAAGAGCTGTGTACTTATCTCATTTAGAGGTATTATTTTTAAGTTTGCCTGTAGCATTATCACTGTGTATGAGAATGGGGTGCTGACCTAGACGTTACTAAGAGCAAAAGGTATATGTACCATATTACCTTTCTAAAATGGTAAAAATTCTGGCTTTAAGGGACTTGGATAAGTGATGCAGACCAATGGTATATTTGGTAGGGCCTCTAAGCCTTTTTTCATTTGAAAGCTTTTCCTTCGGATTTTCTGCTTGGCACCATTACCTAGTGGTGTGCAAATAAAGCCCTCCCTTGCCTGTCACTCCAGGAACATTTATTGAATTGCTGTAGATTGGGCTTTACACTAGTGATGAGACTAAGACATGGCTCTGCTTTCCCTGCAGAAGTTCAGAGCCTTTTGATAATATTGAAGTGCTTTAATAGCAGACTGAGGCATCCTGAGTGTGGTAGGATAACCACAGCCATAAACTCTGTAAAAAAGAAAAAAAATGCAGGGGCAAAGAAGTGTGGAAGAGAATGGGATCAGAGTGCAGCTGTATATTTGCAATGGTCTTTGAAAAGTGAAGCTGGAGAGGAGGCTGCAGAGGAGCCAGTTTCTCAGGTAATTATCTACCAACCTAACTGTTGAGGATTAATCCTAGCAGTAAGGAGTCTTAGCCTGGGAATGGAGCGATTAGATTTGCATTTTGGAAAGAGTCCTGTGGCTTCATCTTAAGGAACCCCAAAAGGAAGTCATTTCGATATTCTAAGCAACAGGGCTTTTGGCTAGTAGTCCTAATGATTCATTACTTTGTGTAGGGCTTTGGGGTTTACAAATGATTTTCTTTGGCCTTAATTTCTTTTGTGGGAGGTAGCCCTGGGTAGACAACAAGTAAGGAAACAAGTTCAGAGATGTGACTTGATCAAGGTCATATTGAGAAACTGGCTGTAGTAGGTCTCTTAATTCTACATCCAATGCTGCTTGGACATGATGTCAAAACATTTTAATAAGTTGCTCAGTTACTAAGAATACTTATAAGTAAACTACCACCTGCACATCTTTCACCTGTATACCCATTGAATAGACAGACTGCCAGCATCATGAAGACTTACAATATTACATTTGATGTGCCTTTGACAAAGGCAGACCCAACAGGAGATACCACTGAGAATTTGCTGGATTGTTTCTCCTCCAGTGCCAGCTATGAAGGACTAGGAAAAAGGAACATTTGAAAAAAACAAAGGGAATATTATTTTCATTATTAAATATCTCACATGTACTTATTATCAATTAGTTTTAAATAAAAAGAGCCTTGTTGTGAATTAGGCCTATCAGTCTGGTTCAGATTCCATACAGTAAATTTCTTGGCTTTTGCAACAGATTTTCTTTTTAATGAATGTTGGATGTTGAACTCAAAAGGCCTTCTGCATAGACTGATTAGAACTATTAGCTTTATGCATTTGCTTTGCATTAATTTATGTAATAATTAGGTATAACATAGCACCTTTCCAAATGGGTATTTTTGAAACAAAGAAACAAAAAAAAATCATTAAATGGACATTGTTTATTGCAGAAGAAACTTGTCACTTGACAAGAGGCCTGGTAATGGCACTTCATAAGTACAAATCATCTTGTGACTCACATTCAGAATTAATAGTCAACTCTGTAAGTTTTTGTGTCAACCCTCCCCCTACTGAATTAGCAGTGAACTTAATGATACTTTTCTTACACACCTGGTGGAGTATTTGTGCTAGTGATATTTCTAGTCTGTCTAGGAGTTAGAGAAAAGTCAAGTTCTAAATTATCGTAGCCTTAAAATCCATGACAGTTTAAAAGCATTTATCGAATTGACTCAGTTATGATTTTTCTTTTCCACCTTTGTATCAGAAAAGCTTCTGGGGCCCAGAAGGCACTCTAGAAACCATGCAGTCCTTGGAGCTGGACTGGGGTGAGATGGATTAGAATGCAGATTCCATAGATTCAAATCTATTCTTCAAATTTATTCACTTTAACTTTGGGTAAAAGGGTGAGCCTCTGGTTCCTTTTCTGTGAAGGGAGGCTTTGGATAATGTTTTTCACAGATTCTGAGACATTGATATTTTTGTTTGTTTTACATTTTAACATATCTGAAAATAAGACTTTTTTGTTTGTTTGTTTTTTAATTTCAAAACAGAGTCTCCTTAATTGCCAAGGCTGGACTTGAACTTGTGATCCTCCTTCTTAGCTTCCTCATTAACCAGGAAGGATTACAGGTGTGTGCCAACAGTATGTGTTTCACAGTGCATTGTTTGTTTTGTTTTAATTTGTGATGGTTTTCTCCCCTAATGTAGTGGTGCATAAAATAATGGTGCATCTTACAGCAAGTGATTTCTTAGGTTTCCTGAAATATGGTAAGGTTTGCCAATCTCCCAGGTTGTTGTCAGTATTAAATGATATAATATGTTTGCTAGTAAACTGTTGCTCTTTGGACAAACAAGCAAAAGTACCTTTGCACATCTCTTGACAATCTTTCTCTCATTTGAATTTGTCATGGTGAAACTTTATGTATCTTAAAAATAAATTGGAAAGAAATGGAAAATGGAAATCACAAAGTTACATGAATTAAGATTCCAAATACCTTTCTTGAATATTTAAAGTAGCAAAAGAATTTCGATGGAGTTTTACAAATGACTTTCTGAAAGATTTTTTTTATTTTCTTTTTAAACAATACCTGAGTAGTATAGGTCCTATTCCAAAGGGTAGAAAAAAAATCCTGTCTATGGATCATGATACAGTCATAGTAAAATGCCTCCTCATTTCATATTACACTCGGTAGGATGTAATTTCACCAAGTTGAAACCATAGTTAATAATTATAGAAGCGAATATCTTGATGGTCCCCACTTGTTTATAAGGGAAATAGTTATTTGCCTCCTTGGTATTCTGTCAAAAGTTTCCAGTTTCCTTGCTGAAGTCTTAAAATACTTTTTGGCGACAGGTAGTACCAGTGTTCAGGTTAGGATTTTGTTTTGTGACTCCTGATTTAAACTGCTTTTCCAGAGAGAATTTAACGTAGAGAGAATTTAATCCCCTCTTTCCCTCTCCCCTTGCAATAAGAACACTGAGGAAGGCCAGCTTAGGGTAGGAGGTGGGAGGATGGGAAGATCTGAATTTTATTTTGGACAATTTGAATTTGAAGCATCCAAGTGAAGATGTTGAGGAGGCAGTTGAATTTGTGAGTCAGAGATAAAAATGTGGCATATTTGGTGTAGAGATGATAGATGAAAGTCCGATCTTGGGTGGGATCACCTAGGAAACAAGGAGGCTTGGAACTAGAGGTTGACAAGCCACCTTCAGCCAGAAAACCTGTTTTATTTGGCCTGTGTAATGTTTTAAAAATATTTGAATGAGTTGCTGTAGCTTATGTTTATGGCTTTTTGGCTGCCCAGAATATATTTTCTCTTTGGTAGCAGCACCCTAGTTTTCTTTTGAGAAATTCTTTCTCCTCCAGTCTCAGACCTTATGCCTCAGGCAAAGTTCCACCTCTGGTTGCAAATAAAGTAGGTGACCCAGGGTTGCCTGATCACCCCCACCCCAAGTCACTGGGTTCAACAGTGGGCTTATAATCAATGTTGGCCCAATGAGAATTTTGAGAGGATGGGGAGCTCCAGGAAGAGAAAATTTGTTGGTTTCTGCTTAAAGCTATCAGGATGTGGACTGGAGGAACAGCAACTGTCACAACATGGGAGATAGAACTTATCTGAGAATGGGGACAAGGAAGTAGAATCCAGATAGAGAACTGGTCCTGATCACCTTGATTAAACTCTGTGCTGAGCTGCAACTCTAGGCCCTTCAGTTAAAGAAGCCAGTAAATTCCCCTTTTGGTGTAACCCAGTTTGAACCAGAAGTTCTTTTACTTGCACTAGAAAGAATTTTAATGAATGCAATTGCCAACATTTACCAATTGTAAGTTTTCACATAAAAATGAGGATTTTTTGGCTAGAGCTAACTAATTAATTGTTGTTCTGGTAGGAGTGTTGGTGCCTTTCTATTGTAGCTCATACTACCCTCTTTTGTCACCTTACCTGATGCCCAGGTTCTGTTGTCAATAATCCTGCTGATTCTGTTATTTTAAATTGTGGATTTGAGAGGAAAATGAGAGTCAACTTTGTGTCATTTAATTGTATTATTTGCTTGCCCCTACAGATAATTGGGCTTTTGGTCCCCTGTCTAGAGTGAAAAGGTAAGGGAACCTAAGCTCAGGTATAGAGGAGACTGACTCCCAAAGAATAGGGAGGAGGACAAGTTTATAAAGACAAGGGAGCTGTGGCCACAGGAAGGAAAATGTTGGTGGAGGCTAAGGTAAGGGTTGTTTCAGGGAGGAATTGAAAATATTGCTTGTACATTTAAGGTAGAAAATATTTGAAAGATGGGAAAAAAATCTTTTTAATTTGGCAACAAAGAGGTCATTATTGACCAGAACTGGAGCTGTTTCAGAGAGTGATGGGGCCATGCCAGGTTAGGATCAGTCAAAAATGAATAGGAGGGGGAAAAATGGAGACACCCAAGGAGAACAAAATCGTTTTATTTTTTTCCTCTGAAGAGAAGAAGAAATACAGGGAGGTAGCTAGACACATGTGAGGTAGAGCCGGAGTGCTTTGAAGCAGGACTTGAATATTAGAAGTGCCCATGGGAAGGATCTGGTTGAAAAGAAGAAGTTAATTAAATAAGGGACAAAAGGGACATTTGTTCCTGTGAACCAGAGAAGGTATGATGCAGTGGAATCTCAAGGCTGAGTGGAGCTGTTCAGATTCGAGGAGGGAACACGATGCAACAGGAGGGAAGAGGATGAAGGCTGGCACAGATGCCAGGCAGTTGACAACAGGAAGTTGCTCTGCATGATGGCTTCCACTTCTCTGTTAGGTGGCAAAGTCATCTGAGAGTGTGGGTGGCAGCATGGATGTCAGCTGGGCTGTAGAGGCTTGAACGTGAAATAACAGTGGAGGAGGGTGAGGGAATGTGTTGGTGAGAGAAATGTGGTGGGACCGCCTGCATTACTGAGCACTCGTTTGCAGTTGGTACTCAGGAGTGTTGAATGACACTCGCTGCCTGTGTGTGACTTCCTCCAGTGTCCAGGTGCTCCACTGTGGATACAGACAGCCTCAGAAGGCAAAACCTAAGGCTGGGGTTTGGGTGGAAGTGGAAGGACAAAAGGAGGGTGAGAACATAAGTCTAGAGCACAGTGTCATGGAAAGTGTATTATCACAATAATGGCCTTTGGAAATTCGGAAGGTAAGGAAGTGGGGACATGAAATGGAACTTCTGATGAAGCCCAAATGGTTGATCACAATGAAAGAGATTTCAAGAAGGAAACTGAAGCTGAGCATATGGTAGTAGAGGGTTGGAATGTTTGGCTGGGTGGTGGGTGGCTCCAGTGAAATAGAGGGGAGGGTCCTTGCATATGAGGTAGTAGAGACTAGAGAGCACAGTGTTAATGGGTCTAGTTATTGAGATCATCTGTGCTGATTGCAGGATTAGGGAGAGAGGAAGATTTTGGCCAGGATTCAGTGAGGTGATCAGGTTGGCTGTTGTCTGAGAACAGATTTTCCATTTCCTCTAAACCTCCTTGCCTTTGGTTTGAATGGAAATTCACTTGGAAGAGTACATGTAAATGGCTTCAGGCCCACCTCTCTGTTTCTGAAATATATAATGGGTGTAATAATTTTTTTTAATCTGGAAAAATATGTGTTTAATCACTTTATGTTATTGCAGAAAATGTAATTCATTTAAGCTTCTTGAGTTCATAGAATCTTCAGTTGCTAGAATAAGTTGGGCCTCATTTTTGCCTTACATGGGCATGTTGCTTGTGAAGGTGGCTGACAGTGTAATCAAAACCTTCAAGAACAGGCCAAGTTTAACTGACTCCCTAGTGGCTCTCACTGTGATGAGCTTTGGAAGGAGTGTAAGTAGGAAGCTATGTTAGAGACATCTGTCGTCATGTGCAGTGTGTATTGGGCTTGGCAGTAACTGCAGCCAAACAATCCCCTACCAGTCTGTAGTTTATATGCAATAATCTGGGCTCAAAAAATACTTCTCTGAATGGCAAGGCATTCGAGCCAGCATTCCTTAATACTTGTGAGGAAGATTCACCAAGGGGAAAAAAAAGCACTTAGTTTTTATAATAAGATACTAAATCTGATCATCTCAAAACATCTGAAGGTTGCGATAAAAATCCTCACTGAGAATCTGGAGGCAGAACTCTATAATCAAAAAGAAGAAGAAAAAAAGGAATTCAAGTATGTAGTCTTTTAGATACAGCTCTACTTGTTACTGATTTTGAGAAAGATTAGTGAATGACAGAGCACAGAGCAGGAGTGCATGTTCTTCCAGGCTGAGGATGACAGGAAAGATTGTACGTCCCTCAGGACCCAGGATACAATGCAATGAAGTGTTTTATGGCCTAGAGATGCTTCGCTGCCAACCAGGTAGTTCCCTCTGCTTTCTCTAGGGCTTCCTCCTTATTCTGTCCCAGGAACCTGTTCATCATCCTGATTTTGCCTTTGCTTTTTCCAGTACTAACACCTTTCTTCCTCTTTCTCCTTATCTCATCTATCTCATCCATTTTTCCATGCTCCATGGAGCCAAAACCAAATCTAATGTGGTGCTAAATTTTCCCTTTCTCCAATTCCTTTGCATTTATTGTTCATCTTTGTAACTTACTAAGTTAGGTCATTGATAGTTTCATAGATTGCTAGGTTGTGAGAAAACTTAGATTTTTTTTCTTCTTCTTCTCAAACTAGTCTCAAGTTAAGAATCACTTCTCTACTAAACTCAAGGCAGCAGTTCCTTTAGACCCCGGGGAGTTCAGGAGTCCTGAGACTTGGGTTTTTCTGTCTGGGGCTTTAGGTCATTAAGGATTGCTTCTGTTTTCTTTAACAAGGGGAAGAAAACATTGTTTGTGAGCATTGGATCTTCTTGGCTTCTACTTTTTTTATACTATTTACCCAAGTAATAGTTTTTTTTCTTGCTCTCCAAATAGGGAAACCAACTGCTTGTTATTAGCATTTTTCCTTAGAAAAATGGTCACAAGTTCATTTGGTCACAAGTCTTCCTGTGGCTGTTTATTCTCCTGTGCTTTTCTGTACATTTTTACTAAGCATTTTAAAGCCTGTAATGTGGGAGGTGAGGTACAAAATCACCAAGCATTCCTTCTTTGGCTCAAGCAGCAGAGGGGATCAAGTGGCATTGTAACCAAGGAGCCCTGGCCTCCTTCAGATTCCCTCAGTCCAGTTGGGATTGCAAACTGTCAGAAATAATGCCTAGCACATGGTAGGATATTAATTTATGGTAGATATTCTTTTGTAATTGTTGTTTTTGGTACTTGGGATTGGACCCAAGGGCACTTAACCACTGATCCACATCCCCAGCCCTTTTTTGTATTTTATTTGAGACAGGATCTTGCTGAGTTGTGTAGGGCCTCACTAAATTGTTGAGCCTGGCTTTGAACTTGTGATCCTCAGCCTCCTGAGCTGCTGGGATTACAGGCATGCACCACCATGCCTGGATACAGTAGATATTCTTATTGAGGGTTTTTTTTTTTTTTTTTTAGCTGATCAATAAGATCTTACATTGAGGAATTTTATAAATTAAGAATTCATTATCTTTAGGGTTGGAAACATCTCTAAAATGTTACATGGAAGGAAGCTGTGGCCTAAGAGGTTTGTGACTGTACTTGGGCCATGCCATTTATATTGGCACATTGGGACCAGGACACAGCTCTCTGGGTTCTGGATCCAAGATTTTCCTACTACACAGTGTGCAAGTCTCTGAAAAGTCACTCCCAAGAAAGGAGTGTGGGAAACTAGGAGGAAAGCATATCGGGAGGCTGGACTAACCTTGACTAGTAATTCCAAAGAATAGCATTAAGCATAGAAGTTTGGCCTCCTGTTATTTTTTCACATCACTTCGATTGTTGCTTCTATATCCTGTATACTTTAGTACATTCTGGTTCATTACCTTGGAAAACCAGGGGAGTTTTGGGTCTTCAGGATAATTATAGCCTTTCATAATGTCAAAGTTCATTGATTTAACAGCATCTAACAAAGAGTGAGAGAAGTTGCTAGGCCTGGAGAGGCCTCTGGGCTCTGGGAGGAACTGTGGGGGTTCTAGTGCATTGCTGCCTAGGCCTTGGGTAGGTGCTCAGTATTTTACTGCATAAGGAGTAAGTGACACACAAGTCAGAAATTATGGGAAGTGCCTAAGGTCAGCGAGATATTAAAAATTTCTGGCAGTCCTGTTTGTTTACATTGTAGAAAGAATGGGAAAATAAAGAAGTGATATAGCAAAGTGACGATAGAACAGATAGGAGGACATGAAGATCAAGTTAAGAGTGTTTTCTGGGTGTGCTGAGTTGAAGGTAGTGTATGAGTTGGAGGTAGTGTACAGTTGTGCCGTGTGATATAGAGAAGTTCTGTGTTTCTTTGCTCTGGGGAGAAGATCTGTGGATGATCCACAACAAAGAGCCTTTGGACAGAGAGATAATTTGGGATGGATACGTGAGCACAGAGAACAAGTCTGAATTTGAGCTAGAGATGGCAAGCTGGGATTCGAACCTTGACAGGTTCAAGTCAGGCTGGAGAGCTCAACCATGGTGCTGTCTATCTGCTCTGCTGAGATGCCTACCATGATCCACAGCCCGGGAGAAACAACCAGTCCAGTGAATCCTTGCTGTTCCAGGTACTGTCTTCTACCCATGTGTGCTAGATCTGAGAGTTAACAGCAAACTTTTGTGGAAGTACTCTGTTCTCTGATGTCCTTCGGGAATTTCTTAGAGCAAAATAAGCCTTGGGATGCATTTGGCCCTAAGCCACCCTTAATCAAATGATTATGCTTTGCTGGTTTCCATGGGTTTTCTAATCTTTGAATACATTGCATCCTTACTTTCAACTGACAATGTGTTGTCTTGGTAAATGAGTATCAACAGATATTCCCTGCCCTTTGGATCAACCCAAAGTCTCTGGTTCTTCTACATGTTCTTGTGTCTTACTTCCTTATGTTCCTCTGGCCTCTGAGATTCAGCCTCCTGGATCCCTCACATGGATTCTGAATGCAGTTCTTCTCCCACGATGATCTTCTTAGGGAATCTAGTCTCCTCTTATAGGCTTTAGTGAAGACATGAAGGGTGTGTTCTTTACTGTCTATGCTGATTCTATTTATGCTTCATATTCTTTCTCCCTTGAATATCCATCAAAGTTGTACCCAAATTGGGGCAACTACAAGACAGAAAGGGTTCCTTGCTTTTGTATCTTAACAATCACCCAAATAAATACTGCCTATTTTCCTAGAATTCTGGTGAATAAAATTTGTCTCATTATATGTACTTTTGTTTGGTGCAAATATATAAAGCCAGAGATACTACTTTGTACATACTATCTAATTACCAAAGTCATTGATTATACTATTGAATCATTTGTATTAACTCCTAATAAAAATTTTACTGCAGATTCAGCACCATACTTTATATATCTCAACAACATTCCTCTCACATTTCTTTCATCTCTTCTGTCTGCCGACTTCTTTTCTTCAATGTAAGCCTTATAACTTTGCTTTTAGTTCTCATGCCAGTTCCTATATTATCCGAGTCTGAAGTATTGAGCAAATCTCATTCCTTCTCTCCTAGCTCCTTGCAGCATGAAGTATATTGATTAAGAAAGAAAAAAAAAATGCTTTATGCCTTTCTTGGCTTGTTTTATGTCTTCAGCAGTTTTTTTCTTGACCTGTTAATAAGTTCACAAACCAGGAGTCTATCTGATAGTACAAACATGCATGACATTTTCTTTTGAGTTATATTTGGTATACGGGTATTTTTAAAACTTAGGCTTCTTTAGGATATCATAAACATCTCCTGATAATCCTTTTTGGCATGGAGTTTTTGAGTTTCTTTTCTTTAGAAAGGATCATGGAGAATTTGGCATTATTGGAAAATATATTCCCAGTATAAAGGACCTGAGAGAGAGGGTCAGGAGGTCACTTAGTCTCCAATCCTCAGAATTTTCTAGAACCTTAGAGTTGGTATGATTCTCCGTATGTTCAAAAAGTTGCGAATCTGCTGCCATTCATGATCAAAAGTAAAGGGGAATCTAACTCTCTCTTTATTAGTTAGTTTCTATGAACAGAAGAGTCAAGGTTTAATAGAATACAGTACTCACTTTTATGATTAGAACTTCATAAAATTGTTGTTCCTTGGATTAAAAAAAAGACACAAAAGTAGAGTAAAAAATGTAATATGTCATAAAAGTAGGTAGGATTTATTGAGCATGCATATGTTAGGCACTGTCTGTTTTCCATTTTTCCTTTCAATTATTATAACAACCCTATTGTACTCCCACTCTTATTTTTATTTTATGGATGAGGAACCCATGATAACCAGAGAAGTTCAACAGTTTCCCCAAGGTCACACAGCTAATAAATGACAGATCAGCAATCTTAGCATTGATGAGCTAATCTAGAGCTCACACTTTAACTTCAAGGTCACATTGCCATTTATTGAGTCATTTTGACTTTTTCCCCCTGCAACCTCCCACCATATAGCTAATGCACAGGAAAAGTGGCAGTTACATGTTTTTTTAAAATTTTTTTCTTTTGTTGTTGTTTGTTTATTTAATAGCAGGGTTAACAAAGAAGGCACTATGTAGTCTAAATCAAGTTTAATTAGACCCATGTGAAAAACATAATAATTATCCATGCCAAATTTCTAACATTTTTATTTTTGCATGTTCAATTATTAATAGTCATGGTCGTACGGATTCTTTCATTTATTTTCTAAGTGGCAAAATTGAAGTGGCATGGAGTCGACTAGTTCTTTCAGAATGTTTATCTAGAAGGAATATTTTATCGAAAAACAGTAAATCCATTCCTGTTTATGGGACACATCTTCCTTTGGAGAATAGGATGTTGTCAGGTGTGGAGTCTGGCATTAAACTAAACTATCCTTTTCCTTCCTCCTTCTTGAGCTGGTAGAAGGGGCAAGTGGAGGTGGACAGAGTGTCTATCTGGAAGAGTGGGTGCAGAGGAGGGCACAGCAGGAAGCACAGCATGAGACCCTTCCATTAGCCTCTGGATAGCCCTGCTTGCCCCCAGCTTCTTGTGCAACTGAGGCTTAAAGGAACCCAAAGAAGTCTCCTGCTCCAAGTTATCCAAATGTGATTATTTTTTTTTTAAATAGCAATTCTCTTTGGTCTTGTAGAGGACAAGATAATGGATATCCTTCCCTTCCCAGATACAAATGAGGATGTTCTTACATTGTTTTTGTAGTTAAATTTAAAAATCTCCCATGACAGTTTTTAATATTTTCTTCATTATTACTGTTTTATTTATCTAAGCTGTAGAAAGGGTCTTAGAAATAGAGCAGAATAGGGTCTTAGAGATAGAACAGAATAGGGTCTTAGAAATATGTAGAAAGAGCCATTACTAGAACTTTGATATTGTCAGTGATTTAAAAGTAAGATTTACTAGTTTCCTCCAACATTAAACATAATGTGGTGTAATTATAGAAAGTTTGAGAAATTCAGAGAAATAGAAGCAAAGAAGAACAAATTTCTAGAACCAAGAAGAACAAACAGAAACAATGTTTCTTTTTTCTTTTCTATTTTATATGTGTGTGTGTGTGTGTGTGTGATCACATTATAAATACAACTTTATTTTCCCATCATGTTGGAAGGCTAAGGTGCAGAGACCACTGGCTCAGAACATTTTTACTGAACATACTCTGTGAAAATTCAACTTTGCAGATCTGTGGTGGGAGCCTAGTTCATCAAGTCTTCCATGAATTCCTACTGTGTACCCTGCACAGTGCTGAGGCTGAGCAGGCAGGGCATGCAGTCCGGGCTCTGGGAAGCTCACAGGATAGCTGGAGAAGTAAAGCAGGTCCTTTCAGGGTTACTTTTCATTTTTTAAAACTTTTATTTATTTATTTTTGTATGGGAAGTTTTAAACATGTACACAATAGCGAGAATATAATACTATTCCCAGTGTGCCTTTCTCCCAATTTTAGTAATTCTCAATTTGTTGCCAGTTCTGTTTCATCTAGATTTCAGGCTCCTCTTCCTATTCCAGATTACTTTGAAGCAAATCCCTAACATCTTATTTTTTCGTTAGTAAGCGTTTTCTTTACAAATATTTTAGATAAGACTTGTTTTTCTTTTAATACTGTAGTATAGTTATCATATTTTAAAAAACCAGCAATTGATATGGAATTCTGTCAGTATTCAATTTTATCTGTTTTTTTTTTCATTATATTTCTTTTCTATTTGTTTATATTAGTGGCCAGAGAAGGTCCATAATTGTAATTGGTTAGCATGACCCTTTGGGCCTTTTTAATCTACAGATTCACTTCTCACCATCTTATCCTTGTGGTTATATTGTTTTTCTAAACTAGACTATTCTATTAATTTTCCCATATTCTGGATTTTGCTGATAACATCCCTAGGAGTTAAATGTGAAATGTTCTATTTTGCATAGCTCTTTCACCATTGTATTTCTTATGAACTGGCAGTTATTTCCAGAGGCTGGATTGAATGCTATTTTAATTTTTTTGGCAAAACAGCATGTGAGTGGTTTTGTGTATCCCCATCAGGACACCCTTAACATCAGTTGTGTGTTTCTCTCTCTCTCTCTCTCTCTCTCCCTCCCTCCCTCCCTATGTGTGTGTGTGTGTGTGTGTGTGTGTGTGTGTGTGAGGGAGAGAGAGAGAGAGGGAGGGAGAGAGAGTGTATTCACAAGATGATCATTGACAACTAGTAGTGATTGTTGCTGCTTAAATCCATGAATTCTTAGGGGTTTCAAAATGTTATGTCATGTCAATCTTATTTATTTATTTATTTATTTATTTATTTATTAACTAGACTAATTATTTAAAGAGAAACTCCTGCTAATCAGCTATTTGGCTATCCTCAGTTACAGTTTGTATAGAATGGCCAGAAAAATGTCTTGATTGTTCCTTCCCTTTACCAGTTTTCAAAATAGTTGGCTCCGTGTCATTCAAAGATAACTGGTTGGCAGGATGGTTTATTGAGAATTTGTAGATTTAAACTATTATTTTAATCCATCACATTTGTTCTTATTAAGTTGTCCCATTTTTGACCAGCAGGAGTCCCTGTGTTGGCTCCTGAATCTTTTTGATATAACCCTGGTAGTCTTGGACAGCTTCACTGCTCTCTGTATGCTAGGCCACATGTTCTCAAAGTGTGATCTGAGAATTCAGGGGTTCCCAACACCTTATCAGGGAGCCTTTAAAGTCAAAACAGTTTTCATGATTCTGAGACATAATTTATCTCTTTTATTCTCATCTTTTTACATGCCTATAGAGGATTTTATCTAGAGGCCACACATTAGTCACTCAAATGTATGCATATGTATTCTTGTGTTTTCTAGAATTTTCTAAGGTACACTCTTTGAATGCTTGGACAATTTCTGAGACTACAGGGGTCTTAGGACCAAAAATCTTGAGAAATGCTGTTGTAGGCTCATCTTTCATGTGTCCTGCCACATATACATAATCATGGCCTTACACATTGGCTCCTTATTTTTTCCAACTCCTTTTTGTGTGTATGAGTGATCTGTTCCAAGTCTCACAGCTAGTAAGTGGCAAAACCAGAATTTGAAGCTAGATGTTTATGCAGTATTTTTTTTCCTCATAAAACAGAATCACTGCTGTCCAAAGTTTATGATTAATTAAGGCTTAGAGGATGTAAACACTGCCCACTATGCCAGACATGAACATTTTAGGGGCCACCAAGTAAAATTAGATGTTCTTTTTCTCAAATGGAATGTCCCTCAAAAAGGGAAGAACAAATATAGAGGCAGAATGAGTGTTTGCTCTAGCTTCATGCTATGATAAAAACAATACTCTGAATATGTTGTTTTTCTAGTTACAGCAGGGAAATTCAGCATGCAGTAATACCTCATTAGAGTGTTAACTTCTGAAGATTTCAGTCATCCAGAGAAAAGCCTGCTTTGGCTGTGGAATTTGGTAATGACTCATGGATTCTCCACTAATTTTTGAATCCAGGTTCCAATTGATTGCTCAACCATATAGCTTAGAAACACTTTTTTTAAAAAAAAAAATTGTTAGTTGAACAAAATTTTGCAAGAAAATATTCTGCAATTTGATGCAGTTTGAAAAGCTGAATAATTATGCCTTAAACCTTGGACTCTTATTTTTCCATCACTGAATAGTATACAAGTCTCTAAAATATGGAAACTTAAAACTACTGTTTTTTTTGTAGTCCCTGGGGCCTCAGAGGAATCTTTGTTTTATTCTGTTGGAATGAACTCAGTAACTTGTCATTTTATCACCATTCCCAATAACTGTAGCTTCTCTTGGCTAACATACAACATTAACTCTCATTTCCTAGATACAAGGAAGAGTTTTTCTTATAAGAACACTAAGTGTCTTCCAGAATAGCTGGCTGTGACTTTCTTAATTATGTCCATACGGAAGAGAGGACAGTCTTATGTAATGACCTTGGGTATTTTTTCAATGTTAAGAAATAACTGACTACACCTGGTAGCCATCTGGAAAAGTGTCACATAGGAAGCTTGGATCAGAGCCCACATTACCTTTCCAGTGATTCATAATTAGTTTGTGGTTTAGGTGGGGAGTTAAGCAAGGACCATGGCAAAGATTGCAGAACTTTTAGTGGAATATAGAGTTCTTTGTTGGAAAGATTTTAAATACTAATTGTATTCTTATTTTTATGAATAAATCTACTTTTCACTAGAGCCTCAATTGTTATTTTTTTCTTTCTTTCTTTGTTGCTGTGTTGGGGAATCAAACCCAGGGCCTTGAGCATGCGAGGCAATCACTCTATCACTGAGCTACACACTCAGTCCTATTATTTTTTTACATTAAATGTGAAATACTTGAAATATCTGCTCTAAGCGACCTGTTGTGGTTTAGATGTTTGCACTTGGAATGTCACCTGCCTGGGCTTCTCTAGCAAGTCTTCTCACTAACTTTACTAAAGGTAGTTTTAGAATATGTAAAAGAATATAAAGTGGGAAGGTTGTCTTTTGTAGGGAAGGATTGTGAATTTCCATACCACTATGATCGGTCTTGTCAAAATTTTATTTTGTATTTGTCACTTTGACCAAATTGCAAAAAAAAAAAAAAAAAAAGAAAGAAAGAAAAGGTTTTCAGCTTTATGTTATACTCAGACCTGACTCCACATGGAAAGCATGTGCTGTGTGACAATGGGAGCCTTGAACTTATAGCTGGGGAATGCCAGGAATTTGGGGCTCTGGGCTCTGGTGTCACCCAGAAAAATGGCCCCACCTTTCTGCAGTTTTGTTTCCTGTTTAGAAAGTTCTTTTTCTTAAGGACCTTGATATACTGGGAGGAAAGGTGCTTTTGGTGTGGAGTTTTCCGTGAAGTGCAGTCCTAACTAGAAAGCTGGGCTAAAGGTAGGTAAGTGCTTTTCAAACATATGTTTTGAGTATACATGAAACACTTTCTTAGTTTAGGTCACACATTTGTTTACTGAAGTAGGAAGTAGCCCCAGTCAGTTTGAATTCAGATTTTAAAACTCGGGTTTTGCTTACTTTTTATCTTTCTCTTAAAAGCAAAGAATATAAAGGCTTGGCAAGTAGAAATTGGAACTAATTTCGATTGCTTTAATAGGTTTTCTGGAGAAAAAGTTTTATTGATGGGGGAATGAGGGCCAGATTATTTTTGTTCTTGCTATGTGTCTAATTGGAGACAATTTTGGAGTAGTCCAAAAGTCTCTTTTTGAGTGGGAGAATCCATCATAAAATGAGCCATAAATTAACAGCTCTTCGTGACAATGGCCTTGGCTGAGTCTCTATGGTGAGAACTCAGAATTCCAGGAATGTGTCTGGAGGTGGAATCTATTACAGCAGTGATTCCCAAGAGGGAAGGAGGCCATGTCAGAATCTCCAAGTGTGCTTTTGAGGCTCTGAAGACCATTCCCCTTTATCCCAAATCTCAGTGAGCCCTGTTGGCAGCAGTTGTGTTTAGTGTCTTCCAGGTGTTTCAGAGTTAAGGAATATCTGAATAGTGCTCCTGGGGAACCCCGTGGGGAGAGACAGTGGGAATGACAGCTAGTACTTATGGAGCTTCTCAGCGGATGAAAACATCCTAAAATTGATTGTGGCGATGGTTGCCTGTGAACATACTAAAAACCATTAGATTGTATACTGTAAATGGGCAAATTATGTGATACATGAATTATGTCTTAATAAAGCTGGTAAGGATGGGAGAGGAGGGGAGGAGTAGGGAGGATAGGAAGGGCAGCAGAATAGAATAGACAATATGATTAATGTATGTACATTCCATGTATGTATTATAAACAAAATGCATTCTACTGTCATGTATGACTAAAAATAAATAAATAAAAAAAATAAAGCTGGTAGAATAGCACTACTCTGTATAGATGGAGTGCCATTTGTTCCAGAAAAGATGACTAATTGCTCTGAATGATTTTCAGTTCACATGGTGGTTGTAACTGTTGCTGATAATTTGGCAACATGTCCTGTACAAATTTGTGGTATTTGGGGTTGATTCTAAATAAGTTTTTGTATTTTGTGATTTTGTTTGAAGAAGCTATGTGTTAGTGCTTTTAAGTCTACTAACAGCACCAATGGGACTAGAAAACTGTACCTTCTAGAAAGGGGTCAGCAATAAGTTGGAGTGTGATCTTGGAGGGTGGCCAACACTGTGGCCCTTCCATAGTCCTCAGTTCGTTGGATTAGGCCAGATGGATTTTTGTGTTACTAAGGGAGGAAAGCTTTCTTTATATTTGATTATGTTAAATGATACTGTTAACCCCAACATTTTAAAGTTTAGGCTTGGGAAGGAAATGTGTAAAGTTTATTGTATAGTTTTTTGTTTTTTTTAACAATTTGTATTCTTTTTACATCTTTCATTTTGAGAGGCAAGTAAGAAAGTGGGAAACAGTAGAAGGAAGGAACCAGGAGGAAGGAAGAAGGGAGAGGAGAGATAGTGGGGAGTGATATTGGCCAAATTATATTGTCATATTGTGTGCATGTATGGATGTATAACAACAAATACCACCATCATGTATAACCATAATGCACCGATTAAGAACATGGGAAAAAAGTTTTAAAAATAAGAACAGAATACTTTTAAGCCTAAGAAAGAAAGAGGGAAAGCAAAGAATCAGGTAATCAGCAAATGAGATTAAGAGATGAAAAGTCCCTAGGAAATGAGATAAGATCTGAAGCTTTATGTTTAAGTCTTAGAACATAAAATATTAGAAGTTATAAGGATTCTCCACTTATCAAACTCTTTTGAAATTTTATTTTTAAAATTTTTGCCTTTACTTCATGTTTTGTAATATACTTTAGAAGTTGTGTAGACTCTTCTAAAGTGAAAGCAAACCAAATCAACTAGAAATGATCTTAGCTATCATCCAGTCTCTTCCTTTTATTTTACTAATAAATCCAGTCACTTGTGAAAAAAGCTAGTCTGGGGACATCTTATTCTGGGCATTCTCTGTGCCTTCTCTGGGTTTAGCACATAATCCACACTGGCAGGCTGGTGGACTGGATCAGGTGTTTTGGGTGGTTAGTACTAACAAATGAAACTTGAAACAACCTTTTGATCAGAGTATAGTTGAAGAAAGTGTTGTTGAAAATTTTGAGAAATATGGTGGAAGATGTTAGAGCAATTCTTTCTGGGATTTAAAAACTTAGCCATTCTTTTGTGAATTGCTAGATGCTAATGTTTACTCTTCTAAAGAATACTTCTAAAGTGTAAAATGTTTTGGGTGTATCAAAACTTTTGATGCGTACAATGCCTTTGTGTTACACATTCTCAGGCTGATAGTGTCTTTTCTCATTTCTTTGGGAGTATTATTTAATTACTCTCAGAGAGTCAACAGAAGAGTGAATTAAATAAGGATTATTGTTTCTAAAAAATACTCTTCTCCATATGCCAAAAACTCAGTAAAACTGGATAGAGCTCCGTCAAGCAACAGCTTGTTGAATTAATTATAACATCTTGTGATTCCTTAACGGCCTAAAACCATTTATATTACCAGGTACAAGTCCATGTTTGGAAAGCTGAACTTTGTTTTTTTTTCTTTAAATGAATTCTGGCTACTTTCCATGAATTGAGCTGAGTCTGAGGTCTGACATCTTTGTTCATGTGGGGCTCAGGCGGATTTTTCTGAAGTGCAGGAATTTCCCATCCCTGTCTGGCTTCTTACAGAGGGTTCTGGGTGTGGGCTCAGAGTGCCAGGCACCAACCTCTGGAGAGGAGCGGGAGCCAGCTGGGAAGTGAGCCAGTACTGCACATGTGATTATTATTTGGGGAAAAACTACCCAAAGTATGTCCAAGCTGATATTATAATCATCCTTGGCTTATTTGAGGACCTTGAGATGGCAGGACAATAACTTGGGTTTCTAGAAACCTACTTTGATGGTACAAAAAGTGACTTTGTCTGTAGATCTCCTTTTGAGGTATTAGAAGAATGTGAATATGCTGGAGCATTGCAGGGATCATTTCTTTGTGACTAAAATCTTCAGAGTTGGGAGGAAAAAAGTCCACATTTCTTATTTATTTCATCCATTATTTTCAAAAATATTTATTGAGTATTTCTCATGTGCCTGGTACTGTTTTGGGTGCTATAAAACATGGACAGAGTTTTGAGTGGGGGAGAGAGACACGCTAAATTAAACGTGTCAGAGGGTGATATGAGCTGTGGGTCAGTGACCATAGGGAATGGAATAGGAATTGCTGAGGAGTGAGGGAACCATATTCGAATCTGGAGTCTTATACTACTCAAGGTGACTGATTGGACTCACAGGCATGAAGCAGCACAGTCCTTTGCATATCATGACTAATTTGCTGTCCCAGTCACCACTACTGTTGTCACAGTTGCAACTGGAAAGCATTTCCTCCACACCTGTTGGCCAAGTGGTGTACAGAATGAGACATACGGCTACGTGTTTGTCCTCAAGACTGGCAGTCCTCATGTGGACACGTGTGAGGACTTACTAATAATGAATAGACATCACCTGACTATATTCATTCAGCACACCTTTCCTGAATGATGGCAGATACAAGGTGTTGTGGAGGATAGCAAGGTAAATCATATTCATACCTTGCCCGAGGGGCATGTAGTCTAGTGTATTCATCACGTAGATCATTTGCTTGTCTTGATTTGACATTTGAGATAGACTATGAGAGTCCATGACATACGCTGATTTCTCATTTTGCTGGTTTTAAGTCAGGAGCTTGGGGAGGCTGGTGTGGGGCACCTCATCTAGGAGTGCCTTTCACCAGTTGCCTCCCATCCACATTTCAGTGCAGCGTTGTTTCTACCCATATTTAAGATGTAAAATGTCTTCAAAGTAAAATATGCTTTCTTTGTAAAAACCTGCTCTGAGAAGAAAGCAAGCATCTAGTGTTGGTGAGGAAAGAGCTGAGTCTAAGACGTGATGGTTCTTGAGCAGATAGTGGAACCACTGAAGGTTGCAGGGCATCATTTAACACATTGCTGCCTTTATTTCAGGTTCTCCAGCTGGGACCTGAAACCCTCAAGAGTGTTGCACGTGGGTGCATCCTGATAAGGGCTTTAAGGCATCTGTAGAAGCAGGTGAATTTGTCTCCCTTGCTTGCTTGAAAGAGAGCTTTTTAATGAACTGCTTCCTCCGTCCCTAATTTCAGCTCATTCCTTTTCCTTCAGAGGTAGAACACTAGCCATATTTGTGTGAGGTTCCTTGTTATTTATTATATAGATGGAATCGAAACAGAAGTATGCTTTTTTGTATGTATATTTTTACACACACCAACATACACATATTCTTACACACAGGAACAGGGCAAAGGAAAGCTTGGAAGGGGAAGGAAAAGCCATAAAGTACAGTGGCAAAGGCTGTTGACATCTGACCAGAATCCGTGTTTTCCTCTTCCTGAGCCCCCAGCAAGAATGCACTTGGCCTTCTGTTATGGATGTGGTATCCCCCAAAAGCTCACCACTGTGAGACAATGGAAGAAAGTTTGGAGGAGGAATGATTGGGCTGTATCCTTAACCTAATCAGTGAGCTAACCATCTGATGGTATTAACTGAGTGGTAACTGGAGGCGGGTGGGGTGTGGCTGGAGGAGCGGCTCATTAGGGGCGTGGCTATGGGTATATATTTTGTATCTGGAGCACGATTTTCTGATCTTTTACGTGAGCTGCTTCCCTGTGCCACGCTCTTCTGCCATGATGTTCAGCTTCACCTTAAGCCCCAAGGGAGGGAGACTGCTGTCTGTGGATTGAGACCTCTGAAACTGTGAGCCCCCAAATAAACTTTTCTTCCAAAATTGTTCTAGTCAGATCTTTTAGTCATAGCAGCAAAAAAGCTGACTAAAACACCTCCCTTGCAGCTAGTTGCAGCCACTTAACTGAGTGACATGAGCTGCCAGTGAATGAGCAGTGGATGATGGTAATGGAGACAGAGGAGCCTGTCAGCCCAAATCCCTGGTTCAGTGTGAAGAAGAGGAACAACTCATAATTAGGTCCCTGCCATAGGAGTAGAACACACAGTTCTGAAGTGTTTCTGGATTTCTTTACACAATGACTAGGTTTTCCTAAGGACTTTTGTGACTGTGGGTGGTCACTGAGAGGCACCTTCCTCAGGTTAAGTTGATTCCACTAAATGGTGTCCTTAGGGCTGGTGGGTGAAGGTGGTTATGGTGGTGCTAGGCTGTGGCTGTGTGTTTGCCAGCACTCACTATTAGTTGCTTATAAATACCTCTGCTCCTCACTGTACTCCTCCTCTGCCTGCTCTCATCCCTAGGCGGTAGGGAGAATGTAAGGAATGCGAACCTATCCATTTTTTTTTTGCCCCTCTCAATTATTTTAGTGCTTACCTTGTTCTAGATGCTATTGGGGATACCTAGAAATGAGAGAAACATGGTTTCTGCCTGCAAAGAGCTGACAACTGTGGTTGACCAGACCACTGTAAGTGGGCCACTCAGCTGGAGGAAACACATTCAGATTGCTTCAAAAAATTAGTAATTTTTAAATCAAGAGCTGAGAGGCAAATTAGCTTGAGGTGCTGTTTCTCTGCGGTTCCTAATCCAATCATGTTAGCCCCTGAAACTTTTTTTTTTCTTGTGGTCAGCCACAAAGTCCAGTATACAACTCTGTTCAGTATTGCCTTCTCTGCCCATGTTTACAGTTCTCATATGGACCATTTAGCAGGTGTGGCATTGTCCAGAGTTGATTAAGTGCCGTTTTATCCTTTGAATTCCATGGAGCTGGACGCATAGTAAAATGATCTAAGTTGTTACTTTGCTGAGAATTGTGAATGGTGGACAGTGAGATGAGAGAATTAGCATGTGTAGGGTGAGAAAATCCCACTCAACCATGTTTTAATGGTTAATTTCATCAGGTTCAGTGGCTCCTTTCATTTGGCTTGCTCAACAACTCTCAGCTGCTTTCTTCTTCATCCCTTATGAATTTTCTTTTTCAATTTGCTGATACTCCTATTTGTCCTTGTTACTGTTGGCCTGCCTGCCTTCTGAGATGATATATTGCTTGGAGGTACACACCAGATCTTGGTTATCTTTGTATGCTTTTCCCTAGCGCTTTACTCCAGAGTATAGCAGTGTTTTATATATTATGTATGAGTCAGGAAATGATGAATTAATTGATGACTAAAATTTCTTACAGTGGTAGGACTTCTTGAGCTAGTTCCATTCTTGGTGTTGTTTTTTTTCTGTGTTGAACATTACTTCCTGCTGCCATTGTGTGCTGTCAATTCATGTGATGTCTTCTCTTTTACCTTTGTGACACTGACCTGGCCTTATCCAGAATGAGAATTGCCTAGCACAGGGTTATGAAAGGAGAGTGGTGATACGCTAAAGGGTTTTTGTATGAGTGTAGTGGCATGTGTCTTCATCTTGTCCAGCATGTGATACTATGGCTCATATCTGGTGGATGAGACTGATCCACATTCCTGTGTTCTTCTTGGCAAAAGAATCATTTCATATTACATGTGCTATATTGTTCAATCTCATAAAAGAACGACAGATTTATCTTTTTTCTGCTTGGTAGCTAGGTTTGTATCTTAAGTCCTGCTTGACTCACTGAAGATTCCGGAAAATTCTCTGAAAAGGGATGCATGCACATCCATAATTAGGCTTGTTTTCCTAATAAAATTACATCTGAAATCCTTCCCTTGGGAACTTATTATGTTCCTTCCTAAAAGCACATTTTAATAGTGATAACAGAACAGAATGGTGAAATAACAGGATTGAAGACACCAAAGGCAAGGAAAGAAAATATTTTACAGAGGAGCTGCCACACTCCTTTGTGAGTAGGGGTTCCTCTGTGCAACAGTGGGGCTGTCACCCACATGTTCCTTCTTTTTCAGGTTTCACAACTGGTGTTCCCCTCCCCTCCAATTGAGAGCTGACTTTGAAGGAAGCTGGTCAGACCTTTTCTCTGATCTTGTTCTTCTTGCTTCTTTTGTCAGTTTAAGGTTCTTTTGGCAAAAGTCAGTGAAGTGGAAGATCATCTTCACATCTTTGATTCCTTGACCTTCACATGTAAGAATCTGATGGACATTTCAGGGCTGACTTGTTGCTCTGACAAGCTCTGTGAAGACAGGCCAGTTTCTATAGCAGGAGTTAGAATGCCATTAAGAATTTAATAATATGGGATTGCCTGTTGTGAATTAACTTCATTCACAAATGAGCATAAGCATTTCTGCTGGAGATAGGGAGCTTATTGACATCTCTTAAAATAGTCTATGATGATTAATAGTGATGGAGTTAAATTTTTCCTGCATCTCAGTTCACTGTACTAAATGATATTATAGAAGCCAGGCAGTATTGGTGCAGCCTTGTCCACTTTCAGGAAGTTGTTTTAAGAATGTCCTCTTGAAATATGTTGGGTGCTGTCTCTGACACTGATGAGTGGTTTGAATCTACCTTTCATAGTGGCTTCCATGATGTTATTGTAGATGATAACCTGAGAAACTAGCCTAGTGATCACATGTGCCTTTTAGACCAAAGACCTAATAGAGGGTGCATGTTTGAACAGAGAATGTCAACATGTAAGTCCAAATATACTTTCTTGTGGAAAATAATTCTACCCTTTGCCTTGATTATAGTTTTCTTGATTGGAAAAAATGAATTATCACACTAGAGGCCTCATTTACCTTACTTTATATTAACAGATAGATGTCCCACATTCATCAAAAGAATTTTAAGATGGTCCCAAAGGCAAGAAAAACATACAAAATAATAACCAAAACACAGATTCTGTTATGATATAGATGTTGAAATTATCAGACAAGGAATTTCAAAGGACTGTGATATATTAAGGGCTCTACTGGAAAAAGTAGACAGTGTGCAAGTACAGATGGAAAATGTAAGCAGAGAGGTTAAAATTTAAACAACCAAAGAAAAATACTAGAAAGCAAAATAGTAGCAGAAATGGAGACAATCTGGCAGTGGGGCTGAACTTTCCAACCCTTCACTCACGCCTTGGTCTTCCAGGGGCCAGCTCCCATCCTGAAGCTATCTAACTCCATCCCAAAGAGTCATCCTAGTAGCATAAACTTAAGTGAGGCTGTGGCAGTTCATGGTCTGTGATATCACCACTAGGAAGAATGTGAAGGCAGAGGCTCTTTTTCTGTCTTGTCACAACTACTACTTGAATATCCATCTCTGCTTCTGCATTTGATGACTAGATCCATCTCAAGAAGGACTTACTGAATGATTAGTTAATATACTAGGTAATTCACCCCGGTACATTAGATTAAAAAGATTCACACATACAGGGTGTGTGTGTGTGTGTGTGTGTGTGTGTATACACACACATTTTTTAACAGTAGAATGCATTTTGACATATTGTAAACAAATGGAGCACAACTTCTCATTCCTGACTGTACACTGTGCAGAGTCACTCCAGTAGTGTAATCATACATGTATATAGGGTAATAATGTCTGCCTCATTCTACTGTCCTTCCCATCCCACAGTTCCACCCCTCCCCTCATTCCCCTCTACACAAACCAAAGTTCCTTCTTTCTGCCCTCCCCTCTACTTCCCACCACTCCACTATGGATCAGCATCCATTTATCAGAGAAAACATTTGGCTTTTAGGTTTTTGGAATTGGCTTATTTCACTTAGCATGATATTCTCTAGTTCCTTCCATATATAT
>NW_025999900.1:33366995-33429918 GCF_001458135.2 Marmota marmota marmota
TAGGTTGGTTCTATAGTTTAGCTATTGTGAATTGAGCTGCTGTAAACATTGATGTGGCCACATTACTATAGTATGCTGATTTTAAGTCCTCTGGGTATAAACCGAGGAGTTGGATAACTGGGTCAAATGGTGGTTCCATTCCAAGTTTTCTGAGGAATCTCCATATTGTTTTCCGTAGTGGTTGCACCAATTTGCAGTCCCTCCAGCAATGTATGAATGTACCTTTCCCCCCACATTCTCACCAACATTTATTGTTACTTGTATTTTTAATAATTGCTGTTCTGACTAGAGTGAGATGAAATCTCAGTGTAGTTTTAATATGCATTTCTCTAATTGCTAGTGATGTTGAACATTTTTTATTTGTTGACCATTCGTATTTCTTCTTCTGTGAAGTATCTATTCAGTTCCTTTGCCCATTTATTGATTGCTTTGCTTATCTATTTGTTTATTTATTTTCTGGTCTTAAGTTTTTTGAGTTCTTTATATATCCTAGAGTTTAATGCTCTATCTGAGGTACAGGTGGCAAGGATTTTCTCCCATTCTGTAGGCTCTATCTTCACATTTTTATTTCCTTTGCATGAAGAAGCTTTTTAGTTTGATAGTATCCTATTTATTGATTCTTGATTTTATTTCTTATGCTTTAGGAGACTTGTTGAGGAATTTGGTTCCTAAGCCCACATGATAGAGAGTTGACTCTACTTTTTCTTTTAGTAGGTGCAGAGTCTCTGGTCTAATGCCTAAGTCCTTGATCACTTTGAGTTGAGTTTTGTGCAAGGTGAGAGATAAGGGTCTAATTTCATTTTGTTATACATGGATTTCCAGTTTTCCTGCACCATTTTTGAAGAGGCTCTCTCTTTGTTTGTTGGTAGTTCCTTTGTCTAGTATGAAATAATTGTATTTATGTGGGTTTGTCTCTATGTCTTCTATTCTGTACTATTGGTCTTCATGTCTGTTTTTGTGCCAATACCACACCGGTTTTCTTACTATTGCTCTGTAGTATAGTTTGAAGTCTGGTATCGCCATACCGCCTGATTCACACTTCCTGCTTAGCATTGTTTTTGCTATTCTGGGTCTTTTATTTTTCCATATGAATTTCATGATTGCTTTCTCTATTTCTGCAAGAAATGCCGTTGGGATTTTGATTGGCATTGCATTAAACCTATAGAGAACTTTTGGTAATATCGCCATTTTGATGATGTTAGTTCTGCCTATCCATGAACAGGGTATGTTTTTCCATCTTCTAAGATCTTCTTCTATTTCTCTCTTTAGGGTTCTGTAGTTTTCATTATATAAGTCTTTCACCTCTTTTGTTAGGTTGATTCCCAAGTATTTTATTTTTTTTGAAGATATTGTGAATGGAGTGGTTGTCCTCATTTCCATTTCAGAGGATTTGTCGCTGATATACAGGAATGCCTTTGATTTATGCGTGTTGATTTTATATCTGGAAGGTAAGTTTTAAGAAATAAAATTTATGTAAGTTTGTTACTTTTGCCCTCAAAATTAAACTACAGAAAAACTTAGCTATTTCTTTTATTATTTCAACTATTTGAAGTAAGGGGAAGAATATATAGTAATTCTATAAATAAAGATCAATAGAAAGCTTTTAACCTCATCGAAGAACTTTTCTCTCCATTTATTGAGTTGAAAATAATGTTCAGATTTATAACATACTGGTTTAAAACAGTTTTTAATCTCTAGTGTGTAAAGTTCATGAAAGGAAAGTAAAAAAGTAAGTTTACTGGGATCTTAGTACACATTTTACTTTTAGAATAGTAGTTGGAATCAGACCAGTTCTCTAAAAAGAAAAGTATGGACTTACAAACATCCAAGGGAGTTCAGTTACTATACTTGCAAGGTAGTTTATGTGGTTGGTCAGTTAATAATTCCTAAAGAGACAAGTTTCCCCCCCACCTCATTTTCTAAGAGCTACTTTATCATTGAGATAATTCAAAAGGAAATGAAATTTTTTACCTATTTTAAAGAAATGGATAGAAACCGAAGATAATGTCATTTTCTTAAAAATTTCCATAGTGCTAGAGATTGGGTCTAGTAACCAACTGTAAAAGCCTATTTCTTTAGAAAGTATTTCCAAATGTCCATTGTAGGTATTAATCTATACTTATTCATTTGTGGATTTCTGCATTCACCCCCCCCCCAAATTCATATGCTGCAGTTGGAAACTAATTGGAAACTAATCATTATTGTGATGGTCTTAAGTGCTGAGGCCTTTGGGAGGCAGTTAGTACCCTTATAAAAGATGCCCCAAAGAGCTGCTCTGTTCCTTCCGCTATGTAAGAACATACCCAGAAGTTGCCACCTTTGAACGAGGGAATCAGCACACACCAGATATGGGATATGCTGGTGCCTTGGTCTTGTACTTCCTAGTGAGAAATAATTTTATGATTTTTATAAGCCACCCATTCCATGGCATTTTATGGTAGGAGCCCAAATAGACTAAGACATCTGCCTTCAAGAGTGCATGGTTTCATGGGGAGAATACAGAGTAAGTACACAGAGTTAACAGGAGATGTCATTACTGCAATAATGGATCTGCACGTAGATCTGGAAAGACTTCTTGGAGAAAGTGCTAGCTAAGGTAAGTAGAGCCATTGAGTGATTACAGACTTCTAGAAAAATCAAAGGAGATGCCATGTGGGAAATGTATTGTGGGAAGGCAAGAAAGGGTTAAAAAATCAACCCCAGAATCCCATTTTTAAAGATTATTTCCTGGAAACCATTCCTGGTACCAAGTGCTACATTAGTAAGGCTCCAGTTAGAAAATAGATGCAAAGTTAGTATTTTAGATAGAGGTGATTTAATATAGGGAATTGGGATAATTCACCAATGGAAGAATAACTTCAGGAAGTAGCTACCATCCCTGGGGTTTGGGGACAAAGGGAGTAGGTGTTGTTATTAAACTTAGAAACTCAGAGTTGGGACTACCTCAGGGCTGATATGCTGACTTCTAAGAAGGTGCTTGGATCTCTGAAGATGGATTGCCTTCTGGCCAGTACTCAGACGATCCAGGGAGGGGCTGTGGCTGGTATCTTGAATGCTAAATGCATTGGGATCTGGAGCTGTTCCTTTCTGTAGAGGCTGAAAGGAACTGGAAAACGGGAAGAAAATTTATTCTTTCCACTTTTGCCTTCCAGTTTCCTGCCAGTGGCTCCCACTGACAGAGTCTAATAGGAATCCAGTTGCAAGAGAGTCTGGGAAATGTGGTTTGCAGACTCTAGATCCAGCATTACAGAGAATAAAAAGTGGAGGGGTTGGGCTGAGACACAGATGGTAAATGATGTACTCCATACATTTTAGAAAGTGACTCCAGCTCTATACTGTGTGGACTAGGTTAGAGGAAAGGTCAAGTAGGTATACTGGTCAATAAGTTCAGAGGATGTTGGAAGAAATCTAAGCAAGAAATGATATGGAGAAATTACAAGAGAAGTGAGTAGATGTTGAGAGATTTAGAAAATAGAGTTAAACAGAATTTGGTAGTTGGGAACTGCAAGAATAAAGGAGAGAAAGGAATTAAGGGGGACATTTTCATTTCTGACTAAGGTAGATAAGGTGTTGTTTACTCAGAGAGGAACACAGGACTAGAAACTGTTCAGGGGAAGATGATTTATTCAGTTTTGAACTTGCAGAGTCAATGTACCTATGGTTTATCTAGGTGGAAATTCATTGTGGATACATGGGCAGAATATGCAGTTGTGTATATTCAGCCTTATAGGTGGTACTTGAAGTCTTAGAAATAAATAAGGTCACCAAGAGTAACTCTTATGAGAACAAAGAGAACATAAGACAGAACATGGAAGAATAACATTTTTAGGAAAAGGACACAAAGTATGGAGAAAATTTGCGAAGGAGACTGAAAGAGTGGTCTGAGAGGTTGGGCAAAGACCCAAGTGTATGGTGTCTTGGAAGCCAAGAAAGAACGTTAGGAGGCATGACTCACAGATGCTCTGAGGCTGACTGTTCCATGTTGTTTGTGGTTCTGTCAGACTCATTAGTGTGCCTATTTTTTCACTGTTGCTTATGAGTGATTCTCCTTTGCTTTTATATTAAATTAATCAATGGGCAGTGCACTCAAGCTTGTAGGTCAGTCACTTGTTTTTTATAAATAAAGTTTTATTAGAACACAGTTGTGTCCATTTTTATGTTGTCTGTCACTGCTTTCCAACTGCAGCAGTAGAGTCAGGTGTTTACACCAGAAACCAAATGATCTGCAAGGTTTAAAATATCTATGATGTGGCCCTGTGTGTTCCCTCACCCAAGATTATGGTTTTGTATTAGTGTTTTGTGTAAGCTGGTAAGGTTGTGACTTTGACTTTTTTCTTATTCTTTCGTTCCTTATTTTTAAAAATTTTGTTCTACATGTCTAGTGGAGATAGGGGGTGTAGACTGTACCTTCCTAGGCTTGGTCATGGTCTTGCATTTGGGCAGAGGCAACAGAGCTAAGGGAAAGAGAAGCTAGTGAATGGTCACAGCAGCCATTTCTCATGACTGTGTGGCTATGAAGTAAGGACAAATCCCAGGGCCAGGAAGGTGGCATAAGACAGGGAGGATGGATACGTGGGTTTAGGGTGTGCTTTTCCAGCTCTTATATGCCAGGTACTTTGCTACCTGCTGGGATTTCTTCAATAGCTCAGAATCTAGTTGGAGACGAAAAACCTTAAGCAGAAAGTTTCATGCCCTGCAACTTGCTTGGCACTGGGTTAGAGCTACGAGCATGTGGTACAGGAGAGTGGCATCTAGCCTAGCCTGGGGAGGAGTGGGAGAGTGAGGGGAGGGCCACCCGGGGACCCAGGTCCAGAAGGTGTGAGGTGAAGTGGGGCATCTGCAGCTCTGTAATCAGATGTCCTGGTGAAAAGTAGAGCCCTTGAGGTTGTGCAGCCATGGATAAAAGGAGCAATTCTGAAAGATTTCTCTGTCACTGAAGTTTATCTTCCAGGCATTCTTTCTCTCCTTCCTTCCATCATTCTGTCCTCCCCTCCCCCACTCCCCACCATATATAAAGTGTGTTTTGAGTTTGTGGGAATCATAACCCTGAATTGGTTGATTTTCCCCTTATGTAAAGTACAAAAGTCATCTTCCATTAATATGTCTTTTGACTGGATTTATTTTGCCTTTGGGGATGATAAAAGCTCAGTGAGCTGAGCATCTATCATCGACTCATCGGCAGTGAAAGTTCTCTGTATTTAAAACTCTGAGATGGCTGTCATTTTACTGTCCACACCCCTTAATCATAACAAATTATACCTTCGCATCACTCTCTGTCCTTCCAGTGGCCTGTGGGAGCTGATCTTAGCAGCTTTTAGGCCTCTTCTTTACGAATAAAGACAATGAGACTTATAATACAGATTTGAATTTCTTTTTGTTGACATTTATGGTTTTTGTTAGGTTTTGTTGGGTTCTGTCTTTACCTTGCAAGTAACAGCAGCTCATTCCAATTGCTCTGGGAAAAAGGGAGTTTTTCATAAGTTTGCATGTGAACTGCAAGTGCCAGGAAGTTTTGTGTGCTTTCCTTTCTTCTTTCTGCTTTCCTCTTTTGTTTCTCTCCTCTCTATCTCCTTCTCTCCATATCTGTATCACCCTTTTTGCAGTCTACAGATCAGCTTTCTCTGTAGTTTTGCTTGTGTGTGATCAGTCTTCTCAGCCTCTCTGCATCATACATAGCTCACCTTAAAGCTTCAGCTTCCTCTGCCTATTGGGTATTAATGCTATTTTTTATAGTCTATCTTTAGAATCTGATTGGCCCAGTTTCTCTTTCCAGGTGTGGCCATATTGTAGCTGGTTGAGTCTTCATGGATTAGGAGCCCTCACCTGTTCCATTCACCTGTACAGGGAGGCATATCCATTTGGGTCTGAAAACCAGGAAGTTGGGAAACTTCCCTTAGAAGCACAAAGTGAGAAGCACAGCAGCCCTGAGAGTGACTCTTCTCTGCCTAGTCCATAACTTAGTTTCTATACACAGTTCCAAAGATCCCCTTTTCTAATATAATCTAATCCTCATAGGCAACATCACACATTGATTTACTCTTTCCCCAGAAGAAAGCATCTGAAAGTCATAGTTAGCTGTTACATTAAGAAGCAGCCATTCAGAAAGCATCATCTCAGGCTGAATCCAGTTTTCAGTGATATTTGTTACAACTCTAGGTCTCTCATGATCTGGTCTAGCCATTCTGCAACCTGGGGACTAAATACTAACCACTGTACATGCCCAGGTATGCTGGTAATGGTGAAGACTCTCTTAATGCTCATTTAACAAAGGGGAGAAGAAATCTCCACCTCTAGCTGTGAAAGGACCATCATACATTAGTCACTAGCTCAGCTTATGCTCTGCCTAGAAGAATAGAACCCACATCTAGTGATGAGCAGCCACCTTGCTGGCATACTGGGAACAAATGCTTGGAAATGGCAAGTTGTATTTTGAGAAGCCTAGCTCTTAGGCCCTTGGCTTGTTGCCTTGTCTTTTCTCCCATGAAATGAGTTCCCTGATCTGTAAATGGCTACTTTAGAATTATTATCTCTAGATTGTTGATTGGACTGGATCCTTGAAAATACCATGGAATCTTTTCTTCCTGTCCCTTTTTCTTCTTTGTGCCTTTCCTAAAATCCAGTTTAGAGGGTTTTTTTTTTTTTTTTAAAATGAGCTCTTCAGTGGTTAACAACATGGCATAGAGTAATAGAGTAGAAAGATCAGCAGTTGTGTCTCAAATCACTTCTTTGGAATTTTTCCCTTCAATCCCTGTTAAGAAATTAGAGCATCCTAATTTTGTAATAGATAGAGTAGGTATCTATGAGACTTGGATTCTGTAATCAAGGTTGTTTATTTCTGAGCATTCTTTCTTGGCTAATTTCCATGTGATTTCTAAGTTAATTGCATAGAGAAAAAATGAAAAATTTAGCACTGTATTGACATGACTTTTGCATTTGCATTTAATCATTTGCTGTCTTTATCTCATGAAGTACAGTGAGCTGCTTTTATATTTACATACCATTGAGAAGTATATGATAAATGAGGGGTAGAACTGGAATAGTGGAAATTAGAATAGTCATTTCGTAAATAAATACTCATCAAGGAACACTGCAGCCAAGAAGCTCCCAAGTCATCAGCCAGTACTAACTTCAAACTAATTAAGGCATTGGTACTTTAAAAAAAAAAAAGGGTATGCTACTTATCTGTCTTAATTTGTTTTAGTTTATTTATCTTAATCTGGCTAATGAAAGTTCCTGATTTGTTACCCTGTACCATTTCTTTTTAGGTCTTCCCACTCTGACTAGGTTGAATTAGGCCTACCTTATGGGAAACTGTTCCATGAACTGTCCCATTGTTATGCTTACCCAGAATCATAGGGGAATTTCTGTGGTGCAGAAAGACATACAGAATTAGCAGAGCAGGTATGTAATAATGTGTAGTATAAGGTGCTTTGTATAGGGAGTAAAGTGTATTGTGCAGTTTATTGCTCTGAAGTCATTAAAAAATTATTAGAGCTTTATAGTTATTTATAGTAGCTGGGATTCAACCTGACAAATTCATACATGCAAGGAAGCCAGTTTCAGTTCATGATTACTCCCTTTTCCTTCTCCCTTGTCCCTCCTGTCCTCCCTTCCTCTCCCATTCTCCTTCCTCTACTCTACTGGACTTCCTTTTACTTGTCTGTTAATTTATATTTAATTGGTTCTTTATATTTTTCTATCCTTCCCTTCCCCTTTCCTTTATTTTACAATAGCTTCCATATATGAGAGAGAATATTTGACCTTTGAGTTTCTGAGTATCACAATTTCTTAATCCATTCATCTATTGACTGGCATCTGGTTTGATTCTGTAATTTAGCTATTGTGAATTGTGCTGCTATAAACATTTATTGTGGCTGTGTTGCTGTAGTATGCTGCTTTTAGATATTTTGAGAAAATAACAAGGAGTGACACTTGCTGGGTTGTATGATGGTTCCATCCCTAGTTTTTTGAGGAATCTCCATACTGTTTCCCAGAGTGTTTATACTAGTCTGCAGCCCCACCAACAGTGTACAGGTGTACCTTTCCCCAACAACCTTGTCAGCATTTATTATTCTTATTCTTGATCATTGGCATTCTGACTAGAATAAGATGGAATCTTGGTTTACTTTTGATTTGCATTTCCCTGACTGCTAGAGAAGTTGAACATTTTTTCATATATGTGTTAGTAATTTTTCTGCTTTTGAGAAGTCTCTGTTTAGTTCTTTTGCCCACTTATTGATTGGTTATTATTATAATTTTTGGTGTTTTATGAAGTTCATTGTACATTCTGGATATTAATCCCCTATCAGAGGAGTAGCTGGCCAAGATTTTCTCCCATTCTGTAGGCTTTTTCATTTCGTTTTCTGTGCAGAAGCTTTTTAGTTTGACGGCATCCCACTTATTGATTCTTGATTTTACTTTTTGTACTTTGTGGGTCTTGTTAAGGAATTTGTTGCTGGGAACTATATGATGGAGTATTGATCCTATGCTTTCTTCTAGAAGTTTTAAAGTTTCTGGTCTAATTTCTTTGATCAATTTCAATTTGATTTTGTTCAGGGTGAAAGAGAGGGGTTCCAATTTCATTTTTCTACATGTAGTAGTCCAGTTTTCCCAGAACCATTTGTTTAAAAGGTTGTCTTTTCTCTAAGAGATAGATATATGTATGTGTGTGTGTGTGTGTGTGTGTGTAAGTGTGTATATATGTGTGTGTGTCTGTGTGTGCATATGTGTATAATATAAAATCTATGTGCTTTTGTCAAATATCAGAGAACTATAGGTATATGGATGTGTCTCTGTGTGTTCTATTCTGTTCCATAGGTCTTCATGTCTGTTTTGATGCTAATACCATGCTGTTTTTGTTACTACATCTCTGTAGTACTCTTCTTGCTTAGTATTGTTTGGGGTATTCTGGGTCTCTGATTCTTCCAAATGAATTTAAGAATTGTTTTTTCTAATTCTGTGAAAAATGTCACTGGTATTTTGATAGGGATTGCTTCGACTCTGTATAGTGCTTTGGTAGTATAGCATTTTGACAGTATTGATTCTGGCAATCCAAGAAGATGGAATGTTTAACTTCTCAGGTCCTCATCTTCAATTTCTTTCTTCAATTTTCCATAATTTTCATCATAGAGATCTTTTATCTCCTTGGTTAGATTAATTCTCAAGTATTTAATTTTTTTTGAGTTTATTGTGAATGGGGTGGTTTTCCTGATTTCTTCCTCAGCTCAATTACTGTTAGAGTAGAGGAAAACTGTTGATTTGTGGGTGTTGATTTTGTATCCTGCTGCTTTGCTTGAGAAGTCTTCTAATGGAGTTTTTGGATCTTTTCATATTCCTCTTTTCCTATTTGTATTCATTTGATTTCCTTTTCTTCATTTATTGTTCTGGCTAATATTTTGAGGATTATATTGAATAGGAGCAGTGAGACAAGGACAGCCTTGTCTTGTTCCTGATTTTCAAGGAAATGCTTTTAATTTTTCTCCACTTAGTATGATGTTTGTTTTGGGTTTGTCATAAATGGCCTTTATGATGTTGAGGTAAGTTTCTTCAATCTCTAGCTTCTCCAGCATTTTTAACATGAATGGGTGTTGGATTTTATCAAAGGTCTTTTCTGAGTCTATTGAGATGATCATGCAGTTTTTGTCCTTAATTCTATTTAGGTGATGAATTACATTTTATTTTATTGATTTGTACATGTTGAACCAACCTTGCATCCCTGTAATGAAACCCACTCTATTATCTTTTTTTTTTAAGAGAGAGAGAGAGAGAGAGAATTTTTTAGTATTTTTCAATTTTCAGTGGACACAACATCTTTATTTTTATGTGGTGCTAAGGATTGAACCCAGCGCCCCGTGCATGCCAGGCGAGCGCGTTACCACTTGAGCCACATCCCCAGCCCTTCTATTATCTTTTTGATGTGCTTTTGAATGTTATTTGCTAATATTTATTTCATTAAGGATTTTTGTATCTGTGTTCATCAGGGATATTGGTCTTTAGTTTTCTTTCCTTGATATGTTTTTGTCTGATTTTGTTATCAGAGTTATGCTGGCTTCATTAATAGTATTTGGGGGGCGGTCTGGGGATGTGGCTCAAGAGGTAGCACCCTTGCCTGACATGCGCAGGGAGCTGGGTTCAATCCTCAGCACCACATAAAAATAAAATAAAGATGTTGTGTCCACCAAAAACTAAAAAATAATAAATATTAAAAAAATTCTCTCTCTTTCTCCCTCTCTAAAAACAAAAGTATTTGGGGGTGTTTCCTCTCTTACAATTTCATGAAATAATTTTTTTTAGACCTCTCTGGATCATGAAAATTAAATTGATTTTTATTGTATTTATTATAATTTTATTTATTTTACAGGCCCTTTGAGTCATTAGGTTTTACAATCTGCAAAGAAATGTACTAAAATTAAATAAAAATATAAATTTGTGATATATTTTCTTCATACATCATTTATCTTCTGTTTACTCTCATCCCTACTGGTATGAATTATTTGGAAAAATAGCAAATGGTGAATTCAGATGATGATCTATTTTGATGTTTATATCACAACTAATTTTATTTTTTTAAATATATTTTTAGTTGTAGTTGGACACAATATTTATTTTATTTATTGTTATGTGGTGCTGAGGATCGAACCCAGTATTATAATAAGTGAAATCTGTGTTTTGTGGAAATGTGGCATTTTCTTAGTTAGACCTGGAAAATAATAATTAAATACTTTCATTTGATAAAGACCCATGCATGGTTCATGATAGAGTCTCTTTTTCAAGCATAACTGAAAGCATAAGTTCAAAATTCAAAAAAAATAATAAAATAGGGCCTAGGGTTGTGGCTCAGTGGTAGTAGCACTTGCCTAGCTCATGAAATAATTTTTAAAAGACTGGTTAGTTCTTCTGTAAAGGTGTGGTAGAACTCAGAATCCATCAGGTCTTATATATGTCTTTTTTGGAAAGCTTTTAATTGCTTTTTCAATTTCATCACTTGGTATTGGTCTGTTTAGGTTTTCTGTATCTTCCTGATCCAATTTGGGTAGGTCATATGTGTCTAGAAGTATTTCAGTGTCTTCCAGATTTTCCCGTTTATTATAGTATAAATTTTCAAAATAGGTTTGGATAATCCTCTGGATTTCAGAAGGATCTGTGGTGGTGACTCCTTTTTCATCTCTGATTTTGCTGATTTGCTCCTTCTCACGTTTTCTTTTGGTTTCATTGCATTGTTTCTGTGTTATGTTTTCTTATTCTCAATGTCATTGATTTCAACTTTGAATTTAATTGTTCCCTATCTTCTAGTTGTTTTGGGGTTGGTTTTTCTAAGGCATCGAGGTGGAGCATAAGCTTATTTATTTGGGATCTCTCCAATTTTTTTAATGTAGGCACTAGTACTATAATATTTTCTCTTAGAACTGCTTTATATTGTCTCAGATATTTTGATATGTTTATCTCTGTTCATTTCTAAGAATTTCTTGATTTCTATTCTCATTTCTTCTTTGATCCATTTTTCATCTAAGAGTACTTTTTCAATCTCCATGTGTTTATGTGGTTTCTCTTATTTTTCTTGCTATTGATTTCTAGTTCTATCCATTAGGATCTAATAGGATACATGGGATTATATTGATTTTCTTGTATCTGCTAATATTTGCTTTGTGTCCTAGAATATGATTACTTTTGGAATAAGTTTCATGAGCAGCTGAGAAGAGCATAAATTCAGCTGTTTTGGGGTGGACTATTCTGTAGATGTCCATTAGGTCCATTTGATTTATAGTTGTTTAGGTTGGAAATCTCTTTATTGATTGTTTTGATGACCTGTCTATTGGTGATAAGGGTGTATTGAAATCACCAAGTATTATCGTGTTGGGATCTTTGTGGGATTTATTATCATGGAATATTTTTTTTTTCATGTAATTGGGTTCTGCAGTCATTTTTGAAGTGAACACAGAAATCCAAGAAGTTTGCTGCATGGGGCTATGGGAGAAGGGTTAGATACAAAAGTTCATTTGAAAAACAAAATGCAGATGTTACACAGGTAAGCCCTCAGTTTGAAGCAGCAGTTATGCAGAACCCCCATGTGAACTTGGAGCTCTATCGGTATCTTGACAAGGTCAGCCCTGCTGTGCTTACCCTCCTGACTTGTCTTATTTATCTCTGAGACTCTTTGTACAGATTTGGAAGTTGGTAAAAACATGAGTAGAATCAAGTAGAAATTTGATTCTCAAGTTTCCATGGAATATTGATTGTTTACATTTATGAGAATAAATTAAATATGATATCAGTGGAAGAGTCTGGTACTTTTAAGAATACCAATTAAGTAGATAGACCTCCTTGAATATGCATCTTTGCCCATTTGTTCAATGATTTCTTTTGGAAAATTTTATAGAATTAGAATTGTTGCTGTATTCTGCTGTATTTTCAGAGGATTTTAAAAAAATTTATATATGACAGCAGAATGCATTACAATTCTTATTACACACATACAGCACAATTTTTCATATCTCTGGTTGTATACAAAATATATTCACACCAATTTGTGTCTTCAAACATGTACCTTGGATAATAATGATCATCACATTCCACCATCATTAATCCCCTCCCACCCCTCTGCCCTGTTTTGAGTCCATTTATTCCTCCCATTCTCTTGCTCCCTATCTCACTATGAATCAGCCTCCTTATATCAAAGAAAACATTTGGCATTTGTTTTTTTGGATTGGCTAACTTCACTTAGCAATATCTTCTCTAAACTGCATCCATTTACCTGCAAATGCCATGATTTTATTCTCTTTTATTGCTGAGTAATATTCCATTGTGTATATATGCCATATTTTTTTATACATTCATCTGTTGAAGGGCATCTAGGTTGGTTCCACAGTTTAGCTATTGTAAATTGTGCTGCTATAAATATTGATATGGCTATGTCACTGTAGTATGCTGTTCCTTTGGGTATTGGCCGAGGAGAGGGATAGCTGGGTCAAATGGTGGTTCCATTCCCAATTTTCCAAGAAATCTCCATACTGCTTTCCATATTGGCTACACCAATTTGCAGTCCCATCAGCAGTGTATGAGTGTGCCTTTTTCCTCACATCCTTGCCAACACTTATTGTTGTTTGTCTTCATAATAGCTGCCATTCTTACTGTAGTGAGATGAAATCTTAGAGTGGTTTTGGCTTGCATTTCTCTATCTGCTAGTGATGATGAACATTTTTTCATGTGTTTGTTGATTGATTGTGTGTCATCTTCTGAGAAGTCTCTCTTCAGGTCCTTGGCCCATTTATTGATTGGGTTATTTGGTTTTTTGGTGTTTAGCTTTTTGAGTTCTTTATATACCCTAGAGATATGGTGCTCTATCTGATGTGTGAGGGGTAAAGATTTGCTCCCAAGATGTAGATTCTCTATTCACCTCCCAGATTGTTTCTTTTGCTGAGAAGAAACTTTTTATTTTGAGTCCATCCCATTTATTGATTCTTGATTTTAATTCTTGCACCACAGGAATCTTATTAAGGAAGTTGGTGGAATGTGATAATCATTATTATCCAAAGTACATGTATGAAGACACGAATTGGTGTCTTCCTACTTCCTTAATAAGACTTCACATGATGGAGATCCTCTTTATTAGAGCCTAGTTTTTCTTCTATTAGACGTAGGGTGTCTGGTTGTATGCCTGAGTCCTTGATCCATTTTGAGTTGAGTTTTGTGCATGGTGAGAGAGAGGGGTTTAATTTCATTTTGTTGCATATGGATTTCCAGTTTTCCCAGCACCATTTGTTGAAAAGGCTATCTTTTCTCCAATGCATGTTCTTGGCACCTTTGTCTAATATAAGATAATTATAGTTTTGTGGGTTAGTCTCTGTGTCCTCTATTCTTTCAGAGGATTTTTTGTTAGTTTGTGTTGTTATCAAGAATTGACCATAGGGGTTCTTTACCACTGAGCTATATCTCTCAATCTTTTTTTTTTTCTTTTTGGTACCAGGGATTGAACTGAGCCACATCTCTAACCCTATTTTGTATTTTATTTAGAGAGATGGTCTCATTGAGTTGTGTAGCACCTTACTTTTGCTGGGCTGGGTTTGAACTCCTGATCCTCCTGCCTCAGCCTCCTGAGCAGCTGGAATTACAGTTGCACCACCGCACCCAGCAGTCCTTTTATTATTATTTTGACACAAAATCTCACTAAATTGCTGAGGCTGTTCTTGAAGTTACAATCCTCCTTCCTTAGCCTTCCAAATTGCTGGGATTACAGGTGTACACCACTGTACCCAGCTTTTGATAAATATGATTGATGTGTCCTTTAGAATTTGATACCAGTTGGCTTTAGATGAGAGTACTGGCATTCCACCCCTGGACCCTCAATAATTTCATTGTATGTGTCTCTCCAGACCCTCTCTGTGGCACTTTATTAGAGCAGTTGGCATGCTGGAAGAAAAAGAGAATGTAAAGTTTTTATCAAAATTCAAAGATAACTCTAAGATAAAAATGTTTGGCTTGTTTTTTGTTTGTTTATTTTGATTCTTTTTGTTCAGTTCCCCCAAATTGATGCAATGGTTTCTTTTTATTTATTTATTTTTCTTTTTGCAGTACTAGGGATTTAACTCAGGAGTGCTTTTATACTGACTCACTCCCCCAGGGTCTCATCAAGTTGTCCAGACTGATCTTGAACTGATCCCCCTGCCTCAGCTGCTTAAGTGCCTCTGGATATCTGGGATTATAGGGGTGTACCACCATGCCTGGCTCCATAAAATGATTTCTTGACCCCGTTTTGCTCTCCCATTTGACAGTACTTTTGTTGTTGTTGTTGTTAAACTCTGCTCTACCTTTGTGAACATGTATTCTTAGAACTTCCCCAATTGAGTTAATTATTTATGCCGGGTTCTGCATCCTCAGTATCTAGACAGGAATGAACTCATGGATAGGCAGTTAGAAAAGCACAGCAAATTGGATGAGGAAGGTCAATTGACATTAATGCCTCAGTTTGAACAAAAAGACGGGGAGTGGTGGGAACTTGTAAATTTGAGATTGTAGAAGTGTTGAGGGCACAGGTATAGTGTTTCCAGGTTCTCCCAACTTTCAAGAAAAGCTATAAATCTATCTTACATAAAATATATGCATTTTAATATGTGCATGAACCAAGAAAACTTATTCTTGCAAAACTACCCATTTTTGACCTTGGGTCTTTCCTGACCCACTTCAATGAATTTCTCTCTGCAGATTGAGATAAGCTATGTATGTATGTATATTATGTTATTTATTTACTTATTTGTGCTGGGATTTGAATACAGAGTCTTGTGCATAGTACAGAATGAACATTTTAAAGTAGTTTTCCTTCCATTTCCCTTCCCCCAGTACTTAGTACAAAATGGACAGGGTTCACTTACTTGTCTCAGGCATCCTTTTCCTATGGCTGCTTCTCCATCATCATTTCTTTTTTTTTTTTTTTCTTGCAGATCTAAAAGTGTGTGAATTCTGTGTAGAAATGGTATCCTGCAGAGTATTCTTTGCATTCCACATTAGCCTGGATCAGTCTCTCGGGGTGCACCCATTATGCAGATTCCAGGTGGAAGCAGAGGGTGGAGCAGGCATATGTTGTAGGTCACTCAGAGCTAAAGGCTCCCCAAAACACTCCCCATGGCTTCCCACTGAGGTGGATCTACCTGCATAGTCCGGGCAGGCTGGCCTAATTAAATTCTTTAATTACATTTCAAGGATAGACTTAATAGAATAAGTATCTCCTGATCACCAGTCTCTGAAGAATTAAGTTATACTCTTCTGCTGTGTAGCAGCAACTTTACATTCTTAATTAAGTATGTGGCCTGTTTGCCTTGTCTTTCTCCTCTGCTAAAGGGCTGCCCCCACCCTCCCGGCACCAAGGATAACTGTCTGTGATCTCCAATCCTCGTGTAGAATCCAGGTATTAATAATCACTTAGTAAATGCTGAATGAAGAAAGAAAGGGCCTGTCCCTAGATGAAATTTGTTTGTTACCTCTGTTATAGAGGACTACCATGTGCTAGGAACAGAAATATTCATCAAGGCCAGGTGCATGTCCTCTTAGAAGGTTGGAAGCTCTTGACTCCATATTATTTGATTTCCCTGTCAGGTGGTTAGTGGTGGTTTATATCTTTGTCTAATTGATAAACCCCCAAGACTTCTATATTGATTTGTTCTCATTGCTTCATTGATTGCTAACTTGTTGATTGTTCTTCTTCCCCACTAAAATGCAAGCTGCATGGGGGAAAGGACTTTGTTTATCTTGGTCTTCTCAGTATCCTGAATGTCTAGGATTGGGCTGCCATATTGAATGAACAAGTATGTGTCTTATCCCAGATTTGCTCTACTCTTTTATATGTGTTTTCTGTTTTATCTTCTTTCTTTCCTTTCCACACCACTCTGCATCTTTTTGGAATGTAACATTTCATTCACAGTGGAGTAGACAGCACTTGGGTCCTGTCATTATTGTCTTGTTTAGCCTGGCAGTTCCACATGCTGAAGCACAGGGGAGCAATGGATGTAGGACAGAATCACAAGAGGAAGATCCATCTCATCTCTTTTCCTGTCCAGGAGAGTTCACAATACCTCCCTATCTCTCTCACAAGTTTGAGAGATGAAATAGGATGCCATTTGAGAAAAGGCTTTGAAAAATCTATTGTGATATATATATGCTTTTGCGAACATAATCTGAAACATAATGCAATTTATTTGTTACCTCTGTTATAGAGGTATGTGCTTATCTACCTTTCAAGGACTGGGCACCTCAGGTGGGAGCAGTCAGACCCAGAGAGCAAATTTCCATTCTTCTTCATCCTTCATGAAAGCCCTGTGAAGCAGGTGGCACTATTCCATTTTAAAGATGAAGATGCATATCTCAGAGATGAGGAATTTTGCCTAAGTATTTGTTCACTAAGTAAAGGCAAAGATAGGCTCAGATCTAGATCCTCTGATGACAAATGCAGACTTCTTTTCATCATCTATCATCTCTCTGGTTGGGGCAGAGGAGAAGTCACCATTGTGCCTTGGTCCCTAGCTTCTGGATGTTGCTCTTGATTACATAGGCTTGAATGTCTTTATAAATTGGTAATGTGTGATGCCATTAAAATCTGTACTAGTGTTAATTGAGTTCATATTAGAGTTGTTCATTTGATAGTTTTTTCCCTTCCCTATCAAACACTGCACAGCTAGTTAGCTCAGAAGTTAGTTATTTTCTGGAACATACTGATTAAAAAGGGGTTGACATTGAATGGCAGAAGAGCTGATTGAATGGGGCAGAGACTGCATTCACATATGGACCTTGAATCTGACCTGGATTTGTAGGTTATTTTGTGACATACCAAGATGATTAGGGATGCCCGCCCACCACTCACTCCACTCACATGGAGATTTCACCATTATCAGATGCTGGATCTTAACCAAGGTATTCTGGTCTTTTGCTTGTGGGGAGTCTCAAGTCAACCTGTAAAGACTGTTCAGTTACCCAGCAGGACCTCATGCAGCTGCCTGTGGAAATCAGAATAATTCTGGCATTTCTGAGGGCATTTTAATAGAGCACTGATTACAGATTGCAGGCACCTGGTGCTGTTTTTGTATTGAGGCTGAAGAGTGCAGTTCCAAAGACAAGAACTGGCCTTGACACATTCCTATTTTTCTACTGTTGTTTGCCAGACCTGGAATAGGTACTTAAAAACCCTTTTAACAGCTGATTCAGCCCCTGAGTGGTTAGCATGTGCTTTCAGGAGACCACCAGTGCCAGAGTACTCCTTCCTAGGCTGATGATGTATGTGTGACTTTGTCCAGGATGAGTTTTCCTGCCAGTGCTCAGAGCACCAGATGAGCTTCTCTTAATTTGGGTTATCATTGAGGTCTATGGGTTGAGAAGGCCAAAGTTATTTCTGTGCTTCTTAGACTACCCAAGGCTGTTCTACTTGGGCAGACCATCATTTCTTTTGGCCTCAATAGCCATATGAGAAAACATAAGCTGTGAAAATTCAAAGGAAAAGAAGGTGAAAGCCAAAAATGAAGGTTTAGAAATCTAGGGGCTAGATGTATTCCAGTCCAGGGCTTAATTTTGTGCCAATTCTAAGGGGAAAAAAATGAATATGAGAAGAATCCTTACTGTAATTAGTCATGTTTTCTCTTTGTCTTTTCTCCCTGCTCTCCCAATTTACCACCTCTTCTCACTTATACAGACTTCAAACTGTTGTAATATTTTACATTATCATTTCATGCTTGATTAATTTTTACTTGAAAAAAGCATTGTAGTGAAGTGGAGTGCAATGTCTAGTTCCAATATTGGTTCTGCTACTCTTTAGTGGTATGACTTTGGAATTACCCTTGGACTTCAGCTTCTTTATGAGTTAAGTGAGAGACAATCACCAAGATCTCTTGCATGCATTAAATTTTTAGGCTTAAGAATGCCTGTCTGTGCTTTTTCACTGGGTTATAAGCTCTAGTAGGTAGGACCCAAAAAGGTGTTGGAATTGTTTTTTGTTGACTCATTTGTGAAGGTCTTGCTGAGCTCCTTCTCAGTAAAATGGAATGGGTGAAATTCCCTGTGGAGATCCTGTTAACTGTATGAGGCTTGGGGGTACAGCTATGAGGCAATCTGAGGTTGCCAGAAGCACTGGCAGTGAAAGATAGAAGGTACTGAAAGTGTAGGGCAGGGGAGGGGGGACAAAGACGGGTAATACAGTAAAGGAAGTGGAAAGAGGAGTTTCCCTTGAGAACTAGCAGAAACCTTTGAAATAAGTGCCTTTCATATTTAAGCCTTTTTCCGGTTGGGAAAATAGCCTACAGGGTTCATAAAACTGCCTCATGGCAGCCATCCAAGATCTCAGGAGTTGACTCCTGTTGCAAACTTCTGGAATGGAAAGGAGGGTGGTGAGCCTCTGTGATGAGACTTCAGTGGTCTCTGGTCTCATGGAAGCAGAGGTCCACTGTAGAATCTCTCTGCTAATGTATTGTCAACTCTGCACTTTAATTTGTGGAATCAAAACAAGCTCTGTCCTAAAAAGAATGTGTGAACCACTTTGCCAAGTAAACAGCAAGCCATACACACCAGGAGAAACAGATAATGCAGAAAGAATGAGTTCAGATATAGCCCAGTCCATTATCTTTGTAGCTGCTGGGCAAGGATGATAATGGTATCAGGTCCACCAGAAAGCAGGGCTGATCACAGGCAAAATTGTGAGTCAGTTGAGTTTGTGTTGGTTTACCTAAAATGTATTTCCGTCTCATTTCTTTCTTTACCTTTTTCATTTCTTCCATACAAAATAGTAAGGAAGAGCTGAGACTTCTGGTGTCATACTTCCTAGGTTCAAATCTTTACTGTGCCCATCAAAAGCTGTGTGGCTTATTTAACCACTCTCAGCTTTAGTTTCATCATCTGTAAAACAGTTTCTTCTTCTAGGACATAAATGTATTAATCAAGATTTTTGAATATCAGAGTCATATGTCTAAATATATGCCTTTTTAAAATATACTTTTTGTTGTAGATGGACACAATACATTTATTTATTTATTTTTATGTTGTGCTGAGGATTGAATCCAAGGCCTCATGCATGCAAGATGAGGGCTCTACCACTGAGCCCCAGCCCCAGCCCAGCATATGCATCTCTTGTATCACATTGTGAGGTAGTGGATAGATAGGGAAAGGTGCTTTTGGAGGCTGGGAACAAGGCTTTCTGTCACCATTCTGATTATATTACATAGGCATAAATTAAATTCATGAAATTGATCACTGGGGAAAACAATTAAAGTTGGAATTATAGTCCTGGGCTAGATGTTCTATGAGAAGTGCCAGTGAACCCACAGGCAGTTTCAATTGTGAAATTGAGACATTGAGGGACAAAGTCTTTCTTTTTAAACTAACAAGGTAAGGATGAGCAACATGGACCCTGGAAGTATCACATTTCTTCTGAGTTGTGAGAGGCTTCATGGTGTAGTGTCACACTGAAGATGCGTTGATTATACAGAACTCTTTACGGCTCTCCCAAGAAGCTGTGAAATGGTGACATTCTTCAAATCGGGGATTCAGGCCAAGAATGTTGTTTTAAAATTGATGTTAGATTTAGAGAATATTTTAAAAAGTTTCTCTCTGACTTGAAATTTTAGAAAATGCTTGTTTCAATCATAATTTAGATTTTTTAATAGGTTTTGTATACTTAAAAATTGGAGGTTCTCTCTGAAGCCTCATTATCTTTTTAGTGTTATATTCCCGGTCTGCTCCAAAAGCAAACTTGCACCATCAAGAATGCTTAAATTTCACCTGAGATTTGACTCAATAAATATCCACTATGAAAAGTTGACCCTAAACTTGCTGGAGCATTTATTCTTTTATTTTTTCCTTTATTTTTAGTGGTAGATTATAGCTTCTGTTATATGTCAAACCATCTTCTAAGAGAAAACATCAGAACCATTACCTAAGCCTCTGTTTCTCTTAGTATGGGTTCAGTGCTTTTCCCCTCTTCTGTGTTCTCTATGGTGTAAGTAAAACAAGCACACTAATTCAGCAAGTAGCACAACACCTAGCACATAATTGAAGTGTTTGTTTTCATTGAAGTCAATCCTTATGTGGCTTTTGTCTGTATTTGAACATGGCTGAAATCATCTGTTCCCACTGCCTTCTACTAAGTGACGCTTTCAGGCTGATGCACTGTTTTCTTGATTTGCCAGCCAGATGTTGGATACCATAATTACATGAATACCCAGTATAGGTAGGCTGCCAAAAATTTGAGCTCTTTTTGGTATAACTTATTACCCTTTGTTCATTTTTTAAAAATATGGTTAAATTCACTTTATAAGGCCTATCTTGCCTTTTATTTTGCTAAAATCGTGTCACAATTCAGTAAGCGTTTTCCCTCCTCGTCTTTTTGTTGGCACTTTATTTCCATTCTTTGTTGAAGAATGGGTACATGGGTACTGGAGAACCTGCTTATCTGGTCCTTAGAATTTAAACTCATGAGTGTGGAGATTCTAGTATCATAATGAAGGATGCTTATGAAATCTTTATCTCACCTTAAAAAAAAAAAGCCTTTAAATGATATAGCCTATGTGTTATGGTTTGAATTTCAAGTGTCCCTCAAAAGCCATGTATTGAGGGTGTGGCTTCCATCCTGTGGTGCTTCTGGGAAGTGGTGGGACCTTTAAGAGGTGGGGCCTGGTTGGAGGAAGTGGATTATGGGGGTATGCCACTGGAGGAGATTTTGGGACCCTAGTCCCATCCTTCCTTGGTTTTGCTTCCTGTTGACCATTAGGTAAGCAGTTTCTTCTGCTATGTGTTCCCCATCATGGTGTACTGCTTCACTACAGGCCCAAAGGCAACAGCACCAAGAAATATGGACTAAAATCTCATAAACTGAGATGTGATCTAGATAGACATTTCCTCTGAGTTGTTTATCTTGTATTTGTAAAAGCAACAAAAAGCTAACACCTTAAAAAAAAAATCATCCAAATGGCACATCCTGTATGTGTAGCTTTGTTAGTTGTGTTATTTTAAATTTTTTTGGCTTCCTCATATCATTTGTTAAAGTTAGGATGATTGACGAGTTTAAAAAGTACAGCCATATTGCAAATAAACATGTGTAAACCCAGATCTTGTGGTCTGGGTGTATAGAACAGTGTTTGTTCTTTGAATATTAAACCTACAAGAAGAATGTGCTTACTGAACGCATAAACAAGGAAAGAAGAGATGAAAATAGTCTAGGTTTATAATTGAAGCAGACATGAGTCACTGGCTCAGAGAATCCTGTGAACATAATGTCTCCTATACAAGAAGAGTTTGTGTACATAGGGAGAAGAAAGCCAACCATGTTTCATAGTACATAGTAGCCTGATGATAGAAAAGAGGTTCTTCCTTCTCCTCTGTAAAGAATTAATTATGATCACGGCTTTTGTGTATGGTGGTGGTGTTTTTGCATATACACAGGTGTGCAAAAACACTGTGGAAGAAAGTGTAGACTAACACATAGCTGGCAATCTGTTCACCAAGCTGTGGATCATGGCATGGGGCTACAGTTTGCTCAGAGGAAGGGTGCCATTTTCTTCTCACAAAAAATTTCTTCTAGGCCTTGTGATCATTCATAGTAGCATTTGTTCTTCTTTCTCACAACTTTTTGAGGATGGGAATTTCTAACCTTACCTTTGGGGCTCCCCAAACCATGCCTGGACTGGAGTCAGAAAGAAGCTAGAAAATAATGATTATAGGATGTCAATAAAATGTATTATATATAGCTTCTAGGTTTTGGGGGAAAAATTGTATCTCAAAACCAAAATGTTTGAAGGAGTACTCTACTGTGGTTATGGTGGAATAAGGAGTGCAGATTCTCTGACCTCTCGTATCAAAATTGAGAGATAGTCATATTAACGTGGAGGCAAACATTTTTCTAGACATCTGCTTATGCATATAATTGTATAGATAGTTTTACTTTCTATAAAATGAATGATCTCGTTTTCTGTTCTATAACCTCCTTGTTTTCACTCTGTATTATTTCATAGTTTATATTTTTCCAAGTCAGTGTCTACAGTCTTTGGGTGTGGAACAGGGATTTTTCTGGCATGATTTTAGAAGGATATGAACATTCCATCACAACCATGGGCTATCCTATATCCATCTAATGAAGGAGGATGGGTATTTAGGTTACTTATAATGTTTTCTCTTAAAAGTGGATCTGTGATAAGCATGTGTCTATGCAGTACACACGTGTGCTTGTTCACACATTTTTCTGTAATAGTAGTGTTACTGGTTCAACGGGTTTCAACTCAAATTTTAATCTCTGAGAGATGAATTATAACACTTTTTCATAATACTTAGACTAATAGGGGTACTGTTCGTTAAAACATACTGAGAGATTCTAATTTACAGTCTTGAAGCAAACTTTGGAAGGTATATTTAGCAACTATCATGATCCTACATTTGGAATACTTTGTAAATTTATGGGCGCCATGCAACCTTTAGTGATTCATTACTAGGGCTTTTACAGAGTTTCTGCCATGTATACTTATTTATTGAATCTTTAAATTTTTTAATAAATAATTCATGAAATACTAGGGGGGAAATCCCCGAGACAACGGTTCTGAACCTAGTTGAACAATAGAACAAATAGAAGAGGTCATCAGGAAAACAAGTTTCAGGTCCTGGGCCCCTGGTCCCCTAAATTTCTGTGATGAGGATCTGGGCACTGCAGGTGATGTTAATGTGCAATCTTTGTTTAGAGTTCCTCCTCTATGACATGTCTTTGCCTTTCTTCAAATATTTTTCTACAGAATAGAGAATATTTTTAGCTTTTACTTATATCCCTATAACTTTTTTTATTTTCCCTGTTTAGAAGTTTCTGTCTCCTTTAAGAATGTTGTTAAAGAGTGTCTGTGTGCCTTATGAACTGAGTCTTGATTCTGTAAGGCTCATTAAGCCTTAAGCGTAGGTTCTTAATCCACTGTTCTATGCTGTCCCCCATAGCAAGGCCACTTGATAGCCCTTGTGGTTTGTCTTGGACTTGGAGTGATTGTGTCAAATGGTATCACCCCATAACATTATCTGTCTGTTCTAGTGACTTATCGACTCTCCTTTTAATTTCTATTAGTTGAGAGTTCTGGTGGACACACATGGAAAAATTGTCTAGTGGAACTAAAATTCTTATTGTGTAAGTAGCTAACGTTGCCTCAGATTATCTCCTTGATATGAAATATGAAATAGTAAAATTTTCTTTTCATAAAAAGTTGCATATTTTCTTTCTTTTTTTTAACTGGTGGGATTTCTTTTTTATTTTTATTTTTATTTATTTTTTAATTTCTTACATACATGACAATAGTGGAGTGCATTACATTCACAGCACAATTTTTCATAATTCTGTATATAAAGTATGTTCATGCCAAATTATGCCATTATACATGAGCTCTCTTATTTTTTTGCATACAATTCTTAATACACCTTTATACCACAATTTATCATATCTCTGTTTGTATAGAAGGTATATTGACACCAAATTCACGTCTTCATACATGTATTTTGTATAATCATGACCGTCTCCTTCCACCATCCTTGCTATTCCCATTCTCCCTCCCTTTCCCTCCCACCCCTTTTCCCTATCTAGAGGTAATTTTCCTCCCATGTTCTCCCTTCCTACCCCACTTTGAGTCACCCCCCTTATATCAGAGAAAACATTCGGCATTTGTTTTTTGGGGATTGGCTAACTTCACTTAGCATAATCTTCTCTAATGCCATTCATTTCCCTAAAAGTTGCATATTTTCTGATTACCAGGTGATATTTATGGACTTTGGAGCAAAATTAACATTTTTAGGTTTAATGATTGTATGACAACATCTAACTTGTAACACTTAGTATTTATACACCCTATATACTGTGGTGTTTAAGGAAAATAATTTAACATTATTTCGGTTTCAACATTTACAACATTGACCCTTTCCTTGACAAGGTCAAGATCTGAGGCATGGAGAAGAAAAAATTAAATATAATTATGCTTCAATCATATTCATCTTGTAGAATGACATTGGACAATGTAGAGGGTTGATTGCATTGAAGTTGGAGCAAAATGGGAGTCCCTTTAGAGGAGCCATGAAAATCATTCAGGCCCAGGATGGTGAAGACTGCAACTTAGGCAGAAGAAGTTAGAATGAAAAAAACTGGAGTCCAGAAATATTAAATCAAATGCATAGGAGGCTTGGCAATTGAATGGTTGTTATGGGGAACTGAAGGATTTGAGGGAAAAGGAAGAATCATTGTTAGGTATTGGTGGAAATGTTCAGTCTACAGATAGATGCACATCTTTAAAGTCAAGAAGGCAATTAAACTGGAGGCATGACTAGTCTCACAGGTTATTGGTGAGGGGTTGAAGTTACAATTCAAAATCTGTTTTAAAAACAAAGTGGCAATGTAGAGAAATCCAATTTTAGACAGTAATCTTATTTCTCTCATTTCTAAATTGTTTAGGTTCATCTCACTCGTGTTCCCATGCACTAGGGAAGACCAGCTGATTTTCTCCCAAAGTCTTCCAGGATGACATCACCTTGGCTCTGAGCTTCAGAGACACTGACATATGCTCTCAGCATATCAAGTACATCTGCCTCAGAGTTGAATCACATTAACTGCCTCATGAGGCTGATGTGTAAAACCAGGAATTGTGGTTACTCATTTACAGCACAGAGTTTAGCTGGCACACAGTCCATCATACCTGTGTTGGCACAACCAGGGCCAAAACATGATGGAAAGGCTGTATGTTAAACATGGGATTAGAAGAGAGAAGTTAATAATCTTAGATAAAGAGAAGAGTTAGTGATGTTAGATAAATCAAGGATCTGATAGTATTAAGCTGAATGGATGGCACTTCTCTTTCCTCTCAGATGAGAAATATTTAAGGCTCTGCTCCCCTAGAATCCCCTGCATGATAATGAATGCCTTGTCAGTGGTGGTTTTTGGTTGGCTGAAGGTCCCTACTCCTTCCTAGTCTCTTGCCAGTGGAGGACAAATATCAGTTCTACTGAAAACCAACAGTGTTATTATCTGAGTACAAAACCTTACACCTGTATGCCCTGAATTATGCATTTCACCTGTCCTGCCCCTGAGTTTTCTTCAGTTTCTAATACTTGCCTAAATAGTTATTTTATTTTCTGGTTACTTGAGTGGTGGAAAACCATCCCACTACATTAGACATGCACCAGTTAAGTGGGTATGTATTAAATAGATGGCTTAAAGTAAGAAAAGCATGAATGAAGAAGACCTTGAAGAAGATCAGAACTGTGATTAGTTTCTGCAACTACCACTCAAGACAGCCAGTTGCTTTGACTTGCAAATCAATACTAGGTTGGCTTCTTGGATGAAAAAGCTTTGTAATTGTGTCCTATAGAAGCTATGGACCTGGGAAAGAAAAAGCTTCCGTGGGTCATGTAGATTGGAGTAACAAGTGGTCATTGGTGCATGATTGCTTTTGTATTTATCTTGCTTCCTTAAAATGGGACCCTGGTCTTGGACTGGACATTGAATTACCAACAAAGATTTAAGAACTCATTAAAGCTGCTTGGTGAAATGAAGAGAAAAAAGAAATCCTGTGCACTGTCTGCCTGTATTCTCTCATGAATTGATTCTTCATTTTCATTCCTATTTCCACCTTGCTAGTCCAGACCCAAAGTTTCTCTTTAGGGTAATGGATTTTAAATTAGGTGGCAGGATGACTGCATGGAAGAGTATGAATCAGAGAGTTGTTTGAAAGACAGATTTTAAGATTCTGATTTGGTGGTTATGAAAGATGGTGCAGGAGTCTGTGCATTTTAAAAGCCCTCCATGCTGGACTCACAAACACAACCTGATTTGGGATTCTTGTAGAGACACTCTTCAAAGTTATTGACACACAACTACAAGAGTCACCCTTTTACTTTCTTATTCTTTCCCTTCTTATCAATGATACATTACATTCCCAGTGTGACACTGAAAACATACTCAACACGTATGTGCTCTACATAGGCTCATTAGTATCATTGCCCTAACAAAAGCTTTTGATGATTTTTCATAGAATGAATCTGATAATCTACTAGTGAATTTCTTGTTGAAGTCTATAAATTCTTCATTCTCATAACATTTAGTGCACAGCTTGCCATCTAAGAGACCATTTATCATACATAGAGAATTTCATGCCCATGAGTGAGAAAAGTGAGGCTTTAGTGAATAAAGTTGGGTTTCACTTTTATAAATACCTTCTTGTGTGAGTGGTTACATTTGTTCAGTTTATACAAGTTCAGAGGCTCTTTTATTATTCTATTATAGTAGGAAATTTAATAAAAATCACCACAACTAAGCATTTTTTAAAAAATTATTCAGGTACTGGAATCAATGATCTGCACACATTGTTTCATTTTAGTTCTTTAATTCTAGGAAGTAGGTGAAGATATCTTCATGTTGTAGTAAGTAAATTTAGGGTCAGGGATTTTGAGATTTACACAAATCACACAGGTTTTATGTGTTGCAGTTAAAATCTGAACCTGAGTTTGTTGATTTCAAAACTCAGTGAAGTTACTGATTTTTTTCTCTCTCACCCTTTCCCCCCCCTATTTGTTATTGGCCATTGAATATCAGTATGATAAAAACAACAAAAGGTCATTTTCATTTCTCAAAAGTTTTTCCAAAAGAAAAAAAAGGATTTCCTAAGAATTTGGTAAAATTATGCATCTGTTTTCTTATTTTTCTGATGGATTTTTGCACAATAAAGTGATCTTTTTATTTCTTTTTAACTAGTTTTAGAAAAATGCAAACTAAGATGGAAAAGCAAAAGCCATGCCCGTTGGGAGGCACTGGTCAGGGAGTGCCTGATGTGTTGGGGAATGTCTTTCTTCCTTGCTTACAGAATGGTTTGAAGCCACTGCATGAATACTGCTCTCTCTCTCTTTTTAAACATGTCCCTAAATGGTGAGAAGTGAGAGGCCTTGGAGCTAGAGTGTATCTTAAAAAAAAAAAATCCTCATTAAAAAAAATCATAGTTAAAAAATTGTAACCAGTTACAGTGGCACAGCAGCTTGGGAGGCTGAGGCAGGAGGATCTCGAGTTCAAAGCCAGCCTCAGCAACTTGTTGAGGCACCTAGCAACTAAGCCAGACCCTGTCTGTAAATAAAATATTAAATAAATGCTGGGGGTATAGCTCAGTGGTTAGGCATCCCTGGGTTCAATCCTTAGTACCAAAAAGAAAAAAAATGTAATAACCCCCTAAGAACATATAAATCATGGGGGATGTTCTGTTTGCTAACCTGTAGGAAATGACAGTATGTCAGTTTAGTGGTCAGTACATTGTCATTTTCTTGGCCAGCATGAAGAACCTGGTGGTAATGATAAAAATGTTGTGCGCCAAGCACAAGGAGATCTGGGTAGCTCTCTAATGTCTACATCTTTAGGTATGTATTTTTGGTGTTATAAGTTGATATAGTTTCTTGGTGTCATTAGGGAAACATGCTTCATTATGGAATTAAGACTAGGAGAAATTTCTTTAACTAGAGGGACTTTCTGTTTTTAATATATATTTTCCCACCAAGAAGGTATAGGTGTGGACAAGTTACAGGAAGCCGGCTGTGTTGGTAGCATTTGTGAATCTTGTACTGGGAAAAATCCTCTCATCTATTCCTCAGATAAATCATTGGTATTTAAGTGAAACCTTCTATATGGTCAGCAGTCAACTCTTGGAAGACATAGATGGTAGTTTAATTTTTTCTTATATCTTTAATATTAAGCATAAAGTGCATGTAGTAGATGTTTGTTCACTGATTGGCTCAATTTTACAGCTTTCTGATCAACTCTTTGAACTGCTGTTACTATGTATAGCTGTGCTACTGATCCATGTGCAGGATATCTGAGTTCTCAATATAACCTGCATGACAAACCCAAAGGCTCTCTCTGCACCTTTAATTCTGATTTTCTAATTGTCCAAACACATGCTGGGTGGTGAGTGATTAAATAGATCATTTATGGATAGAGTGATGGAATAGAGAACGTTTTCTAAGTTGCTCGAGTAAGAATTAGTGTTCAAATTGACCTTGAATACAATAGACACAAGCAGAATTGAGATCATCAGGGAAGTACAACTACTGGAAAACTAAATATAACTGTGCATGTAAGTTGGGCAGTGGGGGGCAGGGTTATGTGAGTCAGCAACATACTGCTATATTTTCTTAATTATTGGGCGCCCACTGCCAGTTAACCATAAGAGTAGAACATGTGGGAACTGCCTGGTAACATTTCCAAAATACTTTGGGTTAGTCAGATAGTTTTAAAGAATTCTGTGTCCACTTTGGCTGAAGAAAAATGTGGAGAACTTGGCAAGACTCCAGAGCACGGCAACAAGATGCAGAGGAGGGCTGGAAACTAGGGCCTGGTGCATGAGGCTAATAAATAAATTCCTTACTTGGCTTGATCAAAAACAGCTGAAGAGTGATTAAATTAATGATCTTTTGTTGCATATATAATTATTATGTAGAAGATGATATAATTATTTCCACTATAAATGGAATTAGGGAAATAGATTTACATTATTAGAGTTAAAGGAGCTGTAGAAGGGACATAAAGAACTTTTACGGATTGTTGGTTGGTGGAAAGCCTTCTCAACTGGAAATGTGAAATCGCATTCCTTACAGAATGCGTGTAAAGTGGGTGCCTACTGCCAGTTAGAGTGAGATACAATTGGGGTAGAAATCAACTAGCTGCTCAGATCTCATTCCGTGTGGCTCCACTCACATTGTGTTTGACATTTTCAGGGAGTAAAGAGCCATCCTCATTTTGTTTGTATTTTTCCATGGCTAACACATATACAAAGACCTTGCTTTTAATGTTTCTGAAATGCATTTCAAGCAAGTAAGAAGTTAAACTGCATATTGAAAAGTACTCCTGTGAATCAGTGTGGTGCTCATTATTTTATGAGCCCCTACAATATTGTCAATTCCAACTTTTCCTTTTCTTTTCCTTCTTTAGAACATTGACTCCCTTTCCTCCTCACTTGTTCTACGATGAGTGCCAAATCTGCCATCAGCAAGGAAATTTTTGCACCTCTTGATGAAAGGATGCTGGGAGCTGTCCAAGTCAAGAGGAGGACAAAGAAAAAGATTCCTTTTTTGGCAACTGGAGGTCAAGGCGAATATTTAACTTATATCTGCCTGTCAGGTAACGAAAAACAAATATTCGTGTTATTATTACAACTACCATTTTAAACAGTTGATTCTCGGGTTCCAGGAGGGTCATAATCATTTTGTAGATGTCTGCTCTTCCATTCTTCTTTTCTGATTCCTCTGTTGTCACCTTCTGATTCTTATTAACTTGAGGTGCCTCTGTTTTTCTGGTTGCCTTCTGGTGGAAGGGCAGTGAGGTTCAATCTTAATGTATTTCCAGATCATTAGGAGTTTCTGCAGAGGGTCTGGCAGACACATTTGATTGTTCATGCCTTCCTTGGTAGGAAGGCTCTGTCCTCTGCGGATTTTTTTTTTTTTTTCCAGAACAATTCTTAGTATTTGCATAATTGTCATTACTAGCAGCTTGAGTTTCATTGACTTGCGTTTTCTAGACCGTTGCCAATAATTAGTAACAGTTTGTCTTGAGATAAATATTGGCACGTTCTGTAACATGAGAAAGATTTGGTTCACAAATCATTGCTTTGCCTGACAGCCATCACTTGTCAGAAAGAGGCATCTGTTTTATTAAGCTTAGATTTTGTTGGATTATTTTTCTTTCTGTTTGTGATTATGGGAGATCTGTGGGATTTCTTGTGGATTCATACTGAGTTTTCTGAGATAAAATTTGGATAAATTTCCATGGGTGGGTGATACTGATCTGAGCACCAGAGGCATTTGTAATTTTCCTAATATTTATTGTAGAAGAGTAATGGGATAATTAAGCTTACCTTAATTCATTTTTTTTTTAAATTCCTTTCTGTTGTGGTTTGGTAATAAACCTATTTTGGCCCCCTTTTTAATTTTTTTAAAAAACTAAGCCTCAGATTATTTATCAGAATTCATTTCAAGATGGAAGTAACTTTTTATCAGAATATATAAATTTGTAAGACAGGTTAAAATAAGAACACAGCACTTTGGTAAGAACAATTTTTCAGTATTTAGAGCAAAGCTTTTATTTAAATGAATGTGAGGAAATGAACCTTGGAATATCTCCTCAAATAAACAGTAAGCTAATAAAATTTGGTTATTTTAAGAAGATATTTGTATTTCTTTAGTGTGCTAAGCAGTGCCTGACATACAGTAGGGTCTCAATTTGTATATAATGACTAAGTGAAAGAAAGTAGTAGCCCTTCCCAAGACCTTTCTAGTATTTTGTTAATGATTCAAACCTTAAAATACTTTCATATTCTTGAATTTTGATCCTATTGTTTATACCATTAATGTATAGAATACATTCCAGTATATTTTGTTTTATGTGTAATCTGAATGGAACATCAGGGGCCCAGTGCATAATGATTCTAATTTTGTTAAGCTGTATTTGCTCAATATTTCATTGAGATTTCCAGTAGGCAGGTAGTTGAAGGAAAGGTGGGTGGTCCAGGAGCCACTTGAGTTGTATGTAATATATACTTATAAACTGAGAAGAGAATAGCTTTGTTTGGATTTTAGGTGTACGCAATTGTCTGCCTATTTCTGACCATAAAGTCCATGAGCGTGACATGAGGACTATGACAACCTCATCTCAGTGAAATAGCATAACCATTTCTTCTGCCATAGAAGATGATGACCTGGGACTTACTGGATAACTGTGTTTCCCTTACAAATTGCCAAGTCCTTCAGGCTAAAGTCTGAAATGATGTGGATTGCTTATTTGTTGCATTCTAATGGAGGAAAATCTCTTGTTCTGCAAAACTTCATATTTTTCATGGTTTCTGAATTTAGAGAGTATGGATAGATAAAATAGATCAGACCCTGCAGAGAACAGTCTGATGGAATTTGGGGCAGGAAAAGGCCAAGCAACCATGACACCATTATTTGCAGTTTGATTTTTTCCTAATAAATGATGAAGAAGTAACCACCTTTATTTTCCAATTTATGTAAAGCCTAGAGGCATGTCAGTCCTGATAATGTAGTATTACCAGAAAAGGTAATGCTTTAGTTAACTATAAATTAGTCATTCAAATAATTTTAAGTGCTTTTTATGTGCTGAGCATTCTAGGTGCCAAGTGTATAGTTATAAGAAAAATTCATGCAATTAACCTAGTTTGTGGGGGAAAAAGCGGTAGATGTTAATAAGTTACACATTAAAATAAACATAATTATAAACTGTGAAAAAGCCAAAAAGGAAAAATACAAATAAGCATTATGAAGAGAATTTGGCCTAGTTGGAGGAACCAAGAGCTTCTGGAAAATTTTAGTAGGACTTTAATAGTTTTAAAGGGGGCTGTGTGGGTGAGTAGCATTTGAGGCAGAAGAAATGGCAGCTTCATTAGCCAACCAAGCAGGATTCTGCACTTCTTCTCTCCTGTTGAGCCAAGGGATGTAAGTTTACCTCCCTCATACAGGAGGTTGTGAAGTTCCAGCTGAGCTCTGCAAAGACAGTCTCCTTGCTGCTGTTAGTGTGAACGACTTATCTGCCTACGCTTTTTGGGAGTCAGGGCCCTTCAACTCTTGTGGTTTGGTTGATGAAAACCAGCTATTCATTTTGAACAGGCAGACTTTGTCCAATTAGGTCAAGGTCTGTAAATAATGTTTCATGCTGCTTGGAGAATGGTTAAAATTAAGTTAAAGAAAAAGAAAAAGCTGGGGGTGATATAACTTTAAAAGTTTGTCAAAATATGCATGAGTGTGATACATATATATTTCAACAATCTTTTGCTTATATTTCTTTGTGTGAAATTTTTTCCAGTGTCTGGTATAATCTGTAACCTGAGAGAGAGAGAGGATTGTAATCTTAAAATTTACTATTCTCAGAGTGGGTTATGTATCCTCTGGAGATATCCAAAAAGGTGCTGGAGTGGGGGAAATGAGATGATCTATTTGGGTTTTTCAGCTGTAATTCTGTGAAGAGAAAAAATGATCTTTCTAGTTCATTCACACTGCCTTGGGATAGGATTTGAGTATCTCTCAGTGGATTCCCCAATTGACTTCTCAAATAGTCTATCAGTTCTTGTGTACCAAGTTCCCTCTGTGATTAACATTTTTAAAGCATTGGTTTCCAATTTTTCCTTTGAACTAGGATAAAAATTAAAAACACTGACAATACCAAGAGCTGGCAAGCCATATGGAGCAAAGAGCTCTTGTACTGTTGGGAATATAAAAATTTCATAACTACATTAGTAAAAAAAAATTGGCAGTATTTTTTAATAAAGTCAAGTATACACTCCATTCCTAGTTATATACACAAGAGAAATAAAAACTTGTACACAGGTGTTCCTAAGTTTTACTTATAATAACATCAGAAATAAATTTTCATCTATGTGTGATTGATTAAAAAAAATTTTACCTATGTAGTAGAATACTACCTAATAATGAAATAATTACCAGCACATACAGCAATATAGATAAATCTCGACAGCATTATGTTGTCTGCAAGAAACATAATTAGGTTGCTTGAAGACCAGAGTTGAAGTGTTCTTGGTATCTATAGCACCTGGCATATTGCTAGGTATGAATAGAGGCTTAATGGAGGATGCTGTTTGGATTTATGGCTTACCACATACCTGATTATATGCTTTTACTATATACCTGATTATAGTGTAATCTTTATTTTATAACTTAGCACTGTTAATGCATTCAAAGTGTAAAGCAAACACCCACAACAGCCACTTGTCCCCTCCCATGATTATTTGGGTCTATAAAATCAAATTAGAAACATGCTAAGTTAAAAATAGTTTATTATTAGAATAAATTACCTACTGAGCATTTTGTCATTTTGGTTTTCATACCAAAAATTATACATATTCCATGCATGTAATATTAGGGAGGAAATTTAGGTTGTTAATATAAAAACGGTCACTTAGACATTTATGAGGGTTTGAGAAAATTCTTTATAGGTTGCTAGTGGAATGAAGGTAGTCAAATTTAATTGTCAGCAATCAGGCATAAGAAAGAAAATCCTTTTATCTACTTTCTAATTCAGGCTATTTCTCTTCTCAAAAGTTTATAAATATTAGAAGGGAGAGAAGGGAAGAATACAAGACTGATGGAATTTGGCCTTGATAAAAATGGTTTATTCAGTAGTGGTGAGTTGACATCTAAGCATTTTATCCAGGAAAAAAAAAATAAAGAAATTCACTGAAATCAGAGGTTTGTAAAGGTATTAGCAGCAAAGAAGAAATGCAAAACAAGCATAGTAATGACATATATTATTCTTTTTATAGAAGTGGTAAACATTGCTGGAAATATGAACTGTTTTAGAAAATTATATGGAAGAAAATAAGCTTTCATCTTGCATTTGGCACGGTTCTATAACATTTGCAAATATTCATATAAACCTTGAAATAATACTATGAAGTAGATACTATTACTATTCTCACTTTGTAGAGGAGGAAACTGAGCACAAGTGTGAATTCCTCAGATCTAGCGCTGACAATACCAAGAGCTGGCAAGCCACGTGGAGCAATGATCCAATGCCTAAGATCATCAGTTGTAACAAAACAGAAATTTGAACCCATGTAGTCAAGATTCTGGGTCCTGTTCCCTTAGCCACAGTTCCTGCTCTTCCCCTGTAGGCACAGGAGTTCTGTGAGAGAAGACTTCTCAGACCAGAGTCTTTGCTCAGCACCTCACACAGCTATAGCGATAATCAGGTCTGGGTGTGACTTTGGTCTCCTGAAGTTTGAAGCTTTGGTTGCTTTTGATTGGGTGGTGATTAATTTAACCAGGCTATTAAATCTACATATTAGGAGACAGTATTAGTGAATGTATTTGAGGCTTAGAAAACTCATTCCCCAGGGAGAGTCATGGTGTCTTCTGACAATGACCTGCCACACCTGGCCACATATGAACTTTTTTTCTTTAGGGTACCCAGGATTGAATCCATGGGCACTTAACCACTAAGCCACATATCCAGCCCTTTTTTATATTTTATTTAAAGACAGACTTGTTGAGTTGCTTAGGGCCTCACTAAGTTGCTGAGATTGGTTTTTGAACTCTCGATCCTCCTGCCTCAGCCTCCCAAGCTGTTGGGATTGCAGGCTTGCACCACTGTGCCTGTACATATAACTTTCTGTTCAGTTGTGTAGTAGAAAAAGTAAATGACTATTTTTTTTTTTAATTTTCCTTGTTCTAGAACTCTTCCTGTGAAAACTGGTATTAATAATATTTATCTTTTTAAAGCCTTGTGAATAGAAGTCTGACATCAGATAACTAGGCAGTTACCATATATCATCTCATTTCCTCCTCATGGGCCTTGGTGACTGTTTCTGCTTTACAGATGAAATCGCTGAGGCTTCCACTCAGTGAGTTCCCTGCCTGAACAAGGTGGCTGGAGAGCAGCAGAGCTGACCCACACCCAGGCCCCTCTCCCTCCAAAATATATACACTTTTCTTTTCTTTAACTAGGTATTAAACCTCAGGGGACTTTACCACTGAGCCACATTTCCAACCCTTTTAATTTTTTTATTTTGAGACAGGGCCTCACTAAGTTGCTTAGGGCTTCACCAAGTTGCTGAGGCTGGCTTTGAACTTGTGATCCTCCTGTCTCACCTACCCAAATCACTGGGATTACATCACCATGCCTGGTTAGTATACAGGCTTTGTGATATTTTTTCCAGGACAGGGCTAGATCTGAGGAACAGAAAGCTCACTTCCCTAAAGCAATGTGACCATATTTCTTGAGCAGCGAGTGTCCTCATCTGCAAGGATTCCAAGACTGTGCTGTGGGCCACCTCAGCTTTTCTAGTGGTTTAGCACGCCAACTGAGGTTTCTTTTTCCATTCTCTCATGTATGCATTCCAGTGCTAAAACCAGATGGAAACAAGGGAAAGCTCTTGACAGAGACTGGTGCCAAAACATTTCATTTAAAAAGGAGACTCCATCTGTGCGCTGTGCCTCCACACAGCCCGCTGTTCAGAGTAGGAGTCTCAGGGCTGACTCACCGTCTTCCTCTTCATGGGTTCTGACCAACTGCAAAGGCAGAGCCGGTGGTGGTTGGGGAGATATCAGACTTAGGCAGTGCTCCTGCTGGAATGTGGCTGACGAGGTACTAAGCACCTAGCACACATCCTGACAGCCGCTGGCCAAGAGGGTACTTACTGTGTGACACCTACAGGCCATTCTTTGTTTTGGGTGATTTTTTTTTTCCTTCCTGTTTTCTTTTTCTGGGACTGTTGTCCAGGCTGGCCTCAAACTCAGGATCCTCCAGCTGTAGCCCCTTAGTAGCAGGTTTACAGGTGTATGCCACCTTACCCTGCTCTTGAGTTTCTAAGTTAGTGTGATACTGGGAGTTTGAAATCGTCCTCTTGTTTACCAGTGGGTCACAGTCAGAGGCACCTGGGGATATTGAGTCCCTATGCTCCCTGTGTTCTTCCCCTGCTATTGCAGAACACAGATTTAGACATAAGACTGATTTATGGTAAAATACTGACTACTGGGACTGTCAGGACTTTGAGGCTGTTTTCTTATCTTTAAAACAGGAATAGTATCTATATCCCAAGGGTATTTTGAACTGAACTATACACGTCTATAAAATGCCTGATTCACAGAAGGTGCTCAGCTCTATGAGCAATGTTATTATCTTGTCACTAGTGGAACACCCACTGCCACACAAAGGTAATTCATCTGCAGTGGTTTACAAACACACTGATTTATATGTGACAGACACCTGTGACCCATTACCTGTGACACATCATCACACAGAGCCCAGGCTTGGTCTTGTGAGTTTGCTGCCTCCCATTCCATACTTCTTTGCTCTCTCCTTTTCATGTTTACTGCTGCTTCTTACCGTGTCCCATCCCTGACAGTAATCTTGAGGTTCTGCCGATCTCAGTTTCTAATTCAGGCTTCTCTTAATTCTCTTTGCTCCAAAATGTTTTCCCCTCCCAGTATCCTTGCAGGTGTTCAGTTCTGTTGTGGAGAGTTTGAGCCGGAAACTGCTGCCCTGGCCTCCTGAGTATTGCATGTTGCCAGGTATATCGGGCATGGAAGTGCTGAGTTCAGGCCTCTTTATCCAACTTCACGGGGAGTAAGAACTGGCTTAGTCAATCAGATTCCTGTCCCTGAAATGGGAGATGTTATTTTCCTACACCTATCTTTGCTGGATCAAAGGAAACATTAAAACAAAATAAAACAAAACATTCTCTGGGGTCAGTCCAGTGCACAGTTAAGCAAATAGCAGAAGTGGGAGAGGCCGACACAGATGCCTGTGGACCCAGCTTTCAGCCCAGCTCAGGTTCTTGTTTTTGTTTCCCCAACTCTTTCCTGTTACCCTTCCTCCATGTGTGCACGTGACTGTGTGTGTGTGTGTGTACTAGAATATGAGTGACATTTTTATTCCAGTTAGCCATGCGAAACCATATACAGAGTTTTCCAGAAGCAAGTACAAATAACCATGAGTGCAATGAAGTCATCAGGTTTTCCAGGACCCTTAAGAATAGACAGCCATTTGGTTGCTGCTCTGGGTGTGGACGTTCTTGCAGCTTCTCTCATCATCTCTGTCAGCACGTGGCCTGTCTGGGTTTGTCCATCAGCTTCCGTTTCCTGCCTAGATAGTCTGTCTAGAGGTAGGGCCTGTGAGGTAGATACCTCCCAGTCCCCAGGACCCTGAACACAGATCCCCTGAAGAACAGATGCACTGGGAGGGAACAGACATAATCCCACTCTTGTTGGGTCTTTGTGTCCCTATAAGGGGTGAGAAGGCTTGAACCCCAGCTCACTTTCTGGGGAGAGCTCTGGGCTGTGATCTCACTCCTTCACTTTGGATCTACCAGCTGGTACTTGATTTGGCCTTTTAAAAACTTACTGTCATTCACACTGTCCTGCTGCTGGGTGGTCTTCTAATTCCCTTAAAATTCATCAGATTACTGAGCAGGAGATTTTATTCTACCTAATGGTAGCCCAATTAGCAAGAAGAAGATGCAGAGTTCTCTGATGCACTCAGTAAATCTAAAATGAGCAATTTATAAATGCTTCCATTGTGGCCTACAGTAGGAAGCTGTTATCTCAAAATTTTGAAGTACCTAAGTGTTTTTCCTGAAGAAAGAGTTCATATTATAGAGGAATAAATGATCATTTAATGGCATTCAATACATCAAAACTTCCCCAAATGGTCTTTCCTCACAGTCATCGTTTGCAATTCTACATTGCCTTAAGGAGATCTTTCAAAGGAAAAATGGAAATTCCATTTTTTTTGTTTTAGTACTATCCTCTCTGAGAATATTAGTGCTATCTCTCCCACCCGACCTTTTCATACAAATGATTTTTCATCCAATATATGAGGATCCCATGCGGCTTAGGTTATAGACCTCATACAAGACTGCATTTTGATGTTTATATCAGTTTAACAAAGTGCATAGCTTTGAGAAGCCTAAAGGGACTTGGCAGGTGAATTTGAGATGGTGAGATTATACCTAGCCTTAATTCTTTGAGAACAAAGTTTCTATTTTCATAAAAGGAAGCATTGGAATTGAAAGCAGCCCTCCTCTACTTTCTGGCACATAAGCATCAGTTATAAAGGTTTTATCTCTGCTCAGAATTATTTCCCTCTTATGGATAGGTAAGAGTTGACTATGTTTTTGGATCCATGAATTTTTAAGCATATTTTCCCATATATATGTATACATTCTTTATTTTAAAAATGTAGAAAGTACTTCCAAGAAAATGAAAGGAAAGGAAAATCATGGCTTTGGATTACCAGGCTCCATGATTTTTAATGCTCCTTCCCCATTAGAGTATTCTAGGTTTAATTTTGTCCTCCTTTATTCATTAAACATGGTAATAATAATTTATTTTATATACTTTTTATGAAGATATTTTAATGGTTTCTTGAGTACTGTCAAATATTTAGCCATTTATCTATTGCTTGATTTTTTTCCAGCTTTTTTTCCACATGAAATAATGAACTTGGTCTTACTTTTTTTTTTCTAACAAAACTTTCTTATAGAGGAATAAACTAAGGAGCACATGGATAATTCATTAGAAGAAACATCTACACTGCCAGAGTACTAGGGTGAGACTGGAACCTTAGTCCTCTGTGCTTTCTTGGTGTTCTGCCATGGACCAAAATGAGTATTTCAAAATCTTAAGTCTGCCAGAATCCCTTAGAAGTAAAGTATTCTATCACACTCTGTGTGTTTAACAACCAGTTGGCAATTCCCATGGTATTTTATATTGTTCTACACCATGTTCTCTTTGGTATGCATTTGATGCCTGCTCCCTTTATCTCATGCCATTCTTTGATTTTCATGCACATTTGCAGGTGTATGTAAGTGTGCTGTGCATGTGTGGTGGTATCTGTTTTGGCAGAGAAAGAGAAGAATGTGTCTTCCCTAGAGTTAGCCTCAACATGCCTCAGAAAAGGTAGTGCTTTACCTCACCTTCCTGGTCTGGTTCAGCTATGAGCTCATTAGACATCTTCTGCTGTATCATTAGATGGAGTTTGGGGGAAGTGGTAAATGTCGGCCAAACATATTCATGCTTTTTTCCTAGGTCAGTACATTTAATTAATGATTCACATTTAATATGATATCAGATCCGCTATCTGAACCTTTTTTTTTTCCAAATCAAGATTTTTATGTGTAGAAGAATCCATAGTCATTCTCAAAGCTAACAGCAATATTTATATGAAAAATAAAGCTCCCAAAGATTGAGCAGCTTGCTCAACATCATAGAACCACTATAGTCAGGCAAAAGAAGAAAAAAGTGTGTTTTTATTTTCCTGCCAACTTGGTTTCTGACTCTGGTTAACTCTGGTTAGGTGAGGAAGAGTTAGGTTAGTAGCTCAGGTGAGTTTATTTCTCTGTAACATTCCTTCTCATACCAGCATGCAGCAGCAGTGTGTACTTCTTTGCTTGGGAAGACCCTGTTGGTTGCTGTTCCAAGCTGTCTCTTGAAAGGTTTAATTATTATAAGGATATGAGTTTAGCCATAGAGGCCAGGTGTGAGGGCCTATCCCTCTTCTTATTGCTTTCTCTTAGACTTAGGGATGCATGAAGTGGGATTTATCCAGTTTTAGAGGGAAAGACAAAAATGATGTGGTTATACTACCTCCCTGATCCACTGGGTTAAAGGAAGAAAACATTACAACTTCAATTTAAAATTTAAAATGTAATTAAAATTTTTTAAATTAGTTTTAATTAGTTATACATGCTAGTAGAATGCATTATGATACATCATACATAATGGTGTATAATTTCTCATTTTTCTGGTTGTACATGATGCAGAATACTACCGGTTGTGTAGTCATACATGTACATAGGGTAATATTGTCTGATTCATCCTACTATCATTCCTATTCCCATATCCCCTCCCCTCCCTTCATTCCCCTCTACCTAATATAAAGTAACTTTATTCTTCCCTAGCATCCCCCCACCCTTATTGTGAGTTAACATCCACATATTAGAGAAAACATTCTTTCTTTAGTTTTTTGGAATTGGCTTATTTCACTTAATATGATACTTTACAGCTCCATCCATTTACCAGTAAATGACATAATTTCATTCTTTTATAAGGCTGAGTAATATTTCATATGTGTTTTATAATCAGCGTAATGTATTAGAACACTAAGCCATGCATGTAATTTATAAACATGTAATTTATAAACATGAATATTGGAGATTAGTACTCAAACTTTTTAAATGAGGAAAAAGTTTGAGTACTAATGCACAGTCAAAATTAATAGAGATCCCTGGAATAGAACCTAGAGAAGTGAAAGTCTTTGCCAGAGTACTAATAACTTTCAGCCAGTGGATAGTAATTGACTAGTAAAATCTCTGGCTTACAAGTCAGTTGCCACCTATAATATATCCCAGTGGCTTTGGAGGCTGAGGCAGGAGGATTGCAAGTTCAAAACCAGCTTCAGCAACTAGTGAGGCCCTAAACAACTTAATGAAACTCCCATCTCAAAATTTAAAAAGTAAAATAAAAAGGGCTGGGAATGTGGCTCAGTGGTTAAGTGCTCCTGGGTTCAATCCCTGGTACCAATAAAATAAAATTTAAAAATGCAGTTGCAATGAACATATAACTGCCCCTGGAATTGGCCTCAATTCTACTCCCTGCCTCAAAGCCTTCCCCCAAACCCCATGGCTTTCTGGAAGGTGGAGAGCCAGCTGCTTGTGGGCTAGGTATCCTAATACAGGTGAGGGGCCTGTCCCAGTGCTTAGCATTTAGTAGTTGCAACTGATTTGTCAATTGCTATACTTTATATCTCTCTATTCAAGGCTTGTCTCCTCTCCTTTTGGAGCCTGAAATGTGGCTGGGACAGTCATTTGTTCCATTTCTAATTTTAGGTTTGACTTGGACTGCATGTAAACATCGGTGACTTTGCTTAGTACCCATCATCAGGCCGGGCCTCATTTATTTAGTTCTGAAGCTTAGTCTTTTGTACTGTTTAAGAAAGGGAAACCTACATTTTCGTTTTGGACCTGACATTTATTGATTCATCCAGGGGAGCCTCATTCTTGCTGATACAGTAAAGTCCTTGGTTCCTGCATGAGCAGTTCTGTTTGAGTTAGTGCCTTTCCTTTCTGTACATAGTTATTTCTCTTCATTGGTCAGTTGTTATACTTTTATGTATGGACTTGGTAGACCACTTGCTTACAGTACTGCTATGCCAACCTGTTTCAGGAAGGAAATAATTTGAATTTAAATTCAAATAAAGTTGGTCCCTGTATGCATGAGGGATATGGTCCAAGATGCCTTATTGATGCCTGAAAGGGGATAGTACTGAACCCGTACATATTAAAATTTAATTTATAACTTAGGCACAGTAAGAGATTCATATCAATGATGAATAATAATTAGAACAATTATAACAACAAGTTATTTAATACCTATAAATCATGTAATTCTGGAATTACCATTTAGTATTTTCAGACTTCAGATATCCAACCATAAATAAATGAAACCAAGTGAAGCTAAAATGTAGATGAGGGGAGACTGCTGTGCTGTCTCCAAAAGACATTCAAATACCACAACTTACATAAAGACAGACAAAAGTCACGATATTCCCTTTTCCATGGAAATTGAAGCTGCTAAAAATATTCTCCCCCTTTTTATTCAGAAATAATATGGCTCTGAGATTGAACTTGGTTTCTAATTATCTATTTCAGAGGTGGAAAGAGGGACTACCCTCTCATGCCTGTCTGTCTTCTCACTCTAGGTGACCTCGCCAACCCCCGCCAGCTATGGATACCCTCTGCTCGCCAAGGCACTCCACCTACCATCATGGCCAAACACTGTCCCCTCACTAGGAAAGCCCTCTTTTTCTTTCCTCTCCAACAATCTTCAAAAGAATTCCTCAGAGTGACTGATCTGAGATGATATTAAAGAAATAATAATTTACAAAAACTCTTCAAAGCCTGATGTGTCATTTGAACATCTGTGCTAGGGGATGTGTACTTGGAGGAAGTGTCAGCCCCTATAAAACCAGTGGTGGTGGTAACGCTGAGAGCATTTATTGTACAACGGTCATCACCCATTTTGTGCCCTCCCAGATAAGTATATCTGGGGTTGGCATACACATTATAGCAAATGTCTGGATTTCCTGTTTTGATCATTGTTCTTTGTGTTGATTTCCTTATGAATCTGTTAGATAGATTTACGTGCTCATCATTGATACTTAAGAACTCCTGCTTGAAACCACTTTGAATGGTGCTATTTTTTTAAACCTGGAATTTAAGAGAATAGCTTATTAAATGGACTTTGATTCCATTTAATTTGACATCTGATTGTTTTTGTACTTTAATAAAGAGTGTTGCTGAAAAAAATGCATTTCTCACTTTCATAAATTGATTTACTAACACCAAGGGCACTTAACATTATAAATAATCCTTCACTATTAAAATATATGTGGTTTTTTAAAAAATCACAATGTAAGCCAGCCTCCCAGATAAAAGGCTTTAAGGTAGGAATCTTATTGCCAAGACTTTTCAATATAATATTTCAAACTCTTTTCCCTCTAAAATCTGATTTTATTTTCAGCTACATTATAGTGCTATGAATGTTGAGGTCAAAGGAAGCAAGGTACCTTCTACCCCATAAAATGAGCTTTTTAAATCTGTACTGGAAATAACTTGTAGGTCACAAGCAAGGGGAGAGTTTTGTAGGAATGAGTTTAAATTTCCCTGTGACTAACTATTGCCTAGAGGGAGGAACAGAATGATGGTACTTAAAACCTTTCAAGAATACAGCACCTGGTGTTACACAATGTAGTTAGCATTATAAATACTTCAGTCTATTCAGTATTAAAAATGAGATTTGGCTTGAAATAATTTACTTAGATTTATGATTTGGATTACTGTTTTTAACGTAAGTATATCGAATCCAATTAGAATTTTCAAGTTTTGTTTTTATGAATGATAAAACATCATTTTCCTAAGGTTTGAATGTCTTGACAAACTGTTTTGAAACACTTTTTGTACACTGGCAAATCAGGTGTGCTATATTGGTGCAGAAGCCCCTTCTGATGTGAGGCCCTATTTTGTCATCGTGGGGTACCAAGTGGGGGAAATCTTTGGCCCAGTAATGGCTCTCAGGTAATAGTTCTGTGTGCACATTCTGTATGTCTTCAATTTTTAGGCTTAAGGTAACTCAGCAGAAGTACTTTTGTGTAAGAGCAAAAGCTTTGGAGAGAGAAAAACATGGATGTGGATCCCAATTCTGTTTCTACTATATGTGTGATCTGTGTAGCCCACAGATAGTCACTTGGCCTTTTCAAGCCACAATTTCCACTTACATAAAATGCTGTTTTAAAATTGCTATCTTGGAGAACTATTTCAAGGGCTTAAAAGAATTGTATCAGAAAGGATGTACATAAACTGCCTTGTTGGCTCCAGAATAAAACAAATGCTTATTAATTCATGGTAGTTTCTTCATCATCCTCATGAAGCATTTGATAGCATTCTTCTCTTGGTGGTAGTCCCCAGTCTGTCAGAGAGGGAAAAGGCAAGAGAGTATTTTGGCCACTGTACAGTCCATCAAACAGAAACCCAAATCTGTCAGGGTACCAAAGAGGGTTTCTAGTCCTAGGAGCTGGGCATATATGAGGCTCCTAATCACACTTTTGTCTCTGCCATGTTGGCCTAGACTTAGGCCATGTCTATGTTCTGAAGATGGAAATTATTCAGCTTTCCTGAGGAGTGAATCAGTGACAAACTGGTGGAGTTTTAATTTAAAGCAGAGCCGGGTGCTTACGGATGTTACTAGTTATGTTGGAAGGTTGTGTGTGCTGAGAGAGCGAGACTAGAGTCCCACGTGGCTCTGCTCACATCTCAGCCATGGACTGTGCCTTACCTCCTGAACTGCTTTCCCTACCTTAGTATGAAGCCAGTCAGACTCTTGGGTTTAGTGTGGAAGCTAAAGGAGGCCATCAGCACTTTGCTGATGGTTTGGGTTTGAAGTCACTGTCAGTCAGTGTTTCAGAAACAAAACAACCATAGAAATGCCTGCCTTGTTATTGAGTATATTTTTGTCTTCTTCCTTTAAAAGATGATATACCGTCACTTCTTGCTTATAAAATGTCTTTGTGGAATGGTGAGTGGTAGGTGCCTGTGGCAGTGGGCAGCTTCCACCAGTGTATACACAGGATTATTAGGCCTACGCCAGTCTCCAAAGAGCTTGAGTTCCTTATAGTTTGATAACATGCTTTGGGGATATAAAAGAAACTTCTGAAAACAAATTTTTGGTTTATCATTTTATTTTCTCCAAGTTCTTCTTTATGTAAGCTAATGCCAGGCATTTGGATTTTCTTCTAACATTAAAAGCTTCACAAGGCAGAACCTTCATCTGAGGGCTTACCCTATAGCGTCTAAGCCATGTCCCTGACTGGATACCCATCCCTGCATTGCCTTAATCAGTGGTGAAGCCTTCTGCAGTGGGTATACCTGCTTCTGTAACTTGGTGTTGAATTCCTGACAGAGGGCCTATTTTTTTTCTGTGGAACTCCAGTCTATTCAAAGGTGCAGTGATATTTTCCCCTTTAATTCCATTTACCCACATACCACATACATAGTAGGCAATGTTGTCTTCATGTTCCACTACCCAGTTGTCTGCCAGTTGATCATTTAGCTCTCTTGTGCTTTGGTTATGTGTGGGGATCAGTAGTCAGTAGCTGTGCCCTGCAATAGGGAAAAGAGTTGGGGCTTCTGGGTCAAACAGACTTGGATTAGAATCTTACATGGACATAAGATATGTGATCTTGGGCAAGTTACTTCTCCTCTTTCTGTACTGGTTTCCTCAGCTCTGAAGCTCATTGTTTGGTGTGGTGGTAAAGATGAGAAGTGACCTAGGTGACTCATCTGGCTTATTTCATGGTACATAGGCACTGTTGAAGAGAAGCTACCCTCTTTTTTGGGGGGGGGTACGGGGATTGAACTCAGGGGCACTTGACCACTGAGCCACATTCAGCCCTATTTTGTATTTTATTTAGAGACAGGGTCTCACTGAATTGCTTAGAGCCTTGCTAAATTGCTGAGGTTGGCTTTGAACTCAAAATTCCTCCTGCCTCAGCCTCTCAAGCTGCTGGGGTTACAGGCATGTGCTACTGTGCCCAGCTAGAAGCTGTCACTCTTGTGGCTGTCTGCCCAGTTGGTTCAATGCCCTGGCACTGGTCTCTATGGAGAGCTTGCTGAGGGAAGCAGGCCCTATCCCTAACCACCCATAGGCTGAAACACTCTGTGCCCCGAGGGCACCTTCACCTTCTCCCCACAGCTGCCCACGGCTCATCACTGGCCTTATGCTCAGGGTAGTTTCACTGAGGGCTTTAGCTACAACCTTACTTTGCCACTTGAGTTTGAATATCCCTAATCATTGCTGGTGAGGCAATTCCCTGCCACCAGTTCACCCTGCAGTGATGCCTAGAGCACACAGTGGGCAGGGCATTTACATTTCAGGCTCTCTGTCCTTTCCAGCAAGGAGAGCAGACAGGACCCCATGGGCCAGACCAAAAAAGATGAGCTCTTTTGAGCTGTCTCCTTCCATACAGAGTGAAGATGAAGAAGCTGCAGCAGGTTAGGGGCTCAATGGCAATGAAGTGGAGGACTGAGGTGAGAGGCTTGTGTATGCTTAGGCAGGAGACGTGGGTCTGCCTGCTCAAGTGGACAGCCTGTAAGAAGGTGGTCACTTTAACATCTGTCTACATCACATCCCACTGGCACTTTGGCTCTTTGAGAGGTGGTGACCCTCTCAGGCATCCTCCCTAAGGAAGTTACTCTCTTCCTGCTATGTTCCACATAATTTCTACAGTCCAATAGCTGAGGAATGAAGACCTTACAGATGAGAATAAGAGTAAAAATTGCCAATGTTAATTGAACACCTCTTATATGCCAGTAACTGAACTAAGCAGCTTACATGCACGATCTCATTTAATCTTGATATAGATCCTCCCAGAGAGGCATGTATGCTTATTACCCCCTTTCTTCATGAGGAAAGACTAGTAGGGAGGCTCATTAACTTGCCTAGTGTCAGACAACCACTAAATATAGGAGAGGGATTAAAACCAGATCTTTCTGGTCTCTAAAACCTTAACTCTGTGCTATGGAAACAGGAGCTTCCTAAAGCTACTTCATCCTCTGTTAGGTTATGTCCTGCTCCTCAGAAAATCATCCTCTGTCAACAGGAGCTGATTTATCTCGGCATCACTGTGGTACTGCCTTAGAGAACCTTGCTTTACAGGGAAGATGGTCTGTGTCCTCCCTGGTGCTGGGTTGTGGTGGGATCCAGACTCCTTGCCTCTTCTCACTAGCTCTTGCTGCCTGTCCCATATCCATGTGTTATAGTTTAGATATGAGATGTCCTCCAGAAGCTCATGTGTGAAATAATACAAGAAGGTTTAGAGGAGAAATGATTGGGTTATGAGAGCCTTAACCCAATCAGTTAATTAATCTCCTGATGGGGATTAACTGAGTGGTAACTAAAGGTGGGTAGGGTGTGGCTGGGGGAGGTGGATCATTGGCAGCATGGCTTTGGGGGTATATATTTTGTATCTGTAGAGTGGAAAATCTCTCTCTCTCTCTCTCTCTCTCTCTCTCTCTCTCTCTCCCCCCCTCTCTCTTCTTCCTGATCATCATGTGAGCCGCTTCCCTCAGCCACATTCTTCTGCCATGATGTTCTGCCTCACCTCAAGCCCCAAGGAATGGAGCCAGCTGTCTATGGACTGAAACCTCTGAAACCATGAGCCCCTAAATAAACTTTTCCTCCCCTGAAATTGTTCTGGGTGGGTATTCTAGTGCCAGCAGTGAAAAAAGCTGACTAAAACACCATGTTTGTACTAAGCTCAGCGCACATACCCATCTGTGCTGCTGTGCCTGCTGCTCAGGGTTGTTCTCTTGCAAGCTGGGTAGACAGAGTGAAGGTTACTTTATGGAGGTGGAAGTGAGTATTTACACCACATAAGGCAGCAAAGAATGTAGCACCTATTCCTTAATTCCTGCTGTGCTACCTCAAGAGACTTTTCTTTGAAAAACATTTTTTTTTTTAAAGTAGATTCTCACTGTGTTGCCCAGGCTAGTCTCAAACATCTGGGATCCAGCAAGTCTCCTGCATCATCCTGCTGAGTAGCTGGGACTGTAGGCATGCACCACTGTGGCAACAGAGCCTTCTTTTTAACAGTATCTACAGCTCTGCTTAATTGAGTTATCTTTTCCCCTTCAGTCAGCTTTCTGTTCCACCATGCAGAGCAATTCATGACTTCTTAAGTGCCCCCCCCACACTCTTTGCTTATCCTAATCTATTTTAACATGGGGCACAAAAGAAATAAAGCAACCCTAGTCGTTAGGACCACCCTTTTTAGAAAGCAGTTAGGGTTTGAAACAAGTTTATTCGTCCTGTTTTTACCTTAGTTAAGAATCTGTGATCCTTTTTCATGCCTAGGGTTAGTAACCCTGAAACATGCCAAAGATGATAGATGAGTCTGTTTTCCTTGGAAAAGTACTGGCCATTTTCATCTCCAAGAGCCAGTGACCAACTCCCTGTTCTCTTTCTTCCTATAAATTAGTGACCCTTACAGGGATCGCAGCCCATCCTGGGAGCTCATTCTCTTCTTCCAACCCTCTTCACTGTCACCTCCACAAAGGTGGAGTGACAGCAAATAATATTCCAGGTGTGCTGCATACTTTTTTGCCCTTGGTCCCATCTATGTTCATTTTGAAGGAGATGCTGACCTCGGCTATTAGTATCAACAGTTCAAAACTTTGGACAAAATAAGCATGATCAATTATTTTCATGGAATTTCAAGGGGAAGAGCGACATAAGTGATGAAATATAAAGTGCTGAATTGATTTCCATGAAGGAAAACAGACCAGAAGAACGTGATGTTGTCAGTAGAAAGTGAGTGATCAATTGGGATATGAAGGTTGAAAATGAGTTGCAAGGGGTACTGGGAAGGGTTGGAGCCGCAGGAAGGTGTATCCCAGGTGGAGCCACAAGCGAAGCTTGACAGGTTGAGATCACGAAGAATACACAGTGGACAAAGAGGAAGTGATGGACGCTGTGGGAGGTGATGTCACCCCCCCCCCCCAGTTACGTTCACATCCTTGTCCCAAGAACCTGTGATTTTTATAATTTTTTGAAAAGTGACTTTTGCAGATATAGTTAAGGATTTTGAAATAAAAGGTTTTTCAGGGCTGGATCATCAGGGCTTTAAATGCCATCACGTGTTTTTATAATAGAAGGGCAAAGGGAGAGGAGATGCGCACACAGAGATGTGAAGTTGAAGGCAGAGGCTGGGGTGATGTAGCCACAGGTCAGTGAGTGTTGGCAGTTGTCAGAAGCTGGAAGGGCAAGGAACAAATTCCCTGCTAGAGCCTCTGGAGGGAGTATGGCCTGCTGACACCTCGGTTTTTGACTTCTGCCCTCCGAGACTGTGAGAAAACAAACTTCTTTTAAGCCACCCAGTCTGTGGTACTTTGTTCTAGCAGCCACAGGCTGCTTCCTACTCTGGGCCCTACATTACCAATGCCCAGGATTTTGACATTCATACCAGGTCCATTCCTTTACGCACCATGGAAGGCTGTGAGAGGCACAGAAGATGGTATTCCCATCCTCCTGCTCTCCACCACAAATGCAACAGAAATTTAAGCAGGAATATGTCTGTGTACTAAGCATTTGCATATGCTCATAATGCCTGGAGAAGGACTGTGTCCTGGGGCATCTCCTTATTCTCAGAACTTCCCAATGTGGTTTCCTTCTCTGGGCTGGAATGCCCTTTGGTCAAATCTTTTTCAATTTTGCGTGTTGGAAAACATTTACTGACAGCATTAAACAAACCAAGAGGGAAAACAGAACTATTTTTTCTCCTGTGCTTAGTGAAATAAGGTATTTATCTGCTACTTAGTGTATTATTTTTTCCATAAATAACAATAGTTTAAAATCTTTCAATCCAGAATTTTTGTTCTGATGATAGTTTTAATTGTGGAGTTGGAATTAAATTTTCATGATTTAAAGCATTAAATACTGGTTGCAAAGCATGAAAAATTATAATCCTGTCACTTCAAAAATGTGGTTTGATCTAGAAGAACTTAAAAGAGAAATATGAAATGATATGTTGAATTAACAGTCTTCAGGTTTTTTCTTTGGGCAAAATATTAGCATTGAATTTTATGGAGGTTTAGAGGGAAATCTATGCTATTAGTAGGTGAATATATGCTTAAGTATGTACATGGTGACATAAAATTATTTATGTGTGTTTATTTAAATAGGCCCCTTCAAACTCTACAAGCCTGAAATAAGCTTATTGTTTGTTTTGGTGGGATTTTCTAAGTGATTATTTTAAAATCTTTTTTATTAAAAATTGCAAATGTGCAATGGTAGAATGTAGCATGATGAATGCCATGTACTTTCCTGTTCTTTCTCTGGTTAACTCTACTGGCCAGGCACATTGCATTTATTTTCCATCCACTTTCCAACACTGGATTTTTTTGGTCTAAATCATATTACTTTATTTTTTATATTTCCATCTGTATTTAAAAGACAAAACTTTAAAAATACTGTTAAAATACCAACATCTAATTCCTTGATGACATATACTAAATCAGTGTTAAACTTTCCAAACTTCCCCCATATGTCTCATGTGTATAAATTCAAAAGAAGTATAAAAAGTTTTTTTCCAGATAAAGTGTATTTTATTTCCAAAGAATGAAACCCACTTAATAACAGCCAAGAATTAAGATATAGAAAATAAGTTATGGCCCCATCAATCTGGCAATTAGACAAAAAGAAATAGAAAAATATATATTTCTATCAGATAATGACAAAATATTTTAAAGATGGGTGAGAAAAAATTGCAGAGTAAAGCAATGTGATATAATAGATAATGAACACTTAGGGCTATATAAGAGAATATGTTTTTCAAATCAAATTCCACTAAAAAACTTGCATATCTAGAAAAATTCAACATGTCCTAATCTGGAGGATAAAGATACACAAAATATCCACCGGTTTCACATCTACAGATTCAATCTGAGGTTGAAAATGTTCAGGCAAAAAAATTACATCTGTATTAAGCATGTAGAGTTTTTTTTCCATGTCATTATCATTCCCTGAACAATACACTATCACAACTATTTATATGGCATTTACATTATATTAGGTAATATTAGTAATATATAGATGATTTGAAATAGAATGTACATGAATTATATGCAAATAATGTGCCATTTTATATTAGGGACTTGAGCATTCCTGGATTTTGGTATCATCAGGGGGTCCTGAAACTAATCCTCTGATGATACTGAGGGAAACTGTACCCAGTCAATGTATATTGACAAAGGATACCATTATTTCGATTTCTAGCACCATACTTTAAATTTGCTTGTTCATGAACTTTCCATAATGGAATCCTAGATATATATGATGTAGTGCTTGTCTTCTTTCTCTCAGCTTTGTTTACGAGATTCATTCACCCATGATGTTGCATATTGCTATTGTTTATCATTCTCATTGCAGAATGGGATTCCATTGTAAAAAGGTAACTGATTTCATTCCAATGTTGATTGACACTTACACTTTTTCTAGGGTTTAGTCATTACAAAGAGTTCTGCTATGAACATTCTGGGACATACATGTCTTTTGGTGATTATACCTACATATTTCTGTTAGGTCTATGTTAGGAATGGAATAGTTAAGGTTGAAGAGTATGTGCCTGTCTCTTCAGCTTCAGTATATGCTACCAAACAGATTTCCAAAAGGTGGTACCAATTTTCTGTCTTACCAGCATTGTATGGAGTGCCAGGGCTCCACACATGTGGCCATTTGTGATTTAAAATTTAGTAGGTAGGGTTGCGGAATGAATATTTGCAATTGAAATTTGACAGTTGTTACTCTATTAATATGAAATGCTAGTGAAAATATTTGGGCCAGACTAAAGGCAATTTTCTCATTCATTTTATATCTGAGAAATATTTATAAACTATCTGCCTCTGTTAGTAACTATCTTCTGTGTGCACCTGTCTCTCACCATGAAGAATATTGCAATGGTTTACCCTGACTCCCATGGGAAGAACTCTTAGCCATCTAGAGCATCACTGTTAAGGTGCCTCCTTTCTTTTCAAGGCCAATTAATGTTTAACTCAAGTACCCACTCTCTATCTCTTTAGTTGTCTTTGGTATTCTTCCATGAAAACCTCTTTAGTTTCTGTGTGTCCGAGAAACTATGAAGACTAAAGAAAACTTTAAACATTTGAAGAGATAATCGTTGCTCAAATTAGAGAAAAAGCTTACCTCTAACCCATGCATTTTACACGCCTTTTAGTGTTTTTAAATATAATATATTAGATAATAAAATGATGCCATTGTGTGATGAGATATGTAGCTGTAACCAGCTTTTTTTGAAGGATAAAATACCTTTACCCTAATCATGCTTACTCTAGTCTCTTTCCTGTTGAATTTAGTCCCAGTTAAGTTGGATTCATGCCTCTTCCCTCAACATTACTTTTATTCTTTCTTCATCTTTCCTGTGTGCCCTCCAGTCCCCCACTGATCTCATCAGCTGTAGACACCGAGTGTCAAAACATGCACCAAGAAACTGGGATCCTTTTAGATGACTGCTAGATCTTATTCTCCATTTCATAGTGTGGAATACGATTCTGTAAAATGGGAAAAACCCCACTCCTTTAGTATGTGTGTTGTTTAGATGTAATTAATAACCAACCACACTAGCTCTTTCTTAATTCGATATGACAAATCGGTGATTCTTTTTGTTTTATTATACTCTGAGACAAGATAGTCTCCTTTCCTCTAACACCTGCTGTTAATTTTTGACACTTGTTAAGGATAAGTGCTATAGTTTATTGGCTTTGCATTAATCCAAGAGAGCCCTTATGAAGGTATTAGGTTAAAAATCAGTAAAGATGTTGTCTCCTGTTTCTAATCAATAAAGTTCTCACTTGGTTTTTCCATTTCAAGAGACTTCCTGTTATCGTTTAGATGTCGTGTGCCCCAAAAGCTTACATGTGAGACAATGCAAGAGGGTTTGGAGAATAAATGATTGGATTATAGTTTCAACCTAATCAGTGAATTGATCCCTGATGGGATTAATTGAGTGGTGACTGGAGGCGGGGGGTGTGTCGCTGGAGGAAGTGGTTCATTGGTGGTATAGCTATGGGGTGTATATTTTTGTATCTAGAGAGTGGAGTCTCTCTTTTTTTTTTCGATTTTTAAAATTTGTTTTAATTAGTTATACATGACAGTAAAATGCATTTATGCACTTTGATATATCATACATTGATGGGATATAATTTCTCATTTTTCTCTGTGTACATGTTGCAGAATCATATTGGTCATGTAGTCACATATATACATACAGTAATAATGTCTGTTTCATTCTACTGTCTTTCCTATCCCCACATCCCCTCCCCTCCCATCACTTCCTTCTACCTAATCTAAGGTAACTCTATTCTTCCCTAATGCCCCCGACCTTATTGTGGATTAGCATCTGCATATTAGAGAAAAACATTCTGCGTTTGGTTTTGTGGGATTGGCTTATTTCGCTTAGCATGATATTCTCTAACTCCAGCCATTTACTGGCAAATGCCATAATTTTATTCTTTTTAAATCTGAGTAATAGTTCATTGAGTATATATATCACATTTTCTTATCCATTCATCTATTAAGAGACACCTAGGTTGGTTCCATAGTCTAGCTATTATGAATTGAGCTGCTAAAAACATTGAGGTGGCTGTGTCACTATAATATGCTATGTTTATCAGGGATATTGGTCTGAGGTTTTCTTTCTTGACGTGTCTTTATCTTGTTTTGGTTTCAGGGTGATATTAGCCCATAGAATGAGTTTGGAAGGGTTCCCTCCTTTTCTATTTCTTGGAATACTTTGAGGAGTATTGGTGTTAATTCTTCCTTGAAAGTCTTGTAGAACTCAGCTGAGAATCCATCTTGTCCTGGGCTTTTCTTGATTGTTTATAGGCTTTTGATGGCATTTTCTTTTTCATTACTTGAAATTGATCTGTTGAAATCATGTAAGACTTCCTCATTCAGTTTGGGTAGGTCATATGTCTCTAGAAATTTGTTGATGTCTGATATTTTCTATTTTATTAGAGTATAAATTTTCAAAATAGTTTCTAATTATCTTCCGTATTTCAGACGTGTCAATTGTGATATTTCCTTCTTGTATTTTAGTAATTTGAGTTTTCTCTCAAAAATATGGAATGCTTCACAAATTTGCATGTCATCCTTGCACAGGGCCATACTAATCTTCTCTGTATCATTCCAATTTTAGTATGTGTGCTGCCAAAGTGAGCACTCTCTCTGCTTTCTGATCATCATGTGGCTGCTTCTCTTTGCCACACTCTTCCACCATGATGGTCTGCCTCACTTCGAGCCCCAAGGAATGGAGCCAGCCTTCTGTGGACTAAGACCTCCGAAATCACAAGCCCCCAAATAAACTTTTCTTCCCTAAAATTGTTCTGGTCAGATATTTTGTCATAACAGTGAAAAAACTGACTGAAATACTTCCCTAAGCTCAGAAAATCACATATGTGAGTTTAATGTCAGGTGGTCCCTTTTGGACTGGGACCAGAGACTGTTTCTGAGTGTGACACCCCCATACCACAGGGCTACTGAATGCTGCCTTACAGCCTGAGCTTCTGGCACTTTCCAGAGATTCTTTGCGTCAAGTATCAGATCCCTGGTCTTTGAAAGGTAGGTGAAAAATAAGGTCAAGGCCTTTCATAGCAGTATTATGTGCCTTGGAGGTTCTTTAGGTCCAGGTGCTAAGTAATGCCAGTGTCTAGGAATTTCAACAAAGCCCTTACCTTTTTTTTTTTTTTTTTGGTACCAGGGATTGAACCCACATTACCATCCCTTTTTAATATGTATTTTTAAATTTAGAGACAGGGTCTCACTAAGTTGCCAAGGCTGGTTTTGAACTTAGGATCCTCCTGCCTCAGATTCCCAAGCCATGGGATTACAGGTGCATGTGCCATGGTGCCTGGCTAAAGACCTTACTTTTTAACAGTCTCCACTATGAGTTGAAAAATGAATCTTTCCAGGCACACTGACACATCTCTTTAGTCTCAGTGACTTGGGAGGCTGAGACAGGATGATCACAAGTTCAAGGCCAGCCTCAGCAATTTAGCAATACTCTATCTCAAAGAAAAAAAAAGAAAAAGAAAAAAAATTGGGATGTAGATCAGTGGTAAAGGGCCTCTGGGTTCAATCCCTAGTACCAAAAACAAACACTTTATAAATGTTATGGCTATTTCAAAGAGTGACTCCTTTATAGGTATTTTGCTTTCTCCACAGAGAATTAGGATCTGACACATTTTCTCACTCTAATTTTCATGGGTATAGTTCTTGGTGCTACCCAAGTGAATTCTAGGACAAAGTTGATTTCATATGGAAATTTAATTTTTGTATTAATGTTTGTTTTCATATTAGAAACTAATCTGCTTAAGAAGCCATTTATTAGTAGTGAAAATCTGAGTGATCTTCTTGAATGCAGATCTGTGAACAAGTTGCTACTTCTGAGTATGGATTCTTAAAAACTAAAAGTACATCTTGAGAAGGGGCATGGGTGAAAAGGTGTTTTCTTAGACTGGAATTGGTGATGGAAGATGTGTGGATTTGGCCTCTTTTTTGGCATTAAACTCTATAATATTTTACATTCTTATCCAATCAGTGCCTATTAATCATTCAGTTGAACTCCCATTCCCCAGCCTTTGCAGTCAGTTTCCCCCAGATGTAAAGAATGCTCAGTGTATGAGAATGGAAGTGTTGTTTGTAGAAATGTCTCTTTTGTGTGGCTAATGTGTGAATGATGGTCTTCTTCCCATTCTGGGCTTCCTCCACTGTCATTGGCTGTGACTCTTCTTGCTGGTAATTGGTCTTTGCCTGTCATCTTGGGAATATGTATGCTATGCCTCCTGGCATTCTGTTGGAATTGTTCTGGATTTTCTCATTGACTTCTCCATTGCTGTCTCTGTCACCACATTGTGCTCCTTGGTCCTTGTTTTCTTCAAAAAGCCATCTGTGTCCCCTTCTGTGGGCTGTTCCCATTGTGGCTGTCAGTGCTGTTTGAGCATAAGCCACAGCTTTTATTCTAACCAGTTTGGTCCCAGCAAAGCAGAAAACTGCAAATCACATATGGATCTCTTTATTAGTATTATTTCTCTCCTTTGTTTTCTGTTTCAGAAGACCTCTGTCTCACCTTGTCAATCAAGATTGATTTATTTGGGGAGATTTTTACTGATAGATGGGCCCCCTGCCAACTTCTCTCCATAGCCTGCCTTCTTTGGGGAGATGCCTATGCTTGCTGTGGGTATCACTAGTCCCTCCTTCACCTGTAGGCTCACTTCAGTCTGGCTGGGACCCCCCACCACCACTCAACTCCTGCTTCTGAAGTGGTCCCAGGGAGCTTCCGTGCTATGTGACCAAAGGCTGCCTTTCCCATCCTCCTTCGCTCCATCTTCAGGAGCACTCAACACAGTTGGCACTCTCTGCTTTAAGTCATTTCTCCTGTGGCATCAGACATACCATATTCTCTCCCAGTTATATTTTCCCCTGTCACTTGCTTTTGTTTTTATTTTGTTGCAGAGCTCTGGTGCCTTAATTCTTACTGTTGGAGACTCTTAGGACTCTGTCCTGGGACTTCTTTCACACTTTCTCTTTTTTCTACATTCTTTCTGCTTACATAAAAAAGTGTTTGGGGATGATTATTTCTAGTACTATTATATTTACATTGTATGGCACTATGTTAATTTTTTTGTTGCTGTGACCAAAATACCAGACAAGAACAATTTAGAGGAGGAAAAGTTTATTTTGGCTTATGGGTTCAGAGGTTTAATCCTTGGTTGGCTGTCTCCAAGGCAAGAACATGATGGTAGAAGGGCAGGGTAGAGGAAAGCAGCTCAATTCATGACAGTCAGGGAGCAGATAAAGGAAGAGAAAGGGACCAAGGACAAGATAAACCCTTCCAAGGCACACTCCCTGTGACCTATTTCTTCCAACTAGGTTCCACCTTCCATTAAGTGGATTAATTCACTAATGAGGTCAGAGCTCTCACGATCCAATCATTGCCTGACTCTTGCTGCATTGAGGACCATGCTTTCAATTCATGAGTTTATGGGGACATTCTAGATCAAGAACTCACACAAACTTCCCAGAATACCATAATATTCCACAAATGGTGCAAATGCTTTATATTATCTGTTTTTCTCATAAATTTGTATAAAATTCGACTCAGATATTTATTGAGAGAAAGAACAGTTGAATTTATTTTTCTTTGGTTTCAAACATTAAACATCTTGGTTTTCTACTAAATATTAATTGCCATATGCTCCCTCTAAGAAGGTGTCTCAACCTACCTGACACTGGTATAAATACTTTAAGATCATATTCTTTGACCCATCTACATCATTTTTCTACTCTTTTCATTTCAGCTATTTTAATTATTTCAAAATCCAGTTTGTGTGTCTGAAAATCACCTAGTTATTAATTGTAGGGAGAAGTTTTTGTATTATGCTTCTAATTAAGTTGCTTTTGTGAAGGATTAAGTGAGTTAGTATTTTTTTTTTTAAAGAGAGAGGGGGAGAGAGAGAGAATTTTAATATTTATTTTTTAGTATTTGGTGGACACAACATCTTTGTATGTGGTGCTGAGGATCGAATCTGGGCCACACGGATGCCAGGCGAGCGCACTACCGCTTAAGCCACATCCCCAGGCCAGTATGTTTTTAATATATATAAAGCTCTTAGAATAACACCTAGCTCATAGCTAATGTTTGACAAATGTCGATTATTGCCTTTGTGTTTTAAATGATCATTTTACAACATAGGAAACTCCTTCAAGGAAGGGTCTATTTATCTGTTTATGGGCATAGCAGCAGTGATAACCTGACCTGCCCTCACTATAGGATCATGTTTTAAGGTGTGATTCACAGGCTGACCAGTAAGAAAAATGTGAGGTGTTCAGAAAATAGCAGATACTTCAGATCCACCACAAAACTTGCCAAGCTACCATCTGTGGGAATAGGAGCCAGGAATCTGATTTTATTTTAAACATTTTTTCTGGTTGGTTCCTGTATATGCTAAAGTTTGAGGATTATTTTGGCCCTCAATATTTTGTGAGCCTTTGGAGGCATATCTTTCATACATGAAGTAGTTGCTTAATAAGTGGTTCATTGAATTACAGACCTTAGAGAGCACTGAGTCTACTGCCCTCATGTTGCCAGTAGGAGATGGGAGCCCAGCTAGAAGAGCCTCCTTCTCCAAGGCTATATCCTTTACTTGTGGCTTTGTCAGGGCTAAGATGCACGCCTTCAGGCTCCCAGTTCTCTTTCCACACTCTCAACTTCCTGTGCCCATATAATGGCCCAGAAGGCTTTCCAGTTTGCCTCCATGAAGCATGGAGGGCTGTCCTAATGCAAAACAGATGGAGAAGAGAGTGAAAGGAAACCATGATTAAAGAATGAAAAGGATCACCCAAGAGGAAGACAATCGAGATGTAGTAAGAAGAGAAGCATAGGCTTCAAGATTGGAAGCCATGGGAAAGGTTGCTTTTAAAAAGAGAAAATCAAAAGAGGAAAAACAAAGCAAGGAACATAATAGATAAGTGTTTTGTTTTTTTTTAATGCTCTAAGTGTTCATAGTCTGATGTAACAAAGAGAGTCTTGGATTAAAGGACTTGGTTTAAAACTGTTTAACAACTTACCTAGGTAAACACATAATCATACACAAAAAAATCCCCAAGCCCCTTCTAGTCCCAGTGTCTTCCATTTAGATTTGAATGTGACAAAACACCCAGTGCAGTGAGGTCTGTTCAAGGCATTCTCGTTTTCACTGGGGAGCACTGTGGGCTTCAAAGGAAACCCTCTTCCTGCTTCCCATGTGCTCCCAACAAAGTGCTGGCTGTGTGTGCACATGCTGATGGGTGAGGGCTGTGCAACCCTGATGTGGCTAAAATAACTTTAATTCGAGCTTTATTCCTTGGAGATTTTAAAACATGAAGAATATTCACTGTGTTTCTCTACCTCTGCCTTTCCTGCCTCAGTTGGAGATTATTTTAGTATTTACTGCTCTCCTTGATTCCTGCATGCCCATGCTGGAGGAAGCCTGTGTCATGGTAGAGCTTAACAGAATTCCTCAATTTTGCATGTCAAAAAATAAATCATCAACCTATTTTCACACCCTGGTTTCTTGAATCAATAGCCTCTTGCTATTGCTTACTCTGGGCATCTTGAGAATGAAACTAATTTTTTACTGGAAAAAGAAAGATGGAGAACCCCAGGGCATAAAACCCCCCAAAACAACAACAGAATACCTCCCAAGCCCTAATTTCTTTTTCTATTCTGATCGGGAGGGAAAGGAAGGCATTAAGCAACATTCCTTGCTTAACACAAAAAAGCAACAGATGAATTTTAATGACTGTATAAATAAGAAACTATTTTGAATAATCAAAATACCCTCTTTAAATTAGAAAATATGTATTCATTTCTAGTTCTTTGGTACTTTAGAGTCAAAGCTAGAGCTCCTACTGTTAGAGATTTGTAATGATTTATTTAAAGGTTAGGATGTAGACATTTTTCTAACCATTGAGACCAATTTTTATTCCTTTTTGAACGTTATAATCCAATTACATAGTAGTACACTTTATTAGATATATTCCGTTCAGAACTGAAGAAAAACTAATTTGTATTATCACTACGTTTTTAAATGTCCTTCTTTACTTCAGTACTAAACCTGGCAGTTTCCATTGAGTATACTTTTTAAAGAAGAATTCAGAATTTAATTACTGAATGTCATGAAGAATATAAAACTGAAAGATGTAAAAATTTAAGGATTTGATTCTCATGGAACATTTAGAATAAATCATTTATCAGCTAGGGTTCAGCTGCACCTAATGGAAAACCTGAATAAATGGTGGCTTAAATAAATCAGGAGTATGTCTGCGCCACCTGCCCGCCCCCGCCCCCATAGGAGTCCAGGATGGTTTCTCCTCTGCCTTGCTGCTCTGTGTACCTTACTGACTCTGATTACCTGTGGTAGTAAGAGTAGTAGGCCACCTGAGGTCACACCTGCTATTCAGGAAGAGGAGATGGGCAGAGGGCTAAAGGGGCAGCCTGCTCCCAGTGAGTTCTCCTAGAAATCCAGAGAATTCCAAGTCATTGCATGGCCCATACTCTGTCACACAGCCACCCCTAGCTGTGATTGAGTTGAAGTTCCCCACTGCCACAAAAATCAAGGTTCTGCTAAGAGGAGAATGAATATTGGGTAAGATGCACATTACTAACCCTGCCAGCCCATGGAGAGTGAGCATACAAGTTTTCTGAAAGGAGATTCACCTTCAAGAACTGATTCTAATTTACTTGAGTTTTTTTTATGACTCTTCTTTTCATTTATTTTCTCCTCTGGGCTCTGGTACATTTCTGCCTACCAGTAAGTGTACCTATCTTGATTTTTCTGCTACATTGCAATCAATTTGGAAATCAATATGCACTTAGATATTGGTCTGAGGCATTGGGAATGGGCCCAAGGGCATGAATCACCCCATTATCTTTTGTGAGGATGCCTGCCACTTGTGAGTAATTGATTTGCTCTTTTTGTGGTCTTCACAGCACTACCTGCCCTCAGATCAAAGGTGGTTGTGTTCAATAAATGCTGAATACAAAATCAAACTGTCAGTGGGCAAAGCATAGAGACAAGAGAATTGGCCATTTGATTGTGGCCATTTCATTATCCTTGAGAGGAACAGGAGAGATTGCCATTTATGCTTCATGTTGACAGTTTTCTGAACAATACACTGTCTCCCTCCAAGAGTGGCCCAAGAAGTTGTGAAGGTGGTGAGGACAAATGTGGTGAACCATATCACAAACCTCCTTCCCATTTTCCCCATTGTGTGTGAACCTTGTCCAGCTATTCTGACCTCGGTGTTGTCTGACACCTCAAGATGGGAATTGTTGTCAGTGTGGATTTGGAAATTCAGTCTGCTTTGAAATATGGTTCTGATTTTCCCAGATAAAAATTAAGCTCAAATGTCACCACTTTTATGCTTTTTTTCTGTCTGTCTGTCTGTCTCTCTCTACTGGGAACTTAACCCAGTGGTGTTCTACCTCTGAGCTAGATTCCTAGCCTGTTGAAATTTTTGAGACAGGGTCTTGCTAAATTGCCTAGGCTTGCCTCAAATTTGTGATCCTCTTGTCACAGCCTCCCAAATAGCTCAGATAATAGGCACATTGCAACAGCACCTGACCTTTGTTCTCATTTCTAATGCTCGTGTAGAGACCTCCATGGATGGGCTCAAAAATGATATAAGCTCACTGGACAAGGTGGCGCCCACCTGTAATCCCAGTGGCTCAGGAGGCTAAGGCAGAAGGATCGCAAGTTCAAAGCTAGCCTCAGCAAAAGTGACTCGGTGAGACCCTGTCTCTAAATAAAATACAGAATAGGGCTGTGGATGTGACTCAGTGATTGAGTGCCCTGAGTTCAATCCCTGGTACCCCCGACCTTCCAAAAAAAAAAAAAAAAAGGCATAAGCTCTATTTAGTAAAGAGTTGATTTCTAATTTTCTTCTTTTTATTCTTTCCCTTCATTTTTTCTCAAACTCCATCCAGCATTCTCATTAAATCATTGCTCTTTACAAGTTGAATGTGTCCCCAGCAATAGATTCTCAGTAGGTAATCTCTTCACAATCTCAGTTTCTCAAACACAAAATGGATTGAAGCAAACATATTAGCCAGAGAGACTTGCCAGGAAGGAACTTGTACAGATGCACCTCACGGCATCCCGTGGGCATTCAGCTAGCCACTCCTGTGTACGTCCCTGTACCAGTTACTCATAGGCCCTCAGAAACTGAAGGAAGCTTCACTTGTGTGAGTCCCTGGGACACTCTCTTACTGTTGGTCCTGGAGTTAAATACATATGGAGGTACTCTCTCAAGTAGAGGGAGTTGAGGAAGAGGGGAGATTGAGCAGAAAAGGGCAGATACCTAGGAGTAGCTGTTGGGGGTAGGCCAGGTGGAGGACTACCTGACACAACCCTGAGAGCTAGGAGGAGCCTAAGTGAGAACAGATGCTGGGCTTTGCGGCTAGATAATGTGTGCCAGTGAATCTGATATAGCTAGTTAGGTACAGGGTCTGCTTCTTCTTGGCCCCAGGACAGAAGTCAATATTCTTGGGCTAGACTTTTAAACCCCTAATGATCTGGTTTCTTCCTACTGCTTTTTTATTCATCCTCCAAACCCACATTTCTAGGCATTCTCTCTCGGATCCCCACACGCAGTGTCAGCCATATTGATTAATGAACTTTCATATTCTTTCATTTTTTTTTATTACATTTTCTTTTTCTTTACCCTGCTGAATTTTTTGGAGAGGGGTATTTTGAATTGACACAGGGGCACTCTACCACTGAGCTACATCCTCAGTCCTTTTTGTTTTTTATTCTGAGAAAGGACCTTTCTAATTTGCTTAGGCTGACCTCAACTTTGTGATCCTCCTGCCTCAGTCACTTGAGTATCTGGGATTATAGGTGTGAGGAACCATAACCGGCTTCACCCTGCTGAATTTGATGTCCGTTTCCAACCTCATTTCACATGTTGTTTTTTCCAGGTGCCTGCATGAGGCCCTCAGTCTGAAGTGATATCCCTCCTCTGTACTCCCAAGGTGTCCTATGCCTCCTGATCATTGCCCTTATCACATGTTCTGCAGTTTAGGCTTGCCTTCTGTCCTACTGGATGGCAGGACTTTGAAGTTAGTGACCATGTCTTCTTTTTAAAATTTTTTTTTAATATCTTTATTTTATTTGTTTATTTTTTTATGTGATGCTTAGGATCGAGCCCAGGGCCTCGTAAGTGCTAGGCAGTGCTCTACCACTGAGCCTCAACCCCAGTCCCCATATATTACCTTCTTAAACACATATCTAGCATGGGGTCGGGCACAGTGTAGTTGCTCAGTAATATCAGATGAAATAATGGATGAAACCAAAAGAAACTAGCTGTGTTGTCAAATTTCATAGCTGAATTTTTCATCTTCTCAATTGCCATAGTAGACCCCCCACTCAAAGGTCTGTTTGGGTTGACAATGGGTGAATTAGAGAGGAGAGGGAAAGTTGCTTTGGCAAGAGGAAGGAAGAATGATTTTTGAAAGGTTTGCATTCAGGTCAGCAGGTCTCTAACGTGCACCAGCATATAAATGGACCTGAAGCTCTTACCAATCTGCAGTGAGTGTATTTACTGGTCAAAGAAGGTTCTTCCAGCATCAAGCAGGCTGAGTAATAATGAAGATCTTCAGACGCAGCGCAGAGGTCCAGACCCGCCAGCCGCTGCCAGTGCGACTCAGCGACTGTCGGCTGCCTGCCTGCGGCCCCCGCGTCAGGGCGGATAGCCTCCGAGGCGCAGCGCAGCAGGAGCGGTGCAGGGACTCTAGGAAGAGGTCTCTCGCCAAGCCTTAATGAAATAGCGAACCAGGAGCTGAAACCAACCAGAGACAGACCAGTCCCACCCCTCCCTTCGGACACTCCGGCAAGGAGCCTGGGGCCCACCATAGCAGAGAGGTGACATCACCAGAGTTCCATGGACAGAATTCCTTCCCAGCGGAATCCATGTTAGCAGCACATAGAGGGCAGAAGCTCAGCTCAGAGGGCACAGCTCCGCCTATTGGAAGAGAAGAAAATGGGATTCAGCCATAGAACAGGGGATGCCAGCATGGCAGAGATCTGATGTCATCGGAGAGCGGCCGAGGAGAGAACTTCATTGGTGCCAGAAGCAACGGAAACAGTTGGTCTCCTGGTAGGGAGGCTGAGTCACAGATACCCTAGTCTCTCTCGCTTTGTCATAGAGCCAGAGGGGAGGAGTGGGGCCGCCGCCCGCGCCCTCAAGGTAGGCAGACCTGCGACCAACCTGCAGATCAGGC
>NW_025999900.1:33432379-33444220 GCF_001458135.2 Marmota marmota marmota
GGAAAGCTGGGAATGGAACCACCATTTGACCCAGGTATTCCCCTTCTTGGTCTATTCCCTAAAGACCTAAAAAGAGCATGCTACAGGGACACTGCTACATCGATGTTCATAGCAGCTCAATTCACAATAGCAAGACTGTGGAACCAACCCACATGCCCTTCAATAGACGAATGGATTAAAAAATGTGGCATTTATACACAATGGAGTATTACTCTGCATTAAAAAATGACAAAATCATAGAATTTGCAGGGAAATGGATGGCACTAGAGCAGATTATGCTAAGTGAAGCTAGCCAATTCCTAAAAAACAAATGCCAAATGTCTTCTTTGATATAAGGAGAGCAACTAAGAACAGAGTAGGGACAAAGAGCATGAGAAGAAGATTAACATTAAACAGATACATGAGGTGGGATGGAAAGGGAGAGAAAAGGGAAATTGCATGGAAATGGAAGGAGACCCTCAGGGTTATACAAAAGAACATACAAGAGGAAATGAGGGGAAAGGGAAAAATAATACAAGGGGGAGAAATGAAGGTCAGTAGAGGGGGTAGAGAGAGAAGAGGGGAGGGGGGATAGTAGGGAAAGGTAGCACAACACGACAGTCACTAGTATGGCAATATGTAAATCAATGGATGTGTAATTGATGTGATTCTGCAATCTGTATATGGGCTAAAAATGGGAGTTCATAACCCACTTGAAGCAAAGTGTGAAAGATGATATATCAAGAACTATGTAATGTTTTGAACAACCAACAATAAAAAATTTAAAAAAAAAAGGAAAAAAAAAAGATCTTCAGATGATAGACTGATGATAAAGGGAAGCTGAAGACCATGCACTCATTTCCTGGTTTTCTTGCCTGTGGAACCGCCATCTGGCAGAGTGCTTTCAGTAGGAGTGTGGACTTTGCATAATCACAGTTTAGAGCTGCAGTTTTTGCCTTGTCCCTTTCAGTAATTATATTCCTAACTACAGTTCCTGCACCCATAGAAAAGTAAGAGTTTGGGAACTGAAACTATCTTTCTTCATTCTCTCAAATTATCAGATCTGTTGGTATATTGTATACCGGGAACCATCCTAGTAAAAGTCATCCTTTCTACCTCAGTTGGGTGTTCTGCTTTAGGCACCAACAGGATGGAGAGGCAGTCCACTTTCTAGAGTCGATCTGTAGAGCTTTCATCTTTTTTTCAGCTTTATACAAATGTGAATATATTTTTTTCTTTAAAAAGAATTGGGGAGTTGAGAACAGGAGGTCAGTGATGAAACATTGTAATAAGATACTGGGCAAATAGGCAATGGAACCCCTCTTGCCAAAGATGTAGACTAGATCTCTTTTTGTTATTTTCTATGAAGGTCTAGAACTGTGCTATTCTTATGATAGCCATTAGCTATATGTGGTTATTGAGCACTTGTAATTAAAACTAATCCCAATTAAATCGTGCTGTAAGTCTAGAATATATACCAGATATTGAAGCTTTTCTACAATAAAAAATGTAAAATAATGCAATCACCTTTTATGTTTATTACATATTGGGATAAATAAAATACATGATTATGTCATCTGTCTCTTTCTAGTTATTAATATGGCTGTTATAAAATGAGTGTTGTCCACATTTCTGTTGGAAAGTAACAGTCTGAAATCTCCAAGTGTTTCAGTGTATGCATGAAATACACATAGTAGCAATTAATAACCATATCATGATAGCTCAATTTAGAGATGATGACCATCACCATTAATAGAACATCAAAAAATCCCCAGTTTTTACCTCTCAGATTAGGCCAACAAAACTAGAAGTCCAAGGGAAAAAGCAACCCAATGTAGATATTCTTGGGAAAATATTATGTAACCACATCTAATCGAATCTTTTGCTTAACTCTTTCATTTATCTCTGTTGTTTTCAGAGGAACTCACTGCCTTTCAGCTTGCCTAACTGATCATCTAGGGTTGGAGTCAAGACTCTCCCAATGAGAATAGAAGCCAGCAAGGCACCAAGATCCGCTGTTACTCCATAAGCCTATCTGGTCTGTGGCTGCGGTGTCTGTTGCCTCCACCACCAGAGCACCCCAAGAGGATGTAAATGTTATTCAGTAACTGCAGCTAAACTTCTTGGTATTTGGCTTGATAAAAACCAACTGTACCCACTTAGATAAAGGCCAATAAAGGCAATACAATTAGTTTCTATTCATGGAATATCAAGATGTAGTTAGAATTTCTTTTCTGCTTTTTGATCCCTTGTATTGATGTAATTTCTTTTTTAGTTCTGGATTTTGGGAACCTTTTGGCTCCTGGAATTGGCCACTTAAGCACTCTTTTTCCCCCATGGATATCAACCCTTCTTCTTTGATCCACACTGACAGGGCTTATTTGAGCATGTTGAACATGTGTTAATTGCCTTAAACCAGCAAAGTGACTTTTCAGATGAGAACATCTAGCCAGTGGGAACAGGACTTGATGTTTAGGATCCTTGGGAAAGCTTCAGGGGTGGGTCATCATGGAGACACCTTCTGCTCTATTCCAGCATGAACAGACCAGACTTGCCCCCATTAGAACAAATAAACAGTATTTTAAAATTCAAACATCATTCCTTATAATGCAGTCTAGTCTTGTGTTATTAAAATTCAAAAGAACGTCTTTCCCTGGTCCTCAGATATGGACAGGGATTTGGTTTAGATACTGATTTATAAGCTCAGAATTGATTAGAGGAGCAGTGGCTACCTGTATAATATACAGGACCTTAGAGTTGGTTTTATTTTTTTAGCATGAATAAAATATTAAGTATAGCCAAGTATTATAAATTATTGAAGAAGGGAGAAGTAGAATCTCATGAAAAGCTGAATCTTTGCATGAATGTAGGTTAGTCATTAAGGAAATGTCAGGAGATAAACAATACTAAGCTTAAGTGGGCCAGAAGACAGCATCTGATGTGGCATCTGTCCTGGAATTCATCTGCTCATCCATTTTGGCTAATACTGCTCCTATATTAAAAAAAAAAAAACACTGGTAGGCTGGGCACAGTGGCACATGCTGTAATCCCAGCAGCCTGAGAGACTGAGGCAGTAGGAGGATAACAAGTTTGATGCCAGCTTCATCAACTTAGAAAGACACTGTCTCAAAAAAAAAAAAAAAAAAAAAAGGATGTGGATGTAGCTTAGTGGTAGAATGCCCCTGGGTTCAATCCCCAGAACCACAGAAAAACAAACCAATGTAATAATGGAATTACTGTGATCCTGGCATATTCTACATTTTCACTTCAAATAGCCAAATTCCAGGTTCTGTTTAATTTTTTTCTTATGTTTTATGTGATTTCTATTGTCTTGTACAATATATACAGTGATAGATAAATAAGATCAATTGTTTTCTTCCTCACATAAAGCCAAGCAGAACTTATGTGTATAATTTTGCACCTAATTAGCATGTTGCTTGCTGCATTTGCAAAGTGGCAAAGTATTAAGTGACTTTTGATTGGCAGTTCTAAAATTCCTTCTACACATAATGCTTAAGATGGAAAGATCTACCTTGCTCTTGGATAGGCAGAATTAATATTATCAAAATGACCATCGTACCAAAAGCAATATACAGATTTAATGCAATTCCGATCAAAATCCCAATAGCATTCCTCATAGAAATAGAAAAAGCAGTCATGAAATTCATCTGGAAAAATAAGAGACCCAGAATAGCTAAAGCAATCCTTAGCAGGAAAAGCGAAACAGGTGACATCACTATACCAGACCTTAAACTATACTACAGAGCAATAGTAACAAAAACAGCATTGGCACCAAAATAGACTGGTAAACCAATGGTACAGAATAGAGGACACAGAGACTAACCCACAAAATTACAATTATCTTATATTAGACAAAGGTGCCAAAAAACATGCACTGGAGAAAAGATAGCCTCTTCAACAAATGGTGCTGGGAAAACTGAAAATCCATATTCGACAAAATGAAATTAAACCCTTATCTCTCACCATGCACAAAACTCAACTCAAGATGGGTCAAGGATTTAGGAATAAAACCAGAGACCCTGCGTCTAATCTCCATCATGTGGGATTAGGCCCCAACTTCCTTAATAAGACTCCTGTGGCACAAGAATTAAAATCAAGAATCAATAAATGGAATGGATTCAAACTAAAAAGCTGCTTCACAGCAGCAGAAACAATAAGGTGAATAGAGAACCTACAGAAGAGGAGCAATTTTTTTTCCCTCTCACATCAGATAGAGCACTAATCTCTAGGGTATATAAAGAACTCAAAAAGCTAAGCACCAATAAAACAAATAACCCAATGAATAAATGGACCTGAACAGACACTTCTCAGAAGATGATATACAATCAATCAACAAATATATGAAAAAATGCTCATTATTGCTAGCAATTAGAGAAATGCAAACCAAAACCACTCTGTCACCTCACTCCAGTCAGAATGGCAGCTATTATATAAACAACAATAAGTGTTGGCGAGGATGTGGGGGAAAAGGCACACTCATACATTGCTGGTGGGACTAAAAATTGGTGCAGCCAATATTGAAAGCAGTATGGAGATTTCTTGGAAAATTGGGAATGGAACCACCATTCGACCCAATTCTCCCTCTCCTTGGTCTATACCCAAAGTACTTAAAAACAGCATACTGCTGGGACCCAGCCACATCAATGTTTATAGCAGCACAATTACCAAAATCTGTGAAAATCTCAGTGTACTAGATAATTTTCTTGTATTTCAACCAAATGGTTCCATTCATGTGCACACATAGATCATAAAGCTTAATGTCAGAAGCAGTAATATTTAAAAATAGCGTAGTCAAGAAATTATTTGCTTAAGGTTCTTCATGTTTCTAAGTGTGCACAACACATTAAAAATGTGTATCAGCTGTGATTAAAAAATACTTTACTATATTTCAAAGTTTTGTTCTTACATTTTACTACCTCTGAAATTGGGATGCATCTTAGCATCTGTGGCATCTTTAAATTCTTATTAGCCAGGTGGTGGTCATGACATAATTGTGATTGCCTGTGCAGATTGTCCATAACTGCTCCTCTTATCATCACTTCAACTGAAATAGGTTGAGTGTAATTGCACTGTAAACTGTCTTCAAAAAGATTATGCTGTTCAGTGTATGTAAAAAGGCTTAGAAACAGAGCAACATGATCTACAAGTCTAAGTCTAAAAGAGCTCTTTCAGTAAGTATAAAATGAAAATGTGTGATTAAAAAAAAAAGGATTGCGTCACAGTTGGTAGTCTCTTTACTTACGTAGTGTTACATAAATAATAGTACATCTTAATAATCAATGGTGACTTGAGTATGATGAAATCTAATCTATAAGATCAGGCCCTTCCCAAAGTGAGTAGACTATTTTTTCCTTCATACTCTCCCTGTGGATATATTTTTACATTTCTTCATCTTCCTACAAGCTAAGTTGTGATCTCTTCTATCAGAAAGTAGCACTGGTGACTTATCATACAAAGAACTTGCCACTCTGGTCTTTATGTGGATCCCCTCAGACCTAAATACCAATCCACCCATGTTCTTTTGCCTGTGAGCCACATTTGATGGGTGGTGTGGGGGGGACGGAAGAACAATAGTGTTGAAATGACAAATGGTCAGTATTGAGGCGGAGTTGGGGCTCTAGGCAGTGGAGCTCCCCAGCTTCACACACAGAAGTTAAGCTAAGTTCAAAGACATTTGTTCTTAGCCAACTTAAAGTTATACTTTTAAACCAAACGAAGGTCACATGTGCTTTGTGATTCTATGCACTTTCTCATATTTCTCCTGTTTGTTCTGGACTCTCAGGCTAGATCTCTCCTGTGAAAGCAGATAGAATGAGAGTTGCCAAATCATTTCTGTCTGCTCTGTGTATGGATGTTAAGTTGTTTGGGGTGTGTGTTCATCAGGAAAAGATGGCCATTTCCAAGAGCAATACTACATCTGAGAAGAAAAATTTTTGAGGCTAATCTCTGGTTTCAAGAAAAGACATCAAAGCAAAAGCAATCTAGTATAATTCTATTTTAGTTTATTATAATTCTTCAATTACAAGTTAATTGTACACTCTGAAAGTAGAAATTTTATACTCTTTGTGAACACTTTTACTCACATCATATTTTTAGAAAGTATGTTTATTTTATACGCAAAGCCCTTTCATCCTGATTTTATGAATTTCACTTCATCGCCCAACTCTTTCTTCACACATGTTGCCACACTTCTATTTTTCAGTTTAAATTCATGTTATTTTGCCTCAGTTTGACTTAATTTTTGTTGAGGTTTTTCACACTAACCATATATATGAATTTATTTTTTCCTGGATTTTGCTTTTCATCTGTTTCTGTTTGACAGCTCATCTTTCAGTTCATTTCTACCTCTATTTTCTACTTTTTTTCTCCATTACTCTAAATTCATTTCTTTGTAATTTGGAGAGTCCTTTATTATAAATGTTGTGCAACAAAATCCTTCTCCAATTAGAAGGCTCTGCAGGATTCGTTGTGGTAAAATTGTTTGTTGCTGTGAGAAGCTGAGTATGCTTAATGATCCTACATCTGGCCTTTCAGTTTCTCATTTACTAATTCAGTGCTATATTAGAATAATATCAGCTTTTGTCATAGACATCTCTAGATGGTGCCAGCTTCTCTGTGGGAAAATCAGTTTCCTGTAGTGGTTTTCTGTACCCTTTTCCCACCCATCCTATTGCCCTGAGAGAGCTAAGAACTGTGTGAAATGTATTAATTTTATATTTCAAAAATATTTTTTGATTTTTGTTTTTTTTAAAAAAGGAGTATCTCAGTATTGATTAAGATTCTTAAAAGCAACTTTTGGTGTTCTTTATCAAGATTTAGAAATCCTGCCTTAGGAATTTTGTCTTACAGAATGACTTTATTGATTTTGTAAACAAATAATTACACTTCTTCCTGCTTTTCCTCCTATACCTCTTGGCTTTTATTACTTGTATTATTTGTAATGTGTCAGGCACTATAATATGTGCATTCTGTTCTTCAAACATGCTTCCTCCAATTGTTAGATCTTAGTTCCGAATGTTAATGGATTTGATGCTTGTTCCAGATCCTTTAACCACAGCCTCTCCAATTGGAATCTTTAGTCTTTGTGCTAGGCTGGATTGCATTCTGGAATTTCCAGTGCCATTGTCAAGAAGTGACGAGGGTGCTCCACTTAATCCCTGTGTTCTCTCACATATGAAACTGTCAGCGACTTAAGTCTGAACTTTCTTCCTCCTGCATTGTTATAGTTGTTTCATTGGCTTCTGTCACTGAACTCTCAGAGAGAAGCTTGGAGCCAGTCTGGTTTTTCCCCCATTGATAAATGACTCACTTTTATTCATTCAGAATGTTGGAAAATTATTTCTTTACACTTTAGGTTCAACAGCTTAACCAGAATATGTCTTTATATTAACCTATATACTCTATCAAATGTGTAAGTTTACTTTTTTTTTTAAATTTCAGTGACGTTTTCTCCTATCATATATCTTATTCTTTTATGTTTCCATTGGGTTCTTTTCTTTAGACATCAACTGTCTTTATTGTGATTGTGTTTGTATTCCATTGCTATTGTCTGTCTCATGGCTTCAGTTTTGGTCTCTTTCCCCCTTGCATTTACTATTATCCTAGTCTCTTTGTGTTTGCTTCATCTAGGTGTTCAATAGTTATTAAATTTCTTGTTCCTAAATCTTGGGAGGATCACTTAATTTCCCTCAAAATATAAGTTTCAACATAGAACTGAGGATTTTCTTTTAATTGGACTCTGTACATTTTGTTTTATATGAATAATTTTATTAAAAGAATATGACCAATTTTGATAAAATAAGACACAATTGCAAATTTCTAAGTAAATCAGTAATTTTTTTTTCATATGAGCATATATTCTACAGTATTCAATGAAACTAAATATTCTAGTAGAGATAGCCCATTGAGGTGAGGCTAGATGAACATTGTTCTTAGATTGACAAAGAATTCCTAATTCCCAAGCATGAAAATGGATGGCCTGAAGAAAATAAATAAATAAAAATAAAGCATAATAATATTAGCAACAAAATTAGTCCTGAAAATACCAAAGCTTTTTGGTGAGAGATTAGCATCTCAGTATATGCATATACTGTTGTCTGAATTGGCCATTCCTTCTGTCTTCTTTGTTCTTATTCCTCTTGAACTTTGAACTTGTTTTTTGGCACCTAGGCCTTTTGTGTGCTCCTTAGGAGGTTTCCAGTGGTGGGACTTTCAGAATCTTCTGCGTCTCAGACTTCTTTGTTCCTGCTCAGCTCCACTCTAGAATCTGAAACACAGTAGTTGCTTTCTAAATATGAAGAAATGAATTTAGGAATGAATGAATCTTTTAAAACATGTTTTTTGTTTTCTAAAAACGAAGACTAACTCTATCAGGGAGGTTTGTGGAAGCTCAGAGGAACAAGGAAGAAAATGGGAAATAACCCTTAATATTTAACTTTTTAATCTTGGTAGGGTTAGGCTAAAGATACAGTACATGCTTAACAAGAAGGTATTAATTTTTATACTTCCAGATAATTCCTTGAGTTACTTTTATTAAAAAAAATATTTTTAAAATATAGTGGAATAACTGTTTTAAATTTTTCTCATGAAAGAACCAACTTCTATGGTCTTATTACCTGCATACACATGTCTCAACTCTTGCCCATGTACTTCAATACTATTGTAATTTTATAAATTCTTCTGTACTCTGTATCCCAGTAAAACATTGCAGGAAGTTTCTGGTTAGTGTTTTCAGTCCACCATCATGAACTGATATTAGTTCTTATTTAGTGAATTAATTAGTTCATAGGGAGAAAAATGCTCTGTGCTTTTTTTTCTCTAACAGATCATCATGAAAAAGTTTTCAGAATATGGTGGGTAGTTAAACCTTCTGTTCATAAAGGCTTTGCTGGAACTAGCACAATGCAATGGTCACAGAAATGTGTGGTGAAGACTGTTGTAAGAGATAGGCTTTATTTTTTGTAGGGAAATGTGACTTTTCTTCTAAAACTAAAAAGTTCAGTGAACAAATTAAAAGTGTACTAAAATCCTCTATTCATTTTTAGGAAAATGCAGACACAGTGAGATCCAACAAGTTATCTCTGTGTAATTTGTCATGTGTGATTTTTCAGAATGGTGTGATTAGCCATCTGAGGAATACGTCACAGCTTAAAGTGGATTTCACTTCCCAAAGTGGATTAGTTCTGTGCTCACAGAAGCACAGCAAGTCTTGGAGAAATCTAATGAAATAAAACATTTCTCTACCTATGGCCTGGGGAATATTTGTCTGCTGAAGTACCTGTAAAAGTCTCTGCCTGGCATCTAGGAGACACCTCCATGTTCTTTCTTCAATACAATGAAGTGCTCCTTTATGATCAAGAGGCTACATATTTTCTAGATTCTCTAGAAGGCTAGTTATTTGTCACTGCTACCTCTTCTACCAGACTACCCTTTTCAAAGAGCCAGGATCATAGGGCAGGAAGGGAAAGAAGTTAAATAGAACATGTTTTCCTGAGAGTGGTCACTCCAGTCCATTGAACGATGCCCAGGGTGAAGTAGAGGTCACTTGCCCATGCTTGGAAGAACGTCATTTCTCTACTCAGGCCCTTTAAAGCTGATTCAGTCTATAAAATTTTGTGGCCGATATAAATATCTAATTTGAAGAAATTCCGTTTGTGCTGTGTATTCTTTTGGTACTGAAAATATAAATGGGAATCCAGACAAATGTTTATTAGCTTCTTTGGAAGTTTGACAATAAAACATCCTGAAACTGCCGACGTGGGCATGAATGCTTTTTAGAACTGCAAACTACTACTTTAAATGTCTGCAGTCTGTAGTAAAAGACAAAATAATTTACTTTATCAGAAAGGGAATGGTTTGGACTGTATATTGCCCTAAGCTTACAGAGACTTTCAGAAATCTGGCCTTTTGCTGGAGTGTTTCATACCTTGAAGCAATTTAGGAGTGAAGCAGCTCCAGCTCTGTGTTGTGTGTGGGAAGATGGAATGGAAAGTGCTTGCCATCCCAGTGTTAAGTGTCAGTGGCACTGGAAGATTGAAAGGCTCCTGAGAACTCCGCTATTTGAGAGCTAATTCTTTTTTTCCCTTGGGTTCAGCTATGAGGTTTGAAGCATAAGGGGTGTGTTTCCCTTAGTTGTTCTCCTGAACTTTGAACTAATATCTCCTGTCATCTCTTGGTCTTGTGCAATGTCATACTGTTCTTTTTTTTTTTTTTTTAAATTTAATGCTTGTTGAATTTTAATGGAAATTTCCAACCCAAGGGACCCACCTGGATTGATATTCAGAATTGTTTTTATTTTTCAGTGAATTTTAATAAACTAAAAACAATCTTTTCTTCTTAATACCCATGTACTAGAATACTAGAAATATTTAAATTCTGGGGTGCATGTCTCATGTACCTTTGGAATGAATAAATCAAAATAAACAATGATCAGATGTGACAGCTGCGAGGCTGGCTCAGAGGCTCTGAGCTAGTGATTGCATGCTTTTGCTTTAATCACTGAGATACTAAATTATTTTAGCTATGTGTTTCTTGCTTCTATATTTAGGTTTATCAGTATCTGAAGCGATTGCTGAAGAGCTGGAAAGTGGTGTCAAAAACTGGGTAGGTTATCCAATTCTAATTTGTTTTCACAGCGTGAAGTTGTTAATAGACTAATAAGCTAGTAGGAGAAGAAATAATGGGTTTATGATCTAGAGACACTATTAAAATTGTAAATGAATAGCTTAGCATATGTCTGTGATGAGAATAAAAACAAAAATTAAAAGAAAAAAAAACAACAAAGCAAATGGGGAGGATGCCTGCTTAGAAACATTGACAGGAAGTAAGGTTAATGAGAGCTAAGTTGAAATCTTTCTATATTCTAGAATATTCTCTCCCTGCTTCCCAGTTCTTTCCATGGCAGTGCTGCAGGCTGGACTCTCTTGGTCCTCTATATAACTGTACAGTTTTTTTCTATTTCCAGTTTTTAATAATGTAAACAGATAGATTGATTGATTAGGCTTGGTTTCCTAAGGAAAGTAAAAAGATGAAGTCTGACAGATCAATCTAATTAGGGATTTATTATTCTCAATTCTGGAGGACTATTTTGTGATAGGGTATCTGAGGGCACCTCTGTTTCAATTTCCTATTGTCTCCTCTTCCTTCCCCCAACTCACTTGCCTCTGTGTGCAGAGGTATAACACCACCAGAAAGTAATTCAAAGGCTGTCTGTGCAGTAAACTAAGATTAATGAGAATTAAATCCCTGAATGATTGTATGTTCTCCAAAACTGAGAAGAACACCTTTTCATTAAAGTTGCAGACACAAAGGTTTGGAAATATTTTCCTTCAAATGTTAACATAGCCCACTGAAGAGAGGGGAGAACTATAATAAAGAAAAATAAGCACCAGACATATCTGGTTGACATTTCTGCTAATGTCACCCAAAGGAACACAGCTGCAATCCATTCCTTGGACGAAGGACATGGAGACCAGGAGTCTGTTGCAGCACAAAAACAGGGAAAAGGACAGCGTCAGAGGTGATTTAGAAAATAAATAAACTGCTTTTTGAAGATGTCTTTAGAGAAAAGGTTATTTCAAAGTATGATAGTTACAAAAACTCTCTCAGCAAATCAAGATTTGGGCAATATCACTCCTAGGGTTCTTAAAGGATTTTGAGCATAAATATGTTCTGCCTTTGGCAATTATAGATAACATGAAAAAATAGCGTTGCTTGTTCCACTTGACTCTATTTCAAAAGGATGTTAACCCAGCCCAGAGGCCAAGGAGGAAACAGCCTCAGCCACTGAGAGCTCAGGATTAATATTTGAGGGAAAGGTGGATCACTTGGCCAGGAGGGTGG
>NW_025999900.1:33444245-33490642 GCF_001458135.2 Marmota marmota marmota
AGGGTGGGACAGGGTGGGCCAGTGTGGAAGCTACAGAAAATCCTCCCTCCCTCACAACACAAGAGTACTGCATTCAGAAACGTCCTCCTTTGACAAGTAAGTTACAATTGCCTAATTTAATAGCTATGACAGCATACCCTACTTGTAGTATAAGAACAACACTATGTGGTCATCCATTATGGTCTCTTCACATCTCTGATTTTTTTTTTTTTTTTTGTACCAGGGATTGAACTCGAGGGCACTCAATAACTGAGTCACATCCCCAGACCATTTTTGTATTTTATTTAGAGACAGGGTCTCACTCAGTTGTTTTGTGCTGCACTGTTGCTGGCTTTGAGCTCTCAATCCTCCTACCTCAGCCTCCGGAGCCACTGGGATTACAGGAGTGCCCCACCATACCCGGTCACACCTCTGAATTTTAATGAGAATATTCTGTATACATGGTTCTACTTGTTTTTGTCCACCAAAAGATTTGAAGTCCATTTCATTATTTTGAAATTAGGGTGCTAACCTTGGCTAGTAGCAATTGGAAATTTTATTTAAAATAAAGACCTGTAGGGGCTAAAATTTATATTGCACCCCTCGTCCTTTTCAGGGTACTGTTCTCAGTGTTGCCTGTATCTCAATTCATTTGATCCTTAGGACATCCCACTCACACAGGTATTGTTGCTGCTTCTCTTTCACAGATGAGCAGCCAGGCTCACAGAGGGTAAGGAACTGGCCCACATGCACATAGGCAGGAGCTGCAGGCTGGCATGGGTCCTGAGCAACCTGGCTTCACAATTGTTCTTAACCACTATACTGAACTCTCTTAATTGAAAAATTACCACTTCTGCATTAGAAATATTTTAAGTTCATAATTCCTGACTTTTATTTACAAATTTACTGTCCAGCTATAGATGCAAATGTTTTCCACAAACACAAAACAATGATAGCAGTGTACTGATGGAGTTGATAGGACTATGTTTTTCCTCAGTTCTCACAGGGAATAAATATATGAAATAAATATATGAAATATATATGAATAAGTATATGAAATAAACATACATATCAAAATTCATTCATTTATGTGCTGATAGGGTTTGGCTACTTATACTCCCAAGAAACTGACTCCTTATTATGAATTATTGTTTGGCCAAAATGAAAGACCTGATTAACGACTAACTTTATGCCATTCCCCCATAGTACAAAACTCTCCATATGATTAGTCGGAGCGATGTGGCAAGTCCAGAGATATCCAGAGAAGCAGTTTGGGAAAGTGTTTTCATCTTTCCTAATAGCCCCATACTTCTCATCCTGATTTTTATTGCCTTCCTGTGATTCCTATAGTGTTCTGCTCCTTTTAGCAAGATCCTTCCCCTTTTCCACCAGAACTTTGCTAGACTGGTTGGAAATTAGATAAATGCTTGTTTGTTTATACAAAGAAGAAAAGTTGACTGAAGCATGAATCCCCTGGCCAAAAATTAAATAAAACTAGGCAGCCAGTAGAGGAGAATTATTTGGAAACATGTCAGAGTCCTCACTGCATAAATATTTCCGTTTCAACAATACCATCCCATCTTTGTTTTACAGTTGCAAACCACTCAAACACTTACCCCTTTCCAGTTTTTTAGGTAATATATTTTAGGGAATTTTCGGCAGTCAATGTGAAATGCCTTTTTCTTTGTGCTGTGAAATAAGTTCCAAGCAAATCAGAAAATTTGGCTGTAGTTGAATTCTTCTCCCTTCTTATGTTAATGTGGGGGAGGGGTGGAGATTATAAAATTTATTTCTAGAGGATATTTGCATATTATAAAATACTTCAAAAGCCTATTATGCAAGCTTATTCAGTAGTTTTCCAAAGTCAATTAATTAAGCAATTGCTACTCTTTTGATTGATCCATATTTATGCTCTTATTAATCCTTAAAAGTAGAGTTGCTGGTTTTTGAGAATGACTCAGCCCTCGGAGTTGAGAAGTATCTGACTGGAGAGATGCCAAGGCCCCTTATGTAGGTACCTCTCTGGACAGGGCAGCTGCAGGACTGGACAAGTTGGAACTTCCCTTCCCCCACCATGACTGGAGGTATCTTCATGAATGCCTGTGACATTCTCTTACATGTGTTTTCTGGCCATTATTAAGTTGGTTGTTTTTGCCTCTGTGCCTTAAATGGAATTACTCTTTTTTAATTTCCCTAGCAATGGCAGGAAATATTCTGATCCTCAGTACCTAGAATCTGTGAGTTCACTTATTTGCAATGTGCTTTGAAGAACTATTTGTCAACAGCATCTAATGTCCAAGATGTGCTGATAGAGTTTGGCTACTTACTTAGACTCCAGAGAAACTGACATGCTCTTAAGGAAACATGAAAAAGAGTGTTCAGGACACTATTATTTGTAATATTGAAAACTTGAACTTAATTATCTATCAATAGTAAAATAATAACATGATATTGTATTAATTAAAATTTTACAAATATTTCTCTGAATCTTCACTACATCCCTGGGAGGTAAGGTGTTATTTCTGTTTAGATGACATAAACAAGACTTGAAGAGATTGCACAACTTGCTTTACTAAGTAGCTGTTACTAAAGTTCACACCTAACTCTAAAGCCTAACTTAGGGAATATCAAACCCTTGTGGATGGTGCCTGTGTCTGTTACAGAGTCAGCCATCCAGGCACACACAGATCTTGTTTGCATCATGTCATGTGGTGCCATTAGCTGACCTTGTCTTCCTGTTTCCCAAAAAAACAAGTGAAACGCATTCATAGGGAAGAACAGTCTCTAGTTGGGAACAGGAGTTGCTTGGCAAACCGTTCATCATACATTGGGGAAGGTTAGATGTATGGACATGGATATGAAAGACAAGAGACTGAAAAGTTGGTTTAGGGGCTTGAAGAATGTGAACTTGAAGAGATGCTGGAGATGGAAGCAGATGAACATGGAAACCAGACTTGTTAAGGTCTGCTGGGGGGTCCTGAGGCTCCACAGGGCGGAGGCCTTGCCAGCTAGCAGAATTTTTCCCATTCAAGTAAAGTGTTCTGAGTCTTGTTGAGTTGCTCATGAGCCTCGAGTCTCATTCTCATCAAACTAGAAGGATAGTTAAATCATCTCCAGCAGGAGGCCCACCAGGCCTTCTGAGGAATACCCTCAACTTGTAGGAAGTGAGAAAGAGAAAATGTTAAGTAGTATTGATCAGATGTTAAAATGGTTGAGAATTTTTGTTTTAAACCAACAGAAAAGAATGATTAAAAATGAATTATGAATGATATTCTTGTTATTTTTGAAAATGGCCACATCTTAGACATCTTAAAGTGATTTCATATACAAATATAAGTACATTCACACACCTTCCTCCAAATGGGTTTTGAGGGGTTTTTTTTAATTAATTTTTTAAAATTTAGATATGACAGTGGAATGCATTACAATTCGTATTACACATACAGAGCCCAATTTTTCATATCTCTGATTGTATACAAAATATATTCACACCAATTCGCGTCTTTATACGTGTACTTTGGATAATGATGACCATCACATTCCACCATCATTTCTAACCCCCTCCGCACTCCCTTCCTTTCCCACCCCTCTGCCCTATCTAGGATTCCTCTATTCCTCCCATGCTCCCCCTCCCTATCCCACTATGAATCAGCCTCCTTATATCAGAGAAAACATTCAGCATTTGATTTTTTGGGATTGGCTAACTTCACTTAGCATTATGTCCTCCAACTCCATCCATTTACCTGCAAATGCCATGATTTTATTTTCTTTTATTGTTGAGTAATATTCCGTTGTGTATAAATGCCACATTTTTTTAATCCATTCATCTACTGAAGGGCATCTAGGTTGATTCCACAGTTTAGCTATTGTGAATTTTCTGCTATAAACATTGATGTGGCTGTGTCCTTGTAGTATGTTGTTTTGAAGTTCTTTGGGTATAGACTGAGGAGAGGGATAGCTGGGTCAAATGGTGGTTCCATTCCCAATTTTCCAAGAAATCTCCATACTGCTTTCTATATTGGCTGCACCAATTTTCAGTCCCACCAGCAATGTATGAGTGTGCCTTTTTCCCCACATCCTCGCCAACACTTATTGTTGAAATAAAAACAAGCTTTATCTGTTAAAAAAATATATAGAACCCTAAAGAAAGAAATCAAAGAAGACCTTAGAAGTTGGAAAGATCTACCTTGCTCTTGGATAGGCAGAATTAATATTATCAAAATGACCATAGTACCAAAAACACTGTACAGATTTAATGCAATTCTGATCAAAATCCCAATAGCATTCCTCATAGAAATAGAAAAATACAGTCAGGAAATTCATCTGGAAAAATAAGAGACCCAGAATAGCTAAAGTAATCCTTAGCAGGAAGAGTGAAGCAGGTGGCATCACTATAGCAGACCTTAAACTATACTACAGGGTTTTGAGTTTTGAGCTCCAGTTCTTGCTTTGTGTTCTGAATGACAGGACCAAATACCCTGGTGAGCTTCAAGACCATTTTATGAATAAAGAGAGGTAAAGAAGCTTCCTAGTGTCTGAGAGAGTTTAAACATAATAAAAATGAAAAGGAAGGGAAAAAGATCAATCTGTTTGATGGTGCATTGACACACTAGATACTGTTTATGTTCTTTTCCTTTAATTCGAAAGACTGAAAGCTACATATAGGAATCACAATAGCATTTTAAGGTTTCTAGATATTAAAAATTCTGGAAAACTAAACTTTTCCTCTTATTTGACTTTAAATTCTTTGGTAGGGTACAAATGAAGCTTCTGTAGTTTTCAATTTGACCTAACTTTCTTCTCTTAGATCCTGCCATCTAGGCAGCTATTTCTCTCTTATTGTTAACATTTTGTCAAAGTACTCTTGGGTATTGTAAGCAATAAAATTGTATAAGAAATTAACTCCTGTCGGCCACCCACATCATCCATAGGTAAGTACACATGGGAATATGCTTACCCGTGCACCTTACCTTCTCCCAGTGATGTTTCTGCTAACAAGTAAGTATTTATTTAATTAACAAAATCAGTATTTTCACAAAAGAAAATTAAGAGTATGAGGCAGAATCACAGGTGTGAAGTATACTCAAAGATATGTTAAAATTGTAAATTGAATGAAATCATTCCTGCTGGATCCAAAGATCCCAAGTGCAAGAATTAAATCTGAGATACTAAAGGAATAGTGGCTCATTTAATTTAAAAAAAAAAAAAAAAAAAAACTTCTTTAAATCTTGCTAAAGAGAAAGATTTTTAAAAAAAATAATCTGAACCCTAAAGGTAAATTTAAAATTTTTTTTAATTTATTCTTTAGTTGTCAAAATATCCCAAATGTTTTAACCAGGTGTGGTAGTGTGCACATATGATCCTAATGACTTGGGAGGCTGACACAGGAGGATCACAAGTTCGAGGCCAACCTCAGCAAGTTAGCAAGAACCTGTCTTAAAAAGGACCTGGGGTGTAGCTTAGTGGTAGAGCACCCCTGGGTTCAATCCCCAGTACCACAGGAAAAAAAAGTGAAGAATTAGGAAATGAAACACTACATATTTCTGTCTTTGTTTGTTTAACATTGCAGTGCTGGTGGTGGAACCCAGGGTCTTATACATGCTACGTGAGTGCTCTACCACTGAGCCACATACCCAGCCCCTACCAATGCTTTTTTTTTTTTTTTTTTTTTTTTTGGTATGGGAATTGTTCTTTTCCTAGAAACTTTTCCTCCATCTCTTTAAACAATCTTGTAGTTACCCATGCCAGAATGAGTTCTGGTAATGAGATTATTTTAAGCATCTTAGACAGAAATTGCCCTGAAAGTACCTGATTTCTGTGTGTGCTGAACTCCATGTTGTGCCTATTGCATAAGACAGGCAACTAGGGCAGCTCTGACACATCTCACCCTGAGTGCTGGGCGCCTGGGGAAGGAGGAAGTCAGGGACGGATGTGTGAGACCCTGTTTCCCAGAGCCTCTGTCATGACAACCATACGATTTTAATCTTGAACACACTCTTAGATTCAAAGTACCTACTTTTCTTGTGTCTCCCCAGCGTAGAAGCTCATGCCAACATGAGGAATTTTTTGAAATCATTATTCTGCCTACCACAAACTCATGTTCATCAACTGAGGAATAAATAAAAGGTAGTCTATTTATATAATTAATCTGCTATTATTCTTCAATGAAGAGGAATGAAGTACTGATTCATACTAAAGCATGGATGGCTTTTCAGAACATAATTCTAAACAAAAGAAGCCAATCATAAAAGGCTATAGGATTCCATACATATGAAATGCCAAGAATAGGTAAATCCATAGAGATAAAAAGTAGATTCATAGTTTAGACTACTTCTTAGGTAATGAAATGTAGGAAAACATTCATTATTTAATAGTGCACTCAGGGAAGAGTTCCTTTCCCTTGAGTATAGTTTAGAATAAAATTGAAGCTTCTAGAATAAGTTATGCTCCACGTTTGTATAATATGTCAAAATACACTCTAATGTCATGCATATCTAAAGAGAACAGATAACAAATTGAAGCCACACATTTAGAGCAGCTATTTGCAATCCATGACTTACGCATAATATGCTGCAATGTTGCTTTTCCCACACTCATGCTCTGGGCTTGTTCTAGGGTGAGAGTATGCTGGCCGCCTGCTATACTGCTTTAATGGTAAAAGGAATGGACCAGACTTATGTCAATTATGTCTCCATCATGGTACGACATTGTATTGAGTATATAAATCCTCACTGCTAACCTACTTGTCAGACTGCCAGTTCTAGAATATTTTGTTAAATGAAACAGTTTTCCTGTTCTTCCATTTCACCAACTAAACAAAGATTTGTCCCTTTGTCAGACATCCCTGATTGCAATTAACTTTTTGTTTTGAAGAATAATCACCTCTTTTTAAAATTAAATGTTTTCATGAATCTTATGAATGTCAGTGACTTCCTTAATCATGAATGCCCCATAATTCAAACTTCTTCAACAATGATTTTAGGTTTGTATTGTATTTTAACTAAAATTTATACCATATTTAACTGAAACCACCGTGGGTTATTTCTGTGTCCTCTTACCCTCATTCACTGGAAGAATAGCTTTATTAAATGTAATTAATATACATAGAGTTCAACCATTTAGAGTATATAATTCAGTGTTATTAGTATATGCATGGACTTGTGCAAACTTCACTACTTTTTTTATGTATGTCCCCTCCCACATACACAAAAAGTCACAACTGTTATCATATACACCCCCAACCTCAGCCCTTGGAAGCTATTAATCTATTTTTTATCACTATGGATTTACCTATCCTGGATATTTTATATATATGAAATCATAGTGTTTTGTGATTGGCCTCTTGCACTTAGTATAATGTTCTAAAAGGTCATCCATGTTGTAGTATGTATCAATACTTCATTCATTTTTATTGCAGAATCAAAACTTGTTAATTATAGGAATAGATTACATTTTGTTTATCCAATAGCCAATCTGCTTTTGTGGCAGGCAGAATAATGGTTCCCTAAAATGACCATGTCCTAATCTTGGAATTGTAATATACCTTACTTTGCATGGCAAAAGGAACTTTGCAGATGTCTTTAAATAAGCAGACCACCACTTAAGGGGATTATACTGGATTATCTAGTGGGCCTCCTCTAATAATATGAGTCCATAAAGGTGGAGAGCCTTTTGCACCTGTGGAAGAAGGATCAAAGAGATGCATCACTGCTGGCTTTGAAAGAAGGGGAAGGGGATCATGAATCGAGGAATGCAGGTGGCGTCTAGGAGCTACAAAAAGTATGGAGTGAGACCTAAAGAACTGTCATATAAATTTGTATTGTTTCAGTTTATGGTAATTAGTTACAGCTGCAACAGAAAACTAATACAGGGTAGTTTCCACTTATTGGCTTTTATGAGTAATGCTGCTATGAATATTGTTTTCAGAGTATTTGTGTTGACATATGTCTTCATTCTTCTTGAGTAGTTATTTATGTAGGAGTCGAATTGCTGGGTCATGTGATAACTGAATGGATAACTTTTGGAGGAACTGCCAGACCGTTTTCTAAAAGTGGCTGCACCACTTTACATTCCCCAATAGCAGTATTTCCATTTCCCTCATCCTTACCAACACTGTCCTTTTGATTTTAGACATTCTAGTGGATGTCAGATGGTATCTCATTGGGGTTTTGATTTGAATTTTCCTAGAGACTAATGGCATTAAGCTTCTTTTCAAGTGCTCATTAGACATTAATATATCTTCTTTGTAGAAATGTCTATTCATGTCCTCTGTCCATTTTTTAAATTATTTTTTTACTATTTTTAATTTATATATTCTGGATACAAGACCTTTATCAGATATGTGGTTAGTAAATATCTTCTTCCATTCTGTAGGCTGTAATCAGAGTTTTTAATTTTGATAAAGTCCAATTAATCTATTTTTTTCTTTTATCTCTTGTGTTTATAGAAGCATATCTAAGAAACTAATCAGAAGTCACAACAGTTTGTGTCTATGTCTTTTTCTAAGATTTTACAAGTTTCATCTCTTCTTCATCTGTTTAGGTCTTTGATTCATTTTGTGTAAATTTGTAGGTGTCCAGCTTCATTATTTTGCATGTGAAATCCAGTTTCTCCAGTATGGAAATGCAGTTAATTTCTAATTGAAATGTGAACCCCAGGAGATTATATTCAGGTCCTTAGGATGCTCCTGGGGCTTGGGCAGGCTGTTGCTGAAGCTCTGCTGCACATTTAGAACCTGCTGTGATGGTGACAGCCTTTTCTCTCAGTTCTCTGCAGTGAACAATGTGTCATAAGCTTCTGTTCCCATGTGGGTTGCTAGTACCTTGTTAAAAAGTTTGCAAAATATAGGATACCAAGGATACTTTTACTCAAAACCATTTTGTCATCTTTTCCTTCAGTTTCTTTCATTTCTGATGGTCCAGTGTTTTTCTACAAAAAATCATCATAAGAGTTGCTATGATTAGGAATAATGCTAAACAAAGATTTTGGTATTAACTTACCTCTCTACTCTGCTCAACTCCTTAGTTCCCCAGAAATAATCGTGTATACCAGGGTCACATTGCATTTTCTTCCTCATTCACTAGTGTCTTTATGTTATGCTTCCCAAGAAGATTTTTTTTTTCTCATTTGTCCTTAAGTCAGGGATGGCTCTATATCATCCTATTTATCTATGACAGGATGACGTGGGAAGTAGCATAGGTCTGATTTAGAATGTCACCAAAATTAAGCACTTCCCAGATTACCCCCAGGATTCATTATCACCAGAGACCTTATTTCTTTAAGGATGGTTCATGGGCCTCTTACTGGTCTATATTTAAAAATCCAAATGATTTACCTAATGTGTTGCTCTTGGTAATTAAGAACCAGTGCCTTATGGTGGTCAGCTTAAGATGAAATACAATAGTAACAGTAGTCACAAAAGTAATAGTAGTCACAAAAGTAATTGTCTCTTGTTTTAATAGTGAAGGAATCTGAACTCTTTAGTATGTGTGTAGAATCTGTGTAACTCAGCAGAGCATCAAGAGCAATGGCTCTTGGAAACCTCACTTCTACCACTACCAGGAGGAATAGATCAGAGTATAGTTCTGAACCATAGTTGAAATGAAAGAATTTGCAAAGCCATCTCATTTGTTCTTTTATCTCAGTGTAATAATTTTTGTTCTATCTCTGTTGAGGTTGTTACAGGGATACCAGGAGCTCCAAGTCTGACCCCTACGGATAGTAATGATGTGAAATGCAACTGTGTTTTTGTTAAGTTCTGTAAAACATGAAAAATTGTACTCATCTGTGATGCCTCTCTTGCTCCTTGAAAAAGACAGTGTTGACCCAAACTTCATGATAAATAACTTTGGATAACAATGGTGAAAGCTGAGGGAGACTAATGTTTTGCTTCACAGAAATTCTGCTGCCTGACACTTGTGTATTTGAAGCAGTCAAGAAAATAATTTGCTGAAAATGAGCAAAAACTGTTAAGCTAAGAGCTACATCCTTTGGAAACATATGAGTGAAAAACTGAAATGCTATCATGCAAGCTCATAAATCTTGATCCATCATTACAAACCTTCATCAGAAAATTATTCATACATCCCTCTTCTAATGTGAATTTTAAATGCAGAAGTTTAAAAAGGGGAGAGTATTTGTGACAACAGATAGACAAAGGAAAGGATAAACATCTGAGGAGAGTGAATAGCGTCCACACAAGGAATGTTGGAGGGAGTAGTGGGGGGGGGGGGGCTGGCACAGAGGATAGTCACATATGGTCTCTTAATTGAACAATATAGTAAGCCTGTCTTTGAAGGTTTGTTATTGTCACAAGATCATTGATTTTTCTTCCTTTGACTTATTAAGGACAGTATAGAAATCATTACATTAGTAACATTTTGAAGTTTGTTTAAAAAAAGAAAACAAAAAGCTCTCCCCTTAAGATTCAAATATCACATCTCAGTCTTGTGATTGAGAATATGTAAGATGGTGCTGTGCATATTAATAACAAAATGGTATTAATCTGTCATACTAAAAATAAGCACAACCAACAACCACTTTAAAATATATTTCCTGACCCAAACTTGGAAGATAATCCTGGGATGACAAATGATTAATTAGAAATACGTTGACCTCAGCCACCGGAGATGAAGGTACCTGTAAGATAAAATCCACGAGAAATTAATTTTAAATAACTTCATTTCTCATATCATAGTGGCATTTTTTCTGATACCAACTTTAGTATCTATCATCAAATGACAGTAAAAGATGATGCATAATTCAGAAAGCCTGAATTGCTGAATAGTGACACAGGGACATGAAAAACAAGGTGTAACAGAGGAAAGGGAAGCACCACCCTGCCTATCCAATCCTTCCCCACATCCTCAGACCTTCCCACCCTTCCTTGGAGAGAAACAATCTTTTTCCATATCCTGGCAACCTCTTTACCCCATTTCCCCTTCCTTGGTCAAGGTTTCTTGAGATTATTCAGATGTGAAGCAAGGTAGCAGCAGGGTTTTTCCAAAGACTCCTAAAGATTTCATCTCTCATTGTTTTTAATTGATGTCTTTAAAACATGAGGTTAAACATGGAAATTACATATAATAGCAAAGCAATTGACTTTTCAAATTGACTGTTTTTTTTTTTTTTTTGCTTCTTCAATAGTTAAAGGTTTATGATGTCTCTAATTTCGTACGGAAAAGGGAGGAGGAAGAAAAGGCTACTATGGGAAGAACAAATAGGTTTCTTCAGGCAAGAAAAGTGAGGTTTCAGGAGAACAAGAGGCAGATTGGAAAGTTTGTGATAATGGGTGAGAGTGGTCTTTCCATCTTTTTAGGCCATAAAACTCCCATGGAGAGGAGACTTATGGAAGGGTCACTTAGTTTCTTAGTTTTTCTCCGGGGAGTGGACCTGCCCCAAAGAAGAAATTTATGGCATCCTCTCTTCTGTCAACATCCTTATTTGTTGAAAATGTCTGCTCAGATAAGGGAAGCTCTGAGAAGGCTTCTTTCTGCATCTGTGGGATCTCAAGTGCCCTTCCGCTTAAAGTCACCTTGGTTCACATTTTGGTGATCCAGGTGGCTCCATACCCTCAAAGAGGAAAAAGCAGCAAAAGGGTTGGAAGCTAACCCTCTTCAAATCACGGCACTGGGGCCGGCTCTCTCTCAAAACAGTGCCATGTGGGTGGTTTATGAATCCCATTTTTTTTTTTTTTATCAAATTGACTGTTTAAAAAATTCCCCTTGAAATCTAATTGCTTTATGGATTTTTTCTCCTGTTCCTCTCAACATACCTGAATTACAGTTCTCAATGGGGGTTACAGACATTCTATTTTCAGTGTTAATCCTGGACACTAACAAAGATAATCCATTCTTTTTAAGTGGTCCTTGCTGATGTTGCTAGGGCTGTGGCCCTTTAGCAAAGAAGGGATAATTCCTGTTTGGCCCGTGAAAAAATAAATGGAATAGTTGAACTGCTATTTTTTGTTAGAATATGTTCAATGGAAATTCTCCTGTTCAGCATGACTTTCAAACCATTTAATGATTCTGAAATTACACTCAATCTCCTGGCATTATAAGTGTTGGCAGCTTTAAAATTGGGCATATAACTCAGAATTGCAAAGAAGATATTATATAAATTAAAAGACGTCAGATCTCGCCCATCTTGCATGGTGTGGTGGCGCATGCCTGTAATCCCAGTGGCTCAGGAAGCTGAAGGAGGAGGATCATGAGTTCAAAGCTAGCCTCAGCAACTTAATTGAGGTATTCATCAACTCAGTGAGACCCTATCTCTAAATAAAATACAAAACTGGGCTGGGATGCAGCTCAGTGGTTAAGAGCCCGTGGGTTCAATCCCTGGTACCAAAACAAAAAAACTCCTCAAGTCTCAATTCATCTAGTGTTGTCTTCTGGAAAAATCTGTAGTGAAAGACCAATGCTATAGTGAAATAGGATAAAATAAATTGCTAAAAAAATGAAATAAGACAAGTTCATATTTTTTTAAAGTATTATCAGATTCAACTAACATAAAATTACTTTGTCCACATTCCATTAAAGTCTCTAAATAGTCTATCTCAATTTTTGTGTGAAGAACAATACCACATAGCATGGTCTGTGGCCCACACTTTTGAGTGGCATTAATGTATTGTGCTCACATTTATTCACTTGTACCTGGGGCTATTCCAAGTCATCTTGTGCTTTTAACAAATTGTTGTTTATGCCTTTGGGTAAACCGTGCACTTAAAATAAGACATGTGATTTTTAAATGGATAGAAGTTCATCTAAATTGTGAACTCCTATACATTGTTAAATGGTCACAGGAGATTTTAACAATTATTTGTTGAACACTACTTGCTGTATTTCATATTTTTTAGCATTTATTTTCTATCATCCCATTATAAAACCTCACCCAACCACCTCTCCATCTCAAGGCCAAATGGTGTTTGAATTATTTAATTATTAAAGCTAATCTGGGATTCTGGTTTTGTTTAAAATTGAAGGGAAGAGGTTGCTTTAAAGACTATAGGAAAATAATCATGCTCTATTTTAATCTCACTCAGATTTTAAGCAGTTAAAACCTTTTTAGTTTCATGAATTTCTTATTAAGATGGGGTACTTAGAAATACAGTGTTAGTTATATAGAATAACAGCTTGATGGGAGCCTGTACTGAATAGATACCATCTGCCATTGGTGGTTATGTTAGCTTCTCTCTTCTGTTGTACAAGTTGAACAAGGTGGTCATGTTTAAGGTGGAAAGGACTCATGGGCACACAGACTATCTCACATATTTGGAGAGCTACCATGTGAAATCAGAAAGTTGAGTAACTGATTGGAGATCACACAGAATAATGGAAAGCAACAGAGAGGCTGATTTCAATTCAATGAAGGGTTTCCAAACATGGAAAACAAGGAGTAACTGAATAACTCTCCTGGTTTTTAGTCTAAACCTATAGAAAAGCACACTCAGTTCTGCTCGTACACATGTGTGCCCGTTCCTCTTTGTCTCTTTGATGTTAAAGATACACCTAAAGGCTCACCACCGCCATTCTATCCTTTTCACTTCTTTCCCTCCCAGAGGTATCTGTCTGTCCTTAGGTCCCTTTTTTGTGGAAAATTTTAATTTTACTTTCTGACTTTTTTCACACTCATGGAAACTCTGGGTGGTGGTAGTTGTTATAACATCTCTGATATTAATAATTGAGATAGAAATAGAAGGTTTGAGGGCTTTTCTAGGACTTAAGTTGTTAAGTGCTAGTGACTATCATTTATATGTGTTTTCTAGTCCTGCCATCTCCTCGCTTATATAAAATTGTGCTAAATTTACCCTGATTGAAGACACATATTTTAATGCCAAGAATGCTATGTATAACTTGGCTCATAGTAAGCAGACCAAACAGGACTAGATGATGATAATCATAATGCATTCATGTATATGATATATTTTATTTAGTTCTTTCATCCATTTACTAGGTCAGTGTTTAAAGGACATTCTATGGGCCAGCCATTGTGTTAGCCTTCTGGGATACCAACCCTGGGTAGACAAAAAACCCTGCTTTCATGAAACTTACAATCTAATTGTGGGAAGAAATCAAATGTGTCAGATGAAGAAGAAGCACTTTAACTATAATTGCGGTAGGTGATAGGGAGTATGGATTGAGGGTATGGTCACTGTTGTATTTGGGGTATTTGGTGAAGGCCTTCTAATGTGGATATATTAGGAAATATGGGGACAAACTACAGATGTCAAGGGAAGAGAAATCTCAGGCCCAGCAAGTACACAGGCCTTGAAAGGAAGCATGCCTCATACAGGACCACACACTGATTCTTAAAACAATTCTGTGGTACAGTTAATGAGTTTCCTTTTTAATTGAGGAAACTGAGGCAAATAGGCCACACTCAAGGCCACACTTGCTAACTGGTGATAAATTCAGGACTAGCATGTCTCCTGGATTACAGAATATTGTCTTTTTCAGACACAATGATTTTATTTTCTAATGCACTAAGAACAAAGAACATGGTTTGATCTTACCTTTATAATTGAATCTTTGGTTGAAGTGAATAAACTTCTTAGAAACCAGTTCTCTTATATAGAGAAACTATACATTTTATAGATATCAGGTTGCTGTGAGAACCAAGAGGGCAATGTGGCCTGCCCTGGGAACAGTAAAGTATCCCACAAATGTGTTTTGCTAGATTGTTCCTGCAGCTTGGCCCCGACTGGCCAGCCTGGAGGTTGTAAATCAACCTATCCAAGGCTGAGCCAACATACCAATCAATGTGCAGCACTTTTGATTCCATAGATGCCCATCCCTGATGTTTCAAGAATCATAGAGGTAAAATTAAATGTAGTTTTGAACAAATTTAGAAGTACTTCAATAACTGCATCTTCTTTCCTGCTTGTCCTTAAAGATAACACAGAAATGTAAATATGGCTTGATTTATTTAACTGGCACAAATTCTACTACTGTGTATTTTACCTATTTCTATTTTGAGTGCATTTTCCTTTGTGCTTTCTTGTTTCCTTTTATGTTCTGCCAAATCCCATTAACTTGTCCTTGAGCTGTGTAATCTAGAGTTTAGCTACTGGTGAGTGATGGGGTACGCCTGAAGGGGAGATCTGACTGCAGGGAGTAGCCAACTCTTTTTGCAAGTGTTGTAGCTCATCCTGGCCCCTGACTGCTTGAGGGCTATTGGATGGTGAAAGCAGCTGCTGGTTTGACAGTCCTGGTACAAGCTGAGCATCGTGAAGAAATTGGGACAAGTTTTAGGTCTGAGTAGTAGAGGAAGGATCATTGGTGGAAGCAGGCCTCAGTGAGAGCTTTGCAGGCAGAAGGGACAAAAATTCCTAATTGTTTGATATAGCTGAGGAAGCAAGGAAGATCAGTAAATTTTGAAGCACAGAGGGAGTGGAAAAGAAATGAGAGTAAGGAAGCAGAGGCATCCAGATCCATGACAGCCATGATCTAGGGTGTAGATTTTTTTTTTTTTTTTTTTTTTTTTTTTTGGTACCAGGGATTGAACCCAGGAGCACTCAAACACTCAGCCCCAGCCCCAGCCTTTTTTTGTTTTTTATTTAGAGACAGGGTCTCACTGAATTACTTAGGACCTTGCTAAGTTGCTGAAGCTGGCTTTGAATTCACAATACTCTGCCTTAACCTCTTGAGCATCTGGAATTACAGGGGTGTCCCACTGTGCCTGGCCTAGGACTTAGATTTTATCATGCACACAATGAGACACAAAGAACAGGTTTTAAGCAAAGACATGACATATTGAATGTCACATTCTGGCTACCATGAACACAAATGGGGTCAGAGAATACAACACATGGATAGCTTTGCAGAGATCTACTTGTGATACAATATGATGGTGTCTTGTGAAAGTGGAAGCCAGAGTAATGGGATCAGTGTTGGGTTCAAGGTATACATAGCAGTGACATTAACAAGTCACAAGATAGACTGAGTAGGGTGAGATGGTTATGAAAAAGGATGGAATCAAGGATATTTTATAGTTTTCAACATAAGCAACTAAGTAAATTAGTGGTATCGTTTACTGTAAAGGTAAAAGACTTGAAGTGTAGATTAGGAAAGACTAAGAGAGGGAGAAGGTAGGAAATCACTAATGTTGTTTGGCCACATTCAGTGTGAGAAGCCTGTTACAGACACGATAGTGGTACTGCTGGTTTGAAGATGCAACATGGATGTTATTGAGGATATGGGGAAAAAGGTACAATCACGTGTTGCTGGTAGGACTGCAAATTGGTGCAACCACTATGGAAAGCAGTGTGGAGATTCCTCAGAAAACTTGGAACAGAACCAACATATGACCTAGTCATCCCATTCCTAAGTTTATACCCAAATGACTTAAAGTCAACATACTACAGTGACGCAGACGCATCAATGTTTATAGCAGCTCAATTCACAGTAGCCAAACTATGGAAACCTTTAAGTAGATGAATGGATAAAGAAAATGTGGTATATACAATGGAATTACTCAGCCTTAAAGAAGAATGAAATTATGGCATTTGACAGGAAATGTATGGAACTGGAGAATATCATGCTAAGCGAAAGAAGCCAATCCCAAGGAACCAAAGCTGCATGTTTTCTCTGATATGTGGATGCTGATTCAAAATAAGGAGGAGTGGGCTAGGGAAGAAAAGGGGTACTTTGGATTGGGTGGAGGGGAGTGTGGAGAGTTGAGAAGATGGGGGGCAGGAACAATAGTAGAATGATTTGGACATTATGACCATATGTGTTTATCTGATTATATACCCAGTGTGATTCTGCATCATGTACAACCAGAAGAATGAATTATGTTCCATTAATGTATGATGTGTCAAAATGCATTCTACTGCCACGTATAACTAATTAAAATAGATTTTAAAAAATTAAAAAAGATGCAAGCTCGGAAGTTGGTGTGGGCTGGAGATACAGACTTGGAATTCATTAGCTCTCCAGTGGTATTTAAAGCAAAGCATTGGCTGGTTGAGATCACCTACAAAGAGCCTGTAGCCAAGACAGAGAAAGTTGGGGTGCAGCAAGAGAACTGATGCAGAAAGGAGAGAAGAAGGATCATACCCTAAACAAAATGGAAAACCAGGTTTTGTTAATTTTTTTTAAAAAGAGGGAATAATAGCAATGTCTCATTTGTGGATGAGATATCAATATTGTTGCTTTAAGTACAATATTGATATCTTAGTATCCTGAAGAATTCAGGATGACTATCTTAACTTTTTAAACAATTATTTTAAAACAAAATATTTTCATTCTTAAAAAAATTTAAAAATGTTAAGTATAGAGAAAGTCACTTAAGATTTGATGGCAGTTCCATTTTTTAAGTCCAAACTACACAGCCACATTAATGTTTATAGCAGCCCAATTCACAATAGCTAAACTGTGGAACCAACCTAGCTGACTTTCAATAGATGAATGGATAAAAAATGTGGCATATATACACAATGGAATATTACTCAGCAATTAAAGAGAATAAAATCATGGTATTTGCAGGTAAATGTATGGAGTTAGAGCAGATAATGCTAAGTAAAGTTAGCCAATACCAAAAAAACAGATGCCAAATGTTTTCATTGATATAAGGAGGCTGATTCATAGTAGGATAGGGAGCCAGGAGCATGGAAGGAATAGACAAACTCTAGATAGGGCAGAGGAGTGGGAGGAGAAGAGGGGGACATGGGGTTAGAAATGATGGTGGAATGTGATAGTCATCATTATCCAAAGTACATGTATAAAGACACGAATTGGTGTGAATATACTTTGTATACAACCAGAGATATGAAAAATTGTGCTCTATATGTGTAATAAGAATTGTAATGCATTCTGCTGTCATACATAAATTTTAAAAATTAATTAAACTAGTAGATGGGAAATTTAGTGTATTTTCTCAATCTTCCCTAATGCCTCCAAGACTTTTTATGTAATTGAGGTGATAATATATGGATATTGACAACTGTGCACAGTTCCCTTATACTCTACATTATAATAGAAGCAATTTCCCATGTTAATTTTTTAAATAAAATTGTACTACTTGCATAAGTATTTTTAAACTTATGTTTAAATGCTTCAATCTGTACCTTTAATATTCTTTGAGTAATTCCTGCTTCTTTGTTTCCTCTCAGAGAATAGAGTGAGGTGTTCAACTCACCACCTTGACCTGATATCTCCCTACTACCACAGTAGTGCACAGGAAAAGTTAAAAGTTTGTCAAACTGCCAGCTTAGAAATTTGACTTAGCAAGATTGCCTGTAGTGAGGGACCCACTTGATATGGAAACCTTGCAATTCAGCACTATACTTCATTTTCCTTTAGCTTTAAAATGAAAATTTGTCATGAATGTTCCTTTCTCAGGTTAGATTTCATAACAAAAAAAATCTTTTAATATATCTAAATCATGTGACTTTAAAAGTAAGATGACAGACAAAAAAGAACATTAGTGAAATACACAGTTCTCTGAATGTAAAATCCTCCAAGCATAGAAAGGTAAATATATTTTCTGTACACAAAAGATCATACTCAATATCAATTGAGACAATAGCTGTTTTTGAACTCTTGATCGAATAGTACCATATAAAAAATTTAAATGTCCTGATATAAAAAATACTAAGTAAAATATCCACCATATCAGAAAAGCCCATTTGATTTTGAAATTTTTATGTATTGTAGAATGTCTTTAACCTTGCATATTTTTAGCCCACAGAAAAATCTAGATTCAAATTGAAAAGTAGCACATATCATTCATTTAATAGTAGTAAGGTTTGAACTGAGAAAAACACAGACCATTCTAAGACCCTTCAAAATAAAGGAATAGAATTGTCATCCAAAGGCATTTTAAAAAACACATCATTATATGGGACAATAGAAATATATCTTTAATCAAAATGCATTCACCTTCTAGAGAGATTCTATCGCTAAGAGATGATGACAATTAGAGATGGCCGATTGAGGGTTCTGTGTATGCCTGCATGTCTTTTTTCTATTCAGTTTTTACTCTCAGTTTTTTGTAGCAACTTTTTATTACAAACAGATAAGGTGATTTTTATGTCCCATAATTTGTCTCCCATTATATCTTTTTTGTGGGGAGGGGTTACTCAGGAGCCCACAACCATTGAGCCAAATCCCCAGCCCTATTTTGTATTTTATTTAGAGACAGAGTCTCACTGAGTTGCTTAGCACCTTGCTTTTGCTGAGGCTGGCTTTAAACTCTCAATCCTCCTGCCTTTGCCTCCCGAGCCACTGGGATTACAGGTGTCCATTATATCTTGGCATCATATTCTACAATAGGTATGCAGGTGTGTGCACAGGTGTGGGAGCAAAAGCTGCCTGAGCTTCAATCACAGGTAGATCCTATCTTAGTCTGACATTGTGTATCTCCTAAAGATTTTGTTTAGGAACTGATGCATTAAAAAGCCTTACATATTCTTTGTTGAACTAAAAGAAAGTGTTATAGACATAAGGGTAATTCCATTTTAGAGAGGATTGTACAACATATAGAACTGGACTGAAGACAACTACTCTCATGATTCTCTTCCTCCTTTGGTGGTTTTGCTCCACAGGACACAGAGCCATAGGTTCCATGTTGTTTGCAGGTCAGAATAGTAGGAATCTTGTAGAGTCTCAAGGTTTTCATCATTAGACAGATGGGAAGAGGAAAGCAAAGGACCAGAATCTCACGAGGGGGATACACAGAAAGATACAGATTGCACAACCGTATATTGAATGTCTGCAGTATTCTGGGCACACTGCAATCCCTCTCATACTCCTCATATAACACTCGCTTGTTTTACTGATGAGAAAGCTGAAGCTTAGAGAATGCATATAACCTCACCCAATAATGTCTTGGGTAAAGGTAGTCCTGAAGCTTGTACGGAAGTTTCCTGAAACTGAAGGCAGCAAAGGACTTTGGAATAAATAGTGCAAAAGAGTAGGTGGGAAGTCTGAATCAGTTATTTTTGAGGTGGCTGTAACCTGTCCTTTTGCTGGTCTCCAATAGAAATATTTATGCTATAAGAGCAGACTTAAATAAATCAGAATTTTCTGTTTGAAAGGGACACTTGTATATATGGGAAACTGAGACACAAAGAGGTTAAGTGACTTCACCCAAAGCCACATTGCCACTAGTGGCAAAGCCAAGACCTGAACCCTCAGGCTGTGATCTTTCAACATCCTATTTTAGCTATTGTGAATAGTACAGCAACAGACATGAACACGCGTGTCTCTTTGATATGCTAATCTTATTTCCTTTGGCTATGTATGCCCAGAAGAGGGTTAACTGGATCAAATAGTAGATCTATTTTTAGTTTCTTGAGGAACCTCCACACTGCTCTCCATAGTGGCTGTGCTAATTTACATTCCTGCCAACAGTGTGTGAGAGTTCCCTTTCTCTACATTCTTGATTGCATTTGTTATTTTTTGTCTTTTTGATAATAGGTATTCTAACTGAAGCATATCAACCTAGATGCTGATCATGGTGTGAATGGATAAAGAAAATGTGGCATATGTGCCCAGTGGAAACTGTGATTTATATGTCCAAAGGAAAAAAAATGGGCAATATCCTGTTATTTGTAACAAAATGGGTAGAACTAGAAGATGTTAAATGAAACAACTGAGTCTTTAAAAAATTCTGTATGTTCCCTGTCATATATGAATGTTTTTTAAAAAGTTGATTGGAATGTATGGTACTGATCCCTGGAATCTGGGAAGGGTTGGGAGGAGAGGAAGATAGTGAGAGGTTACATATTGTTACCCAAACACAGATGGAAGTAATAAGAACTGTGTTCTACAGCATAATGGGGTAACTGTTTTTCAAAATAATCTATTTTATATATATATATATATATATATATATATATATGGATATATATATTAATGTATATATTATGCATATATATATAGTATGTATATATCTGTGTCTATATGTACATGTATAGAAATATATATACATGTATAGACATGTATATATGTATAGAAATATAGATATAGATTTAGATATAGATATATATATTGCAGTACTTGGGATTGAACCCTGGGGCCCTCTACCACTGAGCAACACCCCTAGACCATTTCTTTTTTTAAGACAGAGCTTTCACTAAGTTGTTAAGGATGGTCTCAAACTTGCAATTTCCCTGCCACAGCCCTCTAAGTAGTTGGGATTACAGGCTTGCACCACTGCATCCAGCTGGAAATGGAAATCACATATTGTGTATGTGTATTAAAGTACCACACTGTACCCCATAAATATAGGCAATTATTACATGTTAATCAAATATTTGTTTCAAAAGCTTGAGGAGAAAAAAATCCTTATAATAATCAGTACGTATGTATGTATGTATGTATTTTTGTAGTACCAGAATTGAACCCAGTAGTGCTCTACCCCTGAGCTACATCCCCAGCCCTTTTTAATTTCTTTATTTTGAGACAGGGTCCCACTAAGTTGTAGAGGCTGGCCTCAAATTTGCCATCCTCCTGCCTCAGCTTCTCTGAATTGCTGGGATTACAGGTGTGTGCTTCTATACCCAGCTCTAATAAGCAATATTTGAATGGGTAATTTTTTATGACCAGGTACAGTCAAAAAGAACTCTTTGAGATGCCATTCTTTCATCATTTAGGACTGCTGTAATAGAATGCCACAGAAACTAATTTTTCACAGGTCTGGAGACTGAAAAGTCCAAGATCAAGGTGGTCATGGTCTCTCCTCCTGGTTTGTAGACTGCAGCCTTCTGTTGTTTCCTCATATAGACTTTCCTGTGTACTCTCATTCTCCTGGTGTCTTCCTCTTCTTATAAGGACAATCAGTCATATTGGATTAAGGTGCCACCCTTAAGAACTCAGTTAACTTCAACTTCCTCCTCCAAGGAACCCTGCTTCCAAATATAGTTACATGTGGGTTAAGGCTTCAAATCTGAATTTTGAGGGGATACAGTTCATCACACAACAGGTATGTAAAAGGAATAGTAAACAGTGGCACCTTAGGAACTTAAGTAGATACTTAAACCAACCATTTAGGTATGAAGTTGCAGTCAGATGTAGTTACCTATATTATTCAAACAAAGCCTATAAAATGACTTTGGGTCTGTGTTTAGATTAGAGGGGTGAAATTTGGAAAAAATATTTTATTTCAATTTCTTAATTCTGTTGGATCCAATATGAGCTAATGACAAGGTCACTCACAAGAATGGTGTTTGGCCAAAGCTCGGAAATCCATTTCCTATACCTTGAAGCCAGTCCTTGAGTTGTGTGACTGGGTATCATTATTTTTGCTCCAAAGGAACTATATCAAAACCTGTTTATGTTTGTTTGCTCAGCCAAATTATCTTCATGCACAAAGAAAACAAAGATTTAGTCAGGATTGGAAGGAGAGGCAGAATTACAAATCTTAAACTAGTGTATACAAGTATAGGCCTTTTCATAAATAATCTCTTTTAATCCTAGCAGATACTCTGTAGATTAACATCCCTATTTTTATAAATGATAAAAGTTGAAGCTCTGTGATTTTATATAGTTTATACAAGTTTATAAAATAATAGTGAAATTTTGATTTAAACTTGGGTTTTTTCTAGCATATATTCCTTTTATCCATCCATGTAAGATCCCTAAGTTACAAATAACAAAATATAGCATTCTTATCATGTAGGTTTTTTTTTTTTGACAGTAAAGAGATCTCACATTGGATGTTCTGGTAGTCTCTATAAGAACTTTTAGACATTTTTTTGAATTTTGTTTATGTACCAATTATAACTCATACCATATATGTTTACAAAGAATCTTCTATGTTTAAGGGACTGTACTAGAAAATATAGAAAATCAAGATGAATACTCTGTCTTTAAGTAGCTTATGATATAGAAGAAATAAGATATAAAGTTAAGTACATGTAATGGAAGGCAGTAAGTGAATAGGTCCATCAGAGTAGCAATGACAGGAACTTGGGCAGTTAGAAAAGAGGTGACTTTTAGACAGGAGCCCAAATAACCTAAACATGAACTGTGCTACCGTGGTTCACAGAGCAGGTAATCCAATCTGTGCCCAACACTATTTTCAACAAGGAAAAAAAAAGCAAAGAATAATCAAATCAACTGCAAATACCAAAAATGGCAGCTGTAACTGATCAGGTAATGTACTAGAAGGCTTAAGGTACACATAATTCAGAGGAATTCAATGAAGAAAAGTAAGATTGTTTAAACCTGTGCTAATGGTTATAAGTTTCTTGCTTTGAGCCACTTTGAACGTGATTATTAGCCATGTTTCATAAGTCCATGACATTTCATGATGTATGAAATATGAAATCTTATTCAAAGATAAAAATATTGTAAAATCCTCTGTTAGACCTAGAGGTTTAACTGAAGACCTGCTACTACACTGATATTTGTACGAAGAGCCCATTGAATTACCTATAAACAGAAAAGGTTAGAATTTTCGACAAAAGCAGTTAGATGAAACAGTATCTCTAGAAACTCTGATATAGCCATCTCATTAGCCTTCCTCACTTTAGGAGATATTATGTTATCTTTATGAACTTTCTCATGTTTTTCTCTTAAGAAATATACTCAATTGATATCAACTAGTGTTCTTATAAAGCTAGTGGAAGAGAAGAAAATACTTTATGTAACTCATTACATCATCAAGCTATACTATGTTAGTGAACATTTCAGAATCAGTCATCAGCCATGTCTCTATAGCAATGTGAAGTTATCTAAAGGATAATGAGGTGGGTCTTTACTCTTGGGGTGCTTCTGGAAGCATCTGTGGTAGGAAGAATAATGCCTCATCTCCATGGCATACTCAAGATTAGGGTTTCAACATAGAAATTTTAGGGGGAGGGACACAAATATTTAGTCCATAACAGTCATGCATGTTTTTATGCCTAGCCTTTTGATAGATGTTACCTTTTCATGTCTATGGGAAATACTACTGCAACATTTGGTTTAGTTCAGGTATAGAGTTATGACATAAATATGCCCCTGGTACTCTAGCATTGAATATTTAAATCTATTTTTCTAATGTTTACCTGTAATAAACTTACAATGAACATGCTTTGTGTGTGTGTGTGTGTGTGTGTGTGTGTGTGTGACTGGAGACTGAAGTCAGGAGCGTTCTACTGCCCAGCCCTTTCTATTTGGGGACAAGGTCTCACTAAATTGCAGAGGTTGGCCTTGAACTTGCCATTCTTCTGCCTCAGCCTCCGGAGCATCTGGGATTATATGAATGCACAACCATACACAGCTACAGTGAATATTGTTGCAGCTACATTCATGATATTCATCCTTCCACTAGCAAAAAATAAGTTATTGTTATATTTCTTACTTATAAGCAGATTTTTATTATCTTTTAGATGCATAAATATAAAATTATTTAATGTTAAAATTTTAAGGTAATAAGAAAAATGAATGCTTTCAGTGTTTGTTATTTTACTGAGGTATAATGTACATGCAGTAAAAGGCACACACCTTAAGTGTTCAGCTCATTGATAGCTTACATGTGCAGCACCTATTTGACCACCACCCAGGCCAAGCTATAGAACATTCCCATCATCCCAGAAAGCTCTCTTACCACCCTTTCCAGTCAGAAGCTCCCATCCTCAGAGATAAATACTTCCTGATTCTTGTCACCAGGTTTAATTACATCTGTTCTTGAACTTCACATAAGTGGAATCATACCATGTATATTAACTCTTTCAAGTCTTAGTTCCTTTCATTTGTTATGTTCATGAGATTCTCCCACATTTATGTGTTAATGTAAGCAATTTTTAAAAATTGCTGACAAGTCTCCTGTTGTATGGATATGTCGTAGTTTATTGAACCAGTCTCTTGTTGCTGTACATTTGAGTTGCTTCCAATTTGGGGTTATTATGAATAAAGACGCTTTGCACATTTGTGCACTCATTTCTCTTGGATATACAGATCAGAGTGGAATTGCTAGGTCATAAGAATGTTATGCTTAATTTTATCAGAAACTGCCAACCATTTTCCAAGTAGTTGTAACATTTTACACTCCATTTGCCAGGTGTAAGTGTTCTGGCTGTCCAACATTCTAGTCTTTGCTTGGTATTGCCAGTCATTTTTGGTTTTCTTTTTGTTGTTGTTTTGCCATTCTGATGTGTATGTTGTAATAAATCATTCCTTTTTTTTTTCCAATCTTAATTAAGTGTGAGTGGTCTAAAATGAGTCTGAATAGTGGATTTGAGAACATTTTGATTTTAAATAATGAAAGAAAATGTCCCTAACATTCCCTATACTTATTCCCACTTTAAAATAGGTTAAAAATCCAAAACAAACAAAAATCCTGTCTGTACATTTTAAATAAATCACTTATTTTCCCTGTATTTACTTAAAATAGAGATTAGTCATTCAACTCTGTTTTTAGGTTAGGCTTTCAAGTACAAGTTTCTTGCTTTAAGTTGTAAATTTCATGACCATGTTTGTCCAGGGGTGATATTGTTCCAATAGCTACAGGCAGAGTGCTTCTCCTTCTCCCAAATCTGCATGCATCCCAGGTTTTATTGCCTTCATCACTGCTTTAGATTTTGTTGGTCGTCATTTATTTCTGATGTTTAGTCAGAACTGGGCCTCTGGGAGTCTGGTTCCTTTAGAGAAGACAGCTTCAGCACCGGGTGGAGAGGTAATTTGTCTTCATGATTCTTACGGCAACCTCACTGGGCCCTGTCATTTTCACAGTTTGATAGGGACCTCATATCCTTCCCTTTTGATCACATGAAGATGGGTCCAGAGACCTCTAAATAGCACACTGAAAAATTAGGGATGACTAAGCCTCAGTAGCACAAGGGAATGGTTTTGTGGAATCTTCTCTTGTCATTTAGCCCAGTTATTTGGTGTACAGCTTTCCCAATATTTCTTTCCCAACAGAGATCTGTCTCTCCGAATCTACATCAGATGTGATGAGGAAGCCTGGAGTTTATTTTGGACTTCATGATAGATTAGAAGATAAGCACACATAGAGCTTCTTTCTTGATGTTGTCAAGTGGGTGTGTTTTGTTTTGACTCTTAACACTGCTCCTCCGTAGTGCAGAGTTCTGCTGGAGTCTGCTGTTCCACAAAGCTTGGAATGCTGCCCCACCTGGTAGGTGCTTTGATCAACACACTTTGCCTTACCTGGGTTGAAATGTAGCTCTCTGATGGAGCCAAGAAGAGCTTAGGATCTGCTTAGTCCTCGGATTTCAGGGATGCAAGTTCTCCCTATAGCCCATAGAGATGTCTTTCCCTTATATAAATCCTAAGAAGATGAAAAAAGAAAAATTGAATGTTAGGGACAAAAGTAAGCAGACAGACTAGGATTGTTTGCATTTATTTTAATCTTTAGGATTTGTAAATTGCAATCTGTAAAGGATATCACTTTGTTTACCTATTGGATAATTTTTTGTGTGGGATTTAGCAAGTCACAACCTCTCCTACTTCTTTATTGACAACAAGCATTGACACTAATGATATGCAAGGACCCTCTCACTTCAGAGGTCAAAAAGAGGCTGCATAGCCATGGTTTCTAAGAACACTGCTCAGGAGCTGGACAGCTGAGTTCAAATACTACCACACTTGATATCTGAGCAGGTTTCTCCCTTTCTTGGTACCCTGTACAAAATGGTGGTAATTAGATCACCCACATCACAGGATTATAATCACAATTCATTGAGGGAGAAAAGTACTTCTTATTTCTCCTGGCACAGGATAGTCCTCTAAAGTGTTTAATATATGAAATATTGCTATAATGTCTGTTCTGATTTGAATTTTCTTATTTCCTTGGAAGTATCTTTTAACATTCTTACCAGAATAAGAAGAAAGACAAATTAGTATTGATTTTCTATTTAATATAATGCTTTAATTTCATTGAAATAAATTTCTATATCAAATTTATGTGTAATATCTAAAGGTATTTTGGAAAATTCAAATTAGTAAAAAGAATAAGATAAATGACTCATACTTTTACCTCCCAGATAAATGTATTTTGTTTTATTGCAAATCATCCTTCAATTTTTTTAACTCATAGATTAACTGTTTTCCAAGTTATAATCATTCTGTATAAATCATTTTGATTCATTATTTTTTCATTTACTATTAATTTATAAGTGTTTTTGTTATTTACATAGGATTAATTAAAGCATCACCCCAGTGGTTGCATAATATTATTTTGAATAGATTCTTTTTGATTTATGTTTGCCAGATCAATGACCATGGTGGTTGTTTATGATTTTTCAGTACTATAAATAAACATGGTTCAATAAGTATTCTTCTTCAGACCTAGGTTTACAGGGTTCATTATTTCTTTCAGGTAGATTCCCAAAGGTGGAATTACTAATTCAAGAAACATGAATAGTTTGTGGAACTTGAGTTTGCAAAGGAACTTCCAAAGCTTGTTACTACTAGTTATATATGGACATGTCTATTTCCTCACATTTCCCCAGAACGGTGATCATTTTTCTAACCTGTGCCAACTAATAGGCATCTAAGATACTGCTGTTTTTATCTGTGTTTCATTGTGGGATACTTAAACATTTTCTCATGCCTTTGCTTATTTAAAGGTATTTGTTCTTTTAGAAAATGTCTGTTTATATCCTTAGCCTGACTGAAATCTTGTTGTTTTCTTGTTCACTAATTTGTGTGAATTCTTTGTAGAGAAATAACCCTGAACCTATACATAAAACATTTGCTGAGAATATTTCCCCGTGTATGTGCTTATTTGAGTTATGATCTTTTAAAATCACACAGAAATAAATGAGAGCACATATCCAACTTTGAACACTTTTCCACTGTCGATTTTTCTATAGTTTCTAAATTTACAAGTTATTTATGCTGTAGGGATTTGGTAATCTTAGTTCTGTTTTCCTCTGGTTTTTCTAGAAGTGTGTGTGTGTGTATGTGTGTGTGTGCACGTGTGCACACACATATGTATGTACATATATATGTATGTGTGTGTGTATATATATATATATGCATATATATAAATTTAGTACTTTTATATACACTTAAATGACTTTAAAGAGAACCAAAGTTTCTGGTATTTCCTTTGCATTCTTCACTGAATTATTGCTATAAACTGAAATCAAACCTAAATCCCTTTCCACACTGGTTGGAAAAGCATGACATTTAGTGAGGTGTAATATTCCCCAGTGGTGCAATTATTCTATGAGACTCACAATCAGAGTATTTATTAAACGATTAAAGAGTATTTATTAAAAGCTCCTTATATGACTAAATGTCCGTCACAACAGATGACCCCATGGCCTGTAAGAGACTATAATCATTGGTTTGGAAACTTGGGGCACTCAGTAAATGTTAGTTCTGAGAACCTCAGAGATGAGGTCTCTGGCACACAGCTTCCCTCCTCTGCCCTCAGACTCCTCCTCTGTGAACTGAATGAGTTGAACTAGCTGATTTCTAAGGAGCTCTGCAGCTCTGGTGTTGCTGAATTTGGTGTACAGAAGCACTTGTGTACACACCACTGTCCAGAGACATAGAAGCCTTTGTCTATGCTGTCTACCACCTATTTTCCAATCTGCAACATCATAAGCTTTGCTCATTCACACTTGTAGCAACAGAGACACAAGGGCTTATAATAGCAGTGGAAAAGAATTATGAGAAACAAACCATTTAGTCCATAGCTGCCTTCTCTTTTAGATAAACCTCTACAGCAATTAAGTGATCACAGAAAATTGGCCACTAGGAATAATAGCACTGATTACCCACATTTATATATCACCTTTCAAGGTTTCCTGGGTCTTGTAAAACATCAAGGGGCTACTAAACCTCTCCAGTTATTTGTGAAAGTCCATAACCCTTTAGCAAAACCTAAGTTTGATGTGCATTTTGGAATTCAGAATTCTTCTGGGTTCAGAAATTGCATATCATACATGAACTAAATTTCATGTAATATACCCAGTGGGATTTGGGCAGGACTCTTAATCAAACACATTATTACTTTTGTAGCCAAATGCATGATATTCATAATATGTTAGATAAATAATGACTGTAAATAACTTCACTCAATTTTATGGTAGGTTTTGCCAGCACATGAGGTTAAATTTTAAAAGAGAGAGAGAGACAGAGAGAATTTGGTTTCTGTATCATTTTGGATTTTGCAAAGTAGATAGGGTTTGTGGGCATCAGTAATTCACCATACCACATTCACCTCCTAAAAGTCCAGATCTGGCTATTGTCTCCCATAGAAACCTCTCTCAGTGATTCTTGGCAAAGAGACTCTAGGACCCAGCCTTCACCTGGTGTTATAGGCCCTCCAGCTTATATCTCATTCATCTGGAAGTCTTTCTCTTTCCTGACTAAAGCAGCAGCCTTCTTCACAAGCCCATTCACCTAGGCTCCAGCCACACTTAGCTGCTCTGATGTATTCTAGACTTGCTTACTCCTAATGATTCTTTTGATCTAGTTTCCTCTACCTATGACAACTCTGTGTCCATTTCTCCTCATTTCTAGCCTAGCTATATTCTGCTATTAATCCTAACCACCTACCTTTCTCTCCTTTGTTCTGCTCCTATATTAGTCAGATTTTTGTCACTGTGACTAAAATACTTGACAATAACAACTTAGAGGAAGAAGAGTTTATTTTAGCTCATGATTTTGTAGGGTCCGTCCATGATAAGCTGGCTCCATTGCTCTAAGCCCAAGGTGAGGCAGGGCATCACGGCAGAAAGAGCATGGTAGAGGGGAGCTTCCCAGGACATGGCAGCCAGATAGCAGAGAAAGGGAGAAGCCACAGGGACAAGAATCAGTCCCCAAGAGCATGCCTCCAGTGACCCACCTCTTCTAGCCACACCTCACCTGCCCACAGTTATTACCCAGCAAAGCAATCCTTTCAAATAGTTAGTTAATCAAGTGGATTAATCCACTGATTAGGTCACAGCCTTCATAATCTAATCATTTCATCTCTAGATAGTTCTGCATTTACATAGAAGCTTTTTGGGGACACCTCATATCCCAATCATAATAACTTCTGTATCCCATACCTTTATTAAGGCAACTATCAAAGGCTGTCTAGATTAGAATAATTTATATGTGTATTCTCTACTAACTTATGAACCCCTAGAGTAGTGGTTCTGAAATCTTAGTAAACATGAAGCACTGCTTATTTTTAACCCAAATTTCTGGGTTCTTCTGTCCTCTCTCCTGAGAGATTCATTTTCATTAGGTTTATATGCAGGACCCAGGGTAACTGCATGCCAGCGAATCTCTGATTATTTAAATTCTTTGGTCATACTTCCTTGACTGTGAGGAATGCAGTGGCAGGTTCTTTTGCTGAAACAAGAAACTACCCTGGAACTCTGAAGTCAGAACCTAAAACAATTGTCACTCAACATCAGTCCACACAACAGTGCTGCCTTTATTTTTGTTATCTCATTTCTTCTCCTTCACACAACTGTATTGGAAGTGAGATCAATAACAGCTGATAGGGATTATAGTACAGTTTCTAGTAACATTTGTGTAGGAGGTTTCTTGTGAGAGCAGACTTGAGCCAGCCGTGCCTTTGGTAATAGCAGAGTGTGGAAAAAGCCATGGCGAGTGCAAAAACAACCAAGTGCTAACAGGATGATAGACAGCCTGAGAATATTGGAGAGCGGATTCACACACACACATAAACATACACACACACACACACACACACACACAACACATGGGATCCTGTGGGCTTGCCCAGGCTGGCCTTGAACTCCTAGCCCAAAGTGATCCTCCTGCCTCAGCTTCCTGAGTAACTGGAATTATAAGAATGCGCCATCACACCTGGCTCAGGATTGTGGATTTTTAAAGGCTGAATAATTTACCTGGTCAATCCTCCACCAGGGACATGTGTTTCAGAAATGCTGCTGCCTGCTCTGGATTTAGATTTCTCAGGCTGAAGAGAGCCTACTTGTAGTCCATAGTTCAGCCCCACCAAAGATATACCCCACACTCTTCTTTTGGGTTTCTAATAGTGATGATGTTGATGAACATAGTGATTCATGGAGCTAATGTTTGGTGAGCTCTGTGTGCTGGAACTGTGTTAATCACGTTACATGAATTATTTCATTTACTCCTCAAGACAACCCTGAGAGGAGGTGTTATTTTTGCATGATTTGCTAATGAGGAGCAAGATGTGCAGAGAAGTAAGGCAGCCTGGCTGTGTCAATAGAACTGATGAGGAGGGAGTAGGACAGGGATGTCAGTCCAAATGAGCTAACTCCGGAGCCCAAAGTGCTCCCACAGTGCTCCAGTTACCACTTCTGAAGTTTTCAGTGTCCTGACTTACTGTATAAACTGAAACTCTGAAAAAAAAATTCATCCTATTTAATTTCCTGTGTTTTTGAAAGATTTATTATTCACAATTTAGTGTTATAATTTAATTTAATGCAACAAATAAATATTGTGGTGCCATAATTTAATTAACAAGTATCCTTTTGAAAGACTTAGGGTTTTGATCAATTTTGAATGTGTCTTTTTTGTCTTTGGTTTTTGTTATTACAAATAATGATGTCACAAATATGCCTTAAAATAGTTTTATTTTATTATGCCCTTATAATAGATCCATGAAGAAAAATTTCCAAGTAGAAAACCATGTATATTTCTACATGAGAAATATTGTCAAATCGCTTTGTAAAGTTTTATGGCACTATAAAATGACCCACAAATTAACAACAACAACAACAATAGCTGAAGCTCTGCTCTATCTTCTGTGCATATAAGAGGACTTGTTTTTCAGTTGTATCTTTGGGTATGTCATATGTGAATGAGAATAACTTCAATTCTGTGTGTGGGACCTCTACCAGGCAGAAGTGACATATGGGCTGCTTGTCCAACAGAAAGATGTACCACCAGGAGTGGCTGGGCATACCACAGCTCTGAAAAGGAGTCAAGTACAACTCCTAATAATCTCCTTGCTTTCACTGGGCATGAATGCCAATTATCCTAGGCCTGTTGTTTATGCTAGAGCTGAAGAATGGACCCTTGGATAGAATGCAAGCATACTACATTCAAATCACTCTAATCATTCTTCCATAATGGGACAAACTAAAAAGAATGAACAGCACCTCAGATGAGAATTGCTTATGGCTTTTAATTTATCTCATGGCTGCAGTCAATCAAATCAAATGAGTCATTCACATTGAGAAAATCTGGACACTTAAGCTCTGTACCTTGCTCCTTTGCCTCAGATATTGGAAAATGCCACCATTTTGACCAGCTATTAGATTGATTTCAGGGAAGATAACAGTTCTTGGGAACATTCAAGTGCTTAACACATGGAATGTGGTTAGTTACTGAAATGAACATAGACATATTATCTTGGCATTATTTTCTTAGAACTTATTTCAGAGACCAATTTATTTACTTGGTATCTACCCACTTAGAGCACAGTGCTTGGCTGGGTAGAGAGGGGTGTGTGTCCCTGCCACATTTGCCTGTGTGAAAGATTTATGTTAGTGTAAGCAGATCTATAAGATGTGAGTAAGTGCACCATAAAGCATGCCTGTTTGAGCAAAGCAAACTCTCAGGGGATGAGTACAGCCTTATTCCCTGCTCCTGGGAGACTTTTCTGTTCCTGGCTCTCCTCCAGTTAACCAGACTGTCTCTAGTCTCCCCTGCCTTAGCTACCTAGTAAATACTTCCACCTGACCTAAGTTGAGGCCAGTTCAATCCCTCCTGCCATCTTTCCCTTGAATATCCCTTCATGGTTAGCAACATCTTCTGTATGACTTGCTCACGTCTTAGATTAGACTTGGTTTTCCAGTTCTCTCACATATTCAGGTAACTGGCATTTAAGTCAGTTCCAAGTCCTAGTCATTTTACACTGGTTTGCTTCAAGACTGTATCTCCTCTCTTAGGAAACACTGAGGTACTTTCCAAAGTGGTCTTTGTTTTATTGTCCTTTTCCATTCAAGGACTCCTGTGCTCTCCCAGAACTTCTATTTCTAAACTATAAACCTAATCATAATAGTCCTATTTAATTTCTAAAACCAGTTCACATCCCCTAATGGGACTTGCCTCATCCCATTCTGCTTTTACCGTGCCCTGTGTCCCACATGCTTTTTCCTTTCCCTTGACTTGATGCTGTATACCTATTTTTATGATCATTGGTTCTAATTTCATTCATATTTATATTTTATCACTTTTTTTTATTACATGGTCTTTTGTAAAGTGTCACTTGTCCAAAAGATGGAATGAGTGAACTGGAGTTCAAGCCCAGAATTATTTTACTGTAAAATTAGCTGTTCCTTACATGTTCTATTTGTGATTGTGAAGTTGAATTACTTAAGAAGTCTGTTTTCTAGCTTTGGAATGCCTAGAAAATGTTAAAGGGAGGAGCACATGTTTTTATTCCCATTTAAAGGCAGGAGAATGGAGTAGCTGTTCATTGAGTATATACCTTATAGCCCCAAATGCTCTTTGCTGTGACCCTTTGTTCCATATTACTCACAAGATATTAGTCAAAATTGGAAGTCCTAGATCCATCTTTAATATCTATATATTGCACAACTGGGGGGTTTTGTTTATATATGTATTATTACCTAACACGCTCAGTGCATGGGGGTTCCTAGCCTAGTGAGGTAGCACTGCCTGATGAGTGAGAACAGACTCTGAAGCCAGGTGGCCTAAGTTCTAATCTCTGTTCTGCTGCTCACAAGCTACATAACTTTGGCAAGTTCCTTAGCCTTTACGTACCTGGGTCTCTTCATTTATAAAATTGATTGAAGGATGGCTTTGGGAATGATAAAAAATGAATAATTTTTTAATCATTTGTGTCACTGGACTTCTGAGAGTGTGGGGACTGCTTCTGCCAACTGAGAGAACAGTGGGCAGATTGTATTCACTGCATCATGCTTGGAAGATAAGAGTTCAGGTGTCTCCCTTGCAGCTTGGCTATTGGGAATGCCATTCTTGGCTCTCCTCCTTGCCCAATGTCTCCCTGCAGAGCTCTTTGGAGCAGCAGAATGTGGAAAAGGAGTTTCTGTTCTACTCCCTCAGAACCACCGGAATTCTATTTACAGTAATTGCTAGTTGAGAATGTGTGGATACGCTTGACTCGCTTCTGTTTCTTCTTAAACCCCTACTTGGTGGTATATTGGCAGAGTACCTCACATTTGATATTCTCCCATGTGACCCTCTGTAGCTCAGCAGCCCTCACTGTCTGCAGGCCAGTTGGAGTCAGTATGGACAGCAGAGTGCAGAGGATCACATCTGGAGTGCTCTTAGTGTGACACTCAGGGCACAAGAACTGTGATCCAGATACCTGCTCAGGAGTCTGCTCCAGATGCCCACAAGGAGACAGTATGTAGAGGGGAAGCAGCTCTGCATTCCATGACTCTTCTAGAAAGAGAGAGACTCAATCTGAGGGGTGTGGTTGACCCAGATCAAGATTACCTTCTGAAGATGGAGCCCCAAGACTTCTTCCTTCTTAGAATTATTTTCCCTCTTAAAAGAGCATAGAAACATCTGGCTCACTTGCCAAGTCCTTTACCTTACCTCTAATTTCTAAAGCAAAATAAATAGATGATGGAGCATATTTTAGGTACACATTGAACAAATCAAAGTTTTACCTAAATATTTTCCTACATGATATTTTTCTGATTTATGAAGAACATATGAGTGCCCTCAAGGCTAATTCCAGTGGTGGATGGAAAGAATATCAATTTTTCTCTATCTAGTCAAATGAGATAGTTTTCCTTTTAAATACTGTAATCTAAGTAAGTCCCCTAGAGGGGCTCCTGACATTTTCCTTTCCTTACAGAATGGAGGGAGGGGGATTAATTAATGATGAGGTTCTAATGTGAAATGAGACTGTAGTCTTTTACTAACTTTTGAATAACATTTTCCTTGTTGTGCTAGTGAGCTTTCCATCACTGTGAAAAAATACCTGACACAATCAACTTAGAAGGAGGAAAGGCCTATATCAGCTTATGGTTTCAGAGATTTCAGTCCATGGTCAGTTTGCCTGTTGCTTTGGGGGCTGTGAAAATGAGTGCATCATGGTGGGAAAGTGTGGCAGAAGCTTCTCACTTTATGGTGGCCAGGAAGCAAAAGATAAGAAGAAGCCAGAGTCCTAGTATCTTCTTCAAGAGCACATCCTCAGTGACCTGACTTCCTCCCACAAGGCCTCACCTCCTAAAGGTTCTACCACCTCCCATATGCTCATAATTGGGCCTTCAACATGCAGGTCTTTGGAAAACATTCATAATCTGACCTATAGCACTTGTCTTTTGACACTCAAAGTAAACATATATAAGTGGGGTATTCAAATTAGTCCCTACATATCCTACAGAGGTAGTAGCACTGAGGAGATAGAGACTCAATCTCCACTAATTGCCCTTTTGTTTATATTTGCGATATTTTTTCCTGGAAATGAAATATCCATAAGCTTGTTGGAAGGACTTCATCGCTGGTGGAGGCAAACTTTTGTCGTAATTGGTTTTAAGGTCTTATTTGTACCTACAGTTAACACACTGTACAGGTATCTGTACACAGATGTTATGAGTTCTCCCTTAGGAAATCCCTAGAGAACAAGGGTATAACTGAGCAAGAAGAAAACACGAGATGCAAGAAACAGATATTCAACATAGGAGAGAGGCAAAAAGAAATCCTAGGAAGACAGATAATAGAGCCCAGGATAAATGCAGTGCACTGGCATGAACAACTTGCCTATGCTTCTACCCTGATTCTTGACTGATAGCTTGGCTGGATATAGAATTATAAAGGAGCAAATGCACCAAACTTAAATGAAGCATAGAGCACTCAACTAGCAGTTTGTGTCCATCTCCACACAATACTCCTCCCTCTGAGGAATAAACAAGGGCTTACTATACTTTGAATACCCTGTTTAATAGCCTGTTTCAATGTATTTCAGAGAAATACATTGAAACAAATTTCCTTTTCCTTTGAAATTTTGGAAATGTTGTTCTTCTACAGTCTAGATTCCAATTCTGCTGTTGAAAAGCCCCAAAGGATTTTAATTCCTGATCTTTTCTTTTTGATTTATTTCTCTGTTTTATGAAAACTTGTAAGATCTTTAAATTCCTAGTGTTCCACAATTTCATAGTAAACTATCTGTGGGTCATCTTTTTTCATCTATGGTACTATGACTCAGTGACCCCTTTAGTGTTGAAATTCATTTATGTCAAATTTTCTTGAATCAACTTCATACACACACACACACACACACACACACATATATGAATGAATGAATCTTTCTGATATTTCATTATTCAGACCTTGTGATGGATTTGGTTAGTTATCTCACAAACATTTCAACTTTCTTCTCGTTTACCTTTGGGTACTGCACATTTTCCTTTCCTTACACAGGCTGGAAGCTAACCATCTGTATTTCCTAGGCTTTTTTGCAGCTAGTGTTCTGGACATAATTTAAATTCACCTTTGCTTCTTTTTACCTGTTGCCTAGTCTGGCCATGGAGGCTTTTCCCTGGGACAGCATTAGCAGGGATCCCACTTTAGAGCCACCAGCTCTGTGAAAAGTAACAGGCTGCTTGGCATCCGTTTTGCTTGTTTGGGTGGTGGCAGGTAAAGCCCATCTTTGCAGCCAGCAGCTATAGCTGTGACTCCCTGCTCTTGGCAACATTAGCATGCTTCTGGAGCTTGCAACAACAGTGGCAGCTGGCCACTTCAGGAGGCAGCCTCTTGATGTTAGAGTCTCTTTGCAGGTTAGTTCTTTGGTACAGTTTGGGATTTGTGAAAGCTCAACCTCATGTCTGTTTGTTTAGTCCTTCATTGTAAGATATAATTTCTGCTAAAAATAAATAACATGGATTTTTTTTTTCTTTTCAGAGGACCCTCATCTGTATGACCTCTTGTTTTATTTCTCTAATTTTACATGTTTCTGTCTTCCAACTTTAGTTTGGGAGATTTTCTTAACTTTAGTTAGATTGAGTTTTTAAAATTCATATATACATACATATATAATATTTTTCCCTCTGGATGTTCTTATTTTATACATCTTATTTTATGAATAGACCATCTTCTGTTTTCTTTCTGAGGGTATTAATGTTAAATTTCTAAAACTTTTCTTCTCACTGCCTTGTTCCTGTTTTCTCCCAGTTGCTTTTGACTGTCTACTTAGGTCTCTAACTGTTGCACTAGAGACTTGGCTTAGTGATCCATGGTTGATCTGCTCATATTTAAGAGCAGCATCTTAGAAGCTGATTAGAAGCCCTGAATGTGTGTTGGACATTGTTACTGTCAGCCTTCACTATAAGGAGGTCCTGGTCTGGGTCTGTGGTTTAGTGATAGAGTGCTCGCCTAGCATGTGTGAGGCCCTGGGTTCAATCTCCAGCACTACAAAGGCAAAAAAAAAAGGCGGGAAGGGGGGACTGTAAGGAGGTCCAGCTATGCTGGTTCATGGGGGAACCTGGATGTAAAGATCTATTTTACTCTCTTCTTTGTAGATTGATTCCCCAGGAAGGGATTTCCTAATATTCCACATGTAGAAAGTATGGGCTGGCTGCCTGAATCTTGGGAGCTGAGTCTAAATCTAAGCATAAGTATATGAATGCTTTCTTTGACGAAAAAGCAACTGCAGTGATTTTTAGTACCTTACCCTAAACTGTGCATGGCATAGAAAGCATTATAAAAGGCAGCACCTACCTGTAAAAACAGAAAGGAACTGGGGCTTCTTGTTGCTTCTTGAATAGACTTTCAACCATTCTTTCACTTTAGCTCCATCTTTACTCCTGCTTCCAGAGGTACCTAATGCTGGAAGATGCTTGTCTTTAGGGAATACATTGCTGTACATTGGGTTGCTTTGTCTTTTCCCTACTGCCCACTTAGGTTTCAGCTTTCCTGGGCCTACTTGGGTCATTAACCACCCATCCATTTGGGCTCTAGCTTGCAAAGTTTTATTGATATTGTATTCTTTTGTATTTTGTTTTTGTTGGATCTGTACCTTTCAAACACAATCTCCCTATTGTCATTTTAGTCGGACTAGAAGTAAAAGTGTGTATGAAGACTACAGCCTCATCTGGAATTGGTTAGCCTTTCTATAATGTGAGTGATAGAAAGCTACTATATTGGTTTTGCTTAAATATTGTCATTTGATTAGTTATTAACCTTAATAGCATAGTGTATGTCTAAACTGTGTTCTTAAACTTTGTGTGTGTGTGTGTATGTGTTTGTATCTCTGAGCTTAAAATAGAATGGATATAGCTAAAAGAAAGAAGTGCTGGGTGTCCTAAAATATGCACCACTTTCTTCCTGACACTGTTAGTAGGATTGCTTTAAGCTGTACCAGCACCAAAGATCTGTCCTTCACACTGACTGGAATATACTTAGTGGGAAACATATGTAGCCAACATCTCTGTCCTAAACCCTAAGGGAAGGGGGACAGGTAGGTTTGGGGTTTTCCTTTATCATGTTTAATGTGATAGGAATTTGTATTTGCCACCCTATCAGCATGGTTTTTGAGCATTTACTATTGCAGAGTTGTGGAAAATCAGAAATGATTTGCTTGAGTTCAGTGAAACCTTTCACATCAGCACATTCTCACTGTTCTTCATACCCGGCGCCTACAGCAAAGATTTAATAAGCCCTGTTTGCAAAACAAAAAGAGAAAAGGGTAATGGCTCAATGGAAAGCCCCATTAATGCTTCAGACCACTGACTGTTGAATCCAAATATAGATTTTAGGAAAGAGGGCTGAAGAGAGTGAATTTCCTTTAAGACAGAATCCATTTTTTAAATTTTTGCAATAGGAGAAATTAAATGATAAAAATGAGAAATTAAAATTGCCAATGTGTTCTTAGTATAATGTTTGGCTTTTATTTGAAATTATATAGTTTTTAGTTATTATAAATTGACAGGTTTAGAATTTTACTGATTTTGAGAAAAAAATCAGGAAGGATTATATAACTTACCTTTTAATAAAAGATACACTTAAAAAATAGCTATACTAAAATAAAGTACCAAAGGATGGGAAAGGAGTATATGGTATGTGTAGTGTAATATTTAAGGAGGTTTTTCACCAAAGCCTTAACTGTCGAGCTCATAAACTTGTGGATGAAAAATACATAACTCTCCTGCCAAAATATGTTCTCACTCATGCTTTGAGCTCTGACATCACTTCGGGTGGTGCAGAAACTAGATGAAATTCTAGAGTTCCATGTTGGCTGTTTAGAAACACAGCATAAGGGCATTCATGTTCTTGCTCAATTGTTTGGCTGCCTCTTTGAGAGGGCTCAGGGAGAAGGCACAGCTCAGAACAGTTGGTTCTCCATTCCACAACTTCATTTCTGTGACTCAACCAACCTCGGACTGAAAATATTTGAAGAAAAGGATGTTTCATCTGTACTGAACACATACAGATTTTTCTTCTCATTCCCTAAACAATACGTAGCACTTACGTTGTACTGGGTATTATAAGCCATCTAGAGATTATTTAAAGTATAAGGGAGGATTTGCATAGGATATATGAAAATACCTTTACATTTTATGTTAGAGGCTTTACCACCTATGGATTTTGGTATCTGAGAGTTACTAGGACCATCCTCTTCAGATACTGAGGATACTTTAGCTAAGGATTGGCGTCAAGGAAGGAACAGCAAGGTATTCTAGAAGGCTTGATTCGGAGTTGGGAAACTTGGATTGTGATTGAAATTTATCTACTCACTAATCGTAAGTCCTTCTTAATTGCTTTATTTTTTTTTTATTCTAAGGTAGTTAGAAAGCATATGTTACAAAATTAAAGTAATATATAGAATGATAATTTTACTTTGGAAGTTCAGACTACATGGAGGAGGAATACATTTTTAAAGCTAGTGTGAACTGACAAATCATAAAGGTAAATGGAATTATTGACAATGAAATTATTGGCAATCCACAGAACAATTGATACCATCAAATTTCCAAATAAACTAGCAATATATATAATCAGAATTATTGATGAGTTCTAGATTTCAAAGATTTCACAGGTATTATTATTAAGATAAATACATTTATTGAGTCCTTAATGTCACATCTCACACTGAAATCATTAAGTGCATTATCTTATTTATGATCTTAGTAACAACTTGTATTTACAGTTACTATTATCATTACTGTTGTATAAATAATAATTTAGATTATAACTTATAGATGAGAACTGCAGTTTAGGTGTTTTTGTACCACATAGATAAGAGGTAGTAGATCAATCATAGCCATGTCTATTTAACTCCAAAACAAGATGTTTTTAGTCACCATGCTATTATGTTTCCAAAATTGAAAATAGTTGAAGATTGTGTCAAAGGATAAAATATAAAAAATAGCTAATTCTTCCTTTCTCTCTTTTATGAAATTGAAGCCACTGGGGCAAGTAGAATATTCAGCGAGTTATATACAAAAAAGTATTTATCAGATAGCCCTGCCCTGAAGGAGATTCTAGTCTACCTGAGGGGGTTGGGGATTTTGAGCAATTAAAGAGACAAGGCAATGTATAAACATAGAGGAAGAAGCTAGGTATATTTACTGAGTAAGAGGAAATTCATGAAGACTAAGTTCAAAAACTGATAATTGTAAAATGAAAGGTAAACCAGGTTTATTTTCTGGAACCCAAGAACTTTATTCAAACATTTCTGTATGTGAAGTAAATGGGCATCTGCCACAAGAGGTAGCTCATTTCCTGTTACTATGTAAAGTCAGCATTTAGTATGTTCACATTGTTGGATGACCATCACCACCATCCATCTTCAGAATTTTTCATCATCTCAAACTGAAACTCTACATTTAACAATACTTCTCCATTTTACGCTCTTTTATCATTAAAAAATTATCATTATTATAATATTGATGTATTAATTGTACAAATTACAGAGTTTCACTGCAACATTTATATGCATGCACATGTTGTGCCTTGATCGTATTTACCTTCCCTTCTGCCCTCTCTTGTCCTACCCTCTATCCACCTCCCATCATCCCTCATCCCCTTCCCCTTCCCTCATAGTCTTACTTTCAGAGCATCTTTTTTTTTTTTTTTTTTTTTTTTTTTTTAGTTTACACATGAGAGAAATATGCTTGTCTGGCTTATTTTGCTTAAACATGGTGTTCCCCATCCCATCCATTGTCCTGCAAGTGGCAGGATTTCATTCTCCTTTGTACCTGCATAATACTCCATGGTGTATTTATACACCATATATTCTTCATCCATTTGTCTGTTGACCGACACCTAGGGTTGATTCCTTATCTTAGCTATTGCGACTATTGCCACAATAAACATGGAAGTATAGGGATCTCTTTCATATGTTGATTTCATTTCCTTTGGATAAACATCCAGGAGTGGTGTAGCAGGATCATATGGTGGATCTATTTTAAGTTTTTTTGAGGAACCTCCATATTGTTTTATGGTGGTTCTCCTAATATACATTTCTCACTAAGGGAATGCATAAGGGTTCCTTTTTTCTTTACATCCTTGTTAGCATTTGATTCTTATTTTATTTTTGTTAAATAATAGCCATTCTGACTGGGAAGAAATAGAATCTCAGTATAGTTCAGATTTATGTTTCCTTAGGGATATTTTAAACTAAAAATACTTAGAAGTCAAAGATATTTAGGGAAGGTCAGTTTGAATGGGAAGGAGGACTTTCTGGGAGAAGGCAAACCTTGAGCTCATACCTGAGATAACTATCATCTATGAGTTAACTAGTCAAACTGTTCTTGCTCGTAGAGGAACCAAGAGCTGTATGGGAGCTCATGCTCTTGGACAGACCTGCCTTTCTCTGCCCTTGGTGGCCTCCCCTCTCAAGGTAAGGGACTGACTGAGTGTGATGATCTTTAAGGCCCAACCATTCCAAGCATTCTTAGGGTCCTGAGGCACCTGTCCTTAGCAAGACTGTCAGCCTCAGTCATTTGTCCTGTGGCCTTTAGATATGTCAAATCTTGAGTATAGGAAAACAGACTCTCTGCTCAGGACACTAAGTTTAGAAATGGGAAAGCTCACCAGAGTGTGAGTACTGAGAGAAGTGGCACACCTGAGAGAGGTAGCAGACATCTGCAAAGATCTCCAAATCCAAGGTATCAGATGTATTTTTTTGTTAAAACATTTCTCTTAAAGAATAGAAATGCCACAAAATTTTTCTGTTCCTCCCAGATTTTTAAAGATATCACACCAGTTTTATTTCATCCTGAGTTAGGAAGGTTGATGCCTTGAGACTCCCTATAAAGAAATACCTTGTCTTTGGTTCTTGATTTCCAAGACTGGACCAAAGCAGAGCACTAACAGGGCAAGCGGTGGAGTTGGTACCGGAAAATCCAGGAAAAACCATTTCTTTACTCACACAGCATGAATTTAGATGTAAAGGGGAAATGCTGTGTCAAGGCACAGTGAGGAGCTTTAGAATTCAGTATTTCATTTTGAGTGTACCTCTCATGGGGCAAACATAGAGAAGGGTTTATAAATAATATTAGTAACAAGCATTACAGATGCATGTTTTACCAAATACACTCAGAGTTTTGGAAAGTCAGCACTGACGATTGATTTGCCAGGAGCACTCCTTTGATGCAAAGGCATTCAGTGGATACCTGGGGGGCATATAAAGGGACAGTCTTTGAAATGCCATGTCAGCAAGTGCTGCCCATCTCTTATTGACTCTTGGCTCAGCTGGGCAAAGCTTTGGGGTTTTTATTGGTTTTGGAAAGAAGAGCTATATTAGAATTGTTGTCCTTTGGGAAACAAGTCAAAATAGAATTCCTTCAGTGTGTCATTGAAATTTAAAATGAAAACAAAATACTGGTACCTTCTGTTCTTGAATTTCCATTATGAATGGAAGGTAGAAACTGGGAGCTGTTTGCAGCTGTTTTTCAGGTCATTTTAACCAAAATTCATTAAAATTGTGTTTGAGGACATAAGTATGTTTTGCTATAGGCAATTGTTCTCTATTTTTTTTTAAGGATTAGGTTAGTCTGTAGCTTGTCTCACTGCACAGAATAAAGTGGGCTGATGAATCCATTGAATCTCAATGGCTTACTAAAGCCTTATTTTTCTTCTGAATAAGATATGTTCATTTTGCAAAGATAGCTAGACAGTTGCATGCTAAAAAGTGTGAGATTTCTTTTAATAGGGAAGGCATCCTTTAATAAAAGAGAGTTTTAGTTTTTGTTACTCCCCTCCCCACGTAAATACAATTTATTATTTCATTCTTTTATTTGCCATTTAAGTGCTTATGCTGTTGGAAAGTTCCAATTCAAAACATTTTTTAGAGTATAGGGTTAGAAATGATTATGGAATGTGATGGACATTATTTTCCAAGGTACATGTATGAAGACACAAATTGGTGTGAATATAATTTGTATACAACCAGAGATATGAAAAATTGTGCTCTTCATGTGTAATAAGAATTTTAATGCATTCCACTGTCACATATAAATAAAAAAATTAATTAAAACTAAAAGCATTCTTTTAAGATAGTCTAACATTTTCATTAGCTTTTACAGAAGAATCCCAGGGTGATTTAGACACTATGGAAGAACAAATAAGAGGACAGAACCAAAACAGCACAGTGGAGACTCCACCAACCAATTCCAGACCAACAGGTTCAGTGGGTCATTTTTTTCTGTAATAAACTGAATATTTGGGGAGCTTTTCCACGTCTAATAGCTTTCTTTGAAAGCATTCAATATGGAAACTTTATAAAAGGTTCTCGTGTCTAGATACTTCCATAGACCCTCAGCAGTTGCAGATTCAATATTTGAGGTTTTAGCCATTTGTGAACACTGTTTCCTTGGTTTATGACATAAATTTTTGTGGTTTCTTGATCATAATTTTAGAAATATAATATTTTTACCAAAATAGTAAAAAAAATAACGTATCCTCAAAAGGAAGAGCATACTAGGTAAAGACTTAGGAAATCTGAATAAAGAATGGATTTAATTTAACAATATTGTACTGGTTTGGATAAAGTAGTTGTGACAAATGTCCTCACCTAAAGCAGGATAATAACCATAGGGAAGACTGTGTAAGAAGTACAGAGGAAGTTTCTGGGTTCTCTTTACAACTTTCTGTACACCCCAAACTATTATAAATAGTTTATTTTAAACAAATATATGCTATGGAAACCTTGGGACATTCAGAGAAATAAACAGTTGTTCAAAGAAACACAGTATTTTGAGGGACATTCATATATAGCGAGCATATATGATTTTATGATATATATGCACATATTGTTTCATAAGTGAACATCTTTCCAAGTGAACATCTCTCCATGTCACTGAATATCTTATTGCGTTATAATTGTTGCATAATATTCAGTTATATGAAAATATTGCAGAATATATTTAACCGGTCCTTCTCATTACTCATATTTCATTATTGTAAACAATGTCATGACTTAGTCATGTTAATTAAAGCTTTGTTCACATTCCCTGTTACTCCCTCAAGAGCAGTTTCTAGAAATGGTATTACTGACTCAGAGAATATGCACAGTTTCAAAATGTTGATAGTTTTGGGTACATAAATTTGAATAATGTATCAAGTGGAACTGATTTGGTATGAGGGATTATATGAACAAATGGATTTATAATGGAAAAGTGGCATTCTAGAACTAGTCAGTCAGGAAGTTGAGGGAGATCTAATTTAAAGCTTCTGTTTATTTATTTATCTTTGAAGCTTTGCTGAGAATGACTAGGGATAGGGTAGGGAACTGGAAGAGAATGCCTAAATAAATACAGCCACATTGAGACATGCGGAAGAAGGCTGAGTAGATGCAACCCAGTGCAGGCTTGAAAAGGAGGAGAGATCTAGAGACAGGTCAGGCAGGCCATGGTGGGTTCATCTCCTTCTGCTGGGTCTGAGGAGGAGGCAAAGGCAGATCTGCCAAAGCTCGGGCATCTCAAGGCTAGTACACTTAGGAGCAGTGTGGGAAACCCCCAGCTCCAAGCCCACTACCCCAGAAGAAGGGCAGGCATGTGGGCAATGGCTGCTCTGGATAGGAACCTGCCTTGATGGGTTATGTCAGACAGTGAGGGGAGGACCTTGCCAAGGAATAGGATGGAGAAAGCTAATGTATTGATTTTCACCACTCAGCCCATAGGTCACTAGCATTCAATTTGGGGCAAATTGGAGTGATTCTCCCATGGGGAAACTCATATATCTGCCCTGTGCATTGTCCCTCCAGCCAGTCACTAGCCTGTGAGGTACGCTTCCTCCCTCATTACCACCCTCTGCATCTCTACACTCCAGTAATGACCAGAGCAGTGCCTGCTCCCACTGTTGCAGTTATCCACCTAAGTGTGCCCATTCAAATTATCAGCTTTTAAAAATGCATCCATGTCATTGCCAGGAAAAGTCCACAGTATTTGGGAAGATATTCATATATAGCCAAGTATGTATGATTTTATGAGACATATACACATATTGTTTGATAATTTCCTTTACCAAGTGAACATCTTTCCATGTCACCAAATATAATTATTATAATTGTTGCATAATATTAATTAAGTTATATGAAAACATTGCATAATGTATTGAGCCAGTCCTGTCCCCCTGTCTTCAGGGAATTTAGGTAAACTCCATTCCAGCCCAGCTACCTCCATCATGGGTGGTTAAAAATGGACCTCAGTAGGAAACTGTGTTACTGTCTTCAGATATGCTGCATTTGTGAATGTCATCTCTATTGTTGTATATTTGTCATCTTAACATTTTGTCTTATTTCAAGTGTTTTCCTGCTATAAAGTTTAAGTGGCCTTTTCATGATGTTTTGAATGAGGCTCCACTGTAGTCTTGAGTTCTTTCCTGAAGTCTATTCCCTAGACAGGGATTTGTTTTTCTGTCATAACTTGAGGAATATTCCAATGTAAACAGTATCAGCTGGCTGGAGCTCTGGCCACCCACCACGGTCTTCAGAACATGAGGAGATTCAGGAAGCCCTAGAGTTCCAAGAAAGGTGTCAAGAGGCTTCTGAACTTCACCCTGGAGTTAGTGGCCTGTGAATTCCGAATGAGCCTCTCCCCTGTGTTCCCACCATTCTGTTTTGTTCAGATTTTCCGAAAACCCAGGAGATCCAGTCTTTGGGTAGCTTTTTCATAATGAAATCATCTGGTAAATACAGTGTGTGGGAGAAGTCCTAAGGAGTAGGGAAGTGAAAAGAGTATAAAAACAATGGTCTCTAAACAATGGAGTAGTCTCTGAGCAGCATCTTTTTTTTTTTTTAATTTTTTATTGTTGGCTGTTCAAAACATTACATAGTTCTTGATATATCATATTTCACACTTTGATTCAAGTGGGTTATGAGCTCCCATTTTTACCCCATATACAGATTGCAGAATCACATCAGTTACACATCCATTGATTTACATATTGCCATACTAGTGTCTGTTGTGTTCTTCTGCCTTTCCTATCCTCTACTATCCCCCCTCCCCTCCCCTCCCCTCCCCTCTTCTCTCTCTGCCCCCTCTACTGACATTCATTTGTCCCCCTTGTATTATTTTTCCCTTTCCCCTCACTTCCTCTTGTATGTACTTTTGTATAACTCTGAGG
>NW_025999900.1:33493315-33625477 GCF_001458135.2 Marmota marmota marmota
TGAAGCATGTATATCCTGAATTCTTTATCTGACATTCCATCTGCTGCAGCTATTACCTCTTCTAACGTTGAGTTGACCTGCATTGCTTGTGATCCTTTCTTTCCTTGTCTCTTCATACTGTTCGCGTTCCTTTCTACTTGGTGCAACTGTTGTGCTATTGAATTTTCCCCCTATATATTTATATTGGTCTTGTATAGTTGCAAAGTCTCCCTCGCAGGCGCGGGCTGCGGCTCTGTCCCTCCTCCAATTGGGGCAATGTGCCTACCACGCCGGCAGGCCGCTGGGCCTGCTCTGCCGGTCGGTAGCAGGTCCGCCTACCTTGCAGGCGCGGGCGGCGGCTCTGTCCCTCTGCGGGCCGCTAGGCTTGTTCAGTCGGTGGTCGCAGTTCTGCCTACTTTGCAGGCGCAGGCAGCGGCACTGCCCCTCTGCAGGCCTCTGGGGCTGTTCTGCCAGTGGGTCGCAGGTCCGCCTACCTTGCAGGCGCGGGGCGGGGGGGGGGCGGCTCTACCCTTCCTCAGGGCACTGGGCCTGTTCTGTCTGTCGGTTGCAGGTCTGGCCTGTTCTGATGGTGGTCACAGTTCCGTCTACCTTGCAGGCGAGGGGGGAGGGGCCGGCTCTGCCTCTCAGCAGGCCGCTGCTCCTCTTCTGCAGGTGGGTCGCAGGCCCGTCTACCTTGCAGGAGTGATTGGAAGCTCTGCCCCTCTGAGCAGCATCTTTGCTTTGGGGAATTTCAAAGCAGTGAGAAGACACCCTGTCAGTGGAGGAATGAAGAAAACCTTGTGAAATGTGACTCATCTAACCTTTTAGAAATTGGAGCTGCCCCACAATGCTATTAGTCTGAGTCTTCCTCTCTGCCCTCTGGCCGTCTGTGCTCCTCCTCTTCTTTTTAAGACTGCAGTGTGCAGAATTAGATTCATCATAACCAATGGTTCACAACATGTTCTCATCACTGAGCCATCATGACCCACTTTTTATATTTGGTCATTTTTAATAAATATGCCTTCCATTAAGAGGAAATGAGCTGTTTCTAGATTTTAGCTCCTGAGCCCCCTTTACCTTTCACTCTCACTTCAGAGCCCATGTTCCCAGCGCCAGATGGTGGGGTGCAGTGAGTCGTGCACCTAGACTGCAAGTCCTGCCCCAGGAATGTGGTCCCATTACCCCTTCCTGTACTTTTCCCATTTACAACTCCCTATCTTTAGCGGTTCTCCCCTCTATACACGTAGAGCACAACGCCTTTGGTAGGATAAGTTTCAGTCATACCCATGGCGTAGTAATTGTGAGGATGTGAACTAAATATTAATATGCCCCTGCGGGATTGCAGTAGATTTTACATTGTCTGGGAAATTTTCAAAATCTTTGTTCCTGTTTCTGGTCCTTGTTTTCCCCCCACCCCCAATACCAGGAGCAAATTCTTGGTAGAGTCTAGCTAGGGAAACTTTCCACTGGCTTCTCTGGGGAATATTGTAAACAATGTAGTAAATAAGTCTGTCTTTTAAAGTATTTTCCCAGGACCCTTTTGCACAAGACAAGTTAGGGCATGTGCAGGAGAGAAGACAAGTGTCCCTTCAGTAACGTCATGTCGTGTCTCAGCCTTTCACTCACAGGTGCACCCAGATCCTTCTCAGAGCACATGGCTGGCAAGCCTGTTAGTAGACTAAACAGATTCACCATTTTATAGGTGAGGAAAGAGAGTTTGCATCAAGAGGATAAAAAGCAACAAGGAACAAATCATCCAGGGGTTGTTCCCATGTAAGCAGCAGGTAGGGAGCAGGCGGCTGGGTTGGGGGGTTGCTGCCCTTCATGGCCCCTCAGAAGCCAGAGTTGTTTGAGAATCTTCATCTCTGCCTGGCTTTCTATTGTTCACAGAGGACAGCTCCTGCCAACCAAGATCCTGTTTCTGTTTTGTTAAAACAGTGCCTGGAGCTCAGGGAAAGAAAGGCTGTGTGGAGAGGCAGGAAACATTAAAAGGGGAGGAAGAAAATGGATTCTGTCAAATTGTTTGTACAGTTCCTCTCCTTTTTCTTCCTCATCTCTTTTAAAATAATTGGTTTAGGACTATAATAGAATTGCCGTCAAACAAACCCTGAGAGTTGGTTATCTTGGGTGCAAGCAAGAAAGTAAAAGTGTACCAAATGAGATCATGGAGTCTGAATGAAAAGAAATATTGATCTACCACTGAGAGCCAGCCTGGGGCAGAGGAGGCAAGGGTTTTGATTTTTTTTCCTTGAATCGATAATATTTTGATACTAAGTATTTCTTCCAGTATCAAATGGATTACAGGAAAAGCATTAGGGGTACAGAACTCTATACTTATATTTTATTCCTTTCTTGTTCTGTTTTAAAGAAGGAAATTCCGATTATGGTTTCTTTCTTTTTATATAAACATATGTTATATGTAGGGCCATAGGGAAGATTCAAATGGCCATAGCAAAATCAATCTTTCATATTGTTTTCTATATATTATTGATTATTAATTATTTAATGGGAATGATGAACTGAACAGATGGAAATTTCCTTTCATTTTGTGAAAAGGAAGCTGTTTTATTCCTTTCCTCAATGGCATGGCTCCAATAGTTTGAATTTACTTGGCAGTTAGTTTTTTGTTGCTTGTTTTCTTGTTTGTTTGTTCGTTTGTTTTAGGATTCACAATTTATTATTTTATAGAATTTCAGTAGTCTTATGTTTACCAAATTAAATGCATGTGAGGCACTTGGCTTTTCAGGTCAAACACTGAGTAATAGGAACTTTAAGTACCATGTACTTTTCTAGTCATTCTTTCTTGTCCACAGTTTCACTGCAATAAGAATAAGCATAGGTGTAATAGCCCCTTACTAGTTTGCATGCTCTCATAAATTGTTCATCAGAGACCAAGTCCCATCTAAAGAGGAAAGCAATTACTGAATTTGAGTCAGAGAAAAGACCAGCAGATGAACTGTGTCTTGGGGATGAAAGTCCTATCATGTCTTCCAAGAAAGCTGTTTCAGAAAAGGCAGTGGATATTTGAGTTTAGGTCCTCTCCTAATCCCAGAACAGGTGTCCCATGAGCTTGAAGATTCTGTAGAGTGTGCGGTCAACACAAGTGTGTGGAGCACACAGAATTTTCCTCAGATCAGCGAGGAAGAGCTGAACTGTTAAATGGTGTTGCAACAAATTGAATCACCATCTGGAAAAAATAAAGTTGGATGCATGCCTGATAACATATTCCTTCATAAATTCCAAATAGATGAAATATTTAACAGTAAAAAATGAAATCAGAAAACTACTTAAAAGGGGGTAATTTTGGAGTAAGGAAAGACTTCCTGATCATGACTGAAAATCCTGAAGCCAAGAAGAAAAGATTGTTGAATGACTATTTTTAAAAGAATATAACAAAAGAAAACTGTCCAAATGTCCTGGTGCAGGTCACTATGACACAAAAGATAAATGACAAAATGGAAGAATACTCATATCACAAAAGGCTAATCTCCATACATAGAAAAAGCCACTAGAAATCAGTATGAAAAATGGGCAATAAATATAAATAGACCTTAAATATGCGGAAACTTCACTAATATTAAGACAAGTGCAAATTGAAAATACACTGAAATATAACTTCTCATCTCTCAGGTTTATAGAAATATAACTAGACTATAGACACCATCTTGGCATGTGTGTGTGAGAAAATAGATATTTATAGATTTCTGGCAGGAGGACATGATGTGTGACATTGCCTATGGAAGGCTCATGGCAATACTTATTACAATTGTAAGTTCATTTTCTTCTTGGCCCTATAACCCATTTCAGTTCTGGAACTTTATTCTCAAGATATACTTGCAGGATTGTTCAATGCAGCATTGTTGGAAATTGTAAAAGTTTGGAAAGAACTCTGTCCATTTAAGTGGGAGGAGGTGCTGGTTAAATAGTCCTTGGTGCATCCTCAGGATGGAGTAAGGATTATACAAAGAAGGAAGAATTTTTCGATGAATTTGGATCACTCTATAAATCTCAAGGAGCTCCAAGATGTAATGTTAAATTTTTTAAAAAAAGTATGTAGTATGCACTTTTGTATAAGAAAGGAGGAAAATAAGAACATCTATTCTTATTTGTTGTTTCTACACGAAGAAATTCTGTAAAAATATACAAGAAAGCAAGAGAAAGGGAAAGGAATGAGTAGACAGGCACAGAAGTGGGAGTAAGATGGCTTAATGTTTATTTTTGAATCATATGAATGTACTACTTGTTTAAAATAAGATTTAAAAAAGAATCAGTAGTCAGCAGGCACTGGCAGTATTCATAAATGACTTAGAGGTCTTTGGCTGTGGTCCATCATAAAAGAACTCTTCCATTCAATTAACAGACGTCCAGCTGACTATCTTCTGGATGCCCCAGTGAGTGGCCAGATTTCTAATATACTCACAGATGCACTCTGCTGTTTAAGTATGCTATGTGAATAAAGCTCATACTCCTTGGTAGTCCTTCTGGGTTATGCAATACATATTGCTCATTAAGCCAAATATGTACCTGCTGAATTGGATAGAACACTTCTAAGGTGTAGTTTTACTTATAAGAGGTGAAGCTAAGCTTAAAAATTAAAATATTTTGATAACCTCTGGCACATAAGAAAATTTAAGAAAACCAAACAAGTTCAAAGTCTTCAGCTCAGAATACTAGTTAGCAGTGTGTTAAATTATAGTGCCAAAATCTATTCACTTTCCATTTGCATCTGATTCATCATTGCTCTAATTTTTAATGTTCTTAAACATTACCTGTCGAAACCGTTAAAATCCAGTAAGTGCCTTTGCATACCCAATTAAATGCCCAATTACCAATTTTAGGCTCTCAACTTACATTTTAAAATGAAATGAACCCAGCCCTGCAGCTGAATTGTTAATGGATAGGAGATCTCAAGGGAAGTGATGCTAATTGTTCTCACTCAGAAACATGGTTCCCTGGCTTAAGCAAAAGAGCACCATTGCTGCTTTGACCTTACACCCCCTGTGCTGTCCCACACTAGTATGAGTTATAACTCTTGATGTCCTTTCAAGAGGAGAAAGAAGATTGAGGGCAAACAGGAGTCCTCGAAGCCTGGGCAGGGATACTGGAATAATTTCCTTTTCCAGAAAAATAACAGTGCCTTTGTATTAAGGCCAGGAAGCAAGACCAGGAAGCTTGGCATTGTGCTTCTGAATATAAATATATATTTAACAAGATTACTTCCTAAACATTGAGTTTGAACATAGAGGAGTATCCAGGATTCTTGGCCAGGATGTGAGTTGTCTTCAGATTCATCCCAGGTCAAGGCAATCTAAAAGAAATCAGCTGCTCTCTGGTTGGCCCTATTTCTGTTCCTGTAAACTGGCCCTTCCCAGTTAGTAGAGCCCATCATTTTAGTTATGGAAGCACAAAGGAGACCAGATCTGCTCTGCATCTCTTTCCTTGATCTTTAAAAGCTATGTTCAGCCACAGGCTGAAATGATGCTTCATAAAGAAGCTTTCCTGCATCCACCAAAAACCCCCTTCTTGCCCACTGCCCCGTCCCACTCAATATGTGGTCTTTCTGTCCTCCCAGCACATAATCATGTGCCTGCTGGTGGGGAGAAGTATGCATTGTGGTGTTTGTTGAGTCCTGCCTCTGTTTCATCACGGGGAACTTATCAATTCGCTTCTGGGATGCACACTTCCCAAGGAGTAGGTTTGTGCTTCAGTCACCTTGTTCTTATTTCATATCATCTCCCCTGTCTCCTCCACTACCCTGGCACATCATTTTTCCTTCAGTGTGCACATCATAAATATTTGTCGAATCAATGTTATTTGTGCCTTCAGATTTTTCCAGAAGAAAAGAATAGTCATACTGCTTTATGATGCAAGTGTTGACAGTTTAAATTCCTCTTAAGTGAGACAGAAAATTTACATAAACTTCTCATACTCAGCTATGATTCCCTCTAGGGGAATTTAGGAAAGATATGAGCATAACATTCTGCCACTCCCAACAGAAAGGCTTTCTCATACCGTGAAGCTCCCTTCCCTTCCTGCCAAGAGACCTCCCCTCCCCAGCAGGAGTGGCACTTCTCAGGGGAAGATACTCTTTGTGTGTTGGACATTTTTAAATGCATAGATAATTCACATGCTCTGCTGTTATTTTGTAAGATGGACTTTACTATTTTTTTCTATATAGTGATTGGCTCTGTTTGTCACTGCATTAGGGAGAGACCTGAGAGAGTGTGCACCACAGTGTGCAGCATGCATCTATGTGATTTGGAGAATGTTAAAACCAGAGGGCTCAGAGGGTCCCTCTGGTCTCGTTTTATCTTATAAATGATGAAATTAAGACTCAGACAGGAAAAGACACATGTCTGAAACACCCAGAGACAGGTAGGCAGAACAAGCCCAAGAACCCAGCCTCACACTACAACAGCTCCCACCCAGTGCTCTCGTTGGCTCCCTGATATCTCCCCTTCTTCAGGGTCATTGCTGTTATTCAGTTAGCCACAGTCCAGTGCTGATGGACGCAAGGTTCATTCCCCATGTAGAGCAGCTTCCTTCACAGAAGGGATTCCTTCGTTTCTAGGCCAAATCCTGTGCCTTGAAAGCTGTTTTTGCTACTGAATAGAGCAGAGGAACTACAGGGTGGTTTGATACCAGAAACGCCAGCTCCACTGGAGAGCCATTTTAATGAATATGTCCTGTTGACAGGGAGTTAGGAAGGAGCATTACCTTTCCCTGGGGAGTCAGCAGGTTGAGCTGTAATTCTTTGAAAGAAGAATAGTGCTGGGACTCCATGCAAAGGGATCTTTCTGAGGCTCCCAGCAGGAAATATATATTCTCACAAATTTCCCTTTACTTTGCTGTCTCTCAAAACAGGTTTTTTTGTCCTCTTATATCTAAAAAAAAATAGCCACTTAATTGGCTTTACTCTTTGAATTAAGATGACCTTCCACTCATCACCATGCATTGAACCATACTAGCTTTCCGCTTGGCTCACACTTTGGTGAACACAGTTCATTTACAGCAGGAGGCAATTTGGATTCTGGCTGTTTCTCCAGAGCCTTTCATGCCTGGTAGCTGAGGAGATGTGCATGGGATGGAGCCTGTGGCATCTGTTTCTGTGGGTAGAACTGGAGCAAGGGGCTTTCGACACTCCTCTTTTAAACTTATCTGAACAACACCCTTTGGAAATGTTGACTAGAAGTGGAAGCTGAGAGTGAAATTAATTCCATTATTAAAAAATCTGAAAGCAGGGCATAAGCACTGGACATCAGAACCTGAGCTACTATTCCTCTCATCTCCCTTTGCCCCTACCTTTTATATATAGCCTGAGTGTCTTTTTTCACACCTTCTGCCCTCCATTCAGACCACTGGCCAGAAAACCTGTGCTTCAGAATGAGGACACAGGGAGTAAGAAATTTACCAAGGACAAAAAAGTGGTTATCTTCTGTCTCTTAAAAAAAAAAAAAGCCATTACTTAAGACTTGGAGCCTCCCGTGTGGAATGCTCAGTGGATGCTAATTTTAGTTGCTACAAATGCTTCCCTTATCTTTTATAGGGCAGAATAATGAACAGTGGAGGGCTTCTGCACCTGTCCATCAGCAAAATTAGGCACCTTTTCTGCCTGAGGAGGGTGTGGTGGTCTGAGGGTTATTAGACATCTTGTCTTGGGAACAGAGTGTGCACAGGAGTTCAGGCAGACACAGCCAGGGTTGTTATGTTTGGATGCTGTCCCTGTGTTCTTCCTTCACACCCTCATGGTTCTTATCAGTCAGAGAAAATGAACCGGAGGGTGGACGTGCATCTGCAAAATGAATCTCCTTTCAAAGAGTCCTCAGAAAAGGGAGAAAGTTAATGGTTGTGGTCCAGCACAAAGGAGAAACAAATGTCACCAGCAGAAAGGCAGTGACCTTTCCTGTACTTCCTTCTGTAGGGACACCACAATGGCTTGAGTCCAGAGATGGAAGTCACTGTTTGCACTGTCCATTTTATTAGAATCCCAAACCAAACACACTGTGGTCATTTCTACCTTTACTCAACTCCATCTGGGAATATGCCTGTTTTGCCTTTTGTTCTTATCTTTGGAAGAGTAGCTGTCCAAAGTGTTTACTCCTTCTTTCTGAGGGGTTGGGTTTCCTTTCTGCCTCAAGCCTCCCGTTGGAACTTCCTCCCTCTGACATTTGTCCAGGCTCTTATGGCTTTTTGAATGTTCTGCTGGAAGTGAACCCTAACTACCACTTCTTGCTTGATTTTTTTTTTCCTTTTCAACGTAAATTGAAAATCCTTATGAAGAAAGGACTGTCTCCTATTTTGCCTAAAGGACCAATAAAAAAGATCCTTCTGCAATATCATCAGAGAATACATTTTCATTTGAGGGAGGCTCATGCATTTTGAACCTAGAATTTTTGATAAATCGTAAACAAGTTTGGACGTAGGTTCTCATTGCATTACCTGTGGAATTAAAATGCTTCCCAGGCTAATGAACAGAATAAGTAAGATATGTTAAAAAAAAAGTTTTATTTTTTAAATTAAAAATTTAGAAAAAAGCAAAAACCCAACAGTTTAGGACCTATCATTTTCTTGCAAAGAGAGTTTCCTCTTTGTTCCTGAATTTGATTCAACAAATCCCAAAATGAGTGTGACAGAGAAATCCCACGGACATTTTGGGAAAAGAGGGAGTGCGGGCTGGATTGTCAGAGAAGTCTAGAGTTGGCATGAAAAGGGTGGACATGCTTTAGATTTGCAAGAGGTGGATTGAAAGTATCCCAAGCTGAGAAGGCACAAGAGCAACAGCACACAGATGGGATGAACTATGATATGCCCTAGGAAGAGCCTGGCACTTGACAGAGTAGGTCATGGGAGTGTGGAGTAGAAGGTGAAGCTGGGGAGACCAGCTGGAAATCTAGTTCCAGAGACAGCAGTGATTATCCACTGCATTGCACTACTTAAAGAATCAAACCTTCATTTGTCTAGAAATAAGTTCAATAATTTATTCTTGAATTATCAGGGCTTCTGAGTAATTTTACCCACCAGGATAGTATCTTCTACATGTGACAATAAGACACTGGACAGCAGTGGTGAGGACTCTTTCTGACTGATGGCTTGCCATCAAGAGGGCAGCCTATCAATATGTCTGGGGCAGACAGTGGCTTCTCCCTGTAGAACTCTCAATGACATCCTTGACCTCCTTAGCAGAAGAAGCACATAGGAGGGAGGCATTAATTCTATCCTTGTAACAATATCAGACTTTCAAGTGGCCTTTGTCATTTGCTGTGTTAGTCATTTCCTCCAAGTCTGCTTGGGATTGGCACAGTTTTGCTCGTGCTTAAGGTTTTGTGATGGTTTGTGTGCCCTGCGCTATCCAGGGTCACAAGTGTCTTTGACTTAAAAATGTGTATGTCCAGCGTTGTATGTCATTACTGACTCCAGAGAAGAATTCACAGCAGCCGAGAAAACATTCAATAAAGAGACATAATTACCCTAAGTACATGTATGAAGACACAAATGGTATGACTCTACTTTTTGTACAACCAGAGATATGAAAAATTGTGCTTTATATGTGAAATATGAATTGTAATTCATTCTGTTGTCATATATAAAAATTTGAATTTTAAAAAATCTAAAAAAATAGGATAAAAGAGAGACAGACAGACAAACAGACTTGGGTAACTGTGGCCTGTTACTTTACTTGTATTTTTTGACTTGACAAAATACGTTTGTATTTTCAAGTATAAATGTATTTGTCTTTCCTCCTCTTTAAAAAAAAAAAAAAAAAGTTATTTCGCATTTACTCCTGAATGAATTCACTCTAAGACCCATTGGGCCTCTGTTCATGCTAGAGGATCTAGGAGTCTACTGATAGACTAAAATTTGAAGAAGTGAGTCTTCTTGGTAATGTTGGCATAATTCTGTCTTTCGGTTTGTTTAATATTGCTAGTTTCTGGAGGATTTTTCTTCACAGAAGTACCAGCAGCCCTTGGTGCTAAGGTATGCTGAAGGCTCACCAAAGGTTAGTTAAGAAATTACTTTGTTAGTCATAGAGATCTTGACCTGAGAAGTCAGATGGAGAAAAATTAGTATAAATTTATACTTGTGTAGGAGATCCTCCATAAAGGACATTTGAAGAATGAATTAAGAACTTGATACATGTAGCTTTTAATGGAGCAAGGATGAGCCAGCAGACTGTTGGTGATGACTCTCTGGCAGATGCAATACCTTTCTTGCCTCATTCGTTCCACAGAGACACGTTCTTATAAATCTTCTGATAAGCTAGGTGAGTTTTTTGATCCATGTTCCTAGGCAAATATATTTGAGTGAACTGCAATTTCAGTTAAGGGAATACACCAGAGTTTCTGAGTTAGTGATCCAACATTAGGAAAATTTGATCCCTCTTATCACAAGCCCTCCAGGCACCATGCTCTGAAGAGGAGATATTTTTATCATGTGTCCCTACAGGTAGAAAATATTCAGCTGGCTATTGAATTGTGAGAGTTTTTATGGCCTTCAGACTTGCTGACAGCATCACTGGGCACATACCTAATGTACAGTTTGACAGAACGCCTTCAGCCTGTATTCACCTCCACCGTGTAAGTGACTCAGACCATGGCATCCCACCAGTTCACCCACACGGACAGACTTTGTGCAAGGTCCTTCATTCCTTATCTTTTGTCCCCAGTGCCAGCCTCCCACTTGCAGCAACCATCCCCAGTATTCAAAGCATTCATTTAGTGGATACTGACTGCCGATGCACTCTCTGGGAGTGGGGTAAAGGAGGCTTAGGAGCAGAAACCTTGCCTCTGCCTTACAAAATTACTCAGCAAGAATAGGAAATGGCCTGTCTCCCTCAAGGAGTCCAAAGTGGGCTTTCCTGCTTTATGAAAACAGTGGCAAAAGAACACAGTGGGATACAAAATGTTGGTATGACTTAGAGGAAAATAACTTTGCAAAATCTATTAAAATTTTCCTCTAATCTCTTTGAGAATGTGGATAAAGAATGGGCCTATAAATCATCATGGTACATAATAAGATGACTATAAGCCAGTAGCATCATAGTTTTTAAAAATATTACTGTGTTGGGCTGGGGCTAGGGCTCAGTGGAGGAGCACTTGCCTGGCATGTGTGAGGCACTGGGTTCAATATTCAGCACCACATAAAAGTAAGTAAGTAAGTAAGTAAATAAGTAAATAAATGTGTTCTGTCCATCTACAACTAAAAAGATTTTTTTTTAAATAGCGCTGTGGTCAAATACGAGTTTCAGTTGATCTCAGCTGACCACGAGCTTGTTAATCTGCTGCTGAGTGGGTGTTATGTGTTGCATTGTCATAATGCATTTTCACCTGCTCTACTTAGGTCTGCCTCATGTTTGAAAGGCAAACATGGAGCACTCTGCTCCAGCCCAGGAGGACCACATGGGTGGTGGTGATTGGGGAAGAAAATGCCCTAGGGGGAGGCTGAGTGGGCAGGAAAGCTACAATATAGACATAACTGGAGACTAAAGGACAACTGTCAAGGATGTGGAAATATACAAATGGAAATGGCTGCAATCTTGTCCTGAAAGGAGAATCTCTTGTCAAGAGGCTTTTTAACTATTGGGATAAGTTGTAAATCACTTCCATGAGAATAAAAGAAGTTAGAAGAAATAGCCATTTAATGTAGCCTTGAAAATGTAAGCCCAAAGAAAAGACATGGAATCAAGAGAAACCTCATGAAATATCTTTAATTCTGTAATACATTGATTGCATAGGCAGAAGTACTAACCATATGTGTAAAATCGGTTAAGTGAACTTTAATTATGTCAAATTGGTGTAATAAGCTGAAAAGAACTTTAGCTTGTACATTACCAGAATGCAAAATACTGCTTCTAATGGAACCAATAGAAGTTACAATTTTTAGTGTTTTGCTGATCTATAGATTTCCATATTTGGCTCTTCATTAAGTTTAGCTTTAAAACCAGTATATGTTACCTTGCAGTGCAAAGGTGGTGATTGCTACCCCAAATTTCAGTTCAAATAAACTAAAGTTTTGAAACCAAATCAATATCATAAAAGGGTTTGAGAATTCAAAGTTAGTAGGGCTACTTACTCTCCTACTACTCAGATGCATGATGCATGATTTGTTCTCTGCCTGTCATAAGCCATACCTATCCATAATGCTCATTCCTGCTATTCATTTTTAAAATACAATGCCTTTACCTTTCCAGCGGAATACACATAGTGACAACCAGTGAAATTCAGGAATTCACTCTATGGTGTAGACACCAAACAGTTATAGAAGCACTTAGCTACATCCCTGAGCCCTGGGGAAAACCAAGTTTAGTGGTTGCTTTTGGTGTTACTAAGAGCAACACCTCTCTTTGTCCTGGAGAAGTGACTTAGTGTAGTGACTGTTCTGATTCATGTTGGCTTTATCAGAATCGTCTCTGGTCTAGGCTACCAATCTGAGAGAGAGGAAAGATATCATGGGGCGACCAAATGGAGACTTGCAGGCATGATGACCAGCTGAGTTTTGAGAGGAGCTAATGCAGTGATAGTTGCACCTCACCTCAAGGAAATGGCAAGACAGTTTGTCCTCCAATTAGTTGTGATTTATGTAGGAATGGTCATTGGGGAATTGAATAGAGAAAGCTGAGCACATCGCTGCTCATCCAGCACCAGAGGGTCAGGTGTTTTACTCCTTTTATTCTGAATCTTCATCAAGGCTGTGCTTTGAAAAAGACCCCAAGAGATTTTTCTTAGGAAGAAATCATTTAACACAAGTGGCGTCGTTTATTTCAGAAATGATTCCTAGGCTGCTGCATAAATACTAATGACATGCATAACAATGTGTTCCACCTTGGAATTTGCAGCAAAAGTCACAGAGACGCTGGCTTTCTGTGTGGGAGAGGCAGCTCTTCACCACACAGAAGAGCCTTATAGTCAGGAGTGCCTGCTTCTTTTCTCCACACCCCCTTCCCTTAAATGACTCTAGACTTTATAAAAAGAAAACCAGAGATTTGACCAAAGAGGAATAGAGTGGGTGAGATCTTTCTAACCATGGTCCTCAGTACAAATACTTATTTCTCTTGGATGTGGAGATATGTGATGTGTTATATCCATATCCAATATGGTCTCTAATACACTAAGCATTGCGGGGTTCAAGGATGACTAGAAAATGGTGAGTGACATTGAGGATTTCCATCTGGAGGGTCAGTAGCTCTGGAGAGTGAGGTAGACCAGCCCCTTTTCTGTGTATGTCTGTACCCCTGCCACCTAGTATGAGTTAACCATGGTCTCCTCTCCCCTGAACTGTAGCAGGCTCTCCTGGACTCTGACTGTTGTGCCCAAAAGATTTGTTGTACCTGAAAAATGTCCTGGGGTTTGTATTAGTCAGAGTTCTCCAGAGAAATAGAACCTACACCTAGGTATAAGATAGATGGAGGAATGGATAGACAGACTGGTATCTTCTTTACTGAGTCAGATGCTAATTTCATCTGGAAACAACCTCATGGACATAACCAGAAGCAATGTTTGATCTGAGCACCTTTTGGCTCATCAAGTTAAAATTAATCATCAAAAAGTTTATCTAGATTTAGGGAGTAATGCAATGAAGCAAAGAAGATAAAAACAGAAAAGACGAGGAGGTCGTCTAGGAGAGGTTTTAACTTGCAGAGGAGTTTCTGAGGAGTACTAGGGGGCTGAGGAGCAGTGGGTCAAGGAGTGTTAGAGTCTGTAAACAAGTCAGGATGGCGCCTAGCAAATGTTAGAATCTGTAAACAAGTCTGGATGGCGCCTGGCAAAATGCCAGAGGGAGTGGTTTGTGAAGTAACTCCAGCGAGCCATTAAGTGTGGAGATTCCTGATTGGTTGACTGCTGTATCTAGTTTATGTTAATTAGATAAGCTGTGTGGAATGTATAAATACTGCTCCTGTCCTACAATAAACGGCTTCCACTCCTGCTGTATCAACGTACACAAGTTATTCGTCACCCCCCGGTTATTTTGCTGCAGCCGGACTGTGGCAAAGGAGCAGGTGGTAATAAAGTACATGCCACAGTCTTCACATTTCTTAGAATGAACAAGGTTTGAGCACTAGCCTTGACAATGAAAACTTCTCATTAAAAAGAAAGAATCAAGCCTTTTCTGAGGCACAGTGAGAGAAGTCTGAAAAAGGGAAGATAGAAGCTTCAACTTAATGGTAATTAAGAAAGAAATGTTCCAGAAGAGACAGGCAGTGCTGGAGATCAAATCCAGGGCCTCACCTGGGCAAGTGCTCTACCCAAGCCCCACAACTCAGCCACATGTTCATTCAAATCTTCTGCGTATCTTTTTAAGTTGGATTGTTTTTTTTTTAATTTATTGAATTTTGAGTTTTAAACTCTCAATATAAGTAATTTAGCAGAAACAATGATTTACAGACATTTTCTCCAAATTTATAACTTCTCAGTCTCTTGAAGAACAGAAGTTTTTGATTCTGTTGAAATTCTACTTCTTAATGACTTCTTTCTTGAACTGTACTCTTGGTTTATCTATATCTGCCTAACCCCAGGTCACAAAGATTGTCTTCTAAAAGTTTTACCATTTGAGATCTTTACCTTTAGGTCTATCACCCTTTTGACCTACTTTTTAGATAGGGTACAAAGTACAAGCTGAAGTTCGTTTTTTGTGTGTGGCTATTGGTTGTTCTAGTATTACTTGTTGAAAAAGCTTCCTTTCCCCACTTTGCAGTTTGGTTGAAACCAGTTCTCCATATATGTGAAGAATCTTTTTGTGGCTTCTCTTCTATACCATGGATCTGTGTGCCTGTTTCCATGTATGCAGCACATTGTTTTGTTGAGTTTATTTTTGTAATAAATCTTTCAATCAGATCAGGTAAGTCAACATTGTTTTCTTTTTTCAACTTTGTTTTTGTTCTTCCAGCCTTTTGTATTTCCATATGAATTTTTATAATCCATTTACTGTATTCTACAAAAATTTACAAACCTGCTGGAATTTTGGTTAAGATATCTAGTGATCTGTAAATCAAATTGGAGAGAATTAGTATCTTAATTGTACTGAGTTTTCTAACCCATGATCACCATATCTCTTCATTTGAACTTAAGATTCATTTGGGGATTTTTGGCCTCTCGTTGATTCCTCCAGTCATTGAACAAGAGATGTTTTTAGATTTATTTAAGACATTACTGTCTTTCAACAATGTTTTTAACTTTCATTGTCCATCTTGTATTTCTTTGATTAAATATGTTTTCCTAAGTGTTTTTTTTAGTGCTATTATTAATAGAAGTTTTTTCTTTGTTGGTTTATTAGCTATTTTGTTAGTCAGGGTTCTCCAGAGAAACAGAACCTTGGCTGAGTATACAGACAGTTCCAAATTTACATGATTTGACTTAGGAGTTTTCAAGTTATATGATGACACAAAAGTGAACTTACACAGCCATTCTATTTTTTCACTTTCAATTCAGTGTTCAGTAAATTGCATGAGACAGTCTATACTTCATTGTAAAATAGGTTTTTTGTTAGATGATTTTGCCCAACTGTTGACCCTGAGCATGTGTGAGGTAGATAGACTAAGCTATGATATTCAATAGGTTAGTTAAGTGCAGGCATTTTTTTTGTGTTCTTTTTTCGTTAATTCTTTTTTTTTTCGTTAGTTCTTTTTTTTTCTCACAATAAGCATATACATTACTCTGGCATTTCTTTTTGTAGTTATTTTTAGTTTATAATAGGCGTATCTAACTTACTGTATGTTTTGCCTTATATTGGATTTATTCTAATAATCTAACATAACCCCATTGTGAATCAAGGAGCATCTACACACACATACACACACACACACATACAGGGAGGGGGTGAGAGGGGGAGGGAGAGAGGATGGCGGGTAGAGAGACTAGTGATATTTTAAGGAATTAGCTCCTATGATTATGGAGACTGGCAAATTCAAAATCTGCAGGTCAGAAACCCACGGAATAGCTGATGTTGCCACACAAATGTCAAGGCCATCTGCTGGCAGAGTGCCTTCCTGCTCTGGGGAACTCAGTCTCCTGCTCTTTTGGCCTTCAGCTGATTAGATGGGGCCCACTGTGTCTAGGAGGACACACTGCCTTATTCAAAGTCCACCTATTTAAATGTTAATCTTCTCCCAAAATACCCCACCAAAACATCCAGAACAGTGTTTGACCATGTATCTGGGCACCGTGGGCCAGCCAAGTTGACATATCCATTGCAGCTATGACTCTGTTTTTGTTATTTTAGTGGTTGCTTCAGGCTTAGCAGACTGTGCCTTCACTTGGTATTATACTACTTCATGTGTCATTTAAGAACCTCACAAGAGTTCACTTCCATTTCTCCCATCCCAAGTTTTGCTGTCTTGTCATATATTTTGCTTTTTTGTATGTTATAAACTCTGAACTACGTGGTCATTTGGTAGGTGAGACTAAAGCATTGCTCAGTCTGGGGCTGATTATTTGTTACTAATGAGATAAGACTCTTCTGAGTGTTCTATCCAATGTTTCACGAATCTTGAGGTTCTCCAATATGGCTGGTAGGATGGGCATTCTTCCTGGCCCTGTGAGCATGGAAGGTTCTGTCCTCTCTTCATTTGAAGCAGTTGTTTCTCTGACTCGGGTAGTTTTCTCACATACACACGGTGAAAAATACTTAGGTAAGCACTCAGTGGCAAATCTCTATAAGTCTCTGGTATTTTCTTTCTGCATAGTTTCTCTCCTTGGTCTCCCTGGGCTCTCGGCACTGTCCCTTCAGCTCAGGAGTCTACCAGTCTCTGGCTGGGTTCTTCTCCCTGCACCATAGCCTGGAAACTTTCTCACAGCAGTAAGGACTCATCTCATTTATTTTCCATCTTTTAGAGATCATTTGAAAGATCATTGCCTGATACACAATGCCTTGAAACCATTGTTCCATGTGGTTTGTCCATTTTGGGTTGCTTTAGGCAAGGAGAGTGGACATAGCACTGATATCAGATCAGTACATTCCAAGATTGGAATTCTTGAGTCATAAAGCATATGCACATTTATCTTTAGTAGGTATTACCTATGGTTTGCCAGGGCAAATTCGGCTAATTTTAACTTTAGATAATTTTCACTAACAGAGTTGAACTTTATTTCAACCAGATCATTTTGCTGGATTTTATTCCCCAATTTAGCACAGTAAAAAGTGAAGGTGACAGGCTCCTAGTGACATTTTTTTTTAGAATATTAGTGACGTACACCCTCATTTAAAATGTATGATTAAAAGTATTGAGTAAGCGGTGGTGGTGGAGAGAGCGGATAATCTGTCTTTGCTTGACTGATAGTCATAATTATATTTGACAGTTTGTGCTTGCAAAGTAATAACAGCTTTGATTTTTTTCCACAATCCTACTCCTATTATATGTTTAGTACCTGGTCCATTAGAAAATTTTGTGTCTTCCTCTGCCTCCTTTAAGTTTTAGTGTCTCTCTTTCTCCTTCCTTCTTTCTCTCCCCAACTCTTTCTTTCCTCTCCCCCGCCCCTCTAGCAGTCTTTTCAAGTAAGGAGATCCATATCCACAAAACATCCTTCAATGGTTCTTTCACACTATTTTGAATGATTCTGCTCAGCAGTGGGGGACCTGGCTTCCTAGTATGACAGAGCACAGTAGCAGGCCCTTCCTCTCAAGCGTGATGAGTGCCCTCTTCCATAGCTGCAAGTGGGTGAAGCTTCCATCTCCCCTCATTGTATAGGGTATTTGAGCTTCGAGAACTCTGCTGCTCTGTTCTCCCAGGTGAAATATGTACTGAATTTCTACCAAGTAGGACATTTCACTGAAGAAAGTGTATACTTAGTGTATACGTTTCAGTACGTAGTCACAGTACTATAAGAAAGAAGAACATTAAGAGGCTGTGTCTCACAGCCTCTTTATTCCTAGGCTTTGAGCTTTTGGTGGAGAAATTTAATTTGTTCTTGAGTCAGGTAGCTGATTATTTAATGCCTTTGTTTTTTGATAAAGTTTTTGTAAGTCTGCCCTAAGAATAGATTAAAAAATGGCATTTACCTTGTTTTCCAGAATTGAAGGAGCAAGGAGAAAATAAGACTTTATGACTGTAGTTAACCCCTTTTGGTATCTTCATTTTATAATAGTTGTTATTGAATTTAGTCTCCTTTGGAAACCATCACAATTGTCACAACTCTGGGCATTTACTCTTAGTTGAAGCCTGTTTGTTTGTTTCATGGTTACATTACACAAACAGGACATGTTATATCCTTTCCATATAAAATGTAAAATTGCAATAACTAATATTAACCAGGCTTTATAATTCATTGTATATTTCATTTCCCCTTTACCCCAAGTGAATGCAGATTGGTTTTCTCTGCAGGTCAATGGAGAGATTGTCTTAGGACCTTAAAAAAATCCTTGAGTGGCTGAATCTCAAGCCAAAAATTGTGTTTTCAGGGAGGCTGAAACAAACAGTTAATTGAGAAAGATGCTGTTAGAATTAAATTGGATTAAAAGAGATTGTTGCAATTGGTTATAACCTCCAAATTTCTCTCCTTCTAGGCTCTGATATTTCTATAATTTCTTGGTTCTTGCACTTTTTTTTCCCACTTACTTGTTCTCAGAATCTCCCTCTTTTCCAGTAAGAAAATGTTCAAATCCCTTAAATCATTTCTTGATTTTGAAACTGAACAATTTAACCTGAAATAAGTTTTTGGTTTGTTCATGGTTTCTGGTGAGCCCAAGAATAATTCTTCCTTTAGTTGAAGAGCCATTCATTTTTTAACTGATTCATTTATTCATGCATATAGCAATTAGCACTGTGTATCAATTAATAATATAGAAGACTGTGGTCTTAATCTAGAGAGGGCACTGGAGAATTCAGGTCTTCTGAGGTTAACCTTCCAGGAAGATTTCAGGCTTAAGATTTAATTAAGACCACTTTGCTATACCTGAACCTGTCATTGACTTGAAAAATAGAATATGCTTCAAAATAAAAATCTACATATTTTATAGTTTTTTTTAAATTAAAATTATAAATGAGGTATAGAAAATTATAATTAGATGGGGATAGATTTTCAAAGTATCAACGAGATCTCATATGGGCCTGTGACACTGAAGTTGTCTATTCCAGAGGTGATAATGCCTCCCTATTTGTAATTTGAAACTATTGGAACAACTCAGTACTTCTAAGCAGAGTTGACATAGGACAGTCGCGTGATGATTAATGTGCAGTCATTAACTACTCTGGACATGGTGGTGTTTCTTCATATTAAAGGCAGCCTTCCCAAGAGAGCTTGATACAAAATATTTCTTATTTCTCTTGCCCTACTAAAGGACTTAAACAAACTTCCTATAAAAAAAAGGGGGGGGTTTCTACACAGACGTTTCCTTTTGTGGTATCACTTTGAAGAAATTTCCTAGACATCATCATCACCATCTTCAACTGTCTTCCCTCTGCCCTGTCTGATATGAGAATGTAATGTCACTGGAGATCGAGGAACTAATGCCAAGTAAGGGCTCTTTGGTATGGAGAACTTCTTTCTTTGTGATTAGTTCTTCAAGAGACTTAGAAAGTTGGCTTCCTCAAAGCCTTGAGCACTCATTCTACACTTTCCTTTCCCTTAAGGACTAAGGGAGTAGGAACTGTTTAGGGGCATCCCACATTCATTCCCACTGGTTTGGTGCTCCTGACTGAAATGTCACCATCTTTATTATTTTTTCTTCAAATATGCAGATTCAAGAATATTTTGTCACATCCATGTTTGTAGCAGCTCAATTCACAATTGCTAAGCTATGGAAAACAACCTAGATTCCCTTAAACAAATGAATTGATAAAGAAAATTTGGGGTGTGTGTGTGTATGTGTGTGTGTGTGTGTGTGACACACATATATAATGGATTATTTCTCAGCCATGAAGAAGAATGAAATTATAGCCCTTGCCAGTAAGTGAATGGAACTGGAGACTATCATGCTAAGTGAAATAAGCCAATCCCCAAAAAACCAAAGGTCAAATATTTTGTCTGACATGTAGATGCTGGCACACAATAAGGAGTTGGAGAGGGAAGAATAGAAGTTCATTGGATTAGAAAAAGGCATATGAAAGAAGGGATGGAGGATGGGAATAGGAAAGACAGTAGAATGAATTGGACATACTTTCCTACATTCACAACAGTGAAACCCTGCATATGTACAACCACAAGAATGGGATCCTAAGTTATACTCCATGTATGTATAATACATCAAAACGCACTCTACTGCCATGTATATCTAAAAAATACAAATAAAAAATAAATATTTCAAAATTTTAAAAAAATTAAAAAAAAAAAAAGAATATCCTGTCAGACCCATGTGGGCCCGAGGAATCTGTCCAGAGAGCCTCCAGTACTGCTATGGTTTAGATGTCTCCCAAAAGCTCTTGTGTGAGATAACACAAAAAATTTCTGAGGTGAAATAATTGGGTTAATGCACCTAATCAATGCATTGATCCACTGATAGAGACTGACTGGGTGGTAACCATAGGCAGGTAGGGTGCAACTGGAGGAGGTGGGCCATTGGGGGCATGCCTTTGGGTATATTTTGTCTGTGGTGAGGGGAGCTCCCATTCTCTGCTCCCTGGTGTGATGCCCTGAGCTGCATTCCTCTGCCACAGCCTTTTGACGCGATGCCCTGCCTCCAGGCCCAGAGAAATGGAGCCGACTATCTGTGGACTGAGACCTCTGAAATAATGAGCCCCATATAAACTTTTTCCTCTAAAATGCTTCTTGTCAGAGCTTTTGATCACAGGAAAAAAAAAAAAAAAGAAAAAGTTCAAGTACTGAAGATAGAAAGGAGGTACCAGAAAGAGAGGGGTAGGCCTCATAGACCAACCTGGCAATTTCAAGACCTGATCTGATTTTGAAACTCTGGATCATGTAACTTATGGATCTAAACATTTACTGTATCCCTAAATTATAACAAATTTTGAGAAAGTGTTAAAAGCAAAAAATCAGTTCTGGGTAGAGAGTACCATGTTCCACTTCCCGCTAACCAGAGGAGGGAGGATATCTCCCTATGCTCATAAACATTCAGCTGTCTCACTTGGTGAAATTACTGATGCAGCTGAGATTAATATTTATTCTCATGCACATTATGAAATCTACCTGGAATTATCAGACATTAGCATTTTAGAACAGTAAGGAAACCAGTTCCAAGAAGACTTTTTTTTTTTTTTTTTGTACCAGGGATTGAACCCAGGGGTGCTTTACCACTGAGCCACATCCCCAGCCCTTTTGATTTTTTTATTTTGAGACAGGGTGTCAGTAAGTTGCTTAAGTTGGTAAGGCTAGCCTCAAATTTGTGATCCTCCTGCCTCGGCCTTTTGAGTTTCTGGGATTATGGGTGTGTACCACCTTACCCAATGCAAGATCATTTCTCACCTTGGCTTGTTCCCTCACATCAGCCCCCAGAAGCCATGTGCTTTCACTTTCTGGACCCACATTGCAGAGGATTTTTTTTTCTTTTTTTGTCAGTCACCTCTGATACAGCCAAAGAGCATCACTAGTGAGATTCTATATGAACGATGCTCTTTTCTTGCTCAGATTATTTATTTGTCTTCAGCAGTCTTAAAACCAAAGTGTCTGCTCATTAGACTCCAACTGAGCTGGGAGCTGAGGCACACCACCAACCCAGTATTCCCTAAATCATGAGGTCATGAGAGGACTGTGTTGGTGAATCCTAAATATATATTAGGGATGGTAGGAACTGCAAATTCTGCATTTTAACCACCTAGCTTTAACATCAAACTTTAATGCGGATATGGTCTGTCCTTTAGCACCTGTACTTTTTTTTTCTAATTTACAGAAATGGCCATATAAAGTAATACAATGATTTGATTTAAGTTCTATATGTAAAGGAAATGTTTGTCAAAATGTTGATAACTGTTTTACAATACCTAAGACATACAAGATAGAAAGGATACAAAGGAGGAGAGTAATCGTTTTGTTTATAGGCTGATTTTTTTTTTTGTTTCCTTTAAAATTGTGTTTTAAGGCTGAAATAGGAATTTGTATCTTAGGCAAAATTGACTTTCCTTTTTGGAATAGTTGAGACATGATGCTGTGAAAAATGAGATCACCATTGAACCTTGAAGTGGAGGATCCATCTCAGAATCCCCTGCAGAGTGTGCACTATTCTCCTATTTACATCACATGCAAGTAGTATGTATTTCTCTCTTCCCCTTCCTTGTCAGTTCACCAACTCCTCCTTGTGCAAGACTTGTTTGATAAGATTAGTTGGTACTTGGTTGTTGGCTGCTTGGTGGTTTTTAATGAAATAGAATTTTCTGATTTGCACAGTCAAGGCCAGTGGTCTCCACCCTGTGATTAGAGTCAGGTGTCTGATTTTATTTTTGTAAAATGTCTCACGGATGGGCCACTATTCAAAAGACCTCGTTAGACCATTAGTTTGTGAGATGGAGAAGTGTGTGTTGATGATAAGGATATTCTGAACAGAATGGTTTGTATCACTGCTTCATAGGATCAAGTCTACATAAAGGTCAAAGAAGAGACATGAAGCCATGAAGACCATTCTCTGTTCAGAGCTGAGAGCAAAGTGACCTAGCTTTGGTTGCCTTGGTGCCACTCCTGCCTCTGATGCCAGTGAGGAAGCGGGGACTGTAGGAAGTGGGAGTGAGAGAGCAGGAAGCATTAGCTTGGGTAACCCCAAAACTGGATTTCCTGAGTAAGTCCCAAATGTACCACTCAGTGGTCCCAGAGGAGCCATTCTGGTTGTCTTATTGTTTGTAGGAGGACATCTATGATGTGGAGTCCTTAACTTCTGTCTCCACTTGCTAATCCCATGTCTAACCAAAGAGTTTTCTCTGAGTAAGGCAGGCAACACTGCATATCTATTTATGACTTTAATATATATTGCCTTTCATTAACTCATTTAAAAATAAAAAGGAAGGTTTATTTAAGAGAAAACATTAAAAAATAACATTTCAGAAAACTATAAAAATCATAACAAGTAGTATCATTATTAGAAAGCAATGATTCAATTAAGTCTTACTTAATGAGCATCCTGTACCCAATAAAATGTGACATTTGACACTACAGCAAAAAATTATGATAGAAAAAGCACTGAAGTTCATTGTTTAAGTTGCAGTTTTTCCAGTTATTAGCAGACAACTTTGGAAAGTCAGCTCTTTCTGTGCCTCAGTTTCCTTATCTATAAAATAGTGGTCAGATAATGGCAATGATTATCACAGGTATTATAATCTCAAGAGCAAAACTAGAAGCTATATAAAATGGATTTTTAAAATATTAAATTCTATTTTGAAAAAGCACCATGTCAATTTATAATCCTATAACACAAACCAGTAGGAAGTAACTTAGAAGAGCCTCATGGGGATTTATCTATATCGTATATATTTTAGAACTGGGGGACACAATAACAGTCTGGTTTTTGTTTTTGGCAAATTTCTCAGAGAAGCAAACACTGAATATTTAATGCAAGCTTGAAATTAACCCATTTTTTTTAAATGAACATTGAGTGTGATGTGAATGAAATAGCATGTTGGGAATCTACTTGGATAAAGTGATCAAAAAGTAAACTGAGTACAAAAAGGAAGGGGCAATGAGATGAGCTTGGGAGGTACCCAAGCACATGCAGGCCTTTGCAGGTCATGGTAAGGGACTTGGATTTATTCTAAGTACTTTAGAATATCACTGAGGGTTTGTTGTTGTTTTGTTTTGGTTTTGTTGTTGTTGTTTATTTTGGTTTTGGCAGTACCAGTGAACCACATTCCTAGCCCTTTTTATTTATTTATTTATTTTTATTTTCAGATAGGATCTCACTAGATTGCTTATAGTCTCATTATGTTGCTGAGGCTAGCCTTGAACCTGCGATCTTCCTGCCTCAGCCTCCCACAGTTGTTTTTTTTAATTTCATTTTTTAGTTGTTGATGGACTTTATTTTATTTATTTTCATGTGGTGCTGAGAATTGAATCTGGTGCCTCACTCATGCTAGGCAAATGCTCTACCACTGAGCCACAACCCCATCCCATCCCAGAGTTATTAAAAGATATTTCAGTCCTCTATTTAAGTTTGAATAGACAGGTTTGGGGAATCATAGAAGTCCCTAACAGGGATGACCATGTCAGGCCTGAGATGTGGCTGCTTCTCGAAGCCTCCCTGACTTCCCCCAACTCCATCTTCATCCTTAAAGCCCCCACCCAAACACCTCAGATCCTCAGATGATTTGTATATCCTACTATTATATTTTAGAATTCTTCTGCATAATTCTTTTTTTTTTCTTTGCCACACTGGGCATGGAACCCAGGGATACTCTACCACTAAGCTACACCCTCAGCCTTTTTTATTTTAAGATAGGCTCCCCCCAGTCTGCCTGGCTTCTTTTGCATAATTCTTATCCCCTAATCACATCCAAATTCGTGATTCAAGATTTTATCTTATTTAATCTTCAAATTGCCTTCAAAACCTAAATGTTCCATAAATATTTATTGAATTAATTAATACATAAGTTCATTGATTCCCAGCAATCCATATGCATTTGAATCACTTGGGAGAATTAAAATATTCATACCAGAGCTCCATCCAAGGTGTTCCAGCTCACCCAATTCAGGACCTTTGTTACTGTAAGAGCTCCCAGGTGATTCTGATGTGCAATCAGAGTGGACACCAGAGGAAATGTCCTCATTCTGGGTGCTCTGCAATATTACCTAGGTGTGTCATACCCACTCTGTCCCCTCTAAATGCCTGTATAGCTTATTTTCCTCATAATTGATGAAATCATATGAAAGTGTCCCCGTTATCTGAACTTTAAAGATATTAAAAATAATGCACGTTGGAGTCTATCATAGAGGGGTTGTTGGATATAGCTTATGATATTACTAATACAGGTAATTTGCATTTTCCATGTATGCTTTCAATTAATTTTCTTTTGGAAGGAGAAGATGAGTTACTATCTTTCATTAAAACAGTGAAATAGACATCGAAAACCTGGGTGACTTACTTTTTTATGAGCTATGAACCCCAAAAATACTCAAACAAGGAAGGATTTAAACCATCGTTTCTTAAGTACTCAAAAAGTATGGCCATGGTATGTTTAGCCAAGTGTTTTGATTTTAGAAAGGGAAATTCTATATTTAATTCTATATAATGTGTATATAATAACATAATTTTAAGGCACCTGCTTCAAAATAGAAACTGGGATGTTAGGGAAAATAACATTCAACAGAAATTAAACCAAACTGGGCTCAGTGCCCAGGAAAACTAGCCAGACTCCAAGAACTGGGCAAGGAATAAACTAATAGGGAAAGACAGTGGGAATGGATAGAATTATAACTGTTTCCATCAAAAATGGCCACTGTCCAATGTGATCACAGCTGAGGAATTTTGCTGGGACACTTGTCATTTTGGGTGGGGTTCCTGCCCTTCTCATTTTAATGACAAACTTGCAATGGAACTTGCCCTCCTAAAAAGTGAATTTTAAACATGCCAGGCATATACAGTGATCTTGCATTGAATTTGAGTTTTTATAATGCTGTAAACTAATTGGAAACAAATGGACCTGAAATAAAAATAGGAGTTCATAACAACTTTAACTGAAGTTAGAAGGAAAGCCTTCAAGTTTCCCAAGACGCTTAAATGTCATATGATTTACATAAACAAGGGAGGAAATCCTCTTTGTGTGTTTAGGGGTGTGCGTCTAATACAGGAACCCGTGTTTTCCTGTTATTGAAAAGCATTCTTTCTTTAATCTTTTAAGCACATTCTGGACCTGCATGTATTCCAGGTGTGTGTTTTCTTTGACATTAAAATATAAGAGCAGAGTACAACTATCAGAGGAACCTATTAGGACTCCTGTTTATGTCATAGGAGATGCAAAAAATAAATAAATAAATAAACTGAAATAAATGGATGGACAGAGCCCTGGGCACACTAGTAATATTGCCTGAATTTACTTATGGGAATGGTTATTCCGAATAGGATGGAGCCTATGAAGAGAGGCCATTTGTGATAAAGACTATAAAATCTCCTCTGATTATGGGTATGATCATGATGACTTTTTAACCGTAAAAGTAAATTTAAATCGTGTAAAAATGTCCAGAAGCTGTTGGGCAAAAATAACTGAAATAATGGGCAGTAAACCAAAACATTATTTGAAGTTTAAAAAAAAAAAAAAAAAGAGTTTGCTAAGTACTGGCTAGGAGCAAGGGGGGAGATTGTACTGAGACCATAGGGACTCTTCAGAGCTGGGCTTGTGGATGCTCACCGTATCCAAAGGCAGAGTATCTTCCTTCCATGCTTTTCTGTGGTCTCTGCTCTCCTACTTCAGTGACCCCAGATACTACAAAGCGTTTTTTAATGCCTGAACCATAGAGACTTCTAATCATCAAATGTGACTGGAGCAAATGCTTTCTGTCCCTTGTCCCTCAAGAATCCTTTTCTTTTTGCCATCTTTCAAGCATCTGCCAAATTATTGAAAACAACAACAACAAAAAAGAATATGTATTTTCTTCTGACACAGCTACTCAGGCCTCCGCAGGCTGTGATTAACTCAAATTCTTTGCAGCGCATGGTGCTCTCTGCTTTCCCTAATTCCTCCATGGCATCATTTCTGTTTAATCTTTACTAACTTCCACATCCAGGACTCAGGAGGAGCTTTTAGGAAAGTGCTTTTAAGACCGTTAATTACCTCTCCCACCATTATTAGTCTCTAAACCACCAAGTAAGCAGATGTAGAAATGCTCAGGGTGACTTTGTCCTGGTGTTTGACATCAATCTGAGAGGCAATTGAGTCCATCTGCAGTTGGAAGGGGGAAAACTGCCGGAGGCTAAGGAGGGGTGGTCGTGGTCCTGTGAGTATAGTGACTTCAAAAATTCATATGTGGGGACTTTGCCCAGAATGCCAGATATAGTCATAATCAGATGCAAACTATATATACACTGGATGATATTATAAAACCAAATAGTTCTTTTTTATTTATTTTTTTTGGTTACTTGAGAGTTGAGATTACTCCTTATCACTGAGGCCTCAGGTATTGATACACTATCAAACTGTAAATAAGCATTATGGTTTCCCCGGGGAGCTTGAAACTTTCACTTCCTTTAAAATTTAGCCCTCCTAATGAACCCAGCCTGATGCCTGTCAGCCCCACATGCTTCTTTCCCTGCAAGCTGTAATTTTGCACTTGTAGCCTCTATTAAAGGTTTTTGGTGTTATTTAGTTAAGCTGTTTTTTGTTTGATTGGATGAAGACATAAAGGAAGCAGCTTTTGCAGTTATGTTATAAACAGCTAGAGAGGGGAGACTGAAACTTCTATTTCTTTTGCATTCATATCCCCCCACCAAAGGCACACATTCATTCAGATTCTCTCCATCGTGCATACACACTGAAGGAGAATATAAACCAGCCTGCAGGCCCACTAATGTCTCTGGTCTTTTCTTGGCAGTGACAAACAAGAAGCCCACACAGGCATCTATCACGAAGGTCAAACAGTTTGAAGGGTCCACATCGTTCGTGCGGAGATCACAGTGGATGCTTGAGCAGCTTCGCCAGGTTAATGGTATCGATCCTAATCGGGTGAGTGAATAGCTCTATGCTGGCTGAAGGAATTCTCTTTACAAGATGATTCTGATTGACCTTGGTAGTGGTGGGGGTGGTTTGAATCATCCCAAACAAGACTGTCAGCCCCACATGCCTCTTTCTCTATTTCAGTCATGGAACTAAAACTTCCTATGCCTCTTCACTTCCTATAGGAAATTACAGATCTAGTTCTTTTGTTTGATGGAGCACCCAAAGGGATGTTTGTTGCAGAAATGCTGCCTCCAGTGACGTTCATAGCAGAGGGCAAGTCTCATCAAAGCTGCATTTGTCCCCCAGTGCCACCAATGACAAGGATTATCTACCAAGAATCAAATCAGTTAATGACACCTTAAGAATTTTGTACTAGTATTCCTTTGGATTTAACAAGAGAAACATTTATGATATAGATATATATTTAAAATACCATCCCTTTGCATATATGTATGTACACACCCCCAAAACATCAATAATGAAGAAGAATAAAATGTAAATTGTTATTTTCTATTAAAATAAGGGAGATTCTCTTACTACCAAAGTTTAGGGGCAAGATTAATAGAGGTCAATGCTGAGAACCTGAGGTCATCCATCTTCCAAGTAATTGGGAAAATAAAACAGTTGGAATTCTGACCATCAGTGTGTAGTTAGACTGTGTTTACTTCTGTGATACTAACTTTCTAGGGACATCTATAAATTCCATGTGATTTGAATTTTGCTTGATATACATAGAAACATGGACCCTCCACACACTTGGGTCGTAATAAAGCTGAGCCTTACAGTTGGTACCACAGTCTTTGTTTTAGCCTTTCTGAGTCTTTTGACAGGGGAAAACTGGAAGCAGCAGTCTTTATAGATTGAGATCAGTAGTTATCTCACTGTCTTTTCCAGGATTCTGCAGAGTTTGATTTGTTGTTTGAAAATGCTTTTGACCAGTGGGTAGCCAGCACAGCCTCAGAAAAGTGCACCTTCTTCCAGATCCTCCACCACACCTGCCAGAGGTACCTCACAGACAGGAAGCCGGAGTTTATTAACTGCCAATCCAAAATTATGGGAGGTGAGTGGGCATCTGTGTGACTTTAGTCATCCTGTTTCCTTAGACTTGCTTCTTTATATAAAAAAAATATTCAGCAGCATAATTAAAAGCATACAAAAGAATCAAAATGCTCTGAAGTAGGCAGCATTAAATTATCTTAGAGAGTATACACTATGCTACATCTAGACATAGTGGTATGTTTTCACTCTTACACAAAAGATGGTCTTTTTAGAACAATGAGCCACCTTTCAATTTTTCTTGTTTACCGCCTTTTCTATAATTTCTCCGCAGAACACTATTTTCTGGGTTGCTTTTTCCTGTTATTTCTCAAGTTGTTTTACAAATGCTAATATAAAAATTCCAATTGATTTTGTCCCTTTTTTTGAAATAATAGCCAGTCTCATGTTTATTCCTTGGCACACAAAGATGAGTTAGAATGAGGGCCATAAGCCAGTGTTACAGGGTGAGTACCATCTTAGGCAGCACAGTGAGACACTTTTAGAGGGTGATCACACATTTCTTTTAGGTGGCAAGTCTTTTTAGGGAATTCAAACTGTGCTAAAAATATAAAAGACTTGCCAATCACTCTGAGTTGGAGAAGAGTTATTTTATATCATTGGTGTTTTCGCTGACCTGTTTTCTTGGTTTTGCAAAATGTGTTTTTAAAAATGCACCAATTTTGCCTTAATAAATATTAAATGAAAATCACAGTAGAGATTCTGCCTCTTCTCCTTGGCCTTTCATATATTCTTCATTTGAATTTGGGGTGGAATCTACTATTCTGTCCCCAGCTGAAGCACACACTCTCACTTTGCCATTAGTCTGCACGACGTCATATAGAGAAAACAATGTCCAATTCTTTATTATTATCCTTGGAAGTGTTTGTATTACTCTTAAACTGAAAGATAATGATCCAAATAACCTTGAAAGTCTTTCTTAAGCATTGATGCAGTTTTTTATTATAGCTTCTCTGTTTAGTCCTAGAAAAATATAAGAGGTGATATGTGGTGCATATTTTCTTCAAAGTGGCCACTTCTTGTTGGACAAAAACAAAGTTAAATATTTAAAGGAAATATCAACCAACACCAACCTCTGTGGCAAATATAATGAGATGGAACTCTCTTTCATGCCTGTGCCATCAGTGATCTTCAAATGAACTCTGCTTTGGAAATCCAACCTTAACTGATTTGGTAAAAGATTGCAGTACACTGGGTTTTGGACTAGTGGTGTCTGTTTTTTGTGAATGAAAAGTTGGACAGAATACCCAGCTTTCCCTTATTCTTCATTAGCTCTTAAGTTAGATCTGTTATAGCTTAAGATCAGATTACTTTCTTGATCTTCACTTCTTGCTGTGGAACATTTCTCTCATTAGTGTCAGTGTGGTCAGCAGCTTGTATGGCTATCAACCATAAAAATAGTGTGCCTTTATGGATTTGAAATTGCTATTGCTCTTGGAGAAAGACTCTTCCAGAGAATTTTACTTCTTCATGAGAGGCCAGAAGCAAGTGCAGTTCCATGGGAACGCCTGCATTTCTAAGATGTTCTCTTTGAATATCTCAGCTTTCCCATAAGTCCAACCAGCTGTCTCTGTCAATCATTGACCCAGTCCTTCAGATATCTTCATTTTTGAACACCAAATGATGCAGAGTTGAGATGAGAACCCATATATCTAAAATTACATTGTTTGTATGTGTATTGGATAAAGTTCAATATTGCTTTCTTACAGTCTGAGAAAGAGTAAGTTTAATGAGATCAAGTCCCAGAAAAAAAGTTTGTAGTAAGCCTGTTGTAATTTGTTAGCAGCACATATGTCCTTAATGAATGTAGTCTGTCTTATTTAAACAGTTGCTGATCCTTGATAACAGTTGTACCTACACACCCTGATAAATTAGTGTGCTCATTAGTCTTCCTTTCTGCCACTTATCACAATCCTGAGACTTAAAAATGATGTGTTTCTGGGATCACTATATCCTGACCCCTTTAACTTTTGCCTACCTGTTCCATCTTAGGCAGATGAACAACTTTCCTTATTTCACAAAATATTTTGATGTCTCCTTATACTTAGGCCACAATGTTTATGGTACTTTGAAACATGTTAGTTTTGTGATTTTAGAGAACAAATGTTGGTGTTGGTATGCTGCCCTCCACCAGACTCTTTACATGTCTTATCTTACTTAGTTTTTAAATCAGCCTTTGGAAATACAATGTATTATCTTCATTTTACAGAGAAGGAAACAGGATCAGAGAGATTATTAAATAGCTTGCCAAGGGTCACATCAGTAGTGAGTAGTGGAGATTAGATTTCAACATAGGCTCGCTGAGCTCTAAAAGTATTTTCCTCAGGGTCTCTGAGTGGCACATGCCAGGAAACCTCATTACACTGCCTTTGGTATGAATGGCGCCCTCTGGAGTTGCGCAGTAATATTGTTGGAAGTATTTTAGCAAGCACATTCCTGTATTTGGAACAGTGAATGGGGGGTAGGAGGAGAGCATTAGAGATTATAATAGTTTTAATTTTTTCTTTGTTATGTCACAGGTACATAATTACAATAATTCTTTTTCTTTTTGTCCTAAGAACCGTAGAGTCATTGAGGACCCTTAAGATCTTCTTGCTTTTTGTTTTCTGTTTGTTTTTTTGTTTTTGTTTTTTTTTTCACTAGAGCTTTAGATCAGGCAGATGAAACCATGGGGAAGAGATGCGTCCTGGCCATGCGGGGCCTCTCAGATGCTGGGTCTCTGGTATAGCCATGTCACTGGGAAAACTGAGGCATAGCAATTTGGAATGAGACTGACTGTCAAGGTCAAAGGTCTAGAAGCAAGTCTGACTCTCAATGAACTCGACTTTCTCTCAGACCAATTTTAGTATAAGATGATCATTTAAATATCTATGATCCCATGCAGTCGTGCTCTTATGTTTTTGATTGTGCCTATCCCTTGTGATAATATTTTTTATTCTTTGTGAAAGGTCATTTAAATCCATTTCAGAAATGAAATGAATTCTTTGGCATGTTTGAAATTCTTTGTTGCTCCAAAATGATATTTTCTTATCACCAGAGGACAAACTAGAAATTTTCTCATCCTCATCTCAGGATCCAGTGAAGACACAAGTGAAGTCTTTTTGAAAAAAAATTTATTATTTTTTATTTATATATGACAGTGGAATATATTACAATTCTTATTACACATATAGAGAACAATTTTTCATATCTCTGGTTGTATACACAGTATATTCACACAAATTCATGTCTTCATACATGTACTTTGGATAATAATGTCCATCACGTTCCACCATCATTAATAACTTCATGCACCCTCCATTTCCCTCCAACCCCTCTGCCCTATCTAGAGTTCCTCTATTCCTCCCGTGCTCCCACTCCCTATCCCACTATGAATCAGCTTCCTTATATCAAAGAAAACATTTGGCATTTGGTTTTTTGGGATTGACTAACTTCACTTCACTTAGCATTATCTTCTCTAACTCCATTCATTTACCTGCAAATACCATGATTTTATTCTCTTATCGCTGAGTAATATTCCATTGAGTATATATGCCATATTTTTTTTATCCATTCATCTGCTGAAGGGAATCTAGGTTGGATCCACAACCTAGATGCCCTTCATTTACCTATTGTGAATTGTGCTGCTATAAACATCGATATGGCTGTGCCCCTGTAGTATGCTATTTTTAAGTCCTTTGGGTATAGACCAAGGAGAGGGATAGCTGGGTCAAATGGTGGTTCCATTCCCAATTTCCCAAGAAATCTCCATATTGCTTTCCGTATTGGCTGCACCAATTTGCAGTCCCAACAGCAGTGTATGAGTGTGTCTTTTTCCCCAAATCCTCGCCAACACTTATTGTTGTTTGTATGCATAACAGCTGCCATTCTGACAGAAGTGAGATGAAATCTTAAGAGTGGTTTTGATTTGCATTTCTCTAATTGCTAATGATGATGAACATTTTTTCATATATTTGCTGATTGATTGTACATCATCTTCTGAGAAGTGTCTGTTCAGGTTCTTGGCCCATTTATTGATTGGGTTATTTGGGTTTTTTTGGTGTTTAGCTTTTTGTGTTCTTTATATACCCTAGAGATTAGTGCTCTATCTGATGTGTGACAGGTAAAGATTTGCTCCCAAGATGTAGGCTCTCTATTCACCTCACAGATTGTTTCTTTTGCTGAGAAGAGACTTTTTAGAGCTCATTGGAGCCCTCATAAGCTGAAAGAGGGCAGGAGGCTCTGAGGAAGTATGAAGGGGGAAGCGCTGGCCCCTCCTCCTGCCTCATCAGCACATTTGCAGCGCCCTCCCCTCCCCTCCCCTCCCCTTCCCTCCTCTCCTCTCCTGTTCATGGTTAGAGGATCATTAAGTTAGGATGGACCCTCAGCTTATCCTAACCTCCACTCTACCTTGAAAAAAAATACAAAACTGTTCATTTAGTTTGCTGGGTCCTTAAGCTATCTACTGATCCACAGAGATTGGAGACAGAGGTGCGGAGCCAGTTCTATCTGCTGAGATGAAACATGACATCTTGAATGACATGATATCTTGAAAGTGAAGTTCACATGGGTTGAATCTTCTTCTGAAATGGAGGCTTTTACTTTTTCTGTTTACTGTAAACAGAGATGATGTTATACTGTTATATGTGTAATAACACATTTACACTTGAACCTAGGACTACAAAAGAGAGGCTTGCTTTTAGCTAAGTCATTTCAAAGAAAGGTGGTCTGCCCCAAGTAGAGCATCAGTTTAGATCTTGAGCATTTCCTATTAATTCAAGGTCCCAAAGAAGACTTTGGGTTTTTTCTTACTTCATTGTTCTTATAAAATGTGAACAATTCCCACATGGCTCCCACATTGCTACTTTATTTTACTGACCTTTTGTAATGATCATTGTTGGTCTTTTATTTTTATGTCTAATATAGGTTGAGTATCCCTTATCTGAAATGCTTGAAACAAGGTTTTTAGATTTCAGCTTCTGGACTTTGGAATATTTGAACTTATATATAATGAGGTGTCTTGGGGATAGGACCCAAGTCTAATCACAGTCATTTATGTTTCATGTGCACCTTATACACATGTCTGAAGATAATTTTATACAGTATTTTTAATAATTTTGTGCATGAAACAGTTTTTGTAGCATGCTAAAGGATCTAGGAGAGCCTTTTTTTTCCTCTTAGAAAAACTGTGTCGTGCAGCATTTTAACTGCAATCCCTCACGTGAGGTCAGGCATGGCATTTTTCATCTGTGATATCCTGCACCACTCAAAGTTTTGCATATTGGATTGTAGATTTTCAGAGTAGGGATGTTCAATCTGTACTCTGAACTACAGTAATCTTTGTAGGTATTAGCAGGTTCTGTGTCAGACCCACAAAGTAGGTTCTTGGCAAACCTTTTTTAGTTTTCCCAATAAGTGGTATAAATGAGATATAGGGAAAATGATTTATTCTTCAAGGCAAGCATAAATTGAAGCATATCCTGGCATTTTTCTTGAACTCCATGCCTAAACTCCCTGGCTAACTCAATCAACTACCTCTTCATCTTTTGCCTATTTTACATCTGGCCTCCTTCAATGAGTCCTCCTACTATTGTTTGAGACCCGATTATGGACATTCTCATTAATTTCACAAGCATTTACTTGGGTCTGCATGTCCAGCACAGAGTTATCTGTAGAAATCCAACTACAAAGTAGTACCTTCACCAATTTAATTAACCTTCCTTGGTGGATATTAGATGTAAACTGATATAAAATATTGCATAATGGCAAGGTAATGTCTGAGCTGCACCTTAAAAGATGGTTACCAGTTTCCAGACAGGCAGGGACAGGATGAAATAAGCTCTCTCTTATTCCAACAGTTAATCCAGACAGTTTTTATTTCAATGTTAGCTGTATTCAGAATTTGGAATGTAGCAGATTGTTTTTCCATGAAGCAGGCTATTTTGAAGTGCCATATATTTTCATCAGCAGCAAAGAGTATTTTACAAGCATTACCCTTGGTCTCGCAGCTCTTCAGATGATGGTGTAAAGCCCAGGCTTCTGAGCACTGTTAGAATTTCAGGGACACGGATGTCTCTGATGTCTCCTTCATCCCAGGCTGGCCCTCCTTTGCTCCTGCTAATTGGTATGCTAGAAAAGAAACCCAAATGGCTTTACTCTGGATTCCCCTAGGGAGTGCAGAATCTAAAGATTCAATCATAGTGTGACTTCACATTGTACTTTTCTTCCAAACAGTGCAAGATCATCCTTCAGTGAGGTGTGCATGCAAGTCACCTTGAGGATGCCTAGACCTGGGAAGTGTAAAGTGAGGTAGTGAATTATTTAAAACACACACACACACACACGCACACACACACACACAGTTAAGCTTTCTAATGAGCTATTTTTTCAAGTGATTGCTATGGTCATTCTTAATTCCAGTTTATTAATGTAGTGCTTTCAGGGAACCTATAACATGTGCCATAATTTCTGTATGTCTTCTTTTTGTTTTAATAGTTTAGTCTGTTAGTGAGTAGGCTCTATAGGACATGCGTGAATCTCATGCTCCAACTAGGAACATATTAAATGGATTGCTTATTCTTCAAGAATAAAATCATATGTAATTTTGCCCCTACTGCTCAAACTCATTATGCTCGTACATGCACAGTCCCATGCACATGAGGTTGTAATTCCCAGAAAGATTTAAGTTGTATTAAAGCTATCATATCATTGCTTGTGGGTGCCTGTGTATATACAGAGCAGCGGAGAGGCCAGGTTTCTTAGCCAGGCCCCTGTTGTGACAGAGCAATGAAATGTTTCTTCCATTTCTTTAAATCAAAAGGAATCCATGTCAGAGTTCTTCTATTAACTATTTTTGTTGCCCTTGAAAAAAATAGCAAAATAACAAACTTCAGTTATTTTCCACCTAGGTACAAATGAAGAAAATGATTCATAGGGAACTTGCTCTAAATCCCACAGCTATTAAGGGATAGAGATGGTGTTTCAGTCTAAATCCACCACTTATTACCCATCTATTTACTGGAAATCATGACTTCCAAGTTACCTTAATGGGCACAAGGCTTCTTTTCCTTAAATTGATTCAGCTCAGCAAAAAAGGATGTGACACCAAATTCAACAAATTCTTTGTTGAGAGTTGAATTAAAAATTGTTTGAAAGTTCACAAATGACATTTAATTATATTAATCACATACACACAGAAACTTAATATTCCCTCTTCCATAATTCCATCTTCCTCACTGCAGCCAATACATCTTTTCCTAGGTAACATAATTTCATTTAAGATTTGCCTTATAGGCTAGGGATATAGTTCAGTAGCAGAGGACTCTTCTACCTTGTACAATGCTCTGGGTTCAAACCCCAGCCCTAGGAAACAACAACAACTTATTAAATCCTTCCAGAGAGGAAAAAAATTAAAAATAAAAACCAAAAATAATACTAGAAATATTTACAATTAGAAAAGCCCGGTTTGGAGGAAAGTTTTTGTTTTTGTTAGGATCCCACCAGTATAACCATTGTATCAAACACAAGAATGTTTTTCATTGACATAATCATCTGCATTGACCAAGCACTTATTAGGAAGATGCTGTTCTAACAGAAACTATGAGGTGTTTTCAAATATGAATCTTTTATATATTTATTTTTTTCCATTTAGGATGACACTACTGGTCATATTTTTTGGTATGTAGGTACTTTTCCATATTTTCTGGTATATCCGTGCAATCCACCATCCCATGAAATGAATGAAAAGCAAGTGCTTTTATTTTTAGTGAGAAAATTGAAGTACCAAGGACTTCTTGCTTGGGTTTCATCCAATTTGGTGCATGATATAAATGACTGTTAACTAAGTAAAAATTGGGTCACAGATGTGTTTTTTCTTTTTCACTGCTTATTGGTGAGCTGTAAGCTACACTGAAATGCTTGCTGTGAAACAGCTGGTGGAGGGTAGCTCATCATCCTGATCCAGGAGTGACTCCATGCATCAAATGCTTTCAAATCATCCCTCTCCATCAAAATCTTAAGCCAAGCCAAGGCCAGCTACGTAAGGGTACTTCCACAGTATCATTTGTTGGCCTGACAAGGATTATGAACATATTCTGTCTATCCCATGGCTAAATAATCTGCAGTAGATGAAAGGCATTCCTGCTTTTAGAGTCAACAGGAGGACTTGTAGTGACAAGAGCCCAGAGTAATTCACTTATCTCTGCCTTTGATGATATCACTCATTAGCTCTGAGATTTTCTCTAAGCTGCTTACATTCCTCTCTTTCTCTCTGTTTTTCTGTATTGCGGGCAGTAGTATATAACCTTGAAAGGATGGAATGAGGACTAAAATAAATTTTAAAAGTACCAGTGTGTGCCTGAATATTCTATTTTTTTAAAGAACTGGAAATTGTAATATGCATATTCATAATATTACAGAATTTCTTCCAGAATATTTATCAAAAGCCTTTTCTTATGAAAGAAGCAAAAAAAGAAAGAAAGAAAAAATATAGTTTCTTTGTTCTATATGGGAATGAGCTGAACTGTGTTATATGCATCTCAGATATCTGGGATGCTGAGTTATTTGCCATGGTTGTGTAGAATGCTGAATGTGTTGCACTTTATGTTTGACATTTATAGAGAGCATATGTTACTGCTGACTTACCAAAACAACAGTGTTCAAAATATATCGAGTGACACTGTGCCAGAGTTCAGGACACATAATTCCAATCTCATAGTAGGAAAGAAAAAAACCTAAAGCATGTTTTCTGAACTTTACAAAAGAACAGATATATTCTTTTTCCACCATTATGTCTTCAGCCCAGAATATTTCCTTGAATCTAATTTGCATTCTACTGCCAAAAATGGAGAGACATGTGTCAAAAGTAAAATGGTTTAATATCATGAGACATGAAGTGGTTATTTCTGAAACAGATATAAAAGACATCCTTCATGATGTTCATACTTGTAGATTTACAGACAAATAGAATTTCTTAAAGAATTTGGAGACATAAATTTGCATTTTGGGGAGCAGGGTACCGGGCATTGAACCCAGGGGCACTTAACCACTGAGCCACATCCCCAACTCTTTTTTTTGTTTGTTTTATTTTGATACAGGATCTTGTTAAGTTTCATAGGACCTCACTAAGTTGCTGAGGCTGGCTTTGAGTTCAAGAGCGTCCTGCCTTAGCCTCCCAAGCCACTGGGATTATAGGTGTACACCACTGCACCTGGTGCTAACTAATTTTCTGTGGGAGAGCATTTTTAAAATTTACATTCATAATTTAGTAACAGAAAGTTTACTTTAACAGGATAAAAGTTAAAAGGAGGTAATCTCTGATAATAAAGTTTCCTTGAATTTGAACAGTTTCATGAAAAGCTTACTTCATTATCCTTACTTTTCTTATTTCACACAGACCAATGAGCACTGCCATCAGCTCACATTTAATAATTGTTGCTCTGCTGTAACATAAAAACTAAAACTGAAACTTACCTGGAATTTTAATGAAGAGAAGCTGTTCTAAAAGTGGTCATTTAGTGATATGGCAAAAGCATTCCCATCTCTGGATAAAACACTCTAAGAGCACATACTTTTTGGACAGCAGATCAGAACATAATCTTCAGGGTTGGAGGTCATAGTTCTATTTCTTACCTGAAGTAAAGGTAAGAAAGAAACTTGAACATAAGACCTGATAAACTCCACAGGGCCTGAGATTCCTAAACCTTTAGTGAAAGGGTGAATAAAGCAGTATTTTCCTCTTTTTTATTTCTGACCACTAAAGTAAGGCTAAATCACTAGATTTAGCATAAATAGTTGTTTGAAATTTGCATATTGGTGTAAATCTGAAGTTGGAGCCTTTTTAAAATTTGTAAAACCATATGTTCCCTACCCTTCCACCTGCAGTATGCCTTCTCAGGATTGGATTCATTGCAATAAGCAAGAGCATTAGGGCTGCCATATTTTGCTAATAAAAATGCAGGACATATGACATGGACATATTTATACAAAAAATAAAAGTTGCTAAAAGTAAAAGTTAAGTTATCCATAAATTATCCATTATCCATTGTTTTTCTGGAGTTCAAGTTTTACTTGATATATTTTTGTCTGGCAACCTTTGTGGGCATCCTGTCTTTCAGGTTATAGCCAGCCATTCCAAATGTGGAAAACAAAATAGGAGTACTGTTATTGTTATGTAGACAAATAAGCCTTATAATGTCCAAATAATTGTAAGAACCTTAAGAGAACTTCTGATGGGGATGTCAAGGGCATATGGGTCAATCATTCAAAGGTACAGGATTATCTTTAAAATAGAAATATGAGGCTGCTAAAGAAGAAATGTCCAGAAGAATATAGAGTATTTAATGTCTTACTGTGGCTATTCTACATAGGATAATGATATAAAGTGCAAATTTTAAGTAGTAGTAAGTATATGAATTCCTCTAAAGCATTTTTTAAAGGAATATCGCATTTCTGATTAAATTTTCATAAGGAAGCCAGTTCAATTCTGAGTTGTCTGAATATCTGGGTTGGTTTTAGGTGTTAGTTTACCATCAAGAACAATAAAAGGAATTTGCCATAGACTTTTGGGGACACTAGCAAAATAAAGACTTCCATTCATGGAAGGACAGTAAAAAGCCTACTATCTAAAGAACTTAAAGAATAAAGTCTAACAGGAAGCTGCTACTTAAAAAAAATGTGGCTTCCTCTCAGACTAATCTAATAGTTTTCTTGGAAACAAAATGATGGACCCCTGGGCTCCCTTGACCCACGGCTGGCCCATAGGTTCTGCTCCCCTCTCACTGTCAACAGGCACGGAATGTGGCTCTGGCTTGTTCAGCCAGTAGGTTTAGTTTTAGTTTGTCTTAGCTTTGTATGAGTATGGCACAGGTGAAGCCATGTCACTGCTGTATGTTCTGCAGAAGATTCAGTAGGTCATACCTATGAAATCACATTAAACATCAACAGTTTAACTGCAACACAGGTAGGAATGCAAGGAAGCAAGTATATCATTATATTGAAGTAAAAATACAAGTTTTAGCCTAAAGAAGTATCAGAACAAATCTTCATTGGCTTAGGGATTTATTTATCCAAATTTTGAGTGGTTCAGTTGTAAGATGGCAAATACATGTCCAAGTATGTATGGGGGTGAACTGCCTTTGAAACTCTGGGTGCTATTAATAGGAAAGCAACTGTTTGTTTTTTTTATTTATTTTAATTAGTAGTTCACCAAAAAGACAGCAGTAAGAAAGACTCGGACTATTTTTTTTAATTTTTTTTTTAGTTTAAATGAAGAAGCAGAAACTGGTTATTTATACTTTCTGAAATTCTAAATATAATTGTCATAATTATCCATAATTCTATTTCCTAAGGAAAAGGATTTTCAAGTAGAATCAGTATCTCCCCTTTTAAACCTAATTAAGAACGTTCTGGTGAGGTTTGACTTTATACCAAGGAGGATAAAGGGATATTCCATCATTCATGTACAGTATTGCACAGAGGTCCAACCTCCTTGTGGTTATTCCTCTTTATTATTATATATTCTTCCCTGTATCAATATGTTTTACTCTACCCCATGGTCCTTATTTTCACGGTTTGTTGATTTTATTGATCTTTCTCTCAGTTCCTATTATAAAAGGTTGAAACCTGGGGAGGGGGCAGGGGGTTGTTCCTCACAAGGTCAAAGTAGATTTACACATCTGTCATAAATGCCAAAGTTGCCCCATAGTTGGTTTCTAGGAATGTTAGATTTTTCTTTGGAAAGCGGAGGACCAAGTTAAGGGAATAAACATTTTTTTTTTTTTTTGCAATTGTAAGAAAGTTTTATGGTACCAGTATACTATTCTCATATGTTTCCTTTCAACAGTTGACTTTCAAACTTGAACAAGTTAGACTTTATGATATATTTTTTTAAATTTTACATTATTTAAAAGTAAATACTCCTCTCAGAATTGGTATATACTTTAAGTTTACTATCCACAGTAGAGTTACTTTTGTGGCTCTCTCTCTTAATTTCCTATTGCTGCTATAAGAAATTACCACAAATTTAGTAGCCTCAAATAACACAAATTTTTTATCTTTTAGATCTTGGGTTGGAAATTTAAAGTGGGTCAGGAGGGCTGAATTCCTTCTGAAGGCCCTAAGGAAGAATTTCCTTCCTACATTCTGGAAGTTGCTTGTAATCCTTGGCTCATGGTCCCTTCCTACATTTTCAAAGTCTCCAGTGTAGTCAAATCTCTCTCCTGGTATCTGGCATTCCTGCCTCTCTCTTAAAAGGACCCTTGGGTTTATGTTGGGTTCACCCAGATAATTCAGTGTAATCTTCCTATCTGAAGGTCCTTAACTTAGTCGCCTCTAAGAGTCCCTTTTACCATTCACACATTCCAAGGACTAAGGCAAGGACATGTTTGGGAAGCCATTATTCTACCTATCATGCCATTGTCCTAAAAGCTTTATTATACACTGTCAAAGTACAAAATTGCAACAATTTAAAAACATTTTTAATTCTAGAGTCAGGCAATACTTCATTCCAGAGTAGATTAAGTGTTCCAATGAGTGTAACAGAAGAGGTTGGTTTTACAGACAGAGAAGGGCTGGGAAAAGGCAAAAACTAAATGACAAAAAGAGGATTGGTTATTTCAAAGTCACTTTCCTTGTAAAGCTGATACAGGGAGACAGACCAATATAAAAATAACTTACTGGTTAACATCAAATTATGTCAGGTTACTTTTTTTAAGGATTAAAGCAGAGGGAACTTCATTGTCATACTAACTGGTCTGTTTGTGAAATTTGACTCTCATTTTCCTAATTTCTTTGAAAGTCTTGATAACTTAATTTTGGTTTGGTGATATGAAACTTCACCGTTGGTGACTCTATTTTAGTCTGGTCATTGGAGCTTAGTCCAAAACAATGGCCTCCTATATCTTTAATGTAACATACCATTGTATAATACTGTCCTACTCTTAATGTTTATGTTTAATTATTCTTATTTTACTTCATATAACAGTATATTTTGTAATACATACGATATATCTTATGGAAAAAAATATATTAAAAGGAATAAGATATACTTTTATTTACCTACTATGGACTTGTGCTAATCTGTTATAATTTAAGACATTTAAATTTAGAAGCACCTATACTTTCTATGAAGATCCAGTACTTAAATGGCAAAAATTGCCAGGTTCTAGAATGGCAAGAATTTTCTTATTTTACCAGCTGCTATATTTGAACATTGAACATTCTCTTTAGATAAATAATTTATTTTTATTTTTCATTGCTAATTATACAAGTTCATTACAGGAGTTGGTGGTAGAACACTCAGCTAGCATGTGTGAGATCCTGGATTCAATCCTCAACTCAAAACGCAAACAAAAAAAAAGTTAATATTCTTGGTGGTTTATTGGGTTGAACTGTATTCAAATTCCAAGTTCTTTACACATGTCTAGGAAGTCTTAAGGTACTCGATATTTAAAGCTTTTGATGAGGAAGGTATTATAGGCCATTTTCTTGTGTTAAAAATCACCCTTTTCCTTGACATGTCCCTTCCCTGACTGCTCAGAAAAATTGTCACAAGGCTTTACTTGTAAGTAACTTGGTGGGGTTCCTTGTGAGAGACTGAAACTTTCTTTTTTAACTTTGATATAAAACATCAAGATTAAGTTTATTTAACACATAATCTCTAAAAGATGAATTCTTATTAGCTGGTTAGATTTATCTCTTTAATTCAGCCTACATTTAAACACGATTATACATAAGCACCTGAAGTGCAGTGACCACATTAATTCAGCAGTTTTCAGTATTGCTTAGGTATGTAATCACTTCACTGTGGTGGTGCTTTACTACTATTAAGATCTGTTTCTACTCACAGAACACTTCTGACACCAAATTGTAGGTTTTTTACACCAAGCAATGATCCAGTTCTCTATAGACATCAACTGGATGTCCTATAATTCTGACACTACCCAGACTTAGTGTAGAATCTACAGGTTAAGCCTTTGGTCCCCAAATGTTCCCCCACTCCCTGCATTCCGATGCCAACCACAGGTAGCCAGTCCCTAGGTTACTCACACTTCTGTTGACACTAATTGGGAGGTCGGTCGCATGACTTTTTCCTCAGGTTTGGTCATTGGTTTTAACAGCTCACAGAACCCACTTACATTTTCCCATTTATTTTATGTTTAAAAGAGTATGAATGAGTAGCCAGATGATGACATACATAGCACAAGGTATGGAAGGGCCCTGCTCACAAGCGCTTTTGTCCCCAAGTAATTTGGGGTATGTCACCCTCCTGGCATAGATACTCACCAGCTCTGAGGCTATGCAAACGCCATCATTTAAGGGTTTGTACTGAGGTCTCATTACATAAGCACCGTTGATTAAATAATTGGCCATTGGTGATTAGCTCATCTCTAGTCCCTCTGTCTTTCCTGGAGGTCAGGAGTCAGAGTTCTGAAAGTTCCCACCCTCTAATCATTTGGTTGGTTCCTCTGGCAACCAGCCCCCCTCCTCCAACAGTCATATGATTAGGATAAACTCACATGTGATTGAAAGGGACTTATTATAAATAATGAAAGGTACTCCTCTCTCCCTGTTGCTTAGAAAATTCCAGGGCTTAAGAGGTCTGTGTGAGGAACTGAGGACAGTGAACTAGTATTTATTCTTCCATGTCACATATTATTTCTTAAATATTCTCTTCCTAATGGAATAAGATATGCTGTCATTAATAGGAAAGAGACTTTGAATACACAGATCTGGGTTTGAATTTCTGTTCTATAACAGGTCTATGGATGAGTTACTAAGACTCTAAATTTGACTTCCTCTTTTTAAAAGGAATGCTAATGCTCATGATAGGATTTTGGTAAGGATTAAGCAAGATGATAAGTGAAACATGTAGCATGTTACATAGGGGGTACTATGGATCACAGCAAGCACTCATTGGAAGCTGTTATAATTAATGTTTTCTTTCAATCCTATCTTCTGTTCTTGTCCTGCCTTCCCTTCTGTTCATGGAAATTAGCATGACATCTGATTGCCAGTCAAACACAGTAGGATGTAAAGATAGAGAAGCAGAACTGTCAAAGCATACTATGTGTCAGATATAGTACAAGTCATATATATTTGAATTTTTCATATCTTTCAAGAAAAATTCCCGTGAGTAATGTTAACACTGATGGTTTTCAGATAGAATTCCTACTATATACCATACAATTTCTTTTAGTTCACATTAACTCCTAAAAGTAGTTATTATTATTCCCATTTTATGGATGAAGAAATTGAGCCTCCAAAAGGTTTGTAACTACCTACAGACACACAGATAATAAAGAGCAATGGAGACTTGAATCCAAGTTTGTCTCTAAAATCTATTCTTTCATTCATCCCCATTAGAGCTTTAGTCAGCTTTTTCATCACTGTGACCAAAAGTCTTGACAGGAACAATTTTAGAGGAGGAAAAATTTATTTAGGGTTCACAGTTTCAAAGGTCTGTAGTTAGCCAGATCCGTTGCTCTGAACCCAAGGTAAGGTAGAACATGACAGAGGAAAGAAGATCAGGCCATGGCAATTGGGAAGCAGAGAGAGAGCTCAAATGACCCACCTCCTCTAGCCACACCCTACCTGCCTACAGTTACCACCCAGTCAATCCCTCTCAGGCGATCAATGCACTGATTAGGTTAAGACTCCTTACCCTATCATTTAACCTCTAAACTTTCTGCATTGTTTCACACATGAGCTTTTGGGAGATACCCAATGTCTAAACCATAACAGAAAATAAGCAGTTATCATTAACCCATGTTTTTGTCTAAAAGTTTCAAGTGTTCCTCCAACAGAATTGCATTCTATTCTTAGTATTATTTTTGTCAATAAGTATTATTCTTTGACATTGGGCAATGTCTTCTTGGTATAACATTTGAGTTACTGATACACTGCTATATTATTATGAAATCATTTTCCAATTCCATTCTTGACTGGTAAATTCACTTTTCTAATGCTGCTTTACTTTTGCCCCTAGAAACACATATTTGAAACTATACTATAATTCAAAAGGAAAATACAATTTGATTTACTGAAATTTGATATATACACGGATTTTCAGGAATACATATATTAAGGGTGGCACACTTATATTCCTCAATTCTTGTAGGTAATAAACATTGATAGGCCAGCAACATGCATGGGTAATTACTAGGTAAAGCAGCCTTTTGAAATGAATATAAATCATCTTTCAGGAAATAAAAGATATGGATTAATATGATAAATCTTTCTTCTATTGTTATTAAGAAAATAATCTAAAATTATGACTCCCATCTTTTGGGCCTATTCTATATCTCAGCAGCATCAATTTAAAGCTAACTAAATGCATGGACAGATAGTTGGATTTCTTTCTGATTAAAATTGGGTAAGGGGCAAAGGGTATAACTCAGTGGAGTATGTGCTTAGCATGAGTAGTGTGCTAGATTCAGTCCCTCAGCACAAAACAAACAAAAAAGCATTAAGATTAGGTAAAACTGCAGAAGCTTTAAGCTGTAATGCAGATAACAACAGATAGGACTACTGAATTGCTTCTGTTTCTTAGCCTTTTTCTTTTTATTTCCTATTAAGAAAAATAAATTAAAATTTATCACTTGGGGCCATCTACCTCCAGTGAATTAAGAGAATTTATCAGTGAAACATAATCAGCCTTTTCTTTATTTGTTGATGAAAACAAAGGGAAAATAAAAAATATTACTGCTGAACAATGTAGAATATTTAGATTGTTATAGTGATGAAAATGCATGTTTTAGAAATTGACTATTAGAGCAGCTTGGCATTATAAATTTTTATTTTGAGGATCTTTCATGCAAAATTAAGAAAATCAAAAAGCAGTAGACACTTTTAGCAAAAAGAAATAAGTATGCCCATAAGCCAGAAACATAACAGAATCATAAAGCAGTTGGTTAGTAAGAATGAAGCTTGATCATCTGCTGAGCTACAATAAAGACTAAGAGTGTCCCATGCAAAACAGGAGACAGGAGCCAGACACCCTGCTTGGAACCACATTTTCTGAGCCCCGCAAAATATACCTCAATATGCTATGACCAGCTGCTCCCTGGAGCAGTGGCTTATAAGAATCTGCATTCCAGGGAGGCCAGAGATAGTAGACATAGTCTCCCACCAAAAACCTGGATCCACTGGCCACTCTAACTCATCTAGAATATCACCCAGGAAAAGAGCCTTAGATCAACACTTTCAGTCCAGGGGCCAGTACAGGAAGTAGTGATCAACTATTCCATAGGGAGAATGGACCAATGTCACTGTGTTCTACACAATGATGGATCAGATAACCGCATGGAGGTGTGAGCTGGCTGAGAAATTAAAAGTCTGAAATAATAAGAAGTAAAATACAAAAGATACAGAAAATAGTTTTATATTGGGAGCCTGGGTGGGGGGTGTTTTGGACCTGATGGGTCCAATCTCTAACAAAGAGTGAGGCTCCATGTGCTTTATTTATAGGAAAGCAGATCAAAGCGATTTATTGTCAGAAAGGGTTCTTCAAGGTAAACAAAGTGGGCAAGAACAGGCTAATTGGGGCTCATCTATTTGCGTGATCTCTTCTTGCTCTGGACAGCTGGCACCTCAAGGCTGTTGAGCGTGCCCATATTTCTTTTACCCCAGGAAAGCAGGCATCTGAAATCAAAGTTATCCGACCCATTAATTCCATGCCAGGCATGGAATCTGCCCCATTCACAGCGGCCACCTGCAAATGGCATGTCTTTCAGCACCATAATATTGAGAGATACCCAAAAGGGCAGTCTAACTGTCCATGGCTGTGGAGTTCAAAGCAATGATTCATTTGTCGCTCCCTACAGGCCAAGTCATTGAGGAAAAGAGGAAAATAATTAAAATCTCAAGAAGAATGTGTGCAACAAAAATCTGTAGTAGATGAGAAAGCCACTAGAAAGAATAATTGCAAATTGAATTCACCCCAAATGAAATGGTGCAGAGGGAGCAGAGAAATAGAAAATGACCTTAAGTATATTTAGGATACTCAAAAGATAAAGGAACCGGGGTTTGGTGGTACAGACCTGTAATCCCAGGAGCTGGAGAGACTGAGGGAGGAGGATCACAAGTTCAAGGTCAGCCTCAATAACTTAGTAAGTCCATAAGCAACTTAGATCCTGTCTTAAAATAAAAAATAGAAAGGGCTGGAGCTGGAGCTCAGTGGCAAAGCACCTCTGGATTTAATCCTCAGTACCCCAAAAAAATTTAAATTAAAAAAAAATGAAGGAATTGGGGGAAAGCAGTAAGATTTTATAAAACAAAAGCAAATGAAAAGATGAGGTAGTAGGGGAGAAAATAGTTCTGAAAATGAAAAATTGTTTTTTTTAATTGTAGGTGGACACAATACTTTTATTTTTATTTATTTGTTTTTATTTGGTGCTGAGGATCAAACCCAGTGTCTCACACTTGCTAGGCAAGTGCTCTACCACTGAACTACAACCCCAGCCCCCCAAAATAGTTTTTTTGATATATACTCATTTGATAGAGTAAACTCTATATACTTTGACTATATACATAATCAAAGATATAATTAATGAATTGAAAGATAATAATGAGAAATTTACCCATAATATAGTCCAGAGCAATGAAGAATGCATTTGTACATAGACAATAGAATGAGAGGCTCTACCATTCAATCATAGGAGTTTCTGAAGAAGAGGTTAAAAGCGGGTAGAAAAACAATATTCCAAAATACAATGGCTAAAACCTTTCCAGAATTGAAGGTTCAGAGTAAGGGTAGCACCAAATATCACACTTGAAAATAAAACAGAGTTTTACCTAGTTCTCTAGATAAAGCAGGAAAACATTCAGAACAGAGGAAAAATCTTACTGCTAAAAATGAAGGACAGTTTTCCTAAAATAGTAGGACAAACTGCTTACTTGTCATCATCAACAAGAGATGCCAAAAGTCAACATATTAATATCATACAATCAAAGATTGATTGTTAACTACCTCCAGACCCTTGTGGAAGGAAATCCTTGTTGATGTATTTCAACATGAAGCAAAATGAACCCAAAGGGCAGCAGTAGTATGTAAGAAACAACAATGATCACAAATACAGTAAAAATACAATGCCAAACTTAATTGCTTAATGATTATTTAAAAGTTATTTTGGATGTTTTCTTAAAATAACTGGAGATAAAGTTATAGGCAGAAGTAATAAAGAAGAAATGCTGTATGCTTAGTAAGTAGTTAATCCACACTAATGTCTTTTTCAAGAAGCATAGTTACTGAGTGAATTGTACTTTGATAGAAGAAAAAAATGCCAGTGACATTTGTTAGATTTCTGGCTTTAAAATGAAAGAATAAAAAAAGGATTTTCCCTTCTTTTCTTGAATATACCCAAAATCAACTAGTAGGAGAATATATGAATACAAATTCTATCTCTAAACAAAAGAATAGCTGTCTCTAATTATAGACTCCTATATTTGGGAAAGACTGATAAACTTGGAAAAGGTCAGAGTGGACCCTAGGAAAGAACGACCAAAGCTATGGTCTCAGACAAAGCCAAAAGCCTGCAGGATGAAATGGTCCAAAATGTGTGCCAGTAACACCTTCTTTGGAAAAATGGAGCAGATGCCTGGAAAGCTGTGGGAGTTTGATGGACCCAGAATGGTCTGATGCCTTGATAAACAAGAAAAGAAGGGCTGAATGTAGACTCAAAGCCAAAGCCATGTTTGCAGGTATCAGTCTGTTAATGGGGCAAGGTGGAAGGAAAAAACTCAGTTCCCAGCCTTCCTGTAGTATAGATCCCTTTTGGGCAAGTAAAGTCTCAAGAGGCTTCTGTAACAAATACAACCCTGCATGATAAGGAGAATAATAACCCCTACCTGCCAGCCTAGAATGTGGTCTTCCTTCCCTGGTGATGTGAACTGGAAAGTGATCACCTTATTCTCAAGTGAATAGTAACCCCAATAGAACCAGCCTTGGTAGTTCCATATTTACTAAGTGTATGTCCTTGGGCAACTTTTAAGCTTCTGAATATAGTTTCTGTTTTTGTAAAATAGGATAATAGTGCTTCCCATATAGAGACATGGTTAGGACAAAATAATATATGTAAAACACCAAGCATGCTCCCCATTACATTGTAAGTATCAGTAAATATTCCCTGATCAACAAAGAAAGAATGCCTATGTTCAGATCCCACCTCTTTCACCTACTAGTCTTATGATCCCAGTCAAATTATTTATCTGGTTCTCAGGTTTCCCATTTGTAAAGTAGTATCTACCTGACAAAATTTTTATTTCTGTTTTATTTTGGTACCAGGGATTAAACCCAGGGCACTCTACCACCAACCTATATTCCAGTCCTTTACATTCTTTATTTTGAGATGGGGCCTCACTAAATTGCTGAGACTGGCCTTGAACTTATGATCCTCCTGCCTCAACCTCCTGAATCACTGAAATTATAGGTGTGAGCCACCGTGTCCAACAAGTTAATTCTTAAAGACCACTTTGAACAGTGCCTTGAGAGGAGTAAATATTCATTATGTCTTAGCTATTAGTGCTTTTATTTTTCAAGAATGACAAGTTGTGCCACAGATATGGTTACCGTACTTATTAGATTTTTAGGGACCATTACCTTCTCAGGAGATGTGATACTTTAAACATAAAACCAAACATTGACCAGATTTTTCCCCCATCAGGCATAGGATATATTGCCCTACTTCTTAGTCATGTATTCTAAATTCTGGTTTAGAGAATACACTATATCTGTAGATAATGATCCAAATTCTCTTTCAACCATGGTTAATTGTTTTTTTAAGCTAGATTAACATCGTTGGTTGTATAGATTGTTTACATGCCAGCCAGTTGTGATAACTTATAAATTGGGATCTTAGAACAGAGTTCCACAGACTGCTGTGGGCCAAATCCAACCTGTTTTTATACATAAAGTTTTATTGGAACCCATCTTTTACATATTGTCTGTGACCCCCTTCATGCTGCAATGGCAATGGCACCAGACACACTGTGGCACCAAAAGCCCAAAACATTTACTCTTTGGCCTTGTACAGAAGTTTGCTGACTTCTACCCTAAAAACTTCCAAATAGGCCTTTAGTCAGAAACAACATTTTATGGATACATTTAATAAAATGTTTAGTGTACTTTGGAAAAGTAAAGGATAACAAAATTAGAAAGAAATTGGTAGTTATATGGTTCCAGTACCCTGTGATGTTTTTGTAATTATATAAAAGCTATTAACCTACAAGAAGATAGTGTGGAATTCCGCTCCTTTCTTAGTGTGGGAAATGTCAGATTTAGGACTGCTTGCTGCTGATCTTTTTGTTAAGGGATGCTGTCAAGGCCAATATGTCTAAAATTAGAGAACAGAGCAGAAGGAGGGCAGACAGGGACAGACAATGCAACTTTCACTCATAATCACAGAGCTCAGCTCCCTGTGGATTTGCCTGGCCAGGTTCCCAGTTGAAAGGGGAGATCTTTGTAATGTTTTTAGTCTTCATTTTCCAGGCCTATTGGATTGTGGATGGTATGAGCTTTTTCTTGTCTTTTCTTTTTTAATGGCCATACTTTGTTGTTTCTTTTCTCATTTTCTGTTTTTTTTTTTTTTTTTAACTTGATCGACTTTTTAATCTCAGCCTAGAAAACACCACTGTTGAAATCTATTGGGAATGTTTAAATCAGTAAAAAGAAGCAGGAATTAAATACACGAGGGTGGTTGAGTTATCCACACATGTAGGTGTCTATGCTCAAATTTGCTTACTTCCCATTTGGTACATTTCTAGAAGGAATTATACAGTAGGTACTTAGTAAGACAGGGAAGAGCCCTTAACATATTGGCCATTTTTAAAAATGTCCACCTTTCCTTCAATTCCACCACTATAGACCACAAACTTGTTGATGCTCACTCACAACCAGAGAAACTCTCAGAAACAAGTCATATCTTTAATCAGATTTCAACAAAAAGGAAAAGATGCTTTTTGGCTGCCAAATCACTAGAGATCATTAGTTGTTGTTTCTTTCTAGTTACTATTTCTAGCCACCCGCAGCTCAGGTGGGCATCTCTAACACTTACCCTCCCCAAAGATAATTCAGTCTTTCTGGCAGACTCACCTTATAGGGGAGAGTCAAAGGTAAAGGTACTTATATACAGCTAGTCATATTAAGGCCCTATCCAGACCTCTTGGATTAATGGCAGAATTGTAAGCCTTACATATTTGTCTCCTTGCTTATTCTTAATCTTATAAAGATCAGTTCTGTCCTAGCCTTGATGAAAGGAGCACAGGACCCTGCTCACATGATCCCCCCCGCCCCAATCCACTACCCGCAAAGCAACAGAACAACACTTTGCTGGCTTGTCACAAAAGTTCACAGGAAGAATGTAACACATGATTATGAGACTTGAGAGTATAGTTAGGTGGCAATAAGATTTCAGATTTTAAGTGATGAATATGCATCTACTCATGTACTGAGGCAGAGAAAGATGCCACTACCATCTTATCAGGGTATGAATTTGCATATTTTGATAGAAATAACTGGTGGACACTCAAGTGCCTAGTTTTCAGACCACTTTTATCTTTGAAAGTACTTAATTTTCATGTTTTACAGTGCTCAGAAACTTGTCCTACTTTCTTTCATCTTCCCTGTTGTTTCACCCTTGTTTTAGATCATTTGTGTCGAGTTACATTTATTCAAAATAAGCAAAGCATTCAATTACCTAAAAGAAACGGGACTAGAAAAAATTGTAGTGCCATATATACCCTGTAACCTCTAATAATTATGTCTGGATCAGCTAACATACGAATTAAAATATGCATGTTCTTGATGTCTTCTAGTCCACAAAAGGAAATGATTACTACATTTGTCAAACTAATGCCAATATGATGATATGTTAAAACGTTCAGCTTGCAGCTGCAAGTTAGTAAGCCATCTAAGGTAAGGCCTTAATTATAGCTCTATCCTGCCGCAGAAATGCTTAATTAGACTTGTGTGAGATTTTACTTGAAGCAAGACTTTTTTCCCAAAGACTTAAGGAATTAAGAAAAAGAGTTTATTTTCCCATTCATCTTCTTTTCTTCTTTTTTTGACCTTTAGGCATCCTTCCACCCTGCTTTCTTCCTGTTACAAGAATTAACCATTTAGTCCAGCAATTTACTAGTCTTGTCCACCTTTTTCACCTGTTATTGGTTTTTACTTCTAAATTGTGAATTTCCAAATGTTATTTATCTTTAGTATTTAGACTAGGTCTTGAATGCAAAATAAATACTTTTTACTTACAAAGTTCCTTTCTACCCTAAAGTGAATAGTACCAGTTTTAAAGACATTTTACCAGTCATCTTGTTAAAAATCATCAAGTATCAAAGTACATGACTTTATGCATATATTTATAGGTATGTTATTGCTTGTGACAAGCATGTTGGTGCTGGCTCTCTGGAGTGGCAGTGAGAAGAGCTACTGATTCCTTTCACCTCTGTGCTATTTCAAAAGCCATGATGACTGCAATGTATTGTCACACTTGTGTGATACAATGTCATTTTACCTTATTGCCATGCTGTTCTTTAAGTTTACCTATCGATACGTTTTTAATAAGAAAGGAAATGGAAATGTGTCTGTAGCCAGACTGTGCAAGAGAGAAAATGGCATTATGAATGTTGTTACTAGAGTTGCTATGGCTAAAAATTCAAAGCAGAAAGTGGCATATTTATATTAATATATTAATCTGTGAAGTCTGTATTTTTATTTTACTTATATTTTGTCATGCTGGGGATTGAACCCAGAGCATCATGCATGCTAGACAAGGACTACATTCTCAGCACAATATTTTTATATTTAAACCATAAATATGATTTACTAATGCTTGTTTGTAATAGCACCTACTTTTTTGTCCTTAAAGAGATGAAGGAAAACTTTCCAAAAACTAGATTATCTGTGTTTATTTTTATCCTAGGTGGTTTAAAAATATTTAAGTAACTAACTTCATCACTATGTGCTTAAAGTATGCATTTATCAATTTCACTCCTCCTGTTCCCATATACAGAAATAATATCATTGACTCAATTTGTTTTAGGTAAATAAAATATTTTCAAGAGAGTCTTCTAAACCTGGTTACTCTCTCCAGAGTATGTTGAAATTGGGAATATTGCCCCTTTTATTGGTCAGAACAACATTCAGTAATGTTGCAATAACAACAATAACAATCATATCTTACAATCTCAGTGGCTTAACATATACAATGTTATTTTCACTCCAACAAGGCCTGTGACTTCAGTATTTCTCTAGGCAACTTCTTAGTTGTGACCCAAGGGTTCAGTTTACTCCTGTCTTTAGCATTCCATCATCTCTACATGAAGTGCATTCCAAAGTCAAATTTCCAGGGGAAAGAGCTGGAGGGCTGCCTATGGGCTGGCTGCCTCAGCCCAGAAGTGATGTTGTGCTGCTTCTTACAACCCACTGGCCATCTTACCCATCAAACTACAAGGAAGGCAAGAAAATACAGACTTTAAAATATATATTCAGGAAGAAGAAAAATGAGACACAATTCTGTGGACACCTAGCATTATTTCTGCCAAATCTTTTATGCATAGCAGAGGAAAACTTCAAAAAGCATTTTTTTAATTCTTAATTTCAAATCAAGTAATGTGAATTGTTCTTATAGTAAGACTCTGCTTTTCTTCCTTTAAAAAGCCATGATCCATTCTCTGCCAACAAGCCCTTCTCCCTCACTGTCTCTTAAAACTCTGCATTTTCCTTCCCATCTTTTCCATTATAGTTCAGGCCCTTCACATCTTTTCCTTGAATATCTGCTATACTGGTCATCTCACTTCCTCTCGTTATTCTAACCACACCCCAGACAGATCATCATCTCTTCAACCCTGAATGGTCTCTCTATCTTGAAAATTCCAAGGAGCATTAGTGGCCATATACTTAAGTGTTGTGTTGAGAGTCATATACCTTCAAAGTATGAGGATTCTTCATTCCTCAGGATGTAAGAATTTTTCTCACAAGGATTATAAATGGCTTGAAAACCAATGGATGAAATATGAAATATTTTTAAATTGTGAGAAAACTTTCTTTTAGATGTGATTCTATTATAATTTTTTTTAAATTTATTGTGATACTGGGGATTGAACCCAGTGGTGCTCTGCCATTGAGCTATATCCCTAGTTTTTTCTACTTTAAGACAGGGTTTCACTAGTTGACCAATCTGCTCAAACTTGTGATCCTCCTGCCTCAACCTTCCGAGTAGCTGGGTTTATAAGCATGTGCCACCACACCCAGTTGATTCTGTTCACATTTTAACCTTTATGGCTAGGGATGGGATATACTAAAAGTTCAGTCTTCTAAACTGAGTTTTCAATGCTTAATTCTTTTTTTTTTAAAGTGTGGTATTTATACAGAAGAGGTGCGAAAAATATGCCTTCAGTTCATTTTCTAAATGGAATAAACACAGGAAGAAGTAAAATCTGTTTTGGTTTTCGCTCACTTGGGATGTCATCTTTTTCCCATCAGAACCACAATGACGATTTTGGAAACAGTACTGTTTCTATTGAAAATAATTTTTCCATATTCATCAAATATCCTGAACTTGATATATTTTACATGTGATTATATCTTTAACAGAATAAGAAAATCCCTAACAATTTAGAAAAATGAAATCAAATTGCAGTTTTATTTTTCCACATCTAAAAGATGAGCTTTTCCATGTACTAATTAGAATAGTATAGTCCAAAACAAACATCAAGGAAAATAAGGATTTAGATATAAATAGTAACCTCATCACATCTTTATAAAATCAGAATGTCTTCCATTCCTTTTAAATGTACTTTCTACCATCAAGTATCTGTTGAACATCTGTGATAGACATTATGTCTGGAGATGCCAAAAAATGAAGGGGCGACCCCTATGTTCAAGAGGCTCCTAGTTTGAAGAGGTACATAAATAAGTAGATCAACAGTTGGGTGCCTTGTAATAAATGTAAAGGGTACCATAGGAGCACAGAGTGCCTCTCACCCTCAGGGAAGCAGATGCCTAGAAGAGCTGTGACTGAGGTGAGCAAGCTGATGCAAAGGAACTCCACCGTGCGACAAGCACGCTGACTTCATACAAGAGGTTGGAAGCATAGAAGTTAACTAGTGAGATCAAAATAAACACACAAACTCAATTTACCTTTTTCTTTGACCAGGTCTGAGATGGCCCTCCCTCTGGCTCCTGCCTCGAGCCACCCAGTGGGGCAGCGAGGCTTACTCAGGACTAGCAGGAGAGAGAGAGAGAGCACGCCAGGGAGTGGCCTTTTGTTGGGGAACAAGAAATTCAGGGGAAAATTCCATCCGATGAAGGTCGAGGGGGACAGCGTTCCAAGGTCAGGGTCAGTGATTGGTCTCAGGGTCAGTGGTCAGTCACACCCCCACACAGACGAGCTCTCGCACCTAGAAAGGGTGGGGATTCGTTCTGACACAGTTTAGCCAGAACAGCCAGAACGCCTCACACCCAGTCAGGGAGGTGCCCAATCACGTGGGAGAATGGCTTCCCACAGGAATAACTACAATGGCATGATGCTGGGACAAGTGAAATCAACTCTTTGGCACTTAGATTCCGCCTTACAAGATATGCCTTACAAGAATCCAGAAACTCTCATAGTGAAAAAAAAAAAAAAAAGAATAGTGATTTTGGAGTCAACCATACTTGATCAAATCAAGGTCTTATCACTGATCAGAAGTCTATTTTGGGGTGTGTTTCTGCATGTCATCAGTTTTCAGAGGGGAATAATATACCGAAGAGTAGCCACTAGGATTCATAGTGGGTGCAAAGCACTAAGAGTAGTTCATGGCACATACTGGGAAGTTAGCAAACCATGGTGTCTAATAATAATAGTACAAGTGGAAATGAGTTGCATTTGTAACTTTGATAATAGACATCTATAGTTGGAGGGCATTCCCTCCTTCAGTGTGTGTGTTCTTCGTATGAACTGAAAATGTGTTTAAAACAGTGTAATATAGATTAATTTCTCTTTGTTAATTGATAGTAATTTGATTCCATTGATAAAATTGTAGTGGATTTTAATGACATGACCAGTGGCAGGAATTTTTATAGCATCCTTCTTAGGAAGTAAAATATGTCACCAAACTCATTAGTAATCAAACAAAATATATCTACACCAAAGACTAACTAATGTATAGTCACAAATCCCATTGTGATTTCATAGCAATTTCAAAATTGTTAAGTATGATTCCAGAGAACTAGTAAAAAAAAATACCCCTACAGCTATCAACCTGGACAGAAATTAGATGTGACATTTGTTAGCATACTAGCTTATTCATTATCATATGCCCAATCTGTCAATGAGGTGAGGTTCTCAATTTTATATTCTCCAAATTAAAATAATAAAATAAGTGGTTCTCAAGTTCACGAGTGCCAGCATGGAAAAAAGAAAGAAAAGCTGTGCTTCAGTGAACTATCTGCTGAATTCTGTTGCCCTTGATGACAATGTCTGAAACATAATCGACCCACACTTTGTTGCCAGTATCAAAAGAAAACAGGTCAAGGGTGCAGACTGACTTGGTTCTCATTATTCTAAATAATAGGATTTAGCTACAGCAATAATGACCTAGTCCAATAGTATATGACCTTGGTAACTGTAATAGAAGATTCTCATGTTATTTATACTAAAAGCATAATCTTCTTTTCAAATTTTTATGAAGTTCAGTCTCTGCTTTTGTTGCTTGTGTTTTTTGGTGTCATATCTAAGAAACCATTGTCTCAATTAAGGCCTTAAATATTTGCCCTTAGAGTTTAAGTTTAAATATTTACTCCTAAGAGTTAAGAGTCTGGCTCTGATGTTTAGGTGTTTGATCTATTTTGAGTTAAATGTGTGTATGTGTCATGTAGGGGTCCAACTTCATGCAATTGCAAGTGGCTGTCCGGTTGCCCCCGGAACCATTGTTGAAGAGACCATTTTCCCTATTGAACTGTGGCTGCCCCTTGGTTATATTGTCCTGCCCTAACTTCCATTGTGCCATATTCACCTTGGATTTCTTCTGCTTCTCAGACTATTTCTGCTCAATTTTCTCAGCAGGCCCTTTACCTTCACCTTACTCTGTTAAAATCCCTAAAGGTACGGCTTACCAACCTTCCCCTATTCTCTTTGGTATTAATCCCTAGGTACTTTAGCCATTTCCACCCCCTCCCTGTGCTGATGACTTGCAAACTTTGTGTCTATCCCAGGCTTGTTCCCTACGAGCTCCATATAGGAATCAGTATTTGCTTTATGGAGTCCACTTTGGCTATCTCATGAGCAACCCAAGTATAACATTACAAAAAATGAAATACCTGATTCTTGCATCTGTCCACCCTCCAAGGAAATCTGTTTTCCTGACAGTTTTTTTTTTTTTTAAATCTTATAAATTGCACTACTATCCAATTTCTCAAGTGAGAAGCCTGGGATTTAGTCAATATCCTTCGTCTTCCATCATTTCCATCATCAGTCCATCAGTATGTATCTTAAACTTTTCCACTTAATCTTGTCTCCCAACCCTCATCCTAGTCCAGGCCACCATTATCTCCTACCTGAATTATTGTAATAGCTTCTTGATCATTCTTTCTGTTTCCTCTCTTGCTCCTTTCACAAACCATAGGCAGAGTAATCATTTCAGAAATGATCTCTGTCCATCTTACCCCTATTTAAACTGCTGCAGTGGCTTCTGGATCTATCTCTAAACCCCTCTGCAATTCAGCTCCATTTGTCCCACTACTCTTTCTCAAGCCCACACTCCCCTTCTATTTCTATAGCCACACCACTTACCCTTTCAGTTACTAGAACACATAAGGTTTTTTCCCCCTTTCAAGCCTTTATGTGTGGACTTTGTCCCAGCTCCTCTGTCCAGCGTCACATCTTAAACATTACCTCCTCAGAGAGGTCTTCCTAACTGACTCTGTCGATGCCTCTCCAGTAGCACAGCAAATTATTTGCTAACTGCCTGGCAATTCTTTAATTGTTTGTTAACTGCCTGGCACATGTTTTAATGTGTTAACTGTTTAACTGCCTGGCAATTTTTATTGGTGTTTTAATAATTTTAGTTTTAACTGTAACATGTACACACACACACACACACACACACACACACATCTTTTTTTTTTTTTTAACTTATGCATACTCTGCTCCTGTTACTATACTGGAAGCTCCTTGCCTGGCTTGGGGTGGGGGTTGTATGTGTGACAGCACATTTACTTTGCCTATGACTGTGTTCCAAGCCCACTCCTTCCAAGCCCACTTCTGCACCCATTCAAAAAACTGGTGGCCCAAAAATAATTCAATAAATTCACAAACCAGCAGGGAAGTTTTCAAAGGTGGAAGAACATATGATGCATATGAATCACCAGGTGAGAGAGGGAGAAAAGGCATCACTGGTTGAGTAACCAGACTATACAAGGTCTCAGAGGCAAGAAAAGAGATGTGTGCATGAGAATAGTAATTATTTCCTTAAAGGCTGTTGGGACTCTATGCATGGAGAAGAAACACTTTTATTTTTCCATTTTGTTTCATGATCAATTTTTCAAGTATTTCTACTAAGCACAACTTGAAAAATCAAACTTTCTTAAACTTTTAAACATTGTTTATGAAACTTAGTTCTTGAATTATCTTAAAAAATTTAAGCTACAATCACAATTTAATAGGACATTATTTTACATGCTGTAGATACTTTCAACTGATAAACATATACAAAGTTAACAATTATAATACTTAAAGGAGTATCATATTTCAACCTGTTGTAAACAACACCATGAGTTTATGTCTCCATTAGTTCTTAGCTTCTTCCCAGATCTTCCAAATTTAATCAAAGTCCTTTTTTTCTTCTTTTTTTCATATTTCCTGACGTTAGAGGAATTTGGTTATCAAGCAGTTAATTTTAGAGGGGGCACAGGGCCTGCTTTCTCCTTCTAAAGTAATCTAAACTTGAGTCCCTGGATATCATACTGGGTCTCTATTTATCATTGAACTTATCATTTCTCATCAGAAGCACTGTTTAAACCCTCGCTTTACATGAGCATCCCATACTTTCAACCTGATGGGTTTCTCCCAGAACTGCTTCTCTTGCTTTGCTTGGCCAGTGTTACATAATCTTCCACCACATCATTATCATACCTCTATCTGGTATATTAGCATTAATGGAAACATACAGATGCCTTATGCATTTCATACTGCAGTTTGTAACTTACCTAGATATTTCTTCCTCTAGGACTTGCAATCTGTTCTCAACAGTCAAATTTCTGAAGAGAGAGGAATACCTCACTGTCACTTTTTCTGATTAATGGTTATATTTCACCATTATTGCTCATCAGCTTTTTCTATGACAGTTTCTTGCTCTTTCTGAAATTCTTTGGCTTACTCAGTTTCCTGTGTTTACCAATTGCTACCCACAGAGAGATAAACACACAGCTTTGGATACAGATATTTAGAAGAATAATATTTGGATACAAATATTTAGAAGAAATGAAATAACCAGATATTTTAGTATTTCTTCCTAATTGAAATCAATAAAACAAATTAAGCATCCTATCATTACCATTTTGGTTTGTGTTTAAACTTCATTTCTTACATTTTGTATTAACTTTTATTTATTTTTTAGGAAGTTATGACTTCTGCAATGCTATATAAAATTACTATAATTATTTTCAGTTTTGTAGTGTTTATTGCTATTGATGTTCTAAATATCACAGCTTGCACAGTGGGATTCACTTTAAACTTGGTTTTTTTGTTGTTGTTGTTGTTGTGTTTTTTGTTTTTTTTGTCTATTAGCACTATCCTTACCATTTTTTAAGGTATTCTTGCTGTCTGACAGTAATAAGACATTTTAGGCCTGAGTTTTTTTCTTGCCCTGAGGTATAGAATCCACTACTTTCCAAAGAACTTTGCTTTCTTCTAGGGGAAAATATTAAATATTGCTAGACAACAAAGTCTGAGTGCTGGCTTTGCATTTGAGTACTGATGCGTAAAAAAATAAAAAAGTTTGACTGCTTATGTTGAGACACCCTCAAGGACAAAGATGGCCACAGTATTCCCTGTTAAAGTTTTTACTCACATTCATTTTCAAAATATATGTTCTACCCTACTTACAGTAAGAAATTGACAAAACTTTAAAAATTCTCTAAAATTTTCAAGGAACACTGAGAAAGTAAATGAAGGTTGGGAGTAGTGGAGAGTTCAGTGAGAAGCCTGGAGCTAGAGCAAGAAGGGCCCCTTGGAGTTGATTGTGTATATTATGGGTGAGCCAGCAAAGCATTGGAATGAGAAGGCACTAGAAGACCTAGGGACCAGTGGTAGGAAAATCTTCCAGGCTGCAGTGGCTATCCAGTAAGACTGGAAGAGAACTTAAAGTAACATAGTGACTAGAAATAGATGGCAAAGTACCCTTATTGAAATGTTACTCCATGAACATTGGAATGTGGGATGTGATGGAGAAATCAGAATCAAAGGTAAACTGAGCATGGGCATGGGAGATGGGTGAATACATCATGAATTCAGGAAGAACAGAACAGATGGAGGGTGAGGAGAGAGACTGGGTTAATAAGGTATAATTTATGAAGCAGACATAGGGAGGCAGTATCTAGTGCATGGATATTCTGTAATAATATGAAATGAATCAGTTGTTACTGATTTGCTGAGAGTGCATTGAGCTCATACTGCATTACTGGCACGATGCTAAGTACATATTTCATTCAGTTCTCACAGTAGACCCTATGAAATACAGGTGCTGTTTTTGTTGTTATTGTTCTTTAGTTGTAGATGGACACAGTACCTTTATTTTAATGTGGTACTAAGGATCGAACCCAGTGCCTCCCACATGCCAGGCAAGTGCTCTACCACTGAGCCACAACCCCAGCCCAAGGTGCTGTTTTTAAAACCATAGACCCATAGGGAGTAACTTACCTGAGGCCACATCACTGGCACTTGGCAAGAGCCAGGTGAAGCCCAGACCTCTCCTGTACCTCTAACCAGAAAAAAAAATGAAGAGAGCAACCAAAGTAATTGGGGTAATCAAGAGATAGCATATTCTAAGAAGTCAAGAGAAAGAGCAACTTTCAAAAGCAATAGTCCATCAACCTGTGGTCTAGTGGCCAGGCCACTGGTCAGTTTGAGAGAACAGTCTTGGTTGAGAGGGTTGGAAGCATGCCACTGAATATTCAAAATGACAGGAAGCATGAGAGGCAGCAGGCAGAGGATATTTCTCCTTCAAGAATGTTTATGGGCCAAGCAAGATGGTCAGATGTCTGCTGAGTGCCAGAGTTCTAGGTTCCCCACTTGTGCATCACCTCAGATGTTCCTCATAGCCACATCATGAGGTAGGCTCTAGACCAACCCCCATGACTAGTGAGGAAATCAAAGCATAAAGAAGAAAGTAATTTGTTCAGGGTTGCACAGCTAGTAAACACCAACCTCCACATATCAAACAGAATTCATCTTTAGCCTATAGAATTATGTAGAGGGTTTTCAAATTGTATGTATCAAGACTTGAAATTATAGTTCTTAAAGTAAAATCCACCAGCATCTCAACTGTAATAAAAGCAGAGACCTGCAGGTCACAGCTGGTTTGCTGTCACACAAACTGGAGAGACAAGGAATAAAATCTATTTTACCAAATTTACAGCCACTTAAGGTTTTTAACCTCAAAATAAGGGTTCCCTCTTTGAAGTTTCACTTGAGCCACCCTTCTGAGAGCCTGATATACTCTGAACAAAACAGAACCAAAAGATGTGTCCTTGAATTCATTATTCTGATACCACATAACTCTTATAAGAGCATGTTCATAAGAACCAAGGTTAAATGAACACTAAACATACTGATGAATTTCCCTGCCTATCCTGAATTTCAATGTTGAAAGCGACATGAATATAATCCTAAATGTTTGGCTCTTGTCATTGGGAATATTAGAACAGTGAACTGAGAGGAGAATATGAACTCACACTTGTTTATAGATAGGAAGGGGACACTGTGGGCTTTTTCCTGAGTCCTTAGGGCTCCACTAAATTACCTTAACATAGCCAGCAGAAGCCGTTTACCTGACAGAATGGCCCATTCTTCTTCCTTTGGTAACTCCAAAAATAGATAACTCCAATGTCTCCTTCAAGTAGGCTTTGGAGTTTATGGACTTACAAAGTATTCCTGAGCACTGAGTCCATTTTTCTTCGTCATCCGGCTCCAGGCAACAAGCAAGTTTCATGGTCCCTGAAATTAGCCTCCAACTTGAAACAAAAGATAATTCTGGAACTGCCATTCAGCATGCTATATCTGTTCTACTGCTCTATAAAGCAAGCCTTTCTAATGTAATTACATGACTTGTCTATTATTAAATTGATGAGAACAGGCTGGATTTATTTATTTTTTCTCCTTTAACTTAGAAGTCAGTATAGTTTATTGTAGAATTCCCCATCTCAGATTCTCTGTGCAAGGGGGCCCTGTGAATAAATGTGTTGGGGAAACCCTGCATTACCTCCCTGACCTGCCACCCCAACCTCCTTTACCTTTGGTTTACATTAGTTTATTAAAGGTTTTCCAAATGTCTCCTGGAGAGATCCAGGAAAGGTCATATTTCTAAAGTCATTTTACCATAGAATTGACTTTTCCTTGTAGCACTATTTTAACCCACAAAGCCACTTTAGGAAGTGCTGACATAAATGTTGAGAGCTTTGGGGTCAATACCAGGATGGTCTTGGGTAAGTCCTTCACCTCCCTAATCTTAACTGTAAAGTAAGGGTAAGAAATCTTGCTTTGAGGAAAGTATCAGCTTACCACAGCATCTGCCACCTGGTTGGCCTTTGAGAATGGTCCCTGTTCTGTAATGTGACAGCTAATGTTCACACTGCCTGAATGCCCTTCCTTTAGAAAGTCTTGATGTAACCCAGGGCTTTAAAAAGAATGTTTCTGACTAGTCATTACCAAAGAGGTACAAGTGAAATTTAACCTTTTGGAAGAATCTTTATCTTAAAAAAGGATTCTAGAGGTTGTCTAACATTGAAATGCAGCGGCATGACAGTATTGATTAGTGTAATGCCAAAAGAGCTTGGTGTTGCTCTTAATCTTGTATTAATCTTCAATAATTAATGGAGTCCGTGAATTAAAAGCCATCTCATTTCACTGGTACTTTGCATTTAATCACTCTGTTTATAAAAGTAAAAGCTAGTACCATCCTTATTATTTAAATATTATTCATTTATAAAATATTTAGTTCAAGGCACAGTGCTAAGTGGACTCAGTCTCCTTTGAAGCATCATGACTACCATGTAACTGAGTACCACTGAGGGGGAGGAATGGGGCATTTCATAGGAAGTGGAGTAGACTGTAGGTGGTACTGAGGGGCCTTGGGACTAGGAGACTGAGCTGTCAAGGAACCAGTTCTTTGTGTAACTTTGTTTTGTTAACATGGGATCTGGGAGAGGTCCTGACCAGCGAAATGTCTTAGACTAGAAGTAGAGAAAGAAAGGAAAAAATCATCTTAGGTGAATCCCACATATTAGTATCCCATGAAATTAATTCAAATGTTGCTGGTATTGAACGAGACTTAATTGTACCTTGTGTCCTACTCATGAAAGTGGTATTGCTAAAAAAAAAAAAAAAATACTATAGATGAAAACAGAATAGGGCCTATTTAATCCGCTCAGAGAACAAATCATTATTGAACATTGGGTGCATACAGTATGAGATTATTAGTGTTCCTGGTCTGTTAACAGATTTAATATAATAATTCTCCTTGCCAATTTTTGTGTTAATTAGAACCCAAATCCATTGTGTGTATATGTATGTGTTTCCCCATAATTTAAATTGGTTTTCTTCTTTTTTTTTATTTTGGTTGTTTGGATAATTTATTGTGTGACTATTCCCAAGCAGTTAAATTGATGATGAAATAGAAATAGTTCAAGTAAAGCTATTAAGACATTTATGTTTTAGAAGATTGTTTTTAGATGACCATGTTTGCTCAGCACTGAGTATATATGGGCATATATCTATTGATCATTTATTTTCTAAGACAGTTTTTCTCCTGCCTTACTTTCTAAACTGGATGAGTATTTTACATTTGAAATACCTACTTTATGTATTTTATATAGAAAGTATCCCCCAAAAAAATTCTGTTTAAGTTGCCTCTTTATTAGCTATAGAATTAGAATTTTTAATTACCACGCTGTAACTCCCGGAGGACCAAATGAAATTATGTTGATATTTTGAGTTGTTGATGTATTCTGTGTACTTCCAAAACACTTTCTTTCTCTTTTTTTCTTTTCTGCTGTCACTTTTCAATATACTTTATTCTTTTCCTGTGCATTTAAATTTATTTTAATTGTGTTTTCTAACAGTAACTGAATACAATGCTATAGCTTTATTTCAAGTTTCTTTTTTAAAAAGTCTTTTAAATCACTTAACATAAAAGATGCTAGCATATATGTTTTTAAAAGCACACATTGACTGGTACTGATGTGAAGAGAGTGTCAATGAAGCAAGACTGGTTTCTGCTGTACTCTCCAGAGTCTATAATTCAAAAGGAAGTTGACTTTATTTGCTGTGGTTGACAGCTTCTTCTCAGATTGCTTGAATAAATTTGGGTATTAATATGCTTCCTGTCTATTTAGAGAGAATTACTGTTCTATCTGTCTCAGGAGACTGCCTCATTTCCAGATTTAACTTGGCACAGTATGATGGGCCCAAACTTTTGAGTAAGGCATCCTATTTACAAAGTATGCCTTGATTGAATAAATATGTCTCAATACTGTGAGCAACACACCGTGCTACACACCAAGATATCTGAGGAGTGTCTTTCATGAGCTTCAAACTGAGTTGAACCAAGTAGGATTGTTCCATTATTCCCACATTCCCTAAAGAACAGATGTGCTCTTTAGGCAGGTAGAGAGACAAACTTCCAAGTGCATCCTATGGAATAAAAATGAGAGAGGAATCCAGGTGCTGTGGCACATGTCTATAATCCCAGTGGATCAGGAGATTGAGACAGGAGGATTACAAGTTCAAAGCCAGCCTCAGCAACTTAATGAGGCACTTAGCAACTCAGCAAGACCTTGTCTCCAAAAGTAAAACGTAAAAAAGGGCTGTGGATATGGCTTAGTGGTTAAGCATCCCTGGGTTCAATCCTCAGTATAAAAATTTAAAAATGAGGGAGGAATCAAGAGTAGATCCTAGATTTTTTGGCTGGAATGAAGACCTGGGTGGATATTGGGATTCATTGCTAAAACAAGGATCCCAAAGGAAAGCAGGCATGAAGGGAAAGATAATGGGGTCAGGTTTAGACATACTGAATTTAAGATGACTTTGGGTCATTTAGTTGGAGTTGTCTAGAACAACTGAGCTTATGAAAGATTAAGAATTGGAAACTGAAGTCATGAACTGAATAAGATTGTTCCATAGAGACTCGGAAGAGGGTGAAGGACAGAACCCTAGAATTATAGTTTGAGCAAGGAATCCCAGAGAGAAGAAAATAAGTAAACAGAAGATCTACGTCAAAAAAGGGGGACGTTTGAAGATTTGGAAATGACCCATGTGATCTAAAATTTATTTGGTCAACAGAATGAAATGGTAACCTCAGGGGATTTTTAACCCAGCTACATGTCACGGAAGTGAAGTAGGAGAAAGGTTGACCCGGATAATGCTTGATGAAGCACCCAACGAGGACAGAGGTAGCACTTAGAGTTGAGGAGGAGAAGGGAATTGATCTAGAGCTTGATAAAGGTGATGGGACTTCACTGGGCCTGAATTGTGCATAGAATTGAGACTGGGAGAGAGCATTTCAACTAGGAAAATGAGATTTGTCCAAATTCATTCTTGTGCCTGAAAATCACTGAAGGTAGATTTCTTATTGATAGTAGTCCACAGTGTCATCTTTGAACAGTAAAAGCAGCATTTGGTTCCCTTTCAGTTGTACCATTTGGTTCTATTTTTTATAACAACTATTGGTTAAATAATATCATATAAAACTGGGTGTGATATCATCTGACATCATGTACCAGACTAATTTTAGGGAAGTCATGATGAGAAAGTAGTATGGCTTATGTGTAGCAGGTCCATTCCAGAAACCCAAATGTATATAACTTTTAATCACATGGGTCACTTCCAAAGGAAAGGCAAATCCTCTTTACACACCCTCTTAAATTTATAGCAACTAATTCTAAAATCCCTTTGATTTAATGTGGCTATTCCTAGCCATGAAGTGGCCTGCCCTGTGTTTTCCCAGTCCTTATGTGGCTAAACTGTGGGTATATGAAGGGATTTCCTTGTGCCACTCCTCTCCCAGCACCTTCCAGGCTCTAAGCCATCTTCTCATCACACACCATTGGCCTCTCCCATCTTCAGATCATAGGACTTGCAATGTGACATGGGTAGCTCTGAATTTACCAAGTAGAATACTTTGAAGACAGAAATGGTCAGGCGCATTACCTTGGGAAATAACCTGTGAAACCTGTTCCTATGCTACCACAATGTTAAGTGATTGCTTCCCCAGACCCACATCATATCTGCAAAGAAGGGGGTACATAATAAGGAAAAGTCATTGGAGAAAGCTGGTCCCTGTGCTGGTGTGTCATTTCCCTAGTGATACAATCTTGGGCAGGCCTTTCCACCTCTCCAGTCTGTCTTCTCAGTAGAATTTTTGGATAATCAAGTGAGGTAGTATTTGTGAAGGTGATTTATGATTGCAAAATGCTATATAAATATTAGGTTGGATAATAGGCTTTCATCATAGTCATGAGAATGACATGAAAACAAAAGGGGACTAAGATTTCTCCCCCTAAATCTGTTCCAAAATCCCAGACCTTCCACTCCAAGCCTGTGTTCCACCAAATGTCTCCAGAGTTACGTCTCCTCTGCTCCCTGCTCCATTGTACACATTTTTTTAATGCTGGTTCATGTGATGCTTTCTGCAAATAGTAACACTAAGTTAATCCCATTCTCCTTCCCTTAGTGTGTGTTTGAAGCCCTTGAAGTCCACTCCTAAAGAAGAAAAATGGAAAACAACTCACTAAGTGCTTCCTCTAGACCAGGCACTTTCTTTGCCTGAGATCCTTTTCCACAAACCACAGGCTGTTCCTACAGAGGAGAAATTAGAAGTCTTTGCAGCCAAGACCAGTGGAAATTACATTTCTATTAAAAGCTATCTGTGGCTAGATGCATCCATCCTAGGTACAAAGTTAAATGATGTCATAAACTTATTCAAAGACATAAAGCTATTACATGAAATGCCATTAAATATCTTCCACTCAGTGTTAACAAAATACAGCTATAAATTTCCTTTGGTTGTCATTTGCAAGTTGCTGCTTCTCAGTGGGTTATGCGTCTGCAACTTCTTCACCATCAAGTTTTGCTGACCAGTCTTTGGCAAATAGGATGTTGAGAGTGCATGACCCTCTGAGATGTGATGCTTTTTCATTTTCCCATTATCATCATTCCTGAGTTTGGGAATGTCAAATTTCCTGTACATTGTTTTGTGTAATAGTTTTCTACCTGCTCATGCTGAGGCTTCCTATTCCATATACTGGGAATCAGAGATCAGTAGGCCCAGCAATCCTAGCCATGGCACAGGATTCAAGGCTGGAAGCCAACACATCTACCTTAAACTTTGAGACTGAGTCATAGCTCTTGAGAGCTATATATTTGGGGGTATTTCTTACTTGCTGGATGAAAGAAGAAAATGAAAGCGAAGAATTAAAGGAATTACAGAGCATTGTATCTGGAAAACTCCTGTGGCCCCATTTTTCCTGTGATGATTCTCCTAAATTTGCAAACCAAAAGGAAATGCACATAAGGTCCAGACATGACTCATTGAACTTGCCTAATTCTGTGAACTTGTCAGGATTCTCATTTACTTTTGCAAGCCAAGTCTTAAATCCAGATGGGCCCCAGCTCTTTGAGCCTCAGCAGACAGAACACTGGCAAAATCGATGGGTGTGGAGAAAAGCATCCAGAATCTGCCTAGGTTCTGCTGTCCATCTGTGGTAGTCTTCTACAGTGAGTCAGTCAGACAGACAGAATCAGAAGAAATGTCAGCTTGCTTCCAGAGTGCTGGAGGCTTTTCCATAGCATAGGGTCTGGTCACTGTGGGTCAACTAAGCTAGCACCTGATGCTCTTGCTCTTCTTCTTCCAGGAAACAGCATCCTCCACTCGGCCGCTGATAGCGTGACCAGCGCAGTACAGAAGGCTAGCCAGGCCTTGAATGAGCGTGGGGAGCGATTAGGCCGAGCAGAGGAGAAGACGGAAGACATGAAGAATAGTGCCCAGCAGTTTGCAGAAACTGCACACAAGGTGGGCCAGCTGAGGGCCGGGGTCTTAGCTCTGGGCTGCCAGGAAGTTATAGTATCAAGAAACTTTTTATTTCAGCCATGTTTCCTGTGGTGCAAGATATAAAATCAAGCAGCTTTTTAAAAAAATTTCTCTTTGATAATTTCCATGTGCTACTTACTAAGTACCAGAGTTATGAAAAATTTCTTCTGTATCTGGTTTCTTTGTTATGGCCTTTCTGATGTCCTCATCTTATCCCTATCTCTGACCTTCCAACCTTGCCTCTTTAGGAAATCTGGAACATTTTAGTTGGTGCCCAGGACGTCAGGATTCAAGTTTCAGGGCACAGGATGAGGCAGAAATGACATCCAGTCTCCAAATGTATCCGCCACCCCTGCCAAGGCCTGAAAGTGTCCTTGGTGCGCTTTAAGCTGCATGGGCTTACTTTTCGATCCTGTCTCTTTCCTGTCCTGTAGCTGGCATCTCGTGTTCTTGTCTTTTCCCCAGGCACAAAGCAAGCTCCAGTCTCAGGGCTGGTGTGCCCACTGACAGGGGTCAGGTTTTATTTCAGTGCGTGGATTCTGGGCCCAGACGGTGTGAAGCTGCAAGATGCCTCCTGCCTCCAGGTCTAGAGAATGGCATTCCCCATGTCACTGGGTGCACACCACGTGCCTCCATACCCTTGCTAAGAACAGCACCTTTCAGAAGGTGAAACGGGAGTTTTTATTGGTAGTCACTACCTAAGGCATTCACAAACTGAAGATAAGGGGCCCCATTGGTCAGGTGTTAAAGAGGATTTATGCTGTCCCCGTGCTTCAGATCAAAGGGCAGTTCTTTTTCTGGCTAGGGATTGGAATTTAGGCTTTCAGAAACAAACTCTGCTGATGATGGTCTGTCAGACTCATAATCTGGACCTTTAGATATGCTTTTCAGGTGACTTTTGAGGAAAAAAAATTAATTTGTACCAACAGAAAGTCCTATTGCTGCTGAGGAAACAAAAATGGGCAACCTAAAAAGCAACAAGAAAAATAACCCCAGGGCTGGGGTTTTGTAAATAACATGCAGAAGGTTCAATCCCCAGCACCAAAAAAAAAAAAGAAAGAAAAATAACCACAGCAGAGGTGGCCTCTCCCAGGCTCACACTCAGTCCCAACTGAGCATGTGACTCCAGGTAGGTGCCTTCTGCTGTTCCTCCCTGCATCAACTTTGCACAGACCTGTCAGGGGGTATCATTGATTCTCTATCGCCACAGTGTCTTACTGCACTGCTACCCCTGGGACCCTTTGGAGACCCTTAGAGAATTGGCCTGATCTTTCTGAAAATGTAACAGCCCTGCTGGAGGCCAGGGCGTCATTGCTGCAGCTGTTACAGAGGAAGTGAACTCAGATTTAAGGTTTCCTTAGTCCCTCCCTCCCTTCTCCAGCCTTTGTGTACAGAGGTGGAAATGAGATAGAAATGCTGGAATTCAGTCTCACATTCATATAGCAGCAACTTAAATAATTCAGATGGGAATGGTCAGTAGAAATTTGGAGAAACATTTTAAATGTTGAGCTGGGAAAGAGAAGGCTAAAGGGAATGATTTCCTAACTCCCTCAGGACTGGGAAGGGTGAAGTGCAGCAGTTCTCTTTCATGGCTTCTCACACAGCATGGAGCAATCAATAGAGTACTGATAAAATTCTGCTAAAACAAGAATTGAGGGTAATGATTTAACCATGAACCAGGTTATCAAGGGAGACTATGAAACCACTCTTCTTAAGGTAGCATAGACAATACCTGGATGCCTTCCATAAAAGCGTCCCTTTTATGGAAGGGGGTTGTACAAACACCCAAGAGGATAACCTAACCAGATGGCCTGAATTCTTGGCCTTGGCAACTGTGTTTCCCTGATATCATGGCCAAGTTGGCTAGGTGATTGGAAGCAATATTGTATGGTAGTTAACATCTTGTTTGAATTCAGACCTGTTATTTACCATCTGGGTGACCTTGGACAAGTGCTAAATTTCTCTTAGCCCCAGTTTCCTCATCAGTAAAACACAGCTAATTAATAATAGTACTACTTTCTAGGGTGTTAAAGAATTTAATGAGTTTGAATCTATCAGCACAGTATGTAACATGTATAAATCTGAATTTTTATTATTTAAAATTACTTCCATAAAAATAGTTTCTGCTAAACCTGCCCTTTCACAATGAGTACTACACAGGAGCTGGAGAAGTGTTACTTGTGACAGAGGCTCCTCAAAATAGCAAGAGAGAAAAAAGTGGAGGGACACTGGGGTGGGGGGCCTCCTACTACAAGTCCATACCCTCTACATGGAGAGCAACTTGAAACAGGAACCTGACAAAGCCACCCAAGGCAGAGGAGACTCTGGCTTTGACCATGGGAGGGTCTGTGTCAGGCAGTTAGTTACCTGCTTTCGGTAGAGAGGAACGAGGCAGGGGCAGTTGGCATTGGGTCCGTTTCCCCTCCTGCAGTGTTCTTCAGGGAGAGCGGCTGCTGGAGTCTATTAGCATGTTTGCGGGAGTGTGAGACAGTGTCAAAGCCAGACTTGATGTTTTCTACAACTGGGATATGTGCTTATGAATCACTGACATTGGCAGTATTCCTAACGAGCAGATTGACCTCTTTGGATAAGGTGTGGCTGTTTTCCCAGGGATGAGGACTACTGATTTGGCCCTGCTAGAGTAGGCTTACCAAGAAGATGTCATTTCACTGGCCAGGCCCCAGTGGGACCTGCTGGTGAGGAAAGAGTTCAGAGATGGAAGCCAGGCCTTCCACCCCCAGGCATAAGTGGCTTTGTTGACTCATCAAGAGTGGGCTGTGTTTACAAGTGGAGGCGCAGCACCCATGGCAGAGCCCTGAGCAGAGAATAGTGATTCTAGGTGACAGTTCCTCCAAGCTCCCAGTTGAAGCAGGACACCACCCCTCGTGGGAAGGTATACCAACACCTGTCTAGACTGCAATAGAACCAGATCTTTGACCTTCTAACTTTCCCAGAATCCCTGCAATGACCCAGGTATGAGAGTAAAGGAATCACTTTTGCACAATCCTGCCCTTATGCTATTGGGGTGCTTGTCCCCTACAGAGCAAATGGAAAATGATCCTTCTCCCCACTCCCCTGCATCCCTCATCTCCGCCCTGGTTAGCCCGGCTTCAGGAAGTGCGGTTCCTTCCTGAGCCATGGACTGGGCACAGTCCCAGCTGTTAGGAAAGAACAGCTCCACCACAGAGCAGCCCTGCCCCCAAAAGCACAGCGCTACAGTGTGTGCAGTACCCACAGCCCGCCACGGGGCCGTGAGTAAGCAGGCAAGTGTTACCCACACCTAGGCATCCTCAGATGACACTTCTCCCAGAAAGGAGCATGGATATGCCCCGTTCTGTAGAAACCCACATTGTCGGGGGGAAGGAAGGGCAAGTGGCATTCATCTCACTGCAAGGGAATGGCCAGCCCTCCAGGTACTACAGCCAGCTGTTTCCCTTGGACCTCTAGGCCCAGAGGGAAGGGTCTCAGGCCTCCTATAAGTATCTACCAAGTGTCAGTGATGATTTTTTAATTATCATTATTTAGATAGATTACATTGAAAGAGGAAGTTTTCCATGAGAAATTAAGAAAACAGAATAGATCAAAAGGAAATTTTAAACTTCTTTGGGAACTCTGACACTTAAATTATATTAATCCATAGAGTTGGAGATGTTTTAATAGATACATAAGGAAGCTAACGTTTGGAACAGCTGTGACCTTAGAGCTCAAGGTCACACAGAAAATTTGTAACCAGGTGTCCTGACCTTGTTTAGTCTAGTGTTCTTCCTGCTCTTACCATCCTGCCTTCTATTCTAAAGCTCCCAATTCCCAGGGGATTTCTCTTAAAAAGTAAATGATACCACTTTCTGCAAAAATGCCTATCATGGGTCATTCAGGCTACTGTAACAAAATGCCATAAAACTGATAAAACAACAGAACTTTGTTTCTCACAGTTCTGGAGACTGAGAAACCTAAGACCCTGGTGGCAGAAGATTTCATGTCTGCTGAAGGCCAGTTTTCTGATTCATAGATGACAACTTTTCAGAGTGCCCTCTAATGGTGGAAAGGGCTAGGGGCCTTTCTCTACCCTCTTTATAAGGATATAATCCCATTTATAAAGACACTACCCTCATGACCTACTTACTTCCCAAAGGCAACAATTGCTAATACCATATCATAGGGGGTTAATGAATGGCAGGTAGGGGGACACAAACATTCAGACCATAAAGGTACTTCAAATAGCAAATGAGGTTGTGTTTCTGCAAAGCACAGCTGGTCACAACCGGTGGTCCCTTGAGCTCCATTCCAGATGCGCTGTCCTGGAAACTGGGGTCTAGTTTGAGCAGCAGCACAATCACCATTGAAGATTAATGGCTATGTGTGAATTGGCACAGGTGCCTTAGTGGAAAGTTAACAGCTCAATGAATACCAGAATGGTGGCACTAATCAAATATTCATGCTTGATATTCATTATGCAAGACACTTAACAGCTCGGTGTTTATTTGATGGTCCTCATTGCTAAATAATGTTTGAGGAATGGAAGCAGAGCAAGAAGTGGAGGCCTTACAGTAAAGAGGGTGGCCAAGGAGTGGGACCAATCTGAGGTAGAGCCCTGGCTTTGTCCTTTTACTCACTGGAGTTTATAGTTCTTTTTACTGTCCTGGACTCTTGACTCTTTGATATCAGAGTTATTAGCCACCTCCACACTTCTTGGCAGAACCCCACAGCACTCAGCCTAGCAGCCTGTGCATACTCAACTTCACATGCTCTTTGTAAAACACAAAGGTTAACCTTCCAACATGAGAGCAGGTCCACACCTAATTCTTAAAAGGCAGAGAACCTGATCATGATGCAATGGCAGGGTTTTAACAAAGCTATTGCCTCAGAGCACCATCTGTTCTTTGCTTAAAGGAATTCTGCATCACAGAACTCTCCTCCTGGTCATTCCCAGACCAATCCTGGGATTCATCCCCAATGTCAGACTCTGAACACATGAAGAATTGCAACTCAGTCTCTGCTGTGCCTTCTATGGGTCCCTTGGGAGAAGATCTAGATAAGAAAAGAAAGATTTAACTCAATTCTGTATCTGCATAACGTTTTTTAAAATACATGATCCTGGTCTCCCAAGTGGGCTATTTGGTGTTCCTATTTATAAAGAGCTAACGTTTCAATAGATCACATTCCTCAGATACCAGTTGGAGAAGTAGTAAGTCAAGGCCTGAATTTGGTCAGTTGTTCAGCCCAAGTCAGCAACTCAATATAATTGTCAAGGTCTTCGGACTTGGTTGAAGGTCCGGACTGGGTAGTGAGTACATCATTGTATATTGTCCCACTACAGGCCATTTAGTTTTTATACATCATGAGATGTCAGTAGATACTTATATTGTAGGAGTACTGCTTTTCCTGGATAATTGGTAACCTGGGAATCCCAACTTTTCTAGGGTGAGTTCTGCCTGTACATCAGTTTTTCCAGTTGTTCCTTCAATGGGCTGAAAGAATACAGCACCGCACTTTCTCCCACTGGACACGTACACCACTTAAATTAACACAGGAAGAGAAGTAAGCCAGTATCCACTGAACTATTTGGAAAGTGTTGCTCATCTACAAGGTGCCACTGTGAATAGTCACAGTGATGTACAGAGAGTGAAATCTTGGTTCTGCTTCTTGATGTGGATGTGGGGAGGAGGCAGCAGAGGGATCTACCTATTACTGAGTCTCACTTTTCTCATCCCTCTCTCTCCTTAGCTTGCCATGAAGCACAAATGTTGAGAAACTGCCATCCTGATGACCCTCTTGAAAGCAATGGAAGAGAATGTTCAGCAGTTCTTATGAGAATTCCGAACCTCCACTTGCTTCTTTTTTCCAATATATGGACATTTAGGGTTTTTGCTGTTCATTTTCAGATGTTAATATGAATGAAAAGGTGTTGTGTTTATACATTTCCCTAATGATCTTGCTAAAAAATGCTACAATAGCATTAGTTTTATTTTGATTTTTCCCAGAATGTGGGGGTGGGGGTGGGGGGCGGTAAATTGTTCATGTTTTTCTTTTTAAGATGAATTTTTTTTTGGTAGTTTGAATATAAAATTTGGACCAAATGATAAGCCAAGCTGGGTCTCAACAGGCAACATGTATTTTTTTTCTCCCTGTTATTAAGCAAGTTCAATGTGATGATACCAGATGTCATTGTTCCTGGATGAAATAAAAGTCGAGCAGCGAATGGTTTCACTCACTCTCCTAATACTTTTAATTTGAAGAGTAAAATTAAAATTCTGTATCCTGAGACATAGTCTATATTATGGAAAACACTTGGGTTTATCAGGGGAAATAGCAGTCTTAGATTTTGCTCTTTGCATATTAATCTTTTTCATGAACCATCACCAGCATTCAAAAAAACAAATCAGAATCACAAATAGAAATCTACTTTGTGAGCTGCAGCTTAAATACTTCTTCTACTTCTTTCCAGGCTGATTATTTGGAATTATCATATGAAAGATAAAAATTTGAGAGTAAAGAGCTAAGGAAAAGCCTACTTTAAAAACCTCTAAAAATCTTCATGGGTGTTTCTCTCTTTTATATTGTCCCAAATTACAGTAGCTGATATTGAAAAGAGCTTGGATTTTTATCAAAAATTCATTTGCCCAAATAAAAGTCTATATAAATGATAATGTGAAAAGGTAACTACATTTAAAGTATTTTTTTTAACAAAGCCATGCCCATTTTTAAAACACCCTCACAATGTCCTTGGGAAAGAACCTTTAGTTTTGGGGTTTTGTTTTTTTTTTTTTGGTATCTAGTTTTGGAGGTTCGGATGTTATTATTGCTGTCTATTTATTTAATGTAACTTAACATGAGTGTTTCTTGACAAATTGCATATCATGGCAATTGTAGCTGGCCTAGCCTGACATAAGACAGCATGGTCACCAAGCCGTTAAACTGCTGTCACATTGAATATACTTAGTCACACACCTTTTGATTGCGTATTGCTCAAGGTAATACAGGGTTTAAAGTCTGGAAGTTTTGCTTCCTGAGCGTTAAACCAAAAAAAAGCTGTGCTTGTTCCTCATGAGACAAGTTGGTGAGCTGCACCCCCAGATAATGCTGTCAGCTCTTCCAGCAGGAATCAAGATGCCTGAGTCTTGGTGGCACCCCATTCTGCCCCTTCGCATCCATTGAGCCAATTGAGTCTATGTGTATAGTAGCCTCTTACCAAGCAGCATAAGATGACTTTTGGATTACTAATGCTGATTTAAATAGCTTAAGTTCTCCTGATAAAGCATTCCCAGGGAGACAGAAAGTATGACTATTGGAAAATAAAAATCATAGGCAGTACTTGTCAAAAAGGAGATGGGATTTGCTGGAGACAAATTTTTGAATTCTCTTAGAGAGATGATCCAATTCAAGAAAACTATAAAATTTATATAGGAAACTATAGTAAACATCTATAGTTTACTATAATACTTTGTACTTTTAGTGTCTTAAAAGGTTAAAGAAGCAAGGAGCCTGCCATTTGTTGAATACCATTAGAAATATTTATAGTTTCTAAGAAAAACCCCAAATATCATTCCAAATAGCTTTTGTTTGCAGACTTCCGTTCAGAAAACACACATGCACACCACGCATGCACGCAGTTATATTTTCAACTTCCCAAACTGGATCTGGTTTCAGAGATAGTTGGTATGAATAATTGAAAGAATGAATCTAAAACCCCTGACAATCGGCCAAGTTCAAGAATAAAATTGGTTGCCAGCTATCTAACAACAGTGTTTGGGAAGCTGCTTCTAAAGTGGCAGAGGATGAGGTCATAAGCAGACTGTGAAATCTGAGATTCCTCCTCCCTGGTAAAATTCTGATAGTTATTCTTCATAAATGTAAGTATTCCACATCTTGCCCTCTCTCCTCACTCTGTTGATCCTTTTAGACCTAAGTCTTATTGGAAATAGCCTAATTAGAAGAAAGCCCATCTGACTCTTTATTAGCTTCCTCTCTCCATTAGCTTTTAGGCCATGGTCATGCCCTTGACCTCCCTGTGTCAAAGTCCTACTTGGCCTCTGCCAAACTGGCGACACAGCACTTCCCTTCCAGCCTCATCGTAGAGGAGCCCCATGGCTTCACTACATTTAAAGTTCTTTGCTATCCTTTTGTAGAAGGTGCTGCGATACAAAATATGAATACTGTCTAATCTAGAGAAAATTGCTAAAAATAAATTGTTTGGAACCAGCTCATTTGGTTGAGCTTGCTAGAGGACATTTAATTCATTTGTTTCATTTCTGCACTTCACTTTGAATTGGGGGATACTACATTTCTGTGAAGGACTTCTCAAATTATACTGACAACACAGAAAGAAAAACTCTCCAGTATTACCACTTCTTCCTGGAATGTAGTTATAGTATCTTCACTAGTTATTAGATATCTGTGTACAAGAAGTATGCAGTTATTCAGGTTAATGTTTCATTTTAAAGAATGTATTTGTAAAATGTAACAATTAGTAGTTGACTTTTTTTAAGCTCTGAAAAAAAATAAGATTATGTGTTAGACTTACAGTGAAATCTGTTTTAATACTATTGTGGCTAGCAAAGGTTGTGCATTTATGTAAAAATATTTACAGGATTCCCTAAGTAAGGGATATTTAAGATAGGTTTCACTCTTAATTTTCAGAATTGTAACACTGCTAATGTCTGTTGTACAGTTATTAATTCAGAAGTTCCCTAAGATGTCAAACATAATTTTTGTTTTATTCAGAGACAAGTAACACCTGCTCTGTTGATTCACTATTATGGCAAACTCTAAATTTGTCATTAAATATTTTAACTCTGTGGTGAAAGTTTGTTTCTCTCAGTTATTTGTGGAATCTATTAACGCTACCAAACAGATGCACACTGCCACATTTTTATGCTAATGTGAAAATCTCATGTGTCTACAGGAAACCTCAGAACTAGATTTAGCAAGATGATGAAGGTTTACTATATACTTTCTAATGGAAGAATGTGAAAAGATAAAAAGGCTAAAGAGCTAGCCTCAGTTTGGGCAGTGGACATCTAAATCCAGCAAGAGTTGTTTTGGTTTTTGTGTTTTCTTCTCATGGATGAATCAATTAAGCTAATAGTCACCTTTCTGCTGATATTAGTGATGTGCTCAGCTTAAGTACTTATAGTGTGCCCTCATTCAGCAGACTAGTTTCATGCCCTGTTAAATTGGAAAGAAAACTTGATAATTTTACATCCATTTATTTTTATGGAAAAGCAAATGCATCTCAGTGTGTTGCTCCATGTGCTTTCAAGGAAGCAACTTGAATGTCCACCCTAGCAGAACAGCCATTTCCAGGTTGGCATGGAAACTTGGTAAAGCAGGCAGGACTTGGAAACATTTCCTGGGAGGTATGCAGGTGGAAGGGACAGGCTGCATTCTCCTCTGCTCAGAAAAGAAGGTAGAGAGATAGTTTGGCTAGATGAGGATCTACATTTAAGTTACTTATGCATTTAAAGACACCAGTTCTTATGAACTAAACTATAAGCCAGTTACCTCACAAAGATGGTCTTTTCTTCTTAATATGCATGTTGTTAGCAGTTATACCATGACCAACTCTTAAATTTTATGGGAGGATTAATATGAAAAATGTTTTTTAAAAATTGATTGTGCCTTTCCCCTGTTGTCATTGGGAACATGATTAGGAAACACTGTTGATCTGTCACAATCATTATCTGCCTAAATAAGCAGTTCATGAAGGTGGGCAGAAAGATAAGAGGAAGGGTAGTGGAAAATATCAAACACATTTCAAAGCACAATTCAAATGTCAGAGCAATGATTTCCTACTGGTACTGGTGCGTGCCCCTCCCAGGCACGGGCTAGCCTGGGTCTGTGTGCAAACTCACATACACTTGTACAGCTAGCACTGAGAAAAGGGCTGTGCTGTGCTCCTAGATAATAAGAGACATGGGAAGAGGACACATCCCACCTATAAGGCAAATGTCACCTTATTTCTCTAAATGTGCTAACAGTCCTCTTCAATGAGATGATGCAATGGAGGGACTTTCTTTTGGTTTACTTTTTAAAAATCCAGAATTATATCTCTGTTAGAGTTCCAACACTGTAACAAATAGTTGAAGTAATCAACTTATAAAGAGAAAAGGTTTACTTGGGCTCACAGTTTTGGAGACGCCAGTCTATGATAAGGGAAGACCTATTCCTGCTAGGCCTCTGGTGGGGGGATAGCACATGATAGCAGCGTACTTCGTGGCCAAAAAGTGAAAAATAAAGGAAGAGACTGGGGTCCCACCATTCCTAATGACCTCCCACTAGTTCCAAATTCTTTAAGTTTCCACCACATCCCAATTGCCTTTATGATGTCTCTTGTCATCGGGTCTTTTGCAAATGAAAAAAAAAAAAAATGACTCCTGCAGTTCCAAGATAGTGGGCACCTGTCTTCCCCAGATGCTTACTAGATTTAAATGATGGAGGTTGTCAATAAAATTGAATGTGACGTGCATTTAAGCTCTATTATAGCTTTGGTGCAACCTCCTGCTGTGACCCCACTTTTTTCTCCCTTGAGTCTCATCTGGAGCTACCGTATTTCCTGAGTGGTGTTTTCACTTTCCGCCTCCCTCCCTCCCCTGAAGTTTTCTGCCTTGTGTTCTTTCTGCCATTGAGTCATGGCTGAGCCCAGAGGTCTTCAGGGCTGTCTGTGCAGTGGCCCATCCCTTGGGGCACCACTGGATGCAGTTCTGTGAAACACAGCTGCTCGCCTCCTCCAGCCCACAGGGACTGTCAGGCTACATGACTCTGAGTTGGTTGCTCATGTGTATTGTCATTTTTCTCACGTTTTGGCCATTAGATATTTTAAATGCTATTGATTCGGGTGGAGGGAAGATTTCTTTTTATAGCATATACATTTTTTCTGTCTTTCATGTGCTCAACCTGCCGAGGGATGCCTAATTAAATGGGGCCTGGCCTCATCACACGTCCAGACTTAGATTGTGTCAGGGGTTGGACAGGAATTTCCAGCCCTGAGAGTCCCAGGTATCTCTTGTCAATATTAGATATGGAGCCTTTGTCCTGTGACATTGTATCACAATTGCTTTGCCACTTTGATCATTTGTCAGAAGACACTGAAAGAAGAAAAATGAGCCCATGAATTCTCTGAGCCTTATCTTGTAGCTTTAAAACAGGCTTGGAGGATCCACAATTTCCAAGGAAAATTCCTGTTGTAGGCTCTGACCGTGTATGCCAAATGATCTGTTTAATTACACACTGCATCCTTGGTGATTGAAGCTTCATGCCTTCTGTTAGTTTTCCTTAAAACCAATCCTTTCTGTTCCCATTCAAGGAAGGAAAATATAGTTCCTACTTACTATTGAGCATGTCTTTTTATTCATAGTACTGTGACTTCTTTCTGGGAGTTCTATTTTTTTGACTGGGATTATAATGACCGATACTGGTAGACACTTTTACACTGGTCTGAAACTTTTCAATATTGAAGGAGCCTTGGAATTATAGGAAAAGAAAATGACTGGGGCTTGTGTGTGCATTGTGCCCTACCTCAACGTACCCAGGGTGGAAAAACAAAACATCGCCTCTTAACTGGAGTGGGTGAGGGCAGGGCGCCCCCTTGTGGTGATTTTCTGGAGTCAGCGTTGCATGGTGGTTGAGAAAGTAGACCCTGGTCCATCTTCCCTGCTTTGAAATCCTGCCTTGGGCAAGTTACTGACTCTCTCAGTTTACTTAGCTTTAAAATGGGAGTGATTGCTATAATAATTGAATGAAACAGTTAATGGAAAGCCTTTAGCCGTATGCCTGCCTTGTCCAAGCTCAAGATACCAGTGGGCTTTTCTATGATAGACTCAAAACAAAGAGGTGAATTTTACAGGCTTGTGGTGCCTGCCAGACCATGGTGCTGGCTGGTAAAATGCTTTCCTTAAATCCTTTCTGGCATAGGGCATATAAGGAAGATGTTCTCCACACCTCCTGGCTATTTTTATGACCCACGGACATAGATCCCTCAACATGCCATAGATGACAGCTCTAGGAGAAAGAATAGACTTCCAGCCTACAGCACACAGTAGTGACATTATGGAAGACATTTCCAAGAAGGTTAAATTCACAAGAAAGAGAAGTGACAGCAATTGACCTCGGTATCTGTCATCAATGATGGGAGTGGAAGTGAATGATTTATGGCCTGGGAGGTTATTTGACATATCTTTTGGACAGTAATTCATATTCCTCTTTAAAGAAGAAGTTCAAGTTGGTTCTGCAGATGTATCAGTATGATTCCAAGGATGTTAATAAGGTGAGATGCCCCTTCTCAAAAACAAGCCATTCCCAGGTATAATTTGTGTGTATACATGGTACTGGGGATTGAACCCAGGGGCTGAGGATTGAGCCACATCCTCAGCCATTTTTATTTTGAGATCAGGGTCTCAGTAAGTTGCTCAGGTAGGTCTCAAATTTGAAATCCTTCTGTGTCAGCCTCCATAGTAGCTGAAATTATGTACAACACTATGCCCAAACGTAATTTGAAAAGAACCATTGACCCCACAAATTGAACTTGGGCCTAGAGTGAAAAGACCTCTAAGAAAAAAAAAGTAACTAGTGTCTCACTACAATGTAAATTGGTGATAACACACTTTTTCTGGAAGTATCTTGATATATTCAGCTCAGAGAAGGAAAGATCTCAGAAAAACCATGCTGTCCAAATAGTTGTCATGGTGCTGTCATTTGTAAACTCCTGGTAAACCCAATATTATTATTCAGTATTTGTAAAGAACTGTCCAGGCAAGAGGCCTCAAGCTGGTTCTAACAGTGAGCCTGCCTCAACCCAAATCCCAAATTCAGCTTGCTAAATATTGCAGTACAGTTATACTTGTTTGTATGTATTTTTATCAAACTGAGTCATGCAGAATGCTTTCTGATAAAGTAAATTAATTAGAATCCTTCCAAGCTGAGAGTTTCCTGGCTCCATCACCAGCTTTGTGTACATAGGCAAATTGTATTATTTTTCTGTATCTAGTTCTTTATGTCTCAGAGGAAAATAATCCCCATCCATCCTGTCTCTTGTGAATAAAGGGAGATGTGGAAGCCGACAAAGTCCTGGGAAGGCAAAGCTCTAAGGAGGTGCGGGTTCCTTATCCAAGCTTGATCTTCGCTGACCCTAACCAAAGCCCATGGGATTCCTTTATCTACCACACCTTCCCCTATTGGGGTGAGTTCAATGGGCCCATCCCTGAGCCACTGGACTTTCTTCCCCGCATCAAAGGAAAAAGAAAACCCCCCAGACACTGTGACTCTACTTGCCATTATGAAAAGTGGAACAAAAGCAATAGCAGGGGACAGTGTGGTGGAGACAGTGGAGCTTAGTGGGAACACCGTGGGGAAACGGTCAGAGCAGACAGGTCACCCAGGCTGCAACTCACTACACGGCCACTTGTGACTCCTGAGAGTCCTAACATCTTCTTGGAGAAGACTACATATTGGGGAAGACTTGAAAACAAAGAGAACAAAATTTCAGAAACTGTTGGGGAGGTCGGACACTCCCATTATACGGGGTCAAATAGAGGGGTACCTTGGGACCCATTGGGTTTGGCCATCTTAACATAAGAGTGAGATGGGAAGGGGCATAGAAGAGGCCAAGGTCTTGGAAATTCACTGGGTGAAAGTGAAAGGAGTGCTGAGACAGGATGATCCAAGGATGTGCTTCCAGCCAGAGGACAGGGAGGGCCCTCGGCAACAGCACTTGCTGGGAGCAGCCTGCTACCCAGGCTGGGGGAGGCCGGCAGCCAGCTGAGCCCCTTTAGAGGTGCTCACTAGCCTCACTTGCCCTTAGGAAACAGCAGGACTGGAAGCCTGTTCTGTGGGCTCCTCAGGATTCTCCAGGGTGTGTGAGCCACCTCCCCCATATCAGGCTCCCTCCTGCACTAGCTGTGCCAGGAAAGTCTGAGGATACAATGAGGAGGAAGGAGTGTGGCTACCCTCCATGTGGGCTCCTGCAGCCCCCCACTCTATAGTTCCTCTTATTCACTTCCTGCTCTGAGGGGTTATGAGAGTGGGCAAAAGACAAATGGAGGCAGCTGTTGCCACAGGAGGAGAGGTGAACTCTGATGAATATGATTCTTAGTGTAGGTCACAGGAAGGGGTAACAGGGGCAAGGACAGAAACCCCTGAAAACCCAGGGCTGGTCTTGCCTACCAATTGAAGACAGCCTTCTAGCAGTATCCTCAGACCTCAGTTCCATAAGCAAACCCACCAAAGATATTGTCCTAAAAAAAATATTATAGGGTTTTGTTTAGTAAATGAAAGCCTCAAAAGTAGTTCCCAGTTCTGCTTAGACCAAGAGAAATGAGTCCCCTAGAATCAATAAGGACTGTGAATAAGGACCCTCATTACTCACTACCTTTAACTGGCCTGGCCACTGTCAGTCCTTACAGCCTGCCAGGTTCTTTTGCTATTGAAACCTTCACATACGCTGCTTCTGCTGTCCAGGACTTTCTTCCCCAGAGCATCACACGCTGATCATTTCTCCTCTCAAGTCTCCGCTTCAATGTGTTCTCAGACAGACCTGCCCTGCCCATCACATCCAAAGCAGATTCCTACAGGCTCCCTCTCACAGCATCCTCTTCTTACCTTACAAAGCATATGAAAATGTGTGTGCTCTACATTTGCTTACTTCTTAGTTCTAAGAAGCCAGAGATCATGTCTGTTTTGTTCATCAGGCTGCATCCGGGGCCTGAGATTCAACACACACTTAGGACACTTAGTACATTCTTGTAAACTGAATGAGCCTGCCCTCTGCTTAAAGCTCCATGCAGAAGGACATAAATGGAAGTGTGCAGAAAAAAGTCCAAATGGCTGAACATATGAAAAGATATATTCAGCCCCACTCATAGAAAAATGCAAATTTTTAAAAAGACAGCATTTGAAAAAGCTTGATTGCACTTGATAACCAAATACTTGTTGAATGGGAGTATAAATGGAGACACATCTTAGAAAACAAATTGTCAACATTTTTCAGGATTTCAATTACTTGTACCTACCATGCCAACTCAGCTCCACCCCAGGACTGCTCTGGGAGTCTCTAGCCACCAGCGATTTAGATGACTCAGCACTGTGTCTCCCACAAAGGATGCTGTTGCTTAGCTCACTCTCCTTGGAGCAGCTGCACTACAGCCTCTGGAAGGCTGAAAGTAGTTTTCAGAGAACATAAAGTCCCCAAAACAGATAAAATGATTTGTGCCTGTTATTGTCCTGTTGGATACTCCATGTTGGCCGATTCTTCTGTGGTTCCCATCCAACTTCTGCAGCCAAGCACTTTCCCCTGTCTCCTCAGTGCTTTCCCTTTCTCTGGGATCCTGAAACTGGAGGGAAAGAAAGAAAACTGGGTTTCTACGCTGCAAAACTATTTATCTGCTGAATTGGGAAATCCTTTTACTCATCTTGACCAATTATCAATTTATCATCTCTCCGTTTCAAATTCAACCTTCCATGTCCTGCTTTGTGATCCTAGAGCAAAAATCTGAACATTGCACCTACTACTTCTGAACCTTTGAATAGTTAGCTGCTTTGCACTGATTAACAGTCCCTTACATTATATTTGTCCTGTTCACACTACCTGCCTGGTTTCTTTCTCCTGCTTGAGCCCTGCCTGATATATCAGTAGATTCTCAGATAATGTGGCTTAGTTCCTGTTCCAGAACTTTACCATTCTCCCCGAGTTGCTTTGACAGGTCTCATACTTTGGGCAAAGGATCTAATTTCCTGCTTCGCTAAGATCAGGACTATCCTACTAAAAATAACCCTCAACTTGTCTAAGTTCTTGTGCACTCCCACCTTTAGTAATCCTCCACCTGTTTAAGGAAGACCCCTCTTCTGGAGCCCTTCATCCCCATCTCCTGCTGCTGCTCCATCAATAATAGTAGCCATTATGCCTGACAACTGTTTAGTTACTATCACCCATTGAGTAGATGCAAGTCTGTCAATTCTGCTTCTCATACGCGGCCTTTCTTACTCATAATTTTTCCATCATTGCCTCTATTTACCTCTAATTCTCATCAATGTTTATCTGAACTGGTGAAGTTGGTTGACATGTATCAATAGGCTGCTGACACATGTGTTTTACACATGTTGATGTGGGAATGTTCCCAGAGGAGAGTGATACTAAGATAATTGGTCCCAGTCTCAAATAGTTCTGCTTTCTACTCTGGTAAGAAAGGGAACCATATGAATGGAATACAACCCAAGTAAAATAAGGAGTGCACCAGAGATCAAGGACTGCAACAGAGTTCTTCTTCCTCCCCTCCAGACTGCCTGGAAGTAGGTCAGGTTTACCTTCAGGAAGACAAATCTGATCATTTATGTCAGAGTTCACAAAGTGATATGTCAACGGGAGTCAGATGCAAAATTGAATGAAATCTGTCACAGAGGGCTATAAGGAATGGTGTGGACTGCAGCAAGGTGGAGTGCAAGTGTGTCCTAAAGAGGGACCACTACTTCAGTTCCCCCATCCTAGCAACGTGAGAGGCAGGCCAGATGCTCCAGCCTTTTCAAAGAGAGGCAAGGATTAGGCATTTCTATGCAAAACCTTCTGTTTGAGCCAAGCAAAGCACATCAGTAGACAACATCTGAAACTTTGGTGGCCAGTTTGTGTTGATGTCCTGCTCAAAAAACATTAGGCCCTCCTCATAATCTGCAAAGAAAATCTAAATCTGCAATCCAGCATGTAGGGTCCTCATACTATAACCCCAACCACCTTCCCAACCCACTCCTCACTTTCATACCTGATGGCTCGGTCATAGTTCTTCAAGAGGCCACGAGTTTCCACCTCAAGCTTTTGGTCACACCAAGTGCTAGCCTAGGATGCTCTCTCCTACCCTTGCATTACTGTTCTGCCTATCTTCACACAACAACCCTCTTTGGGCAAAATTCCCCAATTTTTTACCAAGCTGAAGTAACTACTTCTTGCACATTCTCATTGCTTTTCTTGGTTCTCTAGAACATTCTACTATTTATTGTAGATGTGATTTGTTTTTTGTTTTGGGTTTTGTTTTTTGTTTTGTTTTGTTTTGTTTTTTGCTACACTGGTGGCTCCCAGAGAACTAAGAGTGAATCTCAGTTATATCTACATGTCAAAGAGCACACAAGAGTAGACACTTAATAAATGTGTGTTCATGTATGAGATGAACACATGAATAGCAACAAGCTACCAAAATACTTTGTTATTTCTTATTCTCAGCCTAGGAGAAGATACAGTATTTTTATCGTTAATATGTTTTTATTGTTTATATGTAGATTAACTTTGAGATATTTTTCTCATGATTCTAAACTCTGCTGAGAAGTGTGTGTGTGTGTACACCTGTGTGTAAGCACACATCAGACAAGCCATTGCTCTCAACCTTAGAGCCCTCATTTGTAATATTAGAAAGTAAAACTCACTTCATAAGATTGTTGTAAGAATTAAACTTGGCATATGTTAACTTCTTAGCATGATGATTTGCATGCTGTAGGCATTCAACACATGTTAACCTGTCATGGTTTTAGTCATACATATGTTTGGCTGTGAGACCACTGGAATCTTTGTTTTCACAGTAAAATAGATCTGAAAGACCATTGAGAGTACAGGCATGTGAGAACTATGCCAATGCACATTGTGTAGAGAATAACCCCCTAACTGGTCATCCAAAACAAGGGTGAGGGTATTACATCTCTGGAACAGAAGGGTGAGAGGCCAGGATGGAGGTGACATCAAAAATCTTGATCAGTGACACTGTATAGTAATGGTTCAGGGGATGCAGCTGATTGTTTTACACAAAGTGCAGGTGCCAATAATCTGATGCTTCCTGTCAAGTGGGGTGGAGCTGGGTGTGAGGGTGGGGCAGACAGTTGCCAGAGAGGCCAAGTCCTTTGCAAGGACACTTAGGCCTGAGGAGAGGGCAGGTGATGTACTCTTACATTCTGGGTATCTCTCCTGACTGCTGAAGCTTCCCTCCTCACTCCTCTCAGGAAAACAAATGGAGACCATGCATGTAGCCATGTCAAAGGTGCAAACTAAGGCCAGAAGAGACCTTCAGAGGAAGGACCAAGCCCCAGCAGGTGGATGTCTATGTCATTTGGGAAGAATTTCTTTTCTCTTCTGGGACCAGTGGCTCTTCTGGCAACTTACTGTCACACTGAACTTCTTCACTTCCCTGACTACCTCAGAAAGGCACTTAGATGGCTACTCTCCGTTTAGTATGAAGGATACATTTCCTCTGTTCAGAGAGACTTGCTGCAGATCTATGAGAAACACCATTGATGGCTCTGACCTTTAGATAGTTAAAGTATGAGGACCACCGAAGAATCTGGTTTGCGAGGATCCTTGTAGTAGATTGGATAATGAAAAATTGAAAGGTGTTAAACTGCTGGCTTTGAAGACAAGAAGAAGGGGTCCCTAGATCTTCCAGAAGGAAAGCAGCCCTGCCAACATCTTGATTTTAGGACTTCTGACCTCTAGAAACATATGGTAATAAATCTGTGTTGGCTTGATAGGAAAATGATACAGTCCTTAACCCCCAAGATGAAGTATGTTTGAGTTCTTGGGAAGGATCTCCCACAGGGCAAGGGAAGTGATGTTTCCCCAACACCAGGAAAACTAATAGATACTCCCAGGCCAGCCATGGTCATGATCAACAAGCATTTATTGAGGACTTATGAATCTCTGCCAGAAAATAGAAATATGAACCCAGACCCCAACCTCAAGGACAGCCACATAAAGGAAAATAGGATTTTAAATGAGATGATGCTAATCGACACAAGGCCCTGGGTTCAATCTCCAGCACCACTACCAAAAAAAAAAAAGGCAAGATCAGCTATGTATTAGATATTCAGAGGAGGCAACCATCTTGCTTGCAAAGACATGCTCCTCCTCCTCTTCAGACTTTTCATGTGGGCATGGGGCTGTGCATCCAGGTTGGTCCAGGATAGTGCATGCCTGTGTCTGTTGTTTTAGTGTCATCATGAATAGCGATTCCGCTCATCCTCAGAAATGCCTGCTTCATAATAAACTGTATGGTCACTCTGATGGGGCATTAGACAGGAAGCCACTGGATACACCATGTCCTGTTAGGAACGGCTTTGAACTTAAATCTCAATGCAGTACCAAGAATGACCCCCACAGTGTTACGCCATTAAAATCTTAATAGAGAACATTTTGGGTTCATTGTGAGTAACACAGACATTTCAATAATATTTGGTTCCTTTCCTGGCAAAGTTTAAGTGAGAAAACTTAAATCACATTATCTAATGAACTGCAGTGATTTTAATATATGACAGCTCCTGCAGCTACAGCAGCTGGGGAGAAGGTGTTTGTGTTGTTTTGTTTTGTTTTTAAGACATGCTTAAAGCAAGTTGGTGGTGGGGTGGCAGGTTCAGGAAGGCAAGAGGAGAAAGAATTGAAGAGAAGGAACATAATAATACAAGCAAGGTTGAAGGGAAGAGAAAGGACAGTGAGTTCTAGATGTCTTGCCCTATTCTCCCGGCTTGAAGATCAATCATTCAATTCCACCCCTGAACTTGATTCTCCAGATGCTGTCCTTTCAAAGACACATCCTGCTCCACATGGGTGGTTGGAGAATGCGGGGTGCCATTCTACCCCGGGGTCTGTGCTTCTAGGGTCCCTAGGAGTGTAAAGGTCAGAGCCAGGTGTGCTGCTTCTGATCTGTCACATCAAACCAGGTGTAGGCTGAATATGTCACTCAAATTGGTCCATGAAGGAACGAAAATTAAACTGCTAACAAAATGAGCACATCAGATTATAGGAAGCTATTTAATGAGCTCGAGTTCACTTCTACCTTTGGGGGATTTTAATGAGACTGCCTTCCAGCTGTTTTTTTCTCTTATCTAACAACAAATGTATTAGCCAGGATTAACACATTTAATACTGGGAGCCTTTGGAGGCACCTCTTCTTCTGGTTTTGTTCGTTTGTTTTTTAGTTCCTCTTTGTACCCCCACTTCCCTGAGATAACACCACCAGGACTCCCGAAGCCACCCTCTGGTTGGATTTGCCTGAGTTGGTTTCAGTCCAGTCTCGGTTCCTCTGCATATCCTACCCACATGCCTGTCTCCTTCCCTTCCCCACATTCCAGGCCTCCCCAAGGCAACAGTGACTTACCTCCCAAGGCATTTATGTAGTTTTGTGTGTGAAAGAGAAAAAAAAAATGGAAAGAAGAAGAGATGAGGAGGAAAGAAAGCCTGAGGTGAGGGGTAAGGGTATGGAGGGGAGCAGGGTTGGAGGAAGGGAGGGTAAGAAGAGGCATGGAGTGACCAGGCAAGGAAGAGATCACTGAGTGCTCCCGGTCAGTCTCAGGCCCTGGGTCTGCTCCGTGTTTAATGTCTCAGACAAGCCGAAAATGGGTCTGTGGAAAGTTGTAACACTCACCAAACCCTTGACAGCCGCTATTCTTCATAGCAGCTGTGAACAATTGCCCGCCTGCCAGAGTCTGACTGAAATAATAGCCGTACCTACAGGATCATTTGGAAGACAGATGGCAGAGGCAACCCCATTCATCTGCCTGCAGCCATTTCATAATTCTCATCGTCCTGTCAGGCCAGGGCGGAAGGCAGACGCGGCCCTGCTAATTATTCAAGCTCATTAGATGGTGGTTCTTTTAAAGACAGTGCCCCTCACCCCTGTCCTGCTCCTCCATTCCAGCCCCAGTGCCAACTCCTATTCCAAGGCCCTTCCATGAACCCCCAGCACCTTTAGAAAAACAGGTGTCAGAAGCCTAAAAGCCTTTATTGGGCCTTTAGTTGTTGGTTTTGTTTTTATTTTTTTACTCTGTCCTCTTTCCCACTTACAGCTCGAAAAAGGAGGCACTTGCCTTCTTTACTATTTGCTGCTTTCATGAATTGCATATTTCAAAGACTGGACAACTTTTCCCATACTGTACTAAGTTGCCATTTTCTACTTAAAAGTCCAGATATTTCTATTACCATTTTTATAGCATGCATTAAGCTAAACACTTCCTTTCTTTTTTTATTGATTTTATTTTTTAAATACATGACAGTGGAATGCATTATAATTCTTATAACACATATAGAACACAATTTTTCATATCTCTGTTTGTATATAAAGTAGGTTCACACCAATTCATGTCTTCATACATGTACTTTGGATAATGATGTCCATCACACTCCACCATCATTGCTAACCCTTTGCCCTCTCCCTTCCCCTCCCACCCCTCAGCCCTATCTAGAGTTCGTCTATTCCTCCCATGCTCACCCTCCCTACCCCATTTTGATTCAGTCAGCTTATATCTGAGAAAACATTCAGCATTTGTTTTGGGGGGGATTGGCTAACTTCATTTAGCATTATTTTCTCCATCGCCATCCATTTACCTGCAAATGCCATGATTTTAGTCTCTTTTATTGCTGAGTAATAAATATTTCCTTTCAATGCAATGTTTAAGGATTTAGAGAACATTTAAAAGCTCCATATCATTTCAGTACTTCTGAGATTCTTAGTTTTCATTCAAAAGGGATTTTCAAGAATTCACTATGTAGGTGTGAACAGGAGTGAGAATAGGGAGAGACTAGGAAGTCCCACAGGGGAGAGCCAGTTTTACAAGCATTTACCTGTGCAGTGGCACAGGGCCCTGCATTCACTTTAATATTCTGTAGTTGCCATCTTGAAATTCAAAACTCAAAATTCTTGAATTTATTTTTGAACAAGAGCCTCTCATTTTCATTTTGCCTGAGCCCCACAAATTATATGACTGGTTCTGCTACAATTGTTGGAAAAGGGATAGAACTGGTAAAGGCTCAGGAAGAAATGCCTCCTGAGCCTAAGGAGAGAGGCTGGAAATAAATCCTCAGGGGTAACAGAGGTCAGCAAGTAGGGAGAGGCAATGATCAAACCATGCGGCCAGGGAAACAGAGATAGCAAATATGTGTCTGTTGAGTCCTGCCCCAGGCGGGGGCCCACTTGTAATGTACTGACAGAGAGCCTGAAGATGAGACAAACCCCAGATCGCCGTAAACTGTCCACAGTGTCAGTGCCACCTATGATATCACTTGGGAAACAATTGCTGGCATCGATCCCTTCACTATGACAGCAATTTCTCGGTGTATCAATGATACAGAAACTTCAGCCAAGGAGCCCTGGAAGGAACGCTTGTGAGAAACAGGGCTACACAGTGCAGGTGGGAGCCTGAAAAGGGAAAGCATCAAATGCCGGACAGGAGAATGGGGAGGCTGCGGGGTATTTGAGGTGGGAGAGCAACGAGGGGAGCTGGGGCTACCCTGGGGGGAAAAAAGACTCTCTGTGAACCCGTCTGGCTGCTGGTTGATAAGGCTTGTACGATAACAAACAACTCACCACCACCTGCCCCTTGTGCCTGACCCTCGCCCACCACTCTCCTTCTTCTCATGGCCTTGCCCACCTCCCCCCCACACACAGTGGGAAAAGTCCACCTGCTGTCCCCAGTTTTGGCCCTGCTGCTTCCTTGACTTCCTCAGGGCTCAAGTCACAACTGTGCTGCCCAGGACATTTAACAAGCCTGAATTCATGCCTCTACCACTTCCAAATCACGTAGGTGAGCAATCCCACTTGTGACGGTCTGCGGCCAGCACGATTCTAAGAATGAACCAGTGACCCTCAGCTTTGTGTAATCTCCTCACCTGAAGGGTGGGCAGAAGCTGTGGATAGGATGAGCCCCCATTCCTGTTATGCCATATGACTCAATGCAGATGGAAGTTAGGCTACAGATCAGTCAGGGGAGCCTGTTCTAATCACCCGAGCCCTTTAACAGAAGAAAGCCTTCTCCAGGTGGTGGCAGAAGGCGAGTCAGAGAGACTCAACCATGAGGACTAGTGCTGATGCTGCTTTGAAAACAGAGAGGACCACGTAAGAAGGAATGTGGGTGACTCGGGCAGAGACTGACACCAGCTGACAGCTAGCAAGGAAGCAGACATCAGTCCTATGGCTGCAAGGCATTGAATCCCACCCCCCAAAAAAAAAAAAAGTGAATGGCTTAGAAGATTCTTCCCTAGGGCCTCCAGATAAAGGCCTACTCTGGTCAAGACCCTTGATTTTGCCTTCCAACACCCTGACATAGAGTCCAGTCATGTCTGCTAGACATGTGACTACAGAACTCTGATTCTGTAGTGGATGTTGTTTTTTAAGATGTTAAATTTATGGTAATTTGTTATGCAATAATAGAAAAAGAATACACAGCACTCTCCTGTTCTGTCGTTCAAATCCTGACACTTTAGCACTTCAGGTCATAATCAAAGCAAGTTCCAGAAGCTGGATCTAAAGGGATAATTGTAAAACTATTGCAAATGACCCACATGAAGAAATAAAGTCCTAAATTGAATGGAAGTAGATAGGGGTAAGAGAAATAGATTTAAGGATCTTCACAAGGAAAAACAGTTTCCAGATTTGGCAACTGATTGGATGGGAGAGAGGAGGCTCTATTGTATTGGCTTCCAGAGGATCGAAGAGAAGAGTGGTCCTCTGTGACCATGTGTCCATCAAATTCAATGGAAATAAAAATCTGTCCAACTCTTGAAGATGTCTCTCCTCCTGAAGATAAGAAGGAACCACATTAGTTAAAATTGTTGGCTGCAAGAAACATCACCCACCTGTTTGGTGGGAGGAGAGGAGGAGGATGCATATTAAGTTATAAGTATTTCACAGACTCTAAGGACAGGAAGGCTGAAGAACCTGAGAGAGAACCGAACCAGGTTTTGGAAAGTCCTTGAGACCTGACAGTATGACCTCTCCATCTCCCATCTCTTCTTTCCCTGAATATCCTCCTTCTGAGCCAGTTAGGCCACATGGCAGATAAAAATGGCTTCAGAATAGCTCAAGGGTTGAAAGGAAACCCAGGCTGAACTGGAATTTCTTAGTTTAGATTTCTAATCCCCAGAGATTAGCTGCCTAAATTAGCTAATATAATTGCCCCACCTCCCACCCCACCACCATACTGCTTCTCTCAGGGTAGGGAGAAAAATAATTGATTCTTCAGCAGGGCAGATGCCTGCAAAGTTGTTCACTCTAAAAGCAAAAATGTTTTTCAGTTCTTTATTTCCATATATCTAAGGATGTATCCTTCTTTCTATATATAGAAGCACAGAATCAGACCCAAAAATGTGGCTTGATTCTAATCCTGAGGCTCTCTCTAACTAGCAATATGAGTGACCCTTTAGTATGTCTAGCTATAAAATGTAGGTCTAGGTGTCATTGAAGGGCCCCAGATTTAATGTCCTGTAATTCTAAGTCCTTGTGAGCAGAAACAATGCTGCATTGATCCACTTCTCTTATTTAACTTTCCTTTGCCCTCTCAAAGGTCAGAAATAAAGCTTCTTGTCGATAATCCTCTCATTGGCTTACAAGAGGAAGAAAAGCAGCCAAAGAAAATACACAGTTTGTATTCCAAGAGAGCCTGACCAGCTAACAATCTACTTAGTACTTGAACAAAGCAAAACAAACAAACAAACAAAAATAAAAAATAACCACCAATCAACCCCAAGCCCAGTGTTGATTGTCTGCCTTGCCTTGCTTGATAGCTTGTCAGGAACAGAGATTCTGCACTCCCCACGACCACCCAAGTTTCATCTGTCCCACTGGGTGACACAGCTCCAGCCATCTTGGCTCTCTCCTGCAGTGCCCCTAGAGCTGTAGAAGGTCAGAGCTTCAGGGACTTTGGTTCAAGTCCTTCATTTTCTACGTGTCTCATCAGAGGCTGAGAGGGAGACGAACTTGTCAAGAGCCATGTGAGCAGTTGGGGATAGAAATGGGACTGAAGCCATGGGGCCTGACCCATGTTTTTCCACTGCCCTTCTTATGTGAACAGAGTAAAGTATCTGATCTGAGGCTGGAGCCCTGGGGATGAGCCAACAGCCTTCATTGTTGGCATCCATTTGGAATTGAATGGGGTCTGTCCCTCTCCAAGAGAATTTTATCTGTTGAAGTCTTAACACCTAATACCTCAGAATATGACCTTATTTGAAGTTAGTGTCTTTGCAGAGGTAGTCAAGTTAAATGAGGCCATTAGTGTGGGCCCTGATCCAATATGGTTGCTGTCCCCGTAAGAAGGAGAAAGCTGGACAGAAGATAAATGGGAAGATAATGTGAGATGTGGCAAGAAGATGGCCAGCCATCTACAAGCCAAGGAGAGAGCCCTGCAACACGCTTTCCTCTTAGCCCTCAGAAGGAATCAGCCCTGTTGACATCTTGATCTCAGACATTAGCCTCCAGAGCTGTGAGACAATAGATTTCTGTTATTTAAGCCACCCAGTCTGTGGTGCTTTTGTTACAGTGGCCGCAGCAAACTGCTACAGCAAGAAAACTGTCTACTAATCTTTTGTTTCAGAGCAACTTCTTTCAATTGAATTGGAAAAAGTGCAGGTAAAAATGAATGTGAAGAAATCGTCCTCACTATCTCTTTAACCTCTTTCCTGACTTCCTGCCTCTCTCTCTTTCTTTCTCTCTTTCTCTCTCTCTCTCTCTCTTTCTCTCTCTCTCTCTCATATCAACCTCCCTGGAAAAGCCAAAGGATCTCAGCTTGTTTCCATGGCCCAGTAGCCTCACAACTACCTCACAACACCACCCCAGGGACCACCCATATGCTGTGACTCTTTTTTTTTTTTTATAAAAGTTATTTACTAAAATATCCACCACCACGACTCCATAAACATTAGATGTATTCCTTTTTAGTTCTGGGCAGAGTAATGTGCTTCCTATCATGACTGGGTTTTTTTGTTTTGTTTTGTTTTTTATGTCTTTATTGGTACATGATGGTTATTCATAATAGTGGGGTTCCTTTTGACATTCATACATGCATGGAACATAATTTGCCCCAACTAAATCCCCAGTACTTCCACTTCCCCTCCCCTGTCCCTCTTCTCTACTGGTCTTCCATTTATTTATTTGTTTGTTTGTTTGTTTTTAAGTTGATGCTTTATAGATATACATGAAGGTGTAAAATTCAATGTGGAATAGACACTTTGGAAAACAATGGAGAGTCTTCAAAAGACTAGGAATGGAACCACCTACCCATTTCTTGGTATTTAGCCTCAAGAACTAAAGTCAGCATACCATAGTGATATATGCATGCCAATGCTTATAGTAGCACAATTCACAATAGCCAAGTTGTGGAATCAGCCCAGATACCCATCAACAGTTGAATGGATACATAAAATGTGGTCTATGGCACTCCTTCTTTTATGCTAGAGTCAGAAGCACAAGTGAGTTTGAAAAGAGAAAAGCAATGCAAAATCCATTTTGCAAAAGTATACTTATTTAAGTGATTTCAAATGTTCCCTTTTATGGTGGGTGGTGTCCTTCCAATAAGCAAAGGCATCTCAAAACATCTCACCCATAATGGTCATTGTAGTGAACCATCTGAATTCCAAATGAGGAAAAGGTATGTGTGAGGCCTTGAGATCATATTTATTTATTTATTTTTGAATTTTCCAAATATATATTTAAAAGTAAGTAAACTTGTTACCTTTCCTTTATTTCCTACTCCACCCTAATATTATCCTAACCTAATCTTTTTTTCCTTTATTTTTTTTCTTTTTTTGAATCTTTTTTTATTATTAATTCTTTTATTTATATATGACAGCAGAATGCATTACAAATCTTATTACACATATAGAGCACAATTTTTCATATCTCTGGTTGTACACAAAGAATATTCACACCAATTCGTGTCTTTATACATGTACTTTGAATAATAATGTCCATCACATTCCACCATCATTTCTAACCCCATGCCCCCTCCCTTCCCCTTCCACCCCTCTGCCCTATTTAGAGTTCCTCTATTTCTCCTAAGCTCCCCATCCCTACTCCACTATGAATCAGCCTCCTTATATCTGAGACAACATTCAGCATTTGGCTTTTTGGGATTGGCTAACTTCAGTTAGCATTATCTTCTCTAATTCCATCCATTTACCTGCAAATGCCACGATTTATTCTCTTTTATTGCTGAGTAATATTCCATTGTGTATATATGCCACATTTTTTAAAATCCATTCATCTATTGAAGGGAATCTAGGTTGGTTCCACAGTTTAGCTATTGTGAATTGTGCTGCTATAAACATTGATGTGACTGTGTCCCTGTAGTATGCTCTTTTTAAGTCCTTTGTGTATAGACCAAGGAGAGGGTCAGCTGGATCAAATGGTGGTTTCATTACCAGTTTTCCAAGGAATCTCTATACTGCTTTCCATATTGGCTGCACCAATTTTTCAATCCCACCAGCAGTGTATGAGTGTACCTTTCTCCTCACATCCTCACCAACACTTATTGTTGTTTGTATTCATAATAGCTGCCATTCTGACTTGAGTGAGATGAAATGTTGGAGTAGTTTTGATTTGCATTTCTCTAATTGCTAGAGATGATGAACATTTTTTCATCTATTTGTTGATTGATTGTACATCATCTTCTGAGAAGTGTCTGTTCAGGTCCTTGGCCCATTTATTGATTGAGTTTTTGTTTGTTTGTTTGTTTGGGTTTTTTTGGTGTTTAGCTTTTTGAGTTCTTTATACATCCTAGAGATTAGTGCTCTATCTGATGTGTGAAGGGTAAGGATTTGCTCCCAAGAAGAAACTTTTTATTTGAGTCCATCTCATTTATTGATTCTTGATTTTAATTCTTGCACCAAAGGACACAGAGACTAACCTACAAAATTACAATTATCTTATATTAGACAAAGGCGCCAAAAACATGCATTGGAGAAAAGATAGCCTCTTCAACAAATGGTGCTAGGAAAACTGTAAATCCATATGTAACAAAATGAAATTAAATCCCTATCTCTCACCATGCATAAAACTCAACTCAAAATGGATCAGGGACCTAGGAATAAAACCAGAGACCTTGTGTCTAATAGAGGAAAAAGTAGGCCCTAATCTCCATCATGTGGGATTAGACCCCAACTTCCTTGAGATCATTTTTAAAAGGAGCTAGTTCCTGATAATGGAACCCTCTCAATATTTGGGAGTCATTCAAAACAGCATTTCATGTACATTATACACACACTGACATTGCTTCTACATGGAACTGGGAGTAGACTCATCAGCCACAGATCTTACTGTCACTAAATTGGAATTTTTAGATTTTCAGTGTCTATAAACAATTCCTCTAATTCTAAACCACTCTGGCATACCAAGGAATTTCAGAGTTTCAGAATCAACTTGTCCATGATAGTCTTCTGACACCTGTTAGAGTCTGTAAACAAGTCTGGATGGTGCCTGGCAAAATGCCAGAGGGCGTGGTTTGAGAAGTAACAAAAGCGAGCCATTAAGTGTGGAGATTCCTTATTGGTTGACTGCTGTATCTAGTTTATGCTAATTAGATAAGCTGTGTGGAATGTATAAATACTGCTCCTGTCGTGCAATAAACGGCTCCTACTCCTGCTGTATCAACGTACACAAATTATTCGTCACCCCCCTGATTATTCTGCTGCAGCCGGACTGCGGCAGACACCCATCTGCAAAACAGTCTCAAAATTGGGTATATCAAAGTCTAGAAAAAGATAATTGTCCATTTCTACACCATCTATTTTTTTACTGTTTATAATCAAAAGCACTCTCCTGTGCCAGGCATCACTCGGCCATGACGGTCGCATCCGCAGCTCCCCATCTGGCCAAGGCATTGACAGCCTTTCTCTTTAACCTCAGGTTAAAGCCTCATTTCTGCTTCTTGATTGTTTAAGTGTCTTATTCTGTTCACTTCTTTGTAGTTATCATCTATTTCCTCTTCATAGTGATCAAATCCTTTCAGATACCCATGAGCAAAGAGCCTGATAGAAAACTTAGGTCTCTTTCTATAATACCAGAGCAGTAAACCTGGTATCTGAGCAAGAGATGCTGTAGAAGGATGTGGTTTCCTAGATCCTAACTCTCAAAGGGAAAGTGGAACATGGCCCGTGTGAGGATGGCACTGTGAAACACAAAATCATCTATGTCAAGGGCTAGTGGCATTTTAAGTTTTAAGATAAATTCAGGCAGTTAAGAAATAGGATGATAGACTTAAATTTTGTAGAGTAGTTTGGTTTTGTGTTTTGCTTTTTGGTACTGGGATTGAACCCAGGAGTGCTTTACTGCTGAGTTAACCACCAGTCCTTTTCATTTTTTATTTTGGGACACCTTGGCAATTCTCCTACCTTAACCTCTAGAGTCACTGGGATTACAGGTATACACCACCATACCTGGTCATAGAGTATAATTTTTAAATTGTTATCACAGGCTGCTTAAGAATTGTCTCAGTTTAAAATGTTTGCCTATACAATTTGTCAAAAGAGGTATCTTATGATATGCTAGCTAGTGGAGAAAGGTGTTAAGAAAGGTGTTCTCAATTTTAGCAGAGGCTTCAAGACTGTGGACCACTTACCAGGCCAGCTATAATACTTAAGCAAGCAGGTAAGAGAGCATATGAAAGCCAGTTTTTGTGACTCTTAGTCCAATACTCAGCTCCACCCTATAAAACAGATTGAAGAGACCAGAAGGAAGGATGGGGATTAGAGAGAGGCTTTTATTAGGAGATAAGTGGGCTACAGCCTCTTCACCCCCTCCATGAGGGAGGCTGATGCCTCACTGCAAGCCTAGTGACCAGGGCCTCAAGGAGCCCCTGCAGAAGACTGAAAGTGAGCCCCAGGCAGCAGTTCTCTGTCTAACTCACAGTTAACATGTGGGTACAGAGCAGAGATCCCTGCTCAGAGAGCAATTTGTACTTCCTATATGGAAGGGTTTAAGATGAAGATATTTTCTGTGCACCAGAAGTAAGCAGAGAGGGAAATGAAGAGGATGAGAAACAGAGAAGAAGACGGGGGAGAGGGAGAAAGAGCCATCTCAAAGGGACTTCACCCATGAGGCCATCTGAAGGAAAAGGAGAGGAGACTAGGGGAGGGACCTATGTGAGGTAGTCTGCAGAGAATCAAAGTCTTAGGCAGCAGGATGCCAGCTAAAAAGTGCATCCACTGAAGCAGAGATTGATAAGAGAGTGGTCCCTGATGATGGGGAATCTCCAACAGAGCATTCAAAGAAGTAGATTTATTCATTTATTCTCCAAAGAATCTCCAGGACTAGTGTTTTCACTAGCAAATCCTATCAAACATTTAAGGAAGTATCAGTCATATAACTTCAACAGAGAATAGAAAAAGAGGGTATACTTCTCAAATAATTGTATGAGGATTGCATAAACATGATTGTTAAAAAACTGATAAAGACATTGCAAGAGAAAAATTTAAACCAGTTTTTCTCAAAAATATAAGTGTAAAATCTTAAACACGGTGTTAATAAGTTTAATTCAATGGTTTGGGAAAGGACAAATGTTTTAGTCAGGTTTTTTTTGGTGCTGCAACTAAAAGACCTGACCTGAACAATGAGAAGAAAAAGTTTTCTTGGGGGGCTCATGGTTTCAGAGATCTCAGTCTATAGACAGCCAGCTTCATTCTTGGGGGATCAAGGTGAGGCAGGACATCATGGTGGAAGAGTGTGGCAGAGGGAAGCAGCTCACATGATGATCAGAAAGCAGAGAGAGAGAGAGAGAGAGAGAGAGAGAGAGAGAGAGAGAGAGACTCTGCTTGCCAGATACAAAATATATACCCCAAAGCCATGCCTCCAATGAACCATTTCCTCCAGCCACACACCATGTATCTTTAGTTACTATTCAATCCCATCAAGTGATTAAATCACTGACTGGGTTAAGTCTCTCGTAACTCAAACATTTTTTCTCTGAAAATTCTTGCAATGTCTCTCACATGAGCTTTTGGGGGACTCCTCACATCCAAACCATAACAGCAATGCATTGTAATTGAGTGGGATTTAATCTAGACCACAAACATAAAAGTTAATCTTTGAAAAATCAACTGGTGCAATTCACATAATAACAGAATAAAGAAAAAGAGATAATATAATCAAACAATGAATGCAGAAAGGTTTTTTTTTAAACAAAATTTAGTGATCATTCAGATATGAACTTCTAGCAAACTATAAGTCCAAAAGGACCTACAAAACAACAATAAGCTCCTGAGATCAGAAATGATCAGTATTGTACTCCTGGAAGTTCTCACCAGTGCGATAAATAAGGAAGCTCTAGACATCTGCCATGCCCAGAAAAGAAAGAGCCAAGACCTGTGCAGCCCTCTCGCCTCTAATCTCCCCCTCCATTCCAGCACTGGAGGGCAACAGAACTCCCAACTAGCAAATTGGGAGTGCAGTGGGGGAAATAGTTGGCGGAATCAAGAAAAAAGAAACCAACCACTCAGCCCTTCCCCACCTCTCCAACCTATGGTGTCCTGTCTTTCCATTGCTGGCTTCCTATCTTATGTTGGGGTTGAAGGAGTTTCGCATGTCTTTGAAAGGAGTTTGGATTTTTGACTTCTGCACAAAAATGGGCATTTTAGTTACTGAGTTAGTATATTTTATTTAGTGGCTACAAGAATGTTCCCTGTCTGAGCATGATCTGGAAATCATGGTATGTACTCCTGATTTCATCTGAAAGGTGAGGAGAAACTATATCACAGAGGAGCTGTGAACGTGGGGAGTAGGGAGCAAAGTTGTTATCTATGTCACCCTAGGACTGGTGCTTTTCCAAAATCCTGGTGATACTACTCTGGGTAATGTGCCCATTGTTAGTCATCAAAGACAATGTTCCTCTTCACCATACTTTCCTTGGTTGCTGGCAAGAGAGTTTTCCTCTGACTTCTTTCAAGACTTGCCTTTTGGCTTGGGTTGATGCTAAGTAGCTGATTGTATACACTCCTGGCTGATTGAAAAAGGAATGTACTTTTCAGGAGCACAGGTGGTAGTTTCTGAGCGGGGCATGAGGAGAATACTGCTCTATGCCATCCCTGGGCTCCACCCTTCTTGCCCTGCTTAATTTAAAACAAAGTACACAAGCTCAAAGCCCCGGATCATGGGAAACATTGTCAATGTGTGAAAATGGAGGAATGGCTCTGAAAGATTGCTCTGCAAGTGTGAAATAGTCATCAGCAGAAGCAGCTCAACCTTAGGGTATATTTATTATGCCAAAAGCACTCGACTTATTATCATAAAGACTTTATAGATATGGTCTCTATCCCCAAAGAATTAATTAGAACCTTAATATGGAACTAATATACAAAGGAAAAGACTATAAAATATATACAAGAGGAAAATGCAAGGTTATTAAATATTGCCTCAGGATTGAAATGTCATCATAGCCCATGTGGAGTCCCATGCCATTAAAAAAAAAAAAAAAAAAAAAGGACTTATCTATTGAAGTCCATTTTCTCAGTATCTGACTGTAATCCTTGCCAAATTGAGCCAGGCACTTGGCCCCTTCTGCTGCTCTCTCCCTTGAAGTTCATTTCTCATCTTACTCCTGCCTTGGAAATGTAATGCATCAGAGGTTGTTCTGAGTTTATGTTGTGCTCACTTTTAATTGTGCTAACTGATTGGAAATGGGAAGCAGATGGACACTTGGCACAGAAATTAAACTCCGTCTCTTGTAATTAGATGGTGTCGATTAATGCTTCCATGGGGTCCTTCTTCTCACTGCCAAGTAAAAGAGCTCTCCAGTGGGCCTCCTCAAAGCATTTGGGAACTAATGGTTTATTCATTTCCTCCTTTGCGTTTATTCATGGATACCAAACACGAATCAAATTGTCTTTGTCTCTTGTTTTTCTCTAACAGTTTCACCACTTGACTTTTCTTTTATAGCAAGAATTAAACCCTGGGAATAAAGGGAATGCTGGAGAGCCCCTGGCTGAGCTTGTCTTCCTATTTTTAGTTTGTAGGATTCAGTTGTGGAAGGGATGGGGGTCTGGTGAGCAGAGAGCTTCAGAACCTTAGGAAAGTAATGTGCTCTGAAGCTGAGCCTCTAGATTCTCCTATCATGGGAGAACAGGCAGAGCTTGGAGACTGAACCAGAGCTTGGAGACTGAGTTTGAGTTTTGAATCAGATGGTTATTAGCAAGTCATGGAGTGCTGATGAATGTTTAACAACAGGCTCTCAAAATAAATAAAGCCTTTATTTATAACATGTGCCCATTTCTGTGGTGTAAATTCTCCTACCAAGGCTGATTTCAAGCTACCAAATGCAAAGTCGGAGAGAGATTTGTACTCTTGGCTCTTCTGGCCCATCCAAGCCTCAGTTTCTTTATCTGTACATTAGGGATAGGGCAACTTGTAGGGTTTTTATAAAGATTAAAGTAATAACTGCAAAGTGGCCAAAAGAGAGCCTGACCTACACTAGAAGGTCAACAAATTGTCCCTACATGTTATCATTTTAAACGGGTTTTTAGGAGTGGCTTCATTTTGCTGAACACTTCTAGAAGTCAGAGCCTCAGCCTTAAAATTTTAACAATTAAATTTTATTGCACAGGTATGATTTGCACAGGGAATTGATTTGCACAAATCAGACTCATAAGAGGCAGTTATTAGAATGCCAGTTTATTAAAATATCAATTTACTTCTTTGATTCAGTGTGTGATACAGAATAATAATTTCCAAAATCTGAATTGGACCACATAGCCTAGTAAAGGATTTATTTTTGTTATTTTAGGAATTGTTTGTTTTTTGTGTAAGGTACACAAAATCATAAATGTTAATTATGTTAAATATGCTTAAATAATCATTTTAATCAAAAAAATAAATTGGGGCTGCTCTGGAATATACTGGACTTACGCTCATATTAGTACATCCTCAGCCTGAAGACCAGTACTGGTAGTCTGGCAGCTGGTTCTCATGCCCACCCTGAGGAAGCCTGCACAGGTGGACGTTGTTAAATGGAGAGTATATTTAACACCCCTGAGGGAGCCCTGCCGGAATTTTCCCTAACTATAATGGTAGATTTTGAACTCATTGAGTAAGGAGGGCAGATGGAGATTACCAGACCAATTTTGCTATTATGCACATCTCAACACATGGAGGTAAGACACATGGAAAATTACTAGGCCAGCTCAGATAGATTCAAACCTCTGGAGCACACCTTAGTGTTCTCTCTTCTACCCTTGAGATGACCTGTTGGGCAACACAAAAAGCACACAGTTCAGTGCAAGGAAAAACACATAGATAAATAAATTTTAAAAGAGAGAGAATTGCTATGTTGGAGGTGACAGATTCATACAGGATGTTATAGGAACACTAACAAAGGGAAATTAACCAGTCTGGAAGGGGAGTTAAGGTATGGGACATGCCTGGAGATGTTACAGAGGTGGGGAGTCCTGAACTGAGTTCTTAAAAGATATGTAGAAGAATGAATTGGGCTGTGATAGAACCCAGTGCCTCTCACATGCTAGGCAAACGCTCTACCACTGAGCTACAGCCCCAACTCCTCCATTCATAATTACCTTGTAATACCGTGTAATAATTACCTTGAAAAGGAAAGACCCTGCATGTCAGGTTCACCAGGAAGCAGATTCTAAAATGGGGGATGAGTACATGAAACATTCATTAAGGAACGCTCTTGGGAGGAGACAGATGCAGGATTTGGGAGAAGAATGAATTGAGCTGTGATAGAGTCCAAAGGCCTCAGTCAATCCCCCTTCAGACTTTTTCTGAGTAGGAGCGAGGGAGCCCAGACATCATACCATCACGTTCACCAGTCATTGAATGAGGGCTTCCCCTAGAAGGAGGTGGTTTAGAGTGTCATTTTCTTTAAATGAGGGCTGACAGCTAAGAGCTGTTTTCCAGCAGAAATTCCAGGTGCTGGGCATCTCAACCCTTCATTCCTGAAGGAGATCTGGGCTCTAGATCACAGCGTGTACCACAAGAGGGAAAGGTTTTCTACAGAAGGGAAAGTCCTGAAGACATAGTGATGCTTGTAGGTGTCATGCAAGCAGTTCAGTGCTCGTCTTGGATAGGGTTCCCTGGAAAATAGATTCTGAGGTAGATTTGTATAAAAGTGGTTTATTGCAGATTAGAATAACCTGAGACTATGATTCTTTAGGGGAGTGAGAGAAGCAGGATTGAGTAAAAGGATAAGTTGAACTGTAATGTGGTCCATCCAATTCCACAAGGACGGCCCTTCTGAGATGTTCTGAATCAAAACAGATGCATCCATCAGTCACTGGATACAGGCTGACCCCATGGAAGATTGCAGAACCTTCCACATGGTACCTCCCTTTGCCCTTCAGCAAAGGGCAGGTGCTAAGAGAGACTTAGCTATGAGTGGAGTGGATTTCTCTTTAATATTAACATTTAGCACTTAACTTAATATTATAATAGCATCACAGAAGGAAAAAATATTGAAGTCCTATAGACTTCCTCCCAATGGAATCCATGAGAAACGGCTCATTATTGCTTCTGAATGAGAAAGTATCACTTTTCATAATGGAGGCATTTAGATGTTCTGCTAATCAACTGCTTAGACTGGCTGAACATCTGTAGGCTCTTTATCTTCGTTAATGGGGATATTTCAAAGAGCCCAGCTTAAGGAAATTTTATGACTGGGCAAGTTTCATTCAGTGCTGGGTTTCCTAACTTACTCTGTTTGAGCCCTTTTTCATTTCCATCCCCCCCCCCTTTCTCCAAATCACCCGTCCCTCCCACCCCTGCAGCTAGATTGTCTGGATACAAAGCTACATATATTTATGCTTATCTCTTTGTGTTTGTATAATTATATTGTTTTCATTTGTGCAAATTACATTTATTTACCTGTTATTAATTTCAGCCAAAATCAACTTACAATTTAATTGTGATCTTGGAACGGAAGCTGGTAATATCTCTGTTTCAATCAGCTTTTTCGCTGCTGTGACTAAAGAATCTGACTAGAACAACTGTAGTGGAAAAAGAATTTATTTGAGGGCTCATGGTTTCAGAGGTCTTAGTCCATAGAAGGCTGGCTCCATTCCTTGGGGATCAAGGTGAGGCTGAACATCATGGCGGGAGGGGGTGGCAGAGGGAAGCAGCTTATGTCATGGTGATCAAGAAGCAGAGAGAGAGATTCCCCTCCCCAGGAACAAATATATACCCAAAGCCACACCCTAATTCTCACATCCTCCAGCCACACCTTCCCATTTCAATTACCACTCCGTTAATCCCTATCAGAGGATTAAATCACTGATTGGGTTAAAACTCTTACAACCCAATCATTTCTCCTCCAGACCTTCTTGCATTGTCTCACACGAGAGCTTTTGAGGGACACCTTACATCCAAATCATAACAATCTCTTCATGGGGATTGATGTTTGTGGTCCAGATCAAGTGGAAACACAGAGGGCTCTCTGAGCTGTGGGAGAAGACTGTATGTCTGTCACTTTCCTCTCGGTGGCATTCAGCAACTTTCCTGTTGGTGCTGCTGCAAAGAGACCTGTGATCATGCTGATGACATGGCAGAAGGATGATGCACTGACACCTTTCCATTCATTTTTTAAAAATATTTTTTAGATGTTGATGAACCTTTATTGTATTCACTTATTTATGTGCCATGCTGAGAATAGAACCCAGTGCCTCTCACGTGCTAGGCAAATGCTCTACCACTGAACTACAACCCCAGCTCCTCCATTCATTTTTTTTTTTTTTTACTGCTTTACCAGCATGAACTTCCTGTCTTCCTTAATGTTCATGATGTTTAGGTCCTGAGATGATGTCCAGCTATTTTCAATTGTCAGAGACCTGAAAGAGCTTCATTGGTCTTTAAGAGGCAACAAATCCACACCATTCTAAATGTCCTAAGAAAGGGCATTTATCCGTAAATATCCCACTTGTAGGAAACTGTTTCTCTTGGCATGGACACCTATAGACTCCTCTGCAATAGACCTGAAGCTCCCCTTCTTTCCTCTTTCACTCTGTCCCTTGCTCATCTTTTCATTTATTTAGCAAATATGTCTTAAGCAGCTACTACTTTCCAGGCACTTGAAAACACAGTCTTGGAGATATGGAAGTGAAGAAGACACTCTGTCCCTGTCCTCCTAAAGATCAATCTCTATCCACTGTGCTTAATCACCTGTTTCCCCTACTTGCAAGTACCCATTCCTAGAAGAAAGAATATGATGCTCTATAGTCTCAGTATGAAAGGGCTATGCTCCAAGAATTTTGGTAATACCTCCCGTTGGCCAAATGTCAATGGAAGCAAAGATGATAGAGTTCAAAAGGAGAATGGCTGGTGGTGCTGGGATGGCAGGGAGACATCAGCTAGTGCTAGAAAATGAGGGGAACTGAGGAGTCTATACTAACCCACCAAACACACATCTAAGAAAGTACAATGGCAATAATTAAAAATAATAATTAAATTTATGACTTCAAAGTCAAGATAGCAATCCATCTTTCTTTGTACTCCCTCATAAAGACTCAATTCCTTTCTGCTGTGGTGGAATGTATAAGATAAGGACTTTTATTGGACACATTGATGGTGTGCACTTTCCACTTGGCCTGAGGTCTCCAATAGAACCATCTTTGGGGGAGCACATTTGTCTCCTCTCTCTACTCCACATGCCTCTTTCACCCTGATGCACAGATGCAAGAGTGCATCCACTGGGGTGTTCCATCCTGCTTTGAACCACATCTACTCCAATTAGTAAAGAGGGGCCAAGAGCAGCCCATCATCTGCCATTTATCTGGTTTCTGCTGGTGGAGATTTGTAGGTTACAGCATCCCAAATCTTAGGTCTCCTGATCCCCTCACCTCTTGGGAGGCCTTTTCTTTTCTTGCCTAATATTGACATAGAAGCAGTACAATGAATGGACTTTATTTCCACTTTCATTCTCTCTTAGGTAAGAGATCTTTATTACCCTCACTGAAGAAGTACCCAAATAATCAAAACAGAAGATCAAGGTCTCCACTTTAAGGTTTCTACCCTAGAGTGAAAAGAAAGTTATTTTCCACTTCTTTTCCTTTATTCCTGGTACCATCTCGTGCTTAATCTAAAAAAGACATGTTGACTTGTGGGCTTGGGTTATCTTCAGTGCACTGGAGAAAACAGATGGTTTACTAGATGTAGAAATTCCCAGGAGTTTATCTCCATTACTCAACAGATCATTAATTTAGAGCTTAAAAACCACGTGAGAGTGCTAAGCTACTTTTTCCCCTCAGAGATTGGTAATGATTAGGATTCTCACCATCCATAAACTTAAATAATCAAAGTCTAAGAAGGAAAAGCTATCTCTCACTATATTGAGTGTAGGGTGGTGGTAACAGGGATATGCCCTCTACACAGACTCCTAGAGTATAGCACTTAAGGAAAGCTCTTCTAGCCAGGCCTGCTTTCCTTGGATTCTGGGTAAGGCTTAGGATTCCAGTCAGACTGTGCTTTAGTGCAGCCCAGGAGGAATGTTAGTGAACATCTTGGCAACTTTATTTCCTGGAAATCTGGAATAAATTCTAAAACCACTGAACAACTCTCATAGAAGATACTGGAAATACAGCATTAAACATACAAAGTAGTTTATGTAGGCATGGTTGAGTTCAGAAGAAAGCAGGGAAATTGCAAGGAACCAAAGATGAAGAGGGTACCACAAGCAGAGCTGTATGCCAAACTATGAGTCAATATCAGGAACAAAAAGGCTTGAGTATTAATGACCATGCTGGTGGCAGGAGACGAGGTCTTGACTCATACCAAGTAGGGAGTAGGGGACCCCATTTGAATTCAGCCACCTCAAAAGCCTCTACCCTAGAAAAAAGACACCATAGGAAGAAAAATAAAAATGTCTCACCTGCAAAGGAAGCTGGCTTATCTTGACATAAGTTCCAGATGAAAACTTTATAAAAGTTTCCTGTCTGAGTTTATAACCTTTAGCCTAGCTTCCTGTGGGTTTATCATTCTTATTTACTACCTGCAAGATCCAGGAAACTCCTACAGAAATGTTTCCTTGTCCAATTTTGGGTAAGTGTACTCCAACCCTGAGTTGAATCCTGAGTGAGCAGTGAATGCCACCATTAGGAGGAAATGGCAGTGGAGGAGCACGTGCAAGTTTATGTGGAGAGCACTGGTTTCGGGTACCTGTAACTCTACGTCTCTCTACCAGCCTACGGAAGCAGGCTTCTACAAATTCATCCATAGTGTAATTGAGTCTCTCTCAAGCTGTTCCTTTTGTTGTTATTCTAAAACGTAATGTGGAGGAAATGTCCCTGTTGTGGAGAGATACTTGAATTTGGGTGGCTAAGCCAAATCTTTATGTCGGTCCTGGTGATGCTGCTTTGACAAAAGGAACAATCTTAGTTATATAGATCCTTTTAACCTAAACCTCATGCCCACCTTCAAGTCAACACAATGGAGTGCCCAAGACTCAAGGCTTTGGTACACACTGTGAAATAAAGCTAGTTCTATTTTTCCCAAAATGTATTTGTTCAGACCATGCAACATTTCCAAGCCCTGCCCCTTGAATTCTTGACCCAACCTTGGGCCACCATGTCCCTTCTTCTTCCTGCCTTCCCCTACCCTGCCTGCTAACCTGAAATTTCAGTTCAGTCACACTATAGAGAATTTACCCTATTGAGTAATCTTTCTTGCCCAACACTATTCAGGTATCTCCTAAAATCCCCTTCCTTATATAGTTCTGCTTGAGAGATGGCCAAAAATGGAACTTGCATGGATTTGGAAGTGAGAAGTACAGCAACAATGGTTAATGACTGAAGATAATCAAGGTCAGATGCAGTGACTGAAAGATTCCAAGGTGCCAGTGGGTTCCCCTTAATCTCCTCTCCTCTGTGTTCAGCAATTCTTCCTGACCATTGATCCTGTTGACCAACAATAGCTCCAATACAACCCATTTGCTGGCAGACCACAGAGGCACAACTGCCCTTGGACTTGACCTCTCATAAAAATGGCATGTTGACTCTCTGGTCCTCCAGTTTCCTTCTTGGACCTTCACCTCTCCAGCTCCTGTCATAGGGGAGTTAGGTCAAAGTCCTATAATGACCCTGAACTGCATGAATATGGTCCTATTTGCCAGATTGACCATGACTGATTGACCCATTATCTAGTACCCACAAAAGGCCTATCATATAGACCTGAGTAATAAATACTTGATATATTAAGATTCAACCAGGGTAATTTTCTCTTTCAGATTATGGAGTGCTATGAAATCAGGCAGAATAGATGGAATGGCCCTTCTCCAAAAAGAGGAATATTGACTGCAATAGTCCATAAAGCTCCTTATTAGCTCATTTTGCTAGCTCAAAACATCATTTTCCTGTTCTGTTGCTTCCGCCCTGTCCCTCACACCATTAAATGCTCAGATTCACAGCCTCTAAGCCGTGGCAGTCTGCCAAGCAGTGTCATTCTCCCTGTCTCTATCCCCCTCTCACTCCCTCCCAACCCCCACTTGTGTGTTTTTGCATTCCTTTTCCTCCCTTGCAAGGGGGCCAGTAAAAATTACCCCATTCTCACATACAGGAGTGGCACTCTGAAGAGAACTGTTTCTGAGTTGTTGCTTTTAAAGATGCCTCACCAGTATTGCCAAGCAGCACATCAGCTTTAAAAAAAATAATGGATAACCTGCGTCTTGGCACATATTTCTCCCTCAGCGAGTACACCCCAGCAATTCCCATTTGGATTTTTTTTTTTACAGAACAATTTTGTAGCATTTCCATTTATTACACATTTAATTGCCTTTTAATTGGTGCAGCTGTTTTCAGCATGTCTGAGGCATATTGGAACTATCTTCCTGAGAACCCATTTCAAGCTCACTTCCTGCCCTGGATTACATTATTGTCAATCAGAAGTTTGTGCTCGGGCCTCCCAAGTTTAATCAAAGACTTACTGTGTAGAATAAAAGCCACTGATATCCATAATTCCTATAAGCAGTAGGGCAAGAAGAGTACTGAAAATTAGAGATAATCTCAGGAACTAAAACTGATATTGCAATATACCAAGGCCATGTTGACAGTGGGTCTTGGAGTCCAGCAACTGGAATTTAGGTTCTAAAGTCATTATTATCATTATTCAGACCATGCAACTTTTCCAAGCCCTGCCCCTTGAATTCTTGACCCAATCTTGGGCCACCATGTCCCTTCTTCTTCCTGCCTTCCCCTACCCTGCCCGCTAACCTGAAATTTCAGCTCCCAGTCACACTATGGAGAACTTACCCTATGGAGTAGTCTTTCTCACCCAAGACCATTCAATTGTCTCCTAAAATCCCCTTCCTTATATAGTTCTACTTGAAAGATGGCCAAAAATGGAACTTGCATGGATTTGGAAGTGAGAAGTACAGCAACAATGGTTAGTGGCCGAAGATCATCAAGGTCAGATACAGTGACTGAAAGATTCCAAGGTGCCAGTGGGTTCCAGTTTATCCTCAATCTTCTCTACTCTGTTTATCCTAAATCTTCTCTCTTCCATACAAGTGAGGCAAGTGGTTTACCTCCCAGGACCAAGGAGCTTGGGCTGTGGGTCCTATATAAGTTTAATCTCCTGACAGTCCAATTGTAACTTACAAAAGACCCTGTGCCTTGTAGTATACATTTGAAAACTTTTAACATAATAACATACTTTTTAAATTTTGTATTTGGATTGTTTTTACTTTTAGCACAAACAGATGCTTGCTTCCTTATTAATTTATTTGTTTTTTACTTGTGCATCACACTACAGAAGAAAGGGGTAACACAGGTTAAGGATCTTGGCGGGCAGAGTCTCAGCCTTAGCTTTCAAATTTGTGACCCTGGAATGATAATATATCCCTCATATATTATTAGGTGTGTTAGGAAGGTAAAAATGAAAATAATGATCACAGAAGTCTTTACAAACTGAAGGATACTGTATACATACAAGCCATCAGTATTTTGATAATAGATGTATCCCCAGGTGATGTGAAGAATTCTCTCCAATAAATAAATAAATAAAGTCTCAAATGATTACAGCAAAACCTCAGTATTCCAGGATCACTTGCTCAGTTACACAAGTCACTTTCTATGTTTTAATCTCTGGACTAGTTCCCAGCTCAGAGTAGAAATCAGATGAGAAAAATCTAACCAGTTCAGCTTGCTAATTGATCTGAGAGTCTGGTTAAAGCTTTGGAGGAGATGCAAATGAAGGCCTGAGAGCAGCCCAGCCCCACCCTGTATGGTTCTGGACTATATTTATCATTGCAGGGCATTCACGCCAGGCTTGCAGGAAGGAGAGGTGTTGAGACTTACTCTCTTGGGAAGATGGGGAGGGACAGTGGCAACCAGAGCTGGGCAGACCTGAGATTCCCAGCATCTTCCCAGCAAGCTTTTGATGTGTTGTACTTTCTTCACCACACAGACTGAAATCCTTGATAGAGGGGCCCCAGAAGTGGTTAAGAATTGCAATGCTTTCTGCCAAGCTCATGAGAAGCACTCACTTGATTACTTCGTACTGATATTTGGGGGATGATTTTCCTGACGTTCTGTCTTCCCATCTCTTCCAGTGGCTGTGTAAGCCCCTGAATCTCTATATTAAGACCTGTAACTCCAGGGATGAAGAGCATGACTTCTATTTTCCTGACTGGACCCTGTCTCATATAAACCTCTTTCTTTCCATCAATGCTATGTATTGCAAAAATTGTCTAGAACTTCCTGCAAGCTACCAATGAGCCATTTACTTTATTACTTTACACATATTATCTCATCTTAATCATAGCCTTTTAAGTTCAATCCTATCACTTCCTCCACTTTATAGATAAGGAAACTGGACAGGTTAAGTAACTTACCCAAGGCCATACAATAAGATATGCAGAGTCATTTTTATTTTTGTGGTGCTGGAGATTGAACCCAGGGGGTGTGCATGTTAGGCAAGTACTCTACCAACTGAGCTATATCCCCAGCCCAGAGTCACAGAGTTTTAGAGCTTTAATATTCTTATAAAATTGACAAGTTGGCTAATATTTTTCCATTGTGATATGTTTTGAAAGTCCAATGGAACCTTAGAATGCATTACCAGTTAATGGCCCAAACCCATGGCTATTCTCGCAGAGCTGAGCTCCAAAAAAACCCATCAGGGAGTCAGAGTGATCAGAGACCTAAAGTTACTGGGAAAATTCAGAACACTGTAGGCAAACATTTGGTGCTAATAAGTGTTGTTTAAAAAAAAAATCAGAAATGGTTTGAGTCCCAGTGAGACCAGGAGAATGCTGGTGGCAATGCTGCTCATCTCTTCAAGAAGATATGGAAAAGGATCTTTAATTCCGGTCACTGTGACATTTCCCCTGAACTTAGATTTCAAATTTTGGATTCAGAAAAAGTTCTTCACTCCAAAGAGACTTAGCTTGAGCTTCTTGGGTGGACACTGCTGTAATGAAAAGATCTGGCTCTGATTATAGGTGTCTCAGGAATGGAGCCCCTTTGCTGAATCCAGTCAAATCAGTGTGTATTCCTTCTGAAGGATCTTAAATATGAGTATTATAGGATTGGATTGAAGGAAGAGGAAGGAACATAGAAGAAACAAAAAGTTAAAGAATCACTTTTATAGCAAACATGTAATTTTTTACTGCACTAACTAGAATGTAAAATGTCACATTTTAAAAATAAAGCCGACTTTGATATTCCCATCCCTCTGAACTGGTGGGAAGTTCAATGTCAATCTTTGCTAAAGTTCTCTCTCCTCTCTGCTCTTGGCCTCAGATATAACAAAAGTTCTGAAGTTCCTTTGCAGAGCAGGTCAGGAAGTCCCCTCTGGCAATTGGTCCCTGGGTCATTTTTTTAAGCTCACATAGCTCTTTGAAAACAGAAGGCTCTGCTTTGACTATACCAACCATGAACACAGAAATCGTTACATTAGTGGGTCCTGCTTCTAGGATGTACTTCTCTGGAAAGCAGGATCCATTCCTCACTGAGGTCTCACCTGCTCCTTCCCTGGGATGCTTTAATGAAGTGAGGCTCTGCCCCTGGTAATTTGCATCATGATTTGAATCACAGCTCAAAACCTCCTTCTGCAGAGAGACCTCCCCTGAATATCTAACACATGGTCTCTGTCCCCACCGCCATGCATTATCTTCAAGTTATTCATTTTTGTCTAAACTAATGTGATTCATTTATTTTGTCCATCTCCATCTTCCCTCTGGCCCATACCCATATTAATAATAACGTCAAACATTTATTGAGCACTTACTCTAAACTAGGTATGAATCCAATGGCTTTACAATCAGACTCATTTAGTTTTCACAATAATTCTATTACTCAGGTTCTGTTTAATCAATTATGTTTTATGACCAATGCAACTGAGGTCCAGTGAGGTTAACCCATTGAAAGTCATCCAGCTAGAATGATTGCCATGGAATTTGGACCCAGAGCATTTGGCTGAGGCGTCCAAGTGCTTAACTACAATGGAAATCAGGTACCTTCTGCTACTGTCCTATAGGATTTTAGCTCTGGATTATTAAAAGTATGCACATCCTCCCTTTCTTTCTTCTCCCCACTCTTTCTTCCTTTCTTCAGTGCCTATTCTGATAAAACTTAAATTTACTAACCTATTTTATCATCCACAGCCTTTGGTTTTAATTTCTCTTCTTGTTGAAATAATTCTTTTTTTTCAATCGTCTCAGATTCTTTTTTAATTTTTTTGTAGTTGTAGATGGATAGAATGCCTGTATTTTATTTGTTTATTTTTGTGTGGTGCTGAGGATCAAACCCAGTGCCTCACGCATGCTAGGCAAGCACTCTGCCACTGAGCTACAACCCCAGCCCTGAAGTAATTCTTTGAATAAATTTTTTCAAGAAGCGTTTCATATGTTAAACTTCTTGGGGACTAGCATGCATGAGAATATCTTTATTTTGCTATTATATTTAAATGATTGGTTAAATACAAAATTCCAGATTTGAAGCTTCCTTTAATACTTGGAAAATATTCCTTTAATTCTTGGAAAATATTGTCAAACATGTTATATCCAGGATTGTTGAGAAACCTGATGCCAATTTGATTCATTTTCATTTGCAGATGATTTGCTTTCTTCCCACCCCAAAGCTTTTGGAATTTTCTCTCCTTTGTGTTCTTATTCAAAATGTATGTGTATTTTAAAAAATCTATGCTGTTTAGCATTCTCTCAACCCTTTTAGTCTAAGATAGAACTTAACTCTGTATCAGCTTTCCATTGCTATGTAATGTTCAAAACTTAGTGGTTAAAAGGCAATTCTTGCAAATTCATGGTTCTATGGGTTGGTAGTTTGGGCTGGGTTCTGCTCACAATTCTTCTACAGTCAGCAGCTAATCAGCTAAATGGTTCTGCTTTTGGGTGTGAACTGGCAGTCAGCTTCAGAATGAAGGCCATGTTTCTCATCATTCATCTGACTGGCTTGGGCTTATTCATATGATGGCTCAGGCTTCAAAAAGCAACAAAAGATAGTAGGTCCCAGCGTGTAGCACTTCCAAGTCTCCATGCTCATCAGGTTTGCTCCGTCTGTTAGGTAAATAAGTCACATGGCCACACCCAGAATTCACTGTGGGAAGGGACTACCAAATGGATTCAGAGATTTGAAACAACTGGGGCCTGTTACTACATACTACACTGCATTCTCCTTTAATTCTAAAAAATTTTTGATTGTCTTTTCAAGTATCTCCTCCCCCATACTTACTTTTGTTGTCTCCTGAGATTGCTAACATACAGATGTTAACTTCTATTTTCATCCTCATTTCTCATCTCTCTTAGCTTTCATTATCATACTATTTTAATCTTTATTAAAATCTTTTGGGGAGTTCTTGACATGATCTTTCTTTCTTTTTAAATCTTATTTTATTTAGTTAGTTAGTTACTTGTAGCTCTGTCCATTCTGTGATCCAAATAGTCTGTTGAGTTCTGTATGTTAACAATTATATTTTTTCATTGCTAATATATATAAAAATCCAGCAAGGATTGGGAAAAATGAAATGAAGACCAAAATTATATATTGAAATGAAGACCAAAATTGTATATATATATAATTTTGGTCTTCATTTCATTTTTCCCAATCCTTGCTATCCTATTAAGGGTGCTTCCTGGGCTTATTTTAAACCTGTCTAATGTACATTTTGCTGCAAGTTTTCTCTTTGTCATTGTGCTTTGAGAGTGCAAGGGTATTGTCACCTTTTCTCTATGACTTGTGTTGCCCTGGGAGCATCAACTGTCTTGACCAACAGTGAATATGTGGAGGAAAAGGTGACATTTCAAGTCCTGGCTTCTGCCTCCCTGGTGAGTTTAGGGATTGTGCAACGTGTAAAGAATGTAACTCAGGCTCCACTATTCTGTATTTACTCACTAACTCACAAATAAGTGATTTTACCCTTCAAGACTACTTTTTCCAGTTTTCAAAGTAATAGCTAAGGTTTCTTGAGCACTTTTATGTATCTGTCCCAGTTTTAAGCACTCCTAAATAATATGCCATCTTAAACCACCTGAGAGGTAGGTAGTATTATTTATCTATTTCAAAGATGAGAAAACTGAGACAGAGAAAGTAAGTAACTGCCCCCAAAGTCCCTGAGAAGTAAACAGTGGGGGGCAGGATGAAAATCTAGGCAGTTTGGCTTGACAGCCCACGCCTGTAACCTTTATATTATGGACCAGGGAGGCCTGGGAAAGAGCGAACCTCACAGTCAGTCTTTCTGCCTGTTCCAGTTCATTATCTGCTTGCCACCCCAGTGGGCTCCAGCACCGTCCGTGCGTCACCCTGATGCTTCTACCTGGTAAAGCGGCAACAGGGCTGATTTTACACCTGGGGAGTCATTTTCTACCCATAACAAAGTGAAAGAATGAGCAGCTTGAAATAACAATGTGAAAGAATGAGTAGCTTGAAAACTCTGCTCTAGTCTATTTCTAGTTTTGGCACCAGCCTTCTCCAGCTCTGTACATACAACACACACACACACACACACACACATACACCAACATTCTGGTACCCATCACCTTCTGCCTATCCAAGATCTTTTTACATTTTTACCATGTTATTAGATATAATCAAACTTTTTTATGTGAAATCTTTGGGGTTGGCCCAAAGGGGGGAGCCATCCTCTCATTGGGTCACCACAAGGCAGGAAACACCTGCCTATGTAACTTCCAGAGCAGTTTATTCACTAACTGACCCCGAGAACATCTAGGTCCGGAAGTGCTATCCCCTGCTCTTTGCCAGACATTTCCTTCTGGCTCATATTCAATTTCCAAAATCAACCCAGGATTTTCTATTATTTTATCATTCTTTAAGATTTGTTGGTGTCTTGCCAAAGTGGGCAGATACACAATTCAAGGCTAAACTTAACTTTCTGATGGGCAACATTTTTGAGTTTTTCTATCACTGTACCAGATCACTGACTTTCTCCTTCTTGAAACTGATGGTTAACCTCTGATGTTTAACCATTTTTATTGTTTTTTCTTAAATAACGCAGGCTTCTAGATCTCTTTCTAGCCACCTTTAACAGGGCACCAAGCTTCCTGTTAATAACGGTCCTTCTACATATGCCCTGGGAGGCCAGGATGGGCCTGCTGATCTTATTCTCACTCCTCACCTGAATTGCAGCCAGCCTTCGAAGTTTAGTTCAAATGCTCTTACCTCCAGGAACTCTTCCCCTTATTGCTCAGCCTAAAGGAATCTCTCTGATCTTAGCACCGAGAATGCAAAGGCCTCACACGTGTAGGGTTTGTTCTCCTTTTCTGGGTCTCTTCAGATTCCCCAAGCTGTCTACTGGGCTAGCTACAGTCCCTTGCAAGACACAAAGACATAGGTCAAGACATTTTAGTTCTAGTCTTCCCCCTACTCTATAGATATTCTCTTTCTTTTCTAATTTATTTCAGTATATGTAATAGTTTAGATATAAAAATAAACTTTTCTACAGAGTTATGGACATGATTTAGAGGTGCCAATCCTGGGTCTTTTACCATTTAGTTTCATGACTTTGGACCACTTAAATTTTTTCTCTGATTCCTGTTTCCTGTTTAAAAGGAAAGGGCCTGGACTAGGTGACTTTTAAGGGCCCATCTATATATGACTCAGATTATAAATACTTTTAGGTCTGAGCCCCCATATCTTAATTTTATTTATTTAATTATCTATCTATCTATCTACACATTTATTTGTGGCTCCTGTGAGCAAATATTCGTGCTTAGTATTGTTGGATTAATTGAGGAATCAGTGATTACCTTATATGATTTTACTGTCCTATTTCCTTGGTAGATGAACCCTGATCCCAATGGATTGACATCATAGGCATGTTCAGAAAGGATCAGTGGATACAGAAACTACATTAATTAGCTGGCCCTATTCTTTTAAAGGGGAGCCAAACTTTCTGATGACTCATTGTTCTCCCTTGAGAAGAACTGGGAGAGAAAGCAGGTCCAGTGTGTCTTTCAACTAAGGGACAGCACATATTTCTCTCAGATCTTCTAGAGGCCTCGGAAGTGGGTTTTGTTTCTGTCCCTTTCAGCCCTCTAGGTAGCCATAGATAAATCGCTATGTACTGTAGGTTGCTTTTCCCATATCTGAATTACATAATTCCTGTCTTCCAGAAATTGGAGTTAAGGCACTGAGGATATATTGATTTCATCCAAGGTATGCCTTGTCTTAAGGTGGGGGTCTTTCTAGGAGTCATCTAATGCTTGAATGTGGACAAGGTGGGGGTGGTAAAGAGAGAAACTGGCTCCCCACTGAGGTCAGCACTCTGGCTTCAGAAGACTGACTCCTGAATTCTGCAGAGGACTGAAGCAGCTTCAAATGCAGAAGGCCAGATCCTCCTGTGGGTTTCTGAAAATGCTGTGATAAGGAGCAGCTGGGTGTCTGAAGTCAGCCAGAAAGAAAGTTGGAGGCCCAGGGCCACCCCAACCAGTAACTGTATGACTCCTCCCCAGCCCCGGGGCTTCCACGGGAACTTTACAGGCCAAAATCCTCAGAGCTTACTCCCATGCAGGACCCAGTGGAGGGGCTGACTCTCTGCTGTCACATCAGTTAAAACCCAGTCAAGCAGTGGGATTTCTCTGTATTTTGTTCTATTATTAGAATCCAATTACCATCTGGTGGTGTGCCATAGGGAAGTGCTATTCTTCTGCGTCAGCAAACACACGATGCAGCAGTTTGGTGAGCAAGCTGGAGCTCTCAGAGCATAGAGCAAAAAGTAGAGAAATAATTTTATTCCTGCCCAAAGAATTTCATGCCTGTTGAAATTCCACTGGCTTCAGGAAATAGTTATCGAGTGTGACCTTACAAATGGAAGACCCTATTCTGGTGTCATGGTGACCTTTAAGATATGAAACCCTCTGGCCGCGCATGAGACTGTGCATTCAAAGCACGGTGCCCTGGACTTTCCCTCATGATTGCAACCCCAACAACCACAGGACAGCCAGGCCTTCCTCATGAGGCAAGAAACGGCTACTTCTTTCTTCAGGAACTGCTCTCTGGGCAAGACAGTACAGCCCCTGGCCCTGATGCCCGTCCTCTTCCCTTTTCTTGACTTGTGTCACCATGGGGAGGGAAGCCACAGGCTGCTTCATGGTAAGCAGTTTGATGGATGTGGAAATAGTTTGATGTATGTTTTATGGATATAAATAGCTTGATGGATGTTCACCCCCAAGGTTCTCTTGGTGACCTCCTGAGGAGATTTATTCTACAACAGCTGGAAAAGAAATTATGCCCAGCATCTCTCTTAGACAATCTGAATCTTCTTTGGAATAATTTAAGGAATTGGAATTAAGAGACGTATTGTTAAAGTGATGTGGAGGAGGGGCTCAGAGAGATCAGGGCCACGGTATCCTTAACTAAGGGACAGCACATATTTATCTCAGATCTTCCAGAGGCCTTGGAATTGGATTTCGTTTGTGTCACTTTCAGCTACTGAAGTTCCTAATTCAACTCTTTGATTTGCTCTCTTCTCTTTCTTGCCAGTAGGTACATCATCTTTGCAAATGGAAAGACATCAAGAAAGGCCAGGAAGCAGGCTCCTGGATCCTGAATCCTATATTCAGTGGGTGCCTCCAACCCCATGCTGTCCCTTTGTGGCAGGAAGTTCCTTTGTCTATATTAGAGATCTAGAGTCGGAAACAAAACAGAACAAAGCATTATCCTCTTCCTTCCCTTCAGGCCACACCCAAATCTCAGCCCTCTTTTTTTCTTCTATAATATTTTCATTGATGCATTACAATTAAACATAGTAGTGGAATTCATTATGCCATATTCATATATGATCATAACCCAGTTTGATCAATCTCATTCCCCAGTACCTTCCCTTGCCCTCCTCCCTCATGATCTGCTTACTCTACTCTGCCCATCTCCTTCTATTGTTACTACTACTACTACTACTACTACTACTAGTATTTTAGTTTGTGCATTATAATTATATCTATGTAAACAGACTGATTGTTGAATGTTCATACATGGACACTGCAGGATTTGATAGATTTGCTCTCCAATACTTCCCCATGCCCTCTCCTCCTCCCTCCCTCCCTCTCAATCCCTTCCTCCATTGGTCTCCCTTCTATTTTGTGAGATCCTTTTTTTTTCCTCCTTTCTTCTCTTTCCATGCTACTCCCACCCCTTGCTTCTATTACATAAGAGAAAACATTTAACCTCTGACTTTCTGAATCTGGCTCATTTCACTTAGCATGATTTTCTCCAGTTCTATCCATCTACTAGCAAATGACACAACTTTATTCTTCTTTACGGCTGAGTAATACTCTGTGTGTGTGTATGTATGTGTGTGTGTGTGTGTGTGTGTGTGTGTATAAATATATATATCACAATCTTTTTCCATTCACCTTTTGATGGATACCTAGATTAGTTCCATAATTTTTCTATTGTGAATTGTGCTGCTATAAACATTGGTATGCATGTATCACTATAGTGTGCTGATTTTAGGGGTTTTTTGGATAAATACCAAGGAATAGAATAGCTAAATCATATGGTAGTTCCATTCCCAGTCTTTTGAGAAATCTCCATCCTACTTTCCAAAGTGATTATATTATTTTCAGTTCCACCAACAATGTACAAGTGTACCTTTTTTCCACATCCTCACCAAGATTTATTGTTATTTGTATTCTTTATGATTTCCATTATTATTGGTGTGAGATGAAATATTTCTCTGATTGCTAAGGAACTTGAATGTTTTATCATGTATTTGTTGACCATTTGTATTTCTTCTTTTGAGAAATGTCTGATTAGATCTAATTTGCTAATTGGGTTGTTTGTTTTTGTTGTTGTTGGGGGTTTTGGGGGGTATTAAGTTTTTTTAAGTTCTTTATATATCCTAGATATTAATCCCTTGTCAGAAGAGTTGCTGGCAATGATTTTCTTCCATTTTGTAGGCTCTCTCTTAGTGGTTTCCTCTGCTGTGCAGAAGCCTTTTAATTTGTTGCCATCCATTTATTGATTCTTGGTTTTATTTCTGGAGCTTTGAGAGTCTTATTAAGGAAGTCAGTGCCTGTGCCAATATGTTGGAATGTTGACTCTATGTTTTCTTTTAGCAGTTACAGTGTTTCTGGTCTAATTCCTAGGACTTTCATCTATTTTAAGTTGATCTTTATGCAGGGTTAGAGAAAGGGACCTACTTTCAATCTTCTACGTAGGAATATCCAGTTTCCCAGCACCATTTGTTAAGATGGCTACTTTTCTCCATGCATGTTTTGGTATCTTTGTCAAGGATCAGATGACTGTCTGCATGTGGATTTGTCTCCTCTGGCCCTCTTTATTGAAACTTTCCTGCTCACAAGCCAGAAGCAACATCTATAAGAGGTAGAAGGTATAGAATTTTCCTTCCCATGTCTGGAGCAGAGATGGCAGGAGGTCACCTACACAGGTGTCTCAGGCAGGGCAGCAGCCTCAGATCATTCGAGTTTTACCTGGGACATTGTGTCATATTTGAGAGTTCTTCCCCCACCTCTTTTATTTGCAGTTAAAATAGTGCTATTTAATATATCCAGGAATTTCAGGAGACCAAAACATCGTTCAAATGAATCATAAATATTAGTCCTTCTATTGGAAGATTTATAGCTAGGCCAAAGAAAAATAGGTAAGAATTTTCCCTTAGCATTCTCCATCTCCCCGTTTTTGTCTTTGTCCAGTTTTCATAGCACCTGTTTTCCCTGGGTGCACAGAATCTACTGGTACCTGTCCTTCTGATATTAAGTCCTGCTTCCAGAGTTAACTGTAATTCTAGTGGTACCCCAATGTCAATGAAGCACAGTATTGAACACAGACTATGTGTTAGGAATATTATCTATTTTAGAACACTTAATCATTACAGAATTCTACAAGGTTGGTAATATTATTGTTCTCATTTAATAGACTAGAGAAGTGAGAACCAAAGACATTAATCAACTTGTCTAAAGCCACATGTTTGGCAAGCAACAGAACTGGGATTTGAACTCAAGTCTTTCAACTCCAAATGTTATGTTCTTTCAAAACATCATGCTGCTTATTGAAAGAAAACACTCATTGCCATGCAGGGAGAGCTCAAACGAACAACAGGAATTCAGACTGTTCTGCTGCAAATGCCCATATTTGCAGCCAGCACCCAAGTGAGAGATGTGCAGGGCAAGAGCACTATGCCCAGTCTCAAGGCAAACAGCAGAAGTCAGAGGAAGGCAGTTGAGGTTATCACATTGTGTAGGGGAAAACGCCCCTGTCAGAACTTGCAGCAAGAACAGTAAATGTCTTTGAATTAAAGAATTGTATACTGGGGCCCTTAACCACTGAGCCACATCCCCAGCCACCACCACTCCCACATTTTTAAAAATTTGAGACAAGTTCTCACTAAGTTGCTTGGGGCCTCATTAAGTTGCTGAGGTTGGCCTTAAACTTGTAGTTCTGCCTCAGCCTCCCAGACCGCTGGGATTACAGACTCTTGCCACCTCGCCTAGCCAACACTCAATCTTTCAAAGAGCTACAATTCTGTAAATAAAAAGAGGATGACATATCAACACATAATGGTTAGGAAGCAAGACCCAGATGCTTTACTTGGATACTCCAGATAAAGAGCTATTGCCTGCTTTCTGTTGGGAGAAATTGGTTGTCAAAATTAAGCTCAAAATAGTTAAATCTAATAATCCCATGGGATTATCCACTTTGATAGTTCACTTTTAAAAAAAATTCTTGGTTATAATTCTAAGAATTCCAATACAACAGTATGTACACTGGCGGAGTTTGCCAACCAGAGGTTGCTTGCAATGCTCATGGAGGATCGTTATCCCTGCCCATCTGCCCTGCCACACACCTCAGAGAGAGGAAGATTAGGAGTTGGGACAAGGAAATAAAACTTATGTGGCCATTTCACTAGATTGAGTCTATGTTAAAGAATCATGAGAACCAGTTCTTTTGTTCTTGACAGGGATGATGTGAGGACCATCCTCACAGAGGAATGATGTATGACTCTCCCAGTATTCTTTATAGCAAGGGAGTTAGTCAGAATAATCCCTTTATCGCCAACCTCTGGGTAGTTTTTATTTTAGGGGGAAAATTGCATACATGTTATTTAGGCCCCTCAAGTCAAATGAATTGGTCAATAAAGGATTTGTTAAATACCTTTCTCCACTGGGCAATGTACTAGGTGCTGTTTTTATTAAAGACTAATTGGGCATTTAGTTGACTGGGGATTACTAATTGCTCTGAAATGTGAGCTGTTTTGAATAATAGCTATCAGTTTAATAAGGATTTACTCTGCAGACTTTATAGGCACGGAGGGAAAAGATTTCAGAAAAAGACTTGAGCTTATAGGGCTCATACAATTACAGTAGATGATGTTTTTCCAGTAGTCCCTGGAGATGGATGCCACTTTTCCCCATGGGAGTAATAAGGCCCCAGCTTGTTATTAACCAGAAAGAAAGAAAATATTCTGAAAACCCAACAATTGACCAATCTGATCTTTTCCAGATGTAGTTAGCTTAAGATCTGTCCTCTCAGACTAAGGGAAAAGCAAGGGTATTTATCCAGTGAGGCTTACTGAATGCTCTGTGAATATTTATATAAAGGATAAATAGGTCAAGGTAAGAACTTGTTTTCCAGGCATTCTGAAAAATAATATAATTGCCAGAGGAAGAACAGGAAGTAAAAAAAGGAAAGGTTTTACTCTTGTGTCAGTTGAAAAAACAAAAAAAGCATGGGGCAAAGAAGTGAGAAATGGGACATTTTTTTATCTTGTTTCCAAATGACCAAGAAGCAAAACAAGAGAAGAATTTGGTGATAAAAGTAAAGACTCCTTCCTTTATCTCTACCCAATAAGCCCACCCAAATTTAAGGCCCAGCTCACTACTTCTCTCAAAAGCCTTCTCTGCTCCCTGCAACCAAAAGAATTTCCACAACCCAGGCTTCCACGAGCTTATTCCTCCCACAATGCACCTCTTCCAGAATGCATTAGACCAAGCTAATGGATGGATGTCCATTGCTTTGTACATAGCATGGACTCAGAACAGACTTTATCAATGAATGCATGTACAATAAGTAAACAAACAAGTTTCCTATAAATTTAGAGCATTGAATAAAATTCTATATCACAGAGAAAATGGATTTCAGCAGAAAGTTTTAGATCTTTTTGGAGTCAGCATAACAATCTTTTTGACTGTCTCAAAAATATCGTTTTTGTCTTGAATCATCATCCTAGTGAGGTCACATATTATGTTTAGTTTTTATATCATTTCTGTCTCTTTTAATCCATCCCTCTTTTTGTCCTGCAGAATACTGCACACTGTAGATTTCATAGATCACTTCCTCTTGGTGTTGCTTAATTTGTCTCTCCATGTTTCTATTTCCTGCATACTGGTGTAGTTCTAGAAGCTTGGTTACATTTAAGTAAAATATACCTAGCAAGAAAACATCCTAAGTGATACTAGGGCTTACTAGTACATTGCATCATTATCACCTTGTTTTAAATGATATAAAGATTGATCCACAGTTTAGAGAGGATCCAAGGTGGTGAGCCAAAGGGAGGCAGCATTCTGTGTCGCTCTGTGATCTGGGACTCAAGTAGTAAGAATACTGCTTCTTCTGTGAGTGATATTCTTGCTCCTGCACAGGACTCACAATCACCGTGCCATCTAGGGCTCCAGGCCACAGCATCAGAGTAGGTCTCCCAACTACTCACCCACGTAAGACTACCGGGTACCGGAACGGGATCATCAGCACCCACACAGAACTTTCGGCCACCCACCTGAGCAGAAATCACCAAGGCCACTCTCACACAGGACTCCCGGCAGCTTCCCACTTGAAGGAATTACAGCTACCACTCCCATGTGGACCCCCATCTACCAACGTGGGACTCCCCTAGTCCTCACTATCTTGGGACTCTGCAGCAGCAGAGATAGTCCCCTATGCAGTAGCCTGCCTGCACCCAAGAACTTCATACAGGCTCCAAAGTCAGCCGGCAGCCACACACTGCAAGGCACAGAGCTCGTCTCTGAACTCACGGTCCAATGCCATCACTTGGCTCCCCCTACCGCTGAAAGCAGGCGCCTCCATCTTGGGTCACCTTCATCACCATCTTCAGTGGGGGCAACTCCAAGTTTAGAACTCCAGCTGGCCAGGTACCCAGTTTCTAACTACCCTTCCCCCCAGCATCTGCTACCCTGGCACAGTGACACCCTGGTTACCTTCACCATCCTGAGGGTGGACATACCAGCTAACAATAGACAACCCCACTTATTGGATGAGAAGGGAAGGAGGAAAGATGCTGATTTCCAACCAAAACAATCCCTGTTTCTTCCTTCAAGATTTTTTTTCCCTCTCCATCTCTATTCTCCTGTCCTCACATCCCCAACATATGTGAACCACATACTTTGCATGAGTTAGGATTTTAAGGACTGGGACATCTGAATAGTATATTACAGTTGTGTTGTATATTCTTTTTTCTTTTTGCCAGCCAATTTCTACTATTTTAACATTTTTTATTTATATGTCTGTTTTATGTACTTTACTATCTTCCCACTTACTTGTCTACCCAAAATTACTTCCTCTCTCTTCTTCTGCTGCCAATCTTCCTCTTTAGATTTCTCTTTCACACTTCCTAAGATATAACAACTCTATATCCTCACCTCCTACCCCCTCCACATATCATCCTACTCCCCACCCCAGTTCTTTGTCCACCATCAGAAACTGTAAACCCTTTTACAAACCTACTGAGTATATTGTAGACAATAATTGAATTCACCATTTCTGTACATTGTGACCTAACTGTAAACATCTTAATAGCAAACATTTGTTTTCAGGGTGTATATGGTTTATATTGGGATCTGAAAACATTGTCATTCACCTCAAAGGAGAGGTATTGGATCCCTACCCTATAGGCACTATAATCCTATAGGGTAAAAAACAGTATCGCCTCGGATCCACAGTGCTAGAAGGGAAGACACACAAGCAATAAGAAAAGACAAGGGAAGAAAGTGCCCCAAACAAATTAAGATATTGCATTATTAAAATCTATGACCCACACAGCAGAAGAAATTACAGAAAAGGAGTTCAGGATGCATATAATTAAAATGTTCTGCGAATTAAAGGATGATATAAGAGAGTAAATATAGACAACATAAGATCATTTTGACAAAGAGCTACATAAAAAAATAGGAGGAAAAGATTACTTCAATAGGGAAATAGAGGTTCTTAAAAAAAAAAACAGAAATCCTTGAAATGAAAGAAACAATAAACCAAACTAAAAGTTCAGTTGAAAGCATCACCAACAGTTTAATCCACTTGGAAGACAGGACCTCAGACAATGAAGACAAAATATATAATCATGAAAAGAATGGAGAACACACAGTGAAAATGGTAAGAAACCATGAGCAGAACATTCAAGAAATATGGGATAGCATAAAAAGACCAAATTTAAGAGTTATTGGGATAGAGGAAGGAATAGAGTTCCAAACCAAAGGGATGGGCAATCTGTTAAATAAAATAATATCGGAAATTTTCCAAACATGAAGAATGAATTGGAAAACCAAATACAAGAGGCTTAGAAGATGCCAAATGTACAAAATCACAACAGACCCACACCAAGGCACATTATAATGAAAATGCCTAACATACAGAATAAGGAGAGAATGTTACAAGCCACGAGAGAAAGGAATCAGATTACACATAGGGGGAGACCAATTAGATTATGTGCAGATTTTTCAGCCCACACATTGAAAGCTAGAAGAACCTGGAACAACATATATCAAGCCCTGAAAGAAAATGGAAGCCAAACAAGAATCTTTTTTTTTAACATTTATATTTTAGAAGTAGTTGGACACAATACCTTTATTTAATTTATTTTTATGTGGTGCTGAGGATCGAACCCAGGGCCTCACACATGCTAGACGAGCGCTCTACCACTGAGCCACAACCCCAGCCCTACCAAGAATCTTATATCCAGCAAAATTAAGCTTTTGATTTGATGATGAAATAAAAATTTTTCATGATAAACAAAAGTTAAAAGAATTTATAGCTAGAAAGAATACACTACACAACATCCTCAACAAAGTATTCCATGAAGAGGAAATGAAAAACAGCAATGAAAATCAGCAAAAGGAGGTATTACACTAAAGGAAAAGCTAATCAAAGGAGAAAACAAGTCAAGTTAAATACCAAAAATAAAAAAAAAGTTTGGGAAATACAAATCATGTCTCAATAATAACCCTGAATGTTAATGGCCTAAACTCACCAATCAAAAGACATAGACTGGAAGATTGGACTAAAAAAAGAAAAGAAAACAAAAGATCCAACAGTATGCTGCCTCCACGAGACTCATCTCATAGGAAAAGATATTTACAGACTGAAGGTGAAAGGTTAGGGAAAATCATACCACTAAAATGCAGGGGTCTTCATCCTCATGTCAAATAAAGTAGACTTCAAGTCAAAGTTAATCAAAAGGGATAAAGAAGGATATTTCATGCTGCTTAAGGGAACCATTCATCAACAAGACATACAATAATAATAAATTTATATACCCCAAACAATGGAGCGTCTACCTTCATCAAACAAACTCTTCTAAAGTTCAAGAGTCAAGTAGACCACAACACAATAATTCTGGGTGACTTTAACACACCTCTATTACAACTGGATAGATTACCCCAACAAAAGCTGAAAAAAGAAACTATAGAACTCAATAATACAATCAATAACTTAGACTTAATTGACATATTAGGAATATTTCTTCCACCAATGAGCAAATACATTTTTTCTCAGCAGCACATGGATCCTTCTCTAAAATAAACCATATATTATGCCACAAAGCAGTTCTTAGCAAATACAAAAAAGTAGAGATACTACTCTGCATTCTATCAGATCATAATGGAATGAAATTAGAAATCAATGATAAAATAAGAAATAAAAGCTATTCCAACACCTCAAGACTAAATAATATGCTACTGAATGAACAATGGGTTGTAAAAGACATCAAGAAGGAGATTTAAAAAGTTTTAGAGGTGAATGAGAACACAGATACAACATATCTCTGGGACACCATGAAGGCAGTACTAAGAGGAAAATTCATTGCATGGAATTTACCCTGTAAGGAAGAAAAAGTCAACAAATAAATTACTTAACATTACATCTCAAAGCCCTATAAAAAAAGAACAAATCTACACCAAAAACTGTAGAAGACAGGAAATAATTAAAATCACAGCTGAAATCAATGAAATTAAAACAAAAGAAACAACTGAAGAAACTGACAAAATAAAAAGTTGGTTCTTTGAAAAAATAAATAAAATTGACAAACACTTAGCCATGCTAACAAAGTGAAGGAGAGAGAAAACTCAAATTACTAACATATGTGATGAAAAAGAAAATATCAAAACAGACACTATAGAAATACAGAATATAATTAGAAATTATTTTGAAAACTTGTACTCCAATAAAATACAAAATATTAGAGGCATTGACAAATTTCTAGAGTCATACGATTTTCCCAAATTGAATCAGGATGATATATACAATTTAAACAGATCAATTTCAAGCGATGAAATAGAAGACACCATCAGAAGCCTACAACCAAGCAAAGCCTAGGACCAGATGGATACACAGCCAAGTTTCACAAGACCTTTAAAGAAGAACTAATACCAATACTCTTCAATTTATTTCAGAAAAGAGAAAAAGAGGGAACCCTTCCAAACTCATTTTATGAGGCCAATATCACCCTGATTCCAAAACCAGGCAAAGACACATCAAAGAAAGAAAAATTCAGACCAATAAATCTAATGAACATAGATGCAAAAATTCTCAATAAAATTCTGGCAAATCAAATACAAAAACATACCAAAAAGATAGTGCACCATGCTCAAGTGGGATTCATCCCAGAGATGCAAGTTTGGTTCAACATACGGAAATCAATAAATGTAATTCATCACATCAGTAGACCTAAGGATAAGAATCATATGATCATCTCAATAGATGCAGAAAAGTATTTGACAAAATATATCACCCCTTTATGTACAAAACACTAGAACTAGGGATAACAGGAACATATCTCAACATTGTATAAGCTATCTATGCTAAGCCCCAGGCTAACATCATTCTAAATGGATAAAAATTGAAAGTATTCCTCTAAAAACTGGAACAAGACAGGGATGCCCTCTTTCACCATTTCTATTTAACATAGTTCTTGAAACACTGGCCAGAGCAATTAGACAGATGAAAGAAATTAAAGGGATACAGATAAGAAAAATGAACTCAAATTAGCACTATTTCCCGACATGATTCTATACCTAGAAGACCCAAAAAATTCCACCAGAAAACTTTTAGAACTAGTAAATGAATTCAGCAAAGTAGCAGCATACAAAATCAACAGCAATAAATCAAAGGCATTTCTGTAAATGAGTGACAAATCCTCTGAAAGGGAAATGAGGAAAACTATCCCATTTATGTATGATAGCCTCAGGAAAACAAAAATACTTGGGAATCAACCTAACAAAAGAGGTGAAAGACCTCTACAACAAAAACTACAGAACACTAAAGAAAGCAATTAAAGAAGATGGAAAGATCTCCCTTGTTTTTGGATAGACAGAATTAATATTGTCAAAATGACCATAATACCGAAAGCATTATACAGATTTAATGTAATTCCAATCAAAAATCCCAATGACATTCCTCATAGAAATAGAAAAAGCAATCATGAAATTCATATGGAAAAATAAGAGACCCAGAATAGCTAAAGCAATCCTTAGGAGGAAGAGTAAAGTAGGTGGCATCACTATACAAGACCTAGAGAGTAATAATAACTAAACCGGCCTCGTATTGGCACCAAAATAGACTTGTGTACCAATGATACAGAATAGAGGACACAGAGACTAACTCACATAATTACAGTTATCTTATATTAGACAAAGGTGTCAAAAACCATACATTGGAGAAAAGATAGCCTCTTCAACAAATGGTGCTGGGAAAACTGGAAATCCTTGTGCAACAAAATGAAATTAAACCCCTATATCTCACCATGCACAAAACTCAACTCAAAGTGGATCAAGGACTTAGGAATTAAACCAGAGACCCAGTGTCTAACAGAAGAAAAAGTAGGCCCAAATCTCCATTATATCATATTAGGCCCCTACTTCCTTAATAAGTTTCCTATAGCACAAGAATTAAAATAATAAACAAATGGGATGGATTCAAACTAAAAACTTCTCCTCAGCAAAAGAAACAATCAGTGAGAAGAATAGAGAGCCTACAGCTAGGGAGCAAATTTTTACCACTTGCACATCAGATAGAACACTAATCTCTAGAGTATATAAAGAACTCAAAAAGCTAAACACCAAAAAACCAAATAACCCAATCAATAATGGGCCAAGGAACTGAACAGACACTTCTCAGAAGGTGATATGCAATCAATCAACAAATATATGAAAAAATGTTCAGTATCTCTAGCAATTAGAGAAATGCAAATCAAAACTACTTTAAGATTTCATTTCACTCCAGTCAGAATGTCAGCTATTAAGAATACAAACAACATTAAGTGTTGGTGAGGATGTAGGGGAAAAGGCACACTCATTCATTGCTGGTGGGACTGCAAATTAGTGCAGCCAATATGGAAAGCAATATGGAGATTCCTTAGAAAACTGGGAATGAAACCACCTTTTGACCCAGCTATTTATACCCAAAGGACTTAAAAACAGCATACTACGATATGTCAAGATCATTGCACTGTCATGCGTAATTAATTAAAACAAATAAAATAAATAAAATAAATTTTTAAAACCCAGCATATTATGGGGACCCAGCCACATCAATGTTTATTGCAGCACAATTCACATACATAACTGTGAAACCAATCTAGATGTCCTTCAGTAGATGAATGAATAAAGAAAATGTGGTATATATGCACAATTGAATATCACTCACAATAAAAGAGAATAAAACCATGGCATTTGCAGGTAAATGGATGGAGTTAGAGAATATAATGCTAAGTGAAGTTCACCAGTCCCAAAAAACCAAATGCCGATGTTTTCTCAGATATAATAAGGAGGCTGATTCATAGTGGGGTTGGGAGGGGGAGCATGGTAAGATTAGATGAACTCTAAATGGGGTGAATGAGATGGGCATCATGACCCTAAGTACATGTATGAAGACACTAATGGGTAAATATACTTTGTATACAACCAGAGATATGAAAAATCATGCTCTATTTGTGTAATGTGAATTGAAATGCATTCTGCTGTCATATATAACAAATTAGAATAAAAAATTAAAAAAATATTGATCCGATTTCGATTCTCATTATAAAATTACCCACCAAGCTTAGCAGCCACGGGGGCCATAGTTCAGGTCCTTTATCTAATTTGAGGTTGCAAATGTCTGATGTTCAGTTCTATCTTTCCTTCTGTATTTATTACTGAATTCTTCTATAAAGAACTACTTTCCCACATCCAATATCTGGCACCCTGAAATACAGTTTCCCAGTTTATACAGTTTAAACTGTTTACACATAAAAGAAATATTTAATCTTTTCTTTAATCTATCAATTCCCAGAATAATAAGTTAATGTAATAGCAAAATCCAATGGTGACTGATAAGATGTTTGCTTTGGAGTGTTATCATAAATTCATGAATTTTTATATATTGAAGAGTGTTCCAAACAATTGTATTTATTATTCTTTTTGATGTTCAAATTATCTCATGCTAGACCAGTAGGAGCCTCAAATTGATTTTTGTGAGATTTTATCCATAGCTATTTACTTTGAAAAATTTCAGAGATACAGAAAAGTTTAAAGAAAAATATAGTGATCTTCCAAATGCCAGCAAATATTGGTAACATTTTGATTCTTTCGTTTTACTTTTCTTGTGCTAAACCCTTTGAAAGAATTGCAGTCCTCATGAGCTTTAAATATTTCAGTGAATGTGTTTTAAGAATTAGGACATTATCTTATAAAACCATAATATTATTATTATAGCTAAGAAAATTTCCTATGACAAAATGTCTAATATCACCTGAAAATTTTCCAGTCGATATTGATAATTTTGAATTGTTCTCAAAATAGCTTTTTATAACTGCTTTCTTCTGCTGCTATCCAGCATCTTGTCTACTTCCCAAATTGCATTTGATTGCTACCTCTTTTTGGACCCTTCTAATAGGAATGGGAATAGGAAAACAATAGTTTTCTTATTTTGTTTTCTCTAACACTAACTTTATGAAGGCCCAGTCTAGTTGAAATCCTGAAGGGGAAAAAAAAAAAGAAATCCTGAATGGGGATTTGGCCAAATGTCTCCTCACAAAGTCACGTAACCTACAGCTCTAGCCTCTGTTTCTTATAAACTAGAAAACAGACATCAAGTAATGCTGTCAATAGAAATATAAGAAAAGCATACGAATATTAAATTTTCAAAGCTTCACATAAAAAGGAAAAATAGAAAGAATATCTCCATTAGGAGAAACCTCATGCATATGAGAAAGTACAGAGAACTCTTGATGAGCTGTGGCATAGCCATCTTGTGTTGGTAACTGTAGAAGCTGGTGATTGTTACATTCCTCTTGATAACTTAGATGCCAGTTCCAGACTATGATCATTTTCCCCATACATATTTTAATATATTTTTCTAAAAACAAGGTTGATTTTTTAAGAAAACAACCATAGCAAAGTTATTATAACTAAAATAATAGCAATATTAGCACAATATCATGTAATATCCAATGCTCTAGTTACCTACATTGTTTCATATTACTTTTCACAGTATATTTGATTCAAAATTCAACCATATATTGTAGTGGTTGATATATATTTCAAGTTTTTAAAAAATGTGTATGTTTTCCTCCATCTCTTTCTTTTCCCTCCAATTTATGTATTGAACCCTGCATCATTTGTCCTGTGGAGGTTTTCTTAGTATTGGTTTGATGGTTGCATCCCCATAGTGCCATTTACCCCACACCAGCTTCTTTTGTGACTCCCTATTCTGGGGTTCCTTTTGGTCTCAACTTGACATACAGACTCACTCAACTCCAAAAAGGGCACACTTAGGATTGAAAATTACTTAGAAAAATATAAGGGCAAGAGTTGCCATATGCCAGCACAGGGCATTTCTCTTGAGTAGGAGTCCTAACAGCTGTCCATAGACTAATCTTTGACCCCTCAAGGGACAGCTCACATGCAGGAGAGTGATATCAGATGGGAAGTGTGGGAAGGTTGGAAGACATCCCTGGATGGGTCCCCATAGCAACCAATATCTCTTCCAACATCCACAGACATGGCTCCTAAAAATTGGCAAGGGATATGCCTACTACAAAAATCACCACATCCAGGGAAACCCATAGCTGTGAATGGTCTATTTATAGTCCTCCCTCTCCTGATGAAGTTCACCAGTGAGAACTCAGTTCTACATAAGCAACGTCCAGTTTTCAGAGAAACAGCTAAAACAAGGTACATTCTTACAAAGGGAAGAATAAATGCTGTTGTTCATCCTTCACTCTCCTCTGCATTTCCTATAAATTGACAGTTAGATCTACAGGTTTGGTCAAATTCAGATTCACTGTTTTGCCAAAAATACCTCATGGATGATTTTTATATTTCTAATAAGAAGTATATAATGTAGGTTTGTCCCTTTTTGTAATGTTAGCAGCCATTGACTATCAGTGGCCAGAGTTATTAATTCATTAGGACTTGCAGAAGGTGACATTCTATCATTCCTTTTCTATTTATTAACTTCCATACTTCCATAAAGGAAAATTTCCCTTCAGCAAGTACTTAGTTACCATAAGGTATGCTGAATTCATAGGAGAAAGGCAAGACAAATGCCCAATTCTTTCTTTTATTTCCATTTATCATAATAATGAATCAATCTTCTAGCATCCTTCAAAATAATAAATGAGGGAGCTTCTCAGCAGGAAGTAAAGAACAGAAGCACAAGGCGGGGGGTGGCGGGGCGGTGTATAAGGCAGCCCAAATGGGGAAAGCATGAATAAAGGGTAACAAATGGGTGTGTCTCCTAAAAGGAGAAAAATGAGAATCATATGAACTACTTTGCTAAATTCTGTGCAAATAAATGTTAAAACTTGGATAAGGTGGATTATTCTCTAAGGAAAATAAAATTTATGCAAAAGATCAGAAAAAGTATTCACCAAATAGCACCAGTCCCAAATAGCTTCACAGAAGAATTCTACTCAATTCTTTCGGGGGGGGGGGGACGGGGGGGGTCGGGG
>NW_025999900.1:33625502-33653164 GCF_001458135.2 Marmota marmota marmota
GACTACACGAATGTAGAGATGCTGGTGTGTGTGCGGGGGGCGGGTGTAGATAATCTTAATGCTATTACATTTATTCTAGAATATCAGAAAAAAAAGTATGTTTATGATTTGACTATAATTTTGATATCCAAACCTGACAATGGTAGAACAAAACGGGGGAGGAAATATATGGTTTCACTTATGAATATCAATTGCCAGATTTCCAAAACAATATTTGTAAACAGTTCTGGCATACAATTAAAAGAACACATTATATTCTAGTCAAGGTTCTTCAGAGAAACAGAGCCAATAGGATGCCATTGGCTTGCCCGAGACACAGCAGTGTGCCTGGTATCCTCATATTATCATTGGGTCAAACTGGAAGAAAATTAAGAATATATATTGGTGTCAGATTGAATATGAAACAAAAGATATGTTGTATAGATAAATGAACCACTAATAATAGTGGATCAGGTGATGGTATGGTTCTGAGCTGAGGAAGAGGAATTAAAGAGATGTTTTACACATGTGTGCATATGAACACACATAAAACATATATATCTCTACATATAATTTTTAAGTCATGTGACTGTATTATTGTATTTGTCAGAGTTCACCAGAGAAGCAGAACAATGAACTTATTCTGAGGAACTGATTCAGACAATTATGGTGGCTGCAAGTTGAAGACCCAGGAAAGTATGGTATAAGTCCAGATCAAGTTGGAAGATCTGAGAAACAGAGAAGTCAATGGTCTAGGTCAAGGTTGGAATCCAAAGTCCCCAGAATCAGAAGCATTGATACCCAAGAGGACAGGAGAAGAGGGATGTGCCAGCTCAAGAAACAAAGCAAATTCATCCTTCCTTTGTCTTTTTGTTCTATTCAGGCCCTCATCAAGTTGGATGAGGTCCACTCTCTTCATGCAGTCCACCCTTTCAAATGCTGATCTCTTCCCAAAACACCCTACAGACACGCTCAGAGATAATATTTTGGCATGGGCATCCCTTATCTTGATTAAGTTGATGCACAGAATTAACCATAAATGCCTATCAAAATAACAATGAAAAAGGAAATAGGACAGATATAGGGAACTCCCTGTCTTAGCTTTGTTTGCATCACTGTGACCAAAATACTCAACAAAGAACAATTTAAAGGAGGGGGAGTTTATTTGGGGTTCACAGGTCAAAGGTTTAGTCCATGGTCAATTGACCCCATTGCTCTGGGCCCAAGGTGAGACAGCACATCATGGCAGACGGCATGGCAGAGACAGCTGCCATTTATCATAATAATGAATTAATCTCATGCTCAGGACATGGCAACCTGGAAGCAGAGAAAGAAAGGGAAGGGATTGCAGAGAAGAACCTGTCCAGGGCACACCCCAGTGACCCACCTCCTCTAGACACACTCCACTTGACCAGTTACCAACCAGTCAGTCCATTCAAACTAGGCTGGATTGATTATGGCAGTTTAATCATATGAGGTAAACTTCAAACATTCCTGCATTAACACAAGAACTTCTGGGGGACAAACCATAACACCCTCCAATAACATGTTTGAGGGAATGCTTGCTAATTTTCTTAGTGATCTTATGAATTTTCCATTTTATTATATCTTGCAAAAGGAAGAAATAAAATTCATGAAATCTAACATCTGCACTTGAGGATCATTTGAAAGTATTTCTTTGGATAAAATCACATATGCTGTAGTTGAACTTTATCATTAAATATTCTGATGATTCTGAATAGAGCATCTATTTGCCTCATTTGTCTCAGTTCCAGTCAGACTACATGCTGCATAATGCATCGAAGTTACATTTATTTATAGCCTATTAGTCACACAAGCTCTTTGCAGAGATGCTGGAAGAACTTTTTAGAAAATTGGGAAATAAATTTTAGATCCAATTTTCATCCCCCATATATGCCTGTAACAGTGGGATATTCTAAGATCATTTTCAACAATTGTCTATGTAATCAGAATCATTAATGCACCGATTCTAAAAGCAGAGTCCAAATGATTATATTTTACATACAATCCAAATGATTTCATTTTACACAAGAATCTGTGGGTAAAGAGGATTTGAGCAGTCCCCAACTAAAGACGAGAAGTCCTCCCAAAGGTCCTGTCACTGAGTCTACCATGTATATTCTAGGAGGAGAAATAGCTGAGAACTTTGAAATAATGCCTTAGTAAACTTGGAAATTGCTATTACTAAATATCAAGAAAAAGCATTAAAACAAATTTTACAAATGATCACTTGAGTAACTTCTCTTCCTCTTCTTCCCCAACTCTAGCATGGAAGTAGTCCTAAATGTTCCAGAACAAGAGGTGATTACACAGAACACTATAGACGGTGGGATTTATGGCAGCCCAAACTTTCCTTGTCCTGATGTCCTAGATTTCAGGAAGGAAGAGAGTCATGCCTGAGCCAGTTTGGGTTCAGAGAAAACACAGGAAATTAGTGAGAAAGTGAGTAACCTTGCTAAGGTTCTGGGGAACCAGGGCCAGCAGAATACCTGTGGTAATTGCATCCACTGCTTATTTTTCAAAATTTAATGCATTCTATTTTTCATCTCCTAGAGATTGCATTTAGTTCTTTTATACCTTATATATTTTCCCTATAATGCTCAGGTTTTCCTCCAAATTCTTAAGGGTATACAATAGCAATTCTAAAGTCTTTGATTGTGTATTCAATCATCTCACTATTTCTGGGTCTCTGATTTTCTTACCAAAGACCTGACCATGATGTTGACCTGATTTTGGGCTTTTCTACCTTCAGGACTATGAAAAATAAGTGTGTTGTTTAAGCTACCCAGTCTATGGAAACCTGTAGCAGTATCCCAAGCTGACTAATACTCAGGATATTGTGCCCATGATCCTGGAGAGGTTACCCCGAGGCACCTGAACTTTCTCAGAGCTGTGGGGATGAGGAGATTGGTTCTGTAGAGTTAAGAAAAATTTTAACTCTCAAGTTTTTCATTTTTATGAGTGGGAAAAACCAAAATTAAATAATATTGCATACATTTCATGATTAAAGTCAATAATCGCTCCCTGAAAGTCACATATTCAGAAAGAAACCTCCAATTCAGAGGCTCTCTCTTATTATTTTAAATGGAAAACTTATAATACCTAAAATCAAATATTCATTTCCCTAAAACATGATTGAAACTTCCATGTTATAAGAAAAAAAGACCCAGGTTAGAATGGGAAATACTTAAAATACCACTCTCAGAAATCAGTAGGATGGGTAATTATATCACCAACCTATCAACAACATGGTTAATATTGGTGTTTTTGTGTACTTGTCCTCTCAGTGCCCACAAGGTCATTGTGGACACAGGTAAGCTCTCCAAGCATCTGCACATGGGATCCTAGTGCCCTACCAAGGATATTCAAAGCATTTACTCAATACTTTTCCTTCATGTCTTAAACACCATGCATTTTATTTAACTCTTAATTTAATATATATATATATATATATGAAGCTGGGGGTATAGCTCAGTTGATAGAGTGCTTGTTTTGCATGCACAAGGCCCTGGGTTTGATCCCCAGCACCAAAAAAAAAAAAAAGCAAACTTGTATTGGTACATTGTAGTTATACTTAAATAGTGGAATTTGTTATTTAATTTAAATCTTTAACATGTAAACATCAATCAAAAAACTATTAATAAATATGTGTTTTCCAGAGTTTGGGTAGTAAAAGACCCAAGAGGAAAATTCCACAGGGTAATTGGTAAATGGGATATACAGGATAGGCCTGTATGCATGCTAGCTCTATAAAATGAAAGAGTTTATAATACAATTTTTACCAGGTATCTAAAGAACATCACTTAAGGCGCTTAAGAGAAGGAAAATCAGGCAAGGCAGGCAAGCTGAAGAATATTAATAGAATAGCAACAGCAGTCATTTCTGATATCTGATTAGTGGTTTTCAATTTACAAAGCACTTCCCACACATTATCTCCTGACTGCCATGAAATTCCCATGAGGCAGGAAGATTTTTTCTTATTATTTCTTCTTTGTTTCTGAGGAAGCTGAGGTTCAGCTAAGATAAGTGACCAGCCCAAAGTCACTTGCACAGCCTTAGAGGCAGATGTGTGACCATAAGGTTGTTTACATTTGTCCTTAAGTTACAATCTGGACTTCAGTCACCTGCAGAGTCCCTCTTTTCTCCTGCCTGCCGCCAGCATTGAATGCCCCATCCACTCTGAGAGTCAGGAACCTGCACCTTCATCCATCTCTAGTGACTGCCTTTGGCAATTGGTACCTGGCTGCGCATGGTCCATTGGTCTCAAGATCAGAAAGAGAACTCTTTACCAGAACTTTTCTGAAACAGCAAAGTTTCATTTTTGCTTTCCAAAGAGAATACTTGGCAGTTATAAGCCAGGGCTCTGATCCCCCCAAAAAAACATAGCTCTCCAAGGTGTTCCCCCAAGATCTTCATATGCCATCACCTTTCCAGAACTCCCAAGGCAAGGTTCCATCTATGTTTCCAGACCATGAGTGCCACTCAATCCCTTTTTACCCCTTATCAAGGTACAGAATGATGGGTGTGGATGGAAACATTATAGTAGAACTAGTCAAAATAGACTATGTTATCCTTTGGAAATAAACCCCAAATCTCAGTGGCTAAACACAACAAAACTTATTTCTTATTCATGCATATGTCTGATGCAGCTCAGTACAGGGGTCTCCTGGGCTCACTTGGGACTTCAGACTGATTGAAGCGTCACTCCAACCTTGCTCCTCAATGGCTAGAGCACTGGGAATCTGTTTGGAAATGACATACATCACCTCTACACACTTTCCTTTGGCCAAAACCAAGTATCCAGTGGTGCTTAATTTCAAACAGGTGGGAAGTATGATCCTACTCTGTGCTTTAAAGGAGAAGTAGAATATTGGCAACCAGCCTAATAACTACCATGGAGTCCAGTCCCCATCTGATGCTTGAGTCTCTAGAAAGACAGTCCCAAAAAGATCTCCAAACTTCTTCTCTAACATAAAATCCCCACTCCATAAACAGCTGATTTAATTTGAAGTGAGTTCTCTTTGTTAGATACAAAAATTCTTAAAAATAAACAAATTGAATTCCATGTAACTCTTATTGTTTAATAGTCATTCATTCCTCAGCACCTCAGGATAAGTCATTAATTTGTTGAATAAATACAATATCCTCAAACATTTGAAGAAAGATGTACTTTTTATTTATTTACCCATTTAGCCATGTTATATCCTTGTGCCCCAACAGATCTTGGATATAAGATATAGTACCTAGTGGCATGAGGTATGGAATAGGTAATCCCCTAACATCACTGTAGGAAAAATCCAGAGTCTCTATGTTGAGGGTTGGGTTGAAGGCAGATGGTGGAGAAGGCTTTCTAGAGACAGACAGTTGATATTAGTTATCACAAGAAGGGAGGACTATCCCAGAAAAATGAGAATATACAAGGAAAAGGAAATAAGTTGTATTAGATAACCTAGGTGTGATACTGCATGGTGTATTTATGGAGCTATAGTAAGATCTGGAATGCAGGATATCTGGAATATTGGATATCTTTTGGGAAGGAACTTGAGACAAGGTGAGCATCAAATCATGGAGTGCTCTGGGGCTAAGCTGAAGGGTCTGAATCCTAAAAATTTAAGGATCCATAAAATTAACATGAGTCTATGTATATTTTAGTACCAACGTTCTGGCCATGGGGGCAGAAGAAAGCATGGAAAACCAGCTCTCTATTGCAGTGATCCTGAATGGGGCCAGGAAGCAAGAGCTAAGGTGGTGATATTGCAAAAAAGGGGCACATTGAGAGGAGGAGATGGAACGGATTGCATTTGGTACTTAATTCTGAAAAGTGAGGCAGTGACGGGCAAAGATGCCTCTCAGCCTTCTGACATGGACAACAATAAGTGGATGACGTAGAGACATTCAAGTAGGTTGGTGTGAGAAAGTTTCTGTTGCATTTAAGTTGCTCGTGTGACCTAATGGTATTGCACTAGGCAGTTTGCTGTTTCTATCAAGAGAAGTCTGACCAAGCTGGGCCTGGTGGTGCAATCCCAGGAACTCAGGAGGCTGAGACAGGAGGATAGCAAGTTCAAGGCCAGCCTCAGCATCTTAGTGAGACCCTGTTTCAAAATTCAAAATTAAAAAAGGCTGGGGAAGGGATGTGGCTCAGTGTTAAATAACCTCCAGGTAAAATCTCCAGTACCAAATAAATAAATAAATAAGAGAGTGAGAGCAACAGCTCGTCAACGATACTAGATTAAGGAACCAACAGTCTATAAATAGTTATGGAAGGGACTGTGTGTGTGGCTGACACATCAACTATAATTTTTCTACTTTGAGAGTGAAAACACACTAACTTAGGAATTTGACATTCCTTTCCAATATCCAGACATACTTCACCTGATGCCCATGGTGCTTTCTTAGAATTAAGGAACCCAAAAAGCTAAAAAAAAAAAAAATTGAGCAAGTATATTGCTCAGTAAGCAAAGAATCCAGACACAGGGAAACAGAGAACCATGAAAAAGAGTTCATCCAAAAATGCCAGGATCTGCAATGGAGACCAAATCCCAAATAATTCACCTCTTACACCCAGGTTTTCATCTCTCCCTTGCCTGCACTGAGCAAACTCTCAAACACCTATTTTTTTCTAGACTGCAGGATGACAAAATTCTTTATTTCAATGCAGAGTTTATGTTTTCAATCTGACTACATAAATTGATGAGGTTACAACTTCAAATTGGCACATGTTGACATATTCCAGAGGCTAAACCTAGCTAACATTTTTACAGCTCAAGTATTCTTAAAACTACCCATCATGAATTCCTAGATCATTTTCTAAATTCTAGTCAGATCTGATCTAATCTGATGTTCTAATTTCATTCTCAAAAGGAAGACTGAACTTCAGAATTGCAAGCTACATTTCTATCTCCCTGTAGTATAGTAATAATAGTAATAAAATGTTTGGTCTTTGTCTTGGTGCCTGATACAGAGCTTCTAAAACTCTTAGAATTTCCTGGATATCTTTTGTTTTTCTTAATGAATCCCTTTGGACTTTATCTAATTTTATGCTAATGAGCTAGTTCAGAGTAGAGGAGCTTTGAATAGCTGAAGGATGAAGACTGGTCACCAAAAAGGCCAAATATGTGATTAGAGGTGAGAATTTTCAGTCTCACCACAATCTTTGGAGAGTAAGAGGGTTAGAGGTTGGGTTATGAAAATTTGTGACAATGACATCCAGAGAGCTTCTGTATTGGTGGACACATGGATGTTCTTGGAAGGTGGTATGTCCAGAGAAGGCATGGAAGCTGGAAACCACCAACACCCTTCCCCTATAACTTGTTGTGTCCACCTCTTCCATTTCATGGTTCTTGAGCTGAATCTTTCATAACGAACCATTAAGTAAAGTGTTTTCCAGAGTAGTTCTGTGAGTCATTCTAGCAAATTACCAAACCTGGGGTTGTGGTAACACATTTGGGCAGAAATGTGGATAATCTGGGCACCTCATTTGCAGATATCTGAAGTGGCATGGGGTGGGGGTGAGTATGGAATGGAGCCCTTAATAATGTGAGGTCTGCACCAACTCTTGATTGTGTCAGAATAGATTTTAATTATTGGACCCAAATTGATGTCAGAGAATTGGAGAATTGGTATGAAAAACCCCACATGGGTTTCAAATGTGGTGTCAAAAAAACTAACATGCTTATACCTCTAAGAAAATCCATAAAATCTTTACTGAGCTCAGCAAATACCTCACCATAAAAAGCAAACATTACCACCAGAGTCCCACCATTAAAAAATCATCAGGAACTATTGGTCAGGTCTTGAGAAGATGCTGTCAGTTGGAGGTTAAGAGAGGCTGATCAATTGTTGTGGACAGAGTGTTAGAAAGAGGCAGGGAGAACCCTTTCCTCCAACCAGGGCACTGCAGCAGACCATCCTAGGCCCTCAGGCAGACTGCACTCTGCTCCACATCCCCTCTCAGCTGGTTTCTGCTCCTGGGCCCAGTTACTTTAGATTCAGGTGCTATGTTTGAATTATCATTTCACCTTGTCTCCCTGCTTCACCTGAGGCTGCTGCCTTTTGGCTCACTCATGGTTGCCAGCCTTGTGTGCAGCCCCATGATCCATCCAGACTCACCTTCATGCTACACAAAACTCCATAAATCCCCAAGAATCTAGGCATCCGCTTCTCTGGGAGAGGCACAGACAAATGGAGAAATTTTGATCATAATAATAAAGGAACCTTATGCTTTAAGAGACATTTTTAAAAGTCTTAGAGATGTTCAATCTCTGGGGAAAAGAAAGTAGAGGAGAAACTGGATATGGCTTTCAAAAACCAGAAGGACAGATGAGAGGAAGATCAGAACATGAATCTACTGTTGGACAATTCAAAGAAGCAGATTTCTATTGAACATCAAAATTGGTCCGAAATTCCACCCCACATTATAGAAGGACTTAAGTGTGAGGAAAAGGACTGGACTATTAGGAATACTGTAGAATGGAACTGGGTTACCTCCAAAGGCTTTACCTACTCTGGGGTTCTCTTACATGGATTCCAAATACAAGGTTACAATTCCAGACAGACAAGCATTTACTCAAAGTAGTAGAGAAAAAAAAAACACATCTTCAAAAGTTCGAAAAATTAAATGAATTTTGAAGTCATGTATCCAGCTTGAGAAAACAAGTTTGAAAACTATAGGAACATTTGAGATGTGAAGAAATTATGAGTACAAGAATTCTTATAATTAAGAAGGTTAAGTGCCTAATGAAACTTGATGTGAATGTATAAAACTGTAATCAGTTGAATGTGTACTTATAAAAAAACAGTGAGACAAGATGACATATGTTCACTTTCTCTAGAAAGAGATAATTAGTCATATGGAAGAATGAAATGACCGAGTCTAGACTGTCCTGACCATGTCCATTCCTTGAGGCAGAGGCTCCCTCCAGGCTGGCAGGGCAGCTTGCACCTTTCTTATATCTGTTGGGCAAGAAGAGCAGGGAGATTTGTAACTCCTCACCAAAAGAACCTCTTAACTAATGCCTGAAGTAATTCCTCCAGGGTCAGCCTTGTGGAGGAAGAACAAGGAGATGGGGAGGAGGAGGAGGAATCGAGCCCATAAATGCAAGATGATTTCACCTTTGTAACATTCTCAGACCTGCTTCCTTTGATGAAAATGACCCCTGGTAAGGCAGAGGGGCTCTTCCTCTCAGCTCTGCCCTAAATGAACGCACACTGTCGCAACAGTTGTGGGCAATTACAGACCATAACAAAAACAGTGCTGTCATCAAAAAACTATTCTTGTTGTCCATTACTCCTCTTACTCCTTAAAAGCTTTTGTATGAGCTGGAATCACCATCCGAATGCTGTCAGCCTTCAATCTTTAGGGGACTCTGCCTCTCTTCTGATCATCCTCACTTCTTTGTCTAGTGCCCTTGAAAGGATGACTCCAGGGAATAATTTAGTTCCAGCGCCCTCTGCTGGTCCATAGAAAGACAAGATTCCTGAAATTACAGAATGTGCTTGCCAAATTTTTTGTTACCAGGAAACCATTTTATTATTTCATTAGCCCCAGGGACCTCACATTTTGCAATTTACCTTTTAAGAAAACTTTACCTATTAAGTAATTATTAGCCTACCAAATTGCATTCATCAGTCATAGAAAAAGGACCGTGAGAACTTATGATTCAATATGTAATAAATAAGTTAACTATGCATAGACTACTTATTTCTAGTCAAACATTTTTAAAATTTTTCTTTTACCTAGCTTACAAAACCTTATTATGGCCAGGCACAGTGGCTCATGCCTGTAATCCCGGTGGCTCAAGAGGCTGAGGCAAGAGGATTGTAAGTTCAAAGCCTGTCTCAGCAATTCAAGGAGACCCTAAGCAACTTAGACCCTGTCTCAAAATAACATATAAAAAAGGCTGAGTATGTGGTTAAGCACCTCAGATTCAATCCTCAGTAACAACAACAAAAAAAAAGAAAACAAAAACATTATTGTGTTTAATTGTGCAATTTCTGCCTTGCTTTTTAACATACTGCAAATAACTTAAGGACCCAGTGATCCATGGGCCCAGGCTTGAAAATATGTTAGAATATCTATCACAATACCTAATTAACAAGCATGTTTCTGAAATGTTTTACTAGTAAGCACTTCCTTACGGGTAATAGGTAAATATTTTCTGTCACTTGGATGCAAGTCTTCAAATAATTTTGATGTGTAAACTGATCATATTGTGGCTCAAAAGTCAATAGGTCTTCCAGAGTTGCAAATATTACAGCTGAGTTTTAAGGATCCAGGTTACTGCCTGTGACAAGCAGTCAAGCAGAGGTTGTCATGGTGGTGATCCATGACCTGGGAATTGGGACAGGCACATGACTAGCGATGCCTGAAGTCCGGGTCTCTGCTGGCATCTTGCCCTGGTGCCCTTCAAGTTACAACTTCATTACAGAATCATTTAAAAATAGAAAGTTAATAAATTCAAGGAGAAGAGGGCAAAACATGGTGCCTTCAGCAGAGTATGTGGGATGAGATGAGGTGGAGCAAGGCAGGGGAATAGGAAAGTCCAGACATAGTCAAGGAGGTCTTTGGAGACAGGGACCATTGTTCTCACTCCACCCTGACAATATTAGGCTTTCAAATATTTGGTGGATTTCTGTCAGCATCTGCCTACCTATTCCAGGAAAGTTTTCAGCTAGATGTGGAGCTTCTCCTCTGTCACTAATAACTGTGACTACTAAGATGACAGCACGGGCAGCTTGCTCATGGTGGAACTGAGCTTGCTGGGTGGTAAAGTTTTGTGCAGAAAAGGATGTATATATTTTTAAAAAAGATGAATGTGTCTCAGAATGATTTTCACTGTTTGACTTTTTTTCTTTAAAGTTCCTTCCTGTTTACTGTAACATGCAAATGGAAAAGTACATAAAGGAAACAACCATGTATCAGGTAATTCACGCTCAAATCAAGAAACAGGTCATTTCAACACCCAGAAGCCCTCTCCCACTCCATCCTACCATCCTGACCTTTAGCACCATAGATGGGTTTTGCCTGGTTTGGAAAATACATACTTGCACAGCATATTCTTCTGTGTCTAGCTTCTTTTGCTCAACATTATTTTTGTAAGTGTAATTCTTGTTATTTGCAGTTTGTTCACCCCCAATGCTATATTTTGTTTAAAAATATAGCATAATTTTAATTGATTACTTATAATGAGTTGATTCCAGCTTTTTACTATTCTGAGTGGTGTGGTGTGAGTGTTCACATGTTCTTGTGTACATAAATGCCCATTTTTGTGAGGTATATGCCAAGCAGTGCAATGGGTAGGTCAAGGCTTGTGTATATGATCAACTTCCACAGATATTGCCAAATGGCTTCTCAAAGTGATGGTTAGCTTTTGTACAAAGCCAAATGCCTGAGATGTTCAGAGAGGATAAAGAACAGAGAGTAAGGAAATTGTCTCTAGGCCTAGGATTTGGAGCCTAAGGGGACTATATGAAAAGGAAGATAGCCTTCAAAGGGCTAGGTCCCACCAATCATTAACACATCACTGGAGTGACCTGAAAGCCTGCTTCCTCAAGTTGAGGAAGGAAGGCAGAATCACAATATAAAAGGCAGAGGAAGAAGAGGAGACAAGGAAACAGATCTGAAAGGATGTAAGCCATGATGCCAAGACTCCACCAACAATGTTACCTTCTTAAGAATGGCAAATTAAACTGGCTGATATAACTAACCTCACCACAGGACCCGAGTTGTGAAAATGCACCTTAGGAACTTCTGTATGCACAGATGGACATTTGAAAAGAACCTACCACTGGCCTCCTGGAGATGACTGTCCCCACAGAGCAGGTTACAACTAGAATGTAGCAAAATGTGCATTCAGCATATATACAGTTGCATTTATCATTAAATTTCCTAAACTTGTTTGGGGGTTTGTAGTTACTTAAAGTTGTTAATCAAGACAGCTCTTCTATTAATCTGGGAATAAGACGTTTTACCACTGCTGGTATTCACAGGAAAAGAATAAAAGGTCATCGTTGATCTTTCCCTTAAGATTTTGTAGAAAGTTTAATTTTCAAATAAGTAAGCCAAAGTGGAAATGCCAGATGTTATCAGACAAGAGGATCAGATTTTTCATTTAAATGTGCTCATCCCTCTTTCTGTTGGATTCAGGGCTTTCCTCTGAATGTCTCAGGAAACTCATTTGCCAAGAGTGACTCAGAATTAACCCACTCTATGAGACTTGGTTATCAAAGCAAAGGGGAATGCAATGTTCTGCTTACAAAAGGAAAATTATGAAGTCCTAAGAAATATATATGCATTTCATACTTATCTCTTTGCAATTCAGAAATGAGTCTTATAGTAGTTCTGGTCCCCTGTCAGCTGAGGTCCTTTCTGACACCTTGCTACAGCAGAGAGCTACTACCTGAGCACTTGACCCCTTCATATCTCCCTTTTCTCAATTGGTTTTCAGCTTGGGAGTGATTTGCTCTGCAACAGATGCAGGCTCACAAAGATAGGAATGACCTATCCTTGTAGAGAGCAGCCCAACTCATACTTACATTCATTTCCTCGGGGCCATTTTTCTGAATTAAACTTGGCATGGCCTTGCCTGTTTGCTTTTGATCTGACGGCTAGACAAGGAGTTCAGTTCATTTGCTGTCTCTCCAGCAACCATGTCCAAGAGCATTATCCAGTAGGAGGTCTCAGGAAGCTGCCACTATCAGCGGCCAACAGGCACACTTGAAAATTCATGAGCAATTTGTAAAGAGGCAGGAGTCCTTCCCCTCAGTGCTTTAACTGCCCTGTCACTAAAATGCCAGCTGAGCTCATACAAAGAGGGGAAATCAATCCAAGCCAAGAATTCAGTAGTGGTTCCAAGGCACCATAGGGATCCAGAAGCTTCTGATTTGCCTCTGAATAATACCCAGAGGACATGGCATGGCCAAAATTTAGCCAGGCAAGCTGATATGCAAGTCAGTTTACACACAGGACTTACAGTTATGAGCACTCACCTATGAGCCTCAATATGCACAAATGGATATTTGTAAAGCAGCTTCCACCAACCTCCTGGGGACAGCTTGGGTCCTCCCGCAAGTCAAGAAGTGATGAGGTTCTGGGTGAACACCACCTAGGGCACTTTAAGAAACGATGCATGTATCTCATTCAAACAGATTTACTTTCTCTTTTCTTGTGAATTTCTGTGGGGACCTCCAGTACCACTTTTCCTCGTTTCCTTCAAACTTTTCAGCTTTCCAAGCTCAGTTGGTTCTATCTAAGTAGCTATATTCCTTAATAAAGACACACACACACACACACACACACACACACACACACTTCAACTCATCTCTCCTTCTGCTCGCTCTTTTTACTCTGACCCATTCACCTTTGGAAATGCTACCCCCCTCCTCTAGCCCTTTAAATGGGTAAGCAATAACTCAAAATTCCCTAGAAACTTTTCAGTAAAAGAAAACTACCCTGAAGGTATCAGTGTCATCGATTCTACAACACTTAATGGGCATCATTACTCTAAGTATATGTATGAAGACACGAATGGTGTGACTCTATGTTGTGTACAATCAGAGGTATGAACAATTGTGCTCTATAAGTGTAATATGAATTGAAATGCATCCTGCTGTCATATATAAGAAATTAAAATAATTTTTTAAGAACAGCATTAAATAAGTCTAAACAATATTTAAAAAAATAATAAAGAAAGTCTGTCTGAAATTTTATCAAAACTTTTCCTCTATCCCTTTATCCTCTACAACATTCAAAATAAACAACACCTATTTGGTATTCATTGTTTCTTTTGCTTGGCTGAATTTCCAAAGCTACCAGAAGAACACAACTTTTTATTGCAAATGTAAAGTATTTTGTTGTAAAATGTGGTCAAATTATGGATTAAATATCCCTATGGATTCGATGGGGGAACTGACCTTTGTGATAAATTGAATTTCAAGCATTTTAAGTTCTGAACAACTGACAAGTAATGAAATTTTGGAACACAATAAATATAACCCATTTATAAGGCAAGGGTAGACTGTAGAATTCTGATCTTATTTTCTTTGTTGGCACCAACCCTTGATGGATCTTGCTATCACCTTTGACCCTGTTACTTTAGTTAGTCTATCCCAAGGTGGGGCTCAGTGCTGAGCCAAGGTGCACAGAATCCAGGTAGGCAATCATGCTTAATTGTTTGTGTTTCCAGGTTCTGCAGATGAATAATTATAATATCTGATTTTGACTCAATCCTCACTTGAGGAAAAAAAAGTTAGGAGACAAATTCACTGGGAAAACACTCATGAGATACAAAAACCTATACTTATTTAATCTTCTTCCCTGTGGCTGTATCCTTTCCCGAACTTCAACAATTAATCTTAGGAAGTGGCACAATTTTGTTGAAATAATGAAAATGTAGAGTTTATTGACATGCAGCTAATTTAATCTTGGAGACCCAGAGGCTATAAAAAGCAAAGAAATTACATAGTTAATCACAAAATATTGTCATAGGAGGGGGATATATACATGTTTGTAGTCATAAAATTTGAAAATCAGGTTGAAGAAGTTTTCTAGCTGTTTGCCTCCTACAATTTTGGAAGTGTCTTCTATTTTAGGTCTCCCTTGAGTTTGTCTTTTAATTATTGGTGATCTTGAGTGGATAAGGGTAAGTCAACCATATATATTCCATAAAGAATTCAAGAGTTGACAAAAGCCATTACTTTTGAAAGTACTTCTGGATATAATAAACAATATAATGAACTAACTTGAGTCCTCATTTCTTCCCATTTTTGGTAATTTCTCATGAAGAGCCCTCAGCCTATTTAAATAATATTCTCCTCCTTATTTATGTTTCCCCAAAATCAGATGAACTAGAGGTGTTTCAGAATGCTCTGAGTCTCCAGACAGCAGAACCTAGTAAATGATTTCTATTTGTTTCTCATTTCTTATCCATACTCTAAAGAACCTACACAGAGTAGGGTGCTTAGTGGGATTCAAAGCATCTCATTTGGCCAGCTCCCACGTCCCACAACCCTTCCCCTAGGTTAGTTCAGGAGGACTCAAGTTCAGAACCAACAGAGGATGAACAGAAGGATCAGATAAATGGAAACCGACTATTAATGATTCAGCTCTGGGGAACCTGGCCTGGGTACGAAAAGCAAGTAGACTTGGTGTTGTTGCCTGAATTAATTAATACTCCCAGACTCACAGACTGTCTAGTTGGGGGCAGGGCTTCCCCTTGAGTCTTGTCACAGTGGAGAGAGTAGGCCAACACAGCATATGCTCTGTATGCAGGCAGCTCCTAAGAAACAGAAACCAGAAGGTACTAAATAAAGAAGCTTGAAGTGCCTCCCGCATGCTCCATACTCTCTTCTGTTCTTATTAATGTGATCAGCCATATCCACCTTCTCTCTGCTCACCAAGAATAAACCAGAGGGTGGTGAGAGACCAGCAGAGTTACACCATTGCAGAGGTTCTCAAACTTCAGCCTGTATCAGAATCCCTTGGAGGTCTTGTTATGAACGGAGATTACTAGGCAGAGTTTCTGGCCCAGTAGGTCTGGGTGAGACCTGAGAATCTGCATTTCTAACAAGCTCCTCTGTGGTACTGAATCACCACTCCAATGCAATGCTTCTCACCACTCACAAACATTGCAACCACTAAGAGAGAGATTTCCATTGTTTTCCAGTGTTTTCATTCCTCAGCTATCTTCTTTTCCTTTTTAATTCATGAGGCTGAGCACTTAATCCTATGGTCTAGCAGGAGTATGGCTTGTCCCCAGGAGAAGTTTATTAAAACAGTGCAGTTCCCATTTCAGCAGGTTTCTCCCTCAATGTTAACTATTATTCCTTCATAGGACTGCTAGTTGACAATGTTGATTTTTGTCCCCAGAAAGCTATGAAATGGATTAGAACTTAAATTAATGCAAAGACTGGATGGGATTCAATCATTCCCTACTCTATTTCCCGTTATATCCACTCAGCTTGTCCAGAGTAGCTCATTAGAGATTCTGCAGTGAAATTAGATGACAGCACTAAGATATTACAGTAAAATGTCAACAATAAAATGTTGCAAATTTGAGTATGCACCTCATATTTCATCATGAATTTCCCAGATTAAAATTTACAATTCCAAAATTAAATCCCTTGAAAATTAACATCTAAAATCAAATTATCTTGTGTCAAAAGCCAAAAGAAATCAAAACCCCAAATTCTATCCTCCCCCTTTCTGAGTCCTCCATATCTAGGTAAAATTATGGTTTTTCAGCAGCTGCAGTTGAGTTCTCTTCCACTGGAGCAAGTATAGTTCTCTTAGGATCTTAAAAGTTCCACTGTACACATATGTGTCTCCCTCTAGAAGAAATCAAAGAGAACCTTGAATACTAGTCAACTACCAATCTCACACCCACTAGTTTTAAAAACGCATCAACCCTTAGCAGTCAGCATGTATCTCAGGCAGAGTTTCATTCCCAGAACCCTTAATTTAGAATTTCCAAAGACCATAGTGGAGAACCACCAATATCTGAGAAGGAGACTAATAAAAAGGAGACAGGTAGACAGGTGGGGTATGGTGGCACACACATGTAATCCCAGTGATTTGGAGGCTGAGACAGGAGGATTGTGAGTTCAAAGCCAGCCTCAAAAATTTAGTGAGGCCTATCACAAAATAAAACATAAAAAGGGCTGGGGATGTGGCTCAGTGGTTAAGCACCCCTGGGTTCAATCTCCAGTGCCACAAAGAGAGAGAGAGAGAAAGAGAGAGAGGGCAGAGAGAGAGAGAGAGAGAGAGAGAATCCTTGGTTTCAACTTTGCCAGGATGCTGCTCTTTCTGTATCTTTTTTAAGAGACCATGACTTTTAACTCAAAATTTGAATACTATCTCCTATATAGAGGCTAATTATGTACATTTTCACCAAGTTAGGAGTAGGGGACAGAAAGGCCACCTATGCATACTATGTAAATAAAGGGTGGAATTTGAGGCATGGTTTCCTTCTAACAAAATATAGATATTTGCAATGGTGACCAGCCCAGTCACTGGGTCTTTTTGTAATAACTTTATTTCCAACCCAGTAAGTTGAAAATTCCCCCATTCCACTTGCCTTTGAAAACTGTTTCTGGTATGAAGTGAATGGAGTTCTGCCTAGTGACTCAGTCCCCCCATCTCTATCTAGGTACCTCTAGTCTACTTCACAGTGCTGGTTGTCACTGTCTTCTGCTCTGAGATTACTGAGACCCAGGAGGCCTCCCTCTCAGAGAGGGTTTCTCTTACCCTGAGCTTTCCAGATGCATGCCTGTTCTTGCATATGTTTGGGGTCATTCATCTTTATCACTGGTAACATGGATATGACAAAATTTGTTTGTCCAATTATCAGTTAGTGGACATCTGAGTAGTTTCTAGAAATTATGAATGAGACTGCTATGAACACACATGTACAAGTCTTTCTGTGAACATGGTTTTTAATTCTCTTAAATATGTATGTGTGAAATTGTTGGGCCATATTGTAGGTGCATATTAAGTTGTTTAATATGTTTCCTGTTAACATCTTAACTGTTACTATTCAACTACCAGTCTATACTACCAGTGAGGCTGGTGGATTTTGAGTTCAAAGCCAGCCTCAAAAATTTAGTGAGACCTGTCTCAAAATAAAACATAAACAGGGCTGGGGATGTGGCTCAGTGGTTAAGCACCCCTGGGTTCAATCCCCAGTGCCTCAAAAGAAGAGAGAGAGAGAGAGAGAATCCTTGGTTTCAACTTTGCCAGGATGCTTCTGGTCACCATTGCAAATATCTACATTTTGTTAGAAGGAAACCATGCCTTAATTACATCCTATGTTAATTTTCCTCTGGTTTTGTTACCAAGGTAACACTGACCTCATCATATTAACTGGAAGTATTTATTATTTCCTCTTTTATTTTCAGGAAGCATTTCTATAGAGTTGGTGTGTTTCTTCCTTAAATGTTTAGGTTTGTTCTATACTACCAGTATAGACTGGTAGTTGAATAGTAACAGTTAATACTGTTACTATTTCCTGAAGCAGCTGTGTTGTTTTACATGACCATACACCATTGGAAAGAAATAATATTCAGCATTCTAACTCATGAGCATGGTATATCTTTTTATTAGTTTAGGTCTTTAAGTATTTTTTTCTCAGAAGTATTTTGCAGTTCAATGTACAGGTCTCACATATGTTGTTAAATTTATCTTAAGTTTTTCATGTTTTTGATGCTGTTATGGTATTTTAAATTTTCAGTTTTTAATTGTTCATCTGCATCCATCAGAGAGTGGGTATTTTTCTTTTTCATCTGTAAATAATATGGTGAGTGATAGCACTGAATTTCTAATATTAAATTAACCTGGCATTCTTGCCATGAGCCCCACTGGGTCATTACATGTTATCCTTACTATACATGTAGGATTCAATTTGCTAAAGTTGTTTCCGGAATATTTTTACATCTAGGTTTATGAAAAATACTGGTCTGTAGTTTTCTTCTCCTATGATGTTTTTTTCCTCTGGTTTTGTTACCAAGGTAACACTGACCTCATTATATTAACTGGAAGTATTATTTCCTCTTTTATTTTCAGGAAGCATTTCTACAGAGTTGGTGTGTTTCTTCCTTAAACGTTTAGGTTTGTTCACTATGAGAAGCCATCTGGTCCCGGGGTTTTCTGGGGGCTTATTCAATTGTGAATTTAATTCCTTTAATGGATATGGTTTATTTATCCATTCTTTTATTCCTTAGATTTATTTTCTTTAAAAGGACAGGTATGTAACCTTTAGTTTTCTATTTTCTTTTGACTGAACTGTGGTAATTTGATTGATTTAATACAGTTGTCCATTTTATTTAAGCTGTAGAAGAAGAATTTAGGGGAGGTTCCAGGATCCTTTATAGCAGTCCTTTCTAATGGGAATTAATCCACTCTAGGGGACCAGTATTAATCTCTTCCAAGGATAGGGCCCCCATGACTTAATTACTCCCCTCTAAGTCCTACCTCTTACAGGTTTCTCCACTTCTCAATATTGCCACACTGGGGATCAAACCTCCAGCCCATGAACATTTGGGGAACACTCCACCATATCCAAACCATAGAAATCACTGTCCATACCTAGTGATAGTCCTTGTTAAGTTTTCAAAAACATTACAAAAGAGGACCAGAAGCTGGGTGGTTGATTTGGCCTTGCCTATTTATGCTAGGCATGTAATTTTAAACACTGTGTGTGAATCACTCATATGATGCATGACATGTTTATTTTGCTTTTTAAGGCTTTGGACTATAGTTTTGAAGTCAAGCAGTAGGAAAGCTGTTCCATCTCCTATACTTGAAAGACTGGCATATTGAGACCATTCTCTTCCCCTTTCACCAAAGCCTCACCTCAGCTCCCTGTTTACTGACACCAGTGCAGCTCTTGCCCATTTGCAAGGCTGCCTACCCACTAGCAGTCCTGCCTGTGCAAAAACAGCTACTTGTCTGTGGATAAATTTTCATTAGCTGCAAGGTCAAAATCTCTTTGGACTATGCTTACTAATATCTAAGGCCCCAAACTGCCAACCCAGGTCCTACCAGTCAAAAGTCAATTATGCAACTATAAAAATCAGTCATGTGGCACTACAAATACCTACAAATCCTCAGTTAAAAAAAAATCACATGACCCATGCCTATTCCACCTAAGGCTTAAACCAGTTAGTCAAATCCTTGTGTTTTGGGTTCTACAAGTGGGACTGCTTGTTGTTTGTCTTTCAAGTTTCCTGAATAGTGATCCAAATACTGGGGGAAGGGGGAATATCATTTATTGACCTCCCTCAAACTCCATCACTCTCCCAGACTGATGCCAATCATCATAACTGATCATGGGGAATGTGTAATAAGGCATGTTTCCCCCACATCCAGCCCTACACATGTCTTAGGGCTTGAGTTGTGTTTTGCTTTTTTCCTATACCACCCACCCTTCTCTAAGTCAGTGTCCCTTGCTCTGTTTCATGAAAGAAGACAGGATCCTGGAGTGATGAAAGGTGGGACAGTCCCACACTGGGCAGCAGGGATCCCCTTAAGGACATCTCTTTTGATCCTCAAGAACCTTGTTTGGGAAGCAAACCAAAGAAAATAAAGCTAAACGTTGACTGTTTCTTTCTCTTTCCATTTAGATGATCTGACTGGAGAAGAGCCCAGACATGCAAGAAAGTAACAAGAGCTTAGGGATTTAATATATCTAGGTTAGTTCACAGGTTTGCACCCACTGCACCCAGAGGGTCTCAGAGTCCTTCCAAAGGTGCTCCTTCCTTCAGAAGCCCATTTCATAAGAGTCATCCCACTATAGACCAGGTGTGGTGGCCCACATCTGTAATCCCAGCAACTCAGGAGGCTGAGGCAAGAGGACTGCAAGCTTGATGTTAGCAACTTAGTGAGATCCTGTTTCAAAATTAAAAACTGAAAAAAAAACAAAACAAAATTAATACAAAAAATCAGGAAGGAATAGGGACTTAGCTCGATGGTAAATCTCTCCTGGGTTCAATCCCCTATACCAAAAAATAGAAAACAAAAAAAAGAGTCATCCCACACAGAAAACAAAAAAACATCAGCCATCTAAGTCTAGTCAAATGACAGTCCTGGTAGTTTAGTTAGTTGGAGGTGGAGGGTTACAAATGAAGGACTGAGCTGTGGCTGGGAGGTTAAGTGGTGTGCCAAGACAAGTGGTAAGAAGTAAAGTTGCTAATGCCTAGTCCTTTATACTGAAACACAATCGGAGGTGACTCCGTGGGAGCAGTTGACAGCTGGCCCAGAGGAAGTCTGAGCCACAGGGTGGAGGCCAACATGCAGAGGCTGCTTGATTCTACCTTACCAGCATAGGGAAAGATGGGAGAGGAATAACAGGGTAGGGGGATCCCGACTGGCTCTTATCATTGATAAACTGGTGTCTGCACACACTTCTCCCAGAGAACCAAGCCCCAGCGGGCTCTCTTCAGATGCCTTTTGATTGCTTCTTGTTCAAAGCTGTTTTCTCAGAATTTTCCACCTGCCTTTATAAACAGGATTTAAGTGTAATATAGAAAATTCAGGGGAGAGGAATATGTACTCAAAGGAAGTGGAGTTGGGTGCAGCAGGGCTCCAGGCTGAAGCATGTGCTAGAATCTTAGTTGTCAATATTGTACCCCTTCTGGGCTGTTATTTGGTTTGCTGTGATAATATGATGTTTTCAGAATTATTCACATCAGCAGAGAATGCTGTTGTGATGGGACTCTGAGGTCAATTCTTATTTGGGTGAGTCAGAGATACAATGGGAAAAATCACTGGTGCTTAGAAGAGTATGAAATATTGGCACTGCTCTTAAATCCAAAGAAAATGGGTGTTTGATGGTGTTTCCAAAGTTGATGAAGGACAAGAGAAGTTGTTTTTTTTTTTTGTGGGGGATTTTTTTGGTACCAGGGATTGAACTCAGGGGCACTCAACCACTGAGCTGTATCTCCAGCCCTATTTTGTATTTATTTAGAGACAGGGTCTCACTGAGTTGCTTAGTGCCTCATCGTTGCTGAGGCTGGCTTTGAATTCCCGATCCTCCTGCCTCAGCCTCCTGAGCCACTGGGATTACAGGCCTGTGTCACCAAGCCTGGCACAAGAATGGCTTATTTTCTTTTCTTTTCTTCTCTTTCCTCTTCTTTGCCCAACTGACTATGAGGATTCAAGGCTCAAAAGGGGTCATTCTGAAGGAATTTTGGCCATCCCCGCCAACTGTAATTATGGCTAGATTCTAACTGGTGCCCTGAATAAGTTTCAAATAGAACAGTAGGTTCAGCAACTATGGTTGTCCTGAAATATCCTTTGCACAGCAACTGAAACTGGGTCCACACAGCCCAAAGTACAGTCCTGATGCAGTCACTCTCCAGGTGCAGGATGGCCACTTCTCACCAGACCCCATTCACATCACAGGTACCCAGGTTGTTTCCACCTGCGAGTCTTGGACTGTGCTCTGCTCTGCCTGGAATGTCTTGCCAGATCTGTATAGGCTGGCTTTTTCTCATCAGGGTGGCCTCCCTGGCTATGTGCTGGACCCTCTCCTTCCCACCTGCATGTAATATTGTCTTCAAAGCAATGATTACTATTATTTCTAATTTATTCATTCTGTTACTGTCCCTTACTAGAATGTACACCCCATGAGAGCAGGAAACTTACCTTCTTTGTCTGCTGCCTGCCAAGTACCTATGCCAGTGCCTGGCATACAGTAGACACTCAAGACGAGCTAAATAGGTGAGGGAAAGTGTAATGGGGATGAAATACCCAGTGCTGCCCCTGTGGGAGGACAGCTGTTCCACTCGTCCAGAGGAGCCCACATGCTTGCAAGTGTCCTGCAGGCCTCCAGGGAGTGCATCCGGGCACCAACACAGCTTGCTAGGTATTAGGGTTGTGTTGAAAGTTGTGTCTGCCAAGATTATGAGAGGAGCCATAGAACGTTCTCATTTCAGGTACAGTGACCATTTCCTAACCTATTTCTCTCAGTGCTGACCCAATTTAAACAACTGTCGTTTCTCTCCTTTTCTTTGAAGCATTATTCACAGCCTGTGGCCTGTGCTCATTGCAGGAGTTGGAAGATGGGTCTGGGGAAAGTTGAACTGTGGGACATAAGATCTCTGGTCCTGGCTCTTTGCAGGACAATATGGGGTGGATTTCTTAAGATTAAAGGCAATCTCTATTCATGTGCTTCATTGACAAGAATTTTTGAGTTAACAAAACCTTCCCCTGAGTCACCTAGTTCAACATTTCACTAAGTATACACTTTGCATGACAGGATTAATGAACAATTGTCCAGCCTTTGCTAGAATAGATTCAACAGCACTGCAGGGCAGGCAGCCAATATTTTGGCCCCTGGGAAAACTTTCCTGAGGCTATTTTCCAATAAAATTGATTCTTATTTTTTTTTTATTCTCTGGGAAGTTGGTGGATATTTTTAAGTTTGGTATTTGAACCATATGGAATAAAATATTTAGAAATGTTTAGACTTATTTTGTCCCTTATGAAAACAAGATTGAGAATAACCTAAGAAAATATAACACCATTGGCGCTCCCATCCCTAAACACATTCTGTTTGGCACCTCTCTGACATTCTGTGAGGTGAGGAAGCCTGGAGTTTAAATTTCATTTGCATGTTATCCTACTGTGATCGGAAATTATTTCTCCTTGGCCAACTCTTATCATGCAGATTGCTCTAAAATCAGATTACAGCTGCTTGTTTTGATTGATTAGTTAGTTCTGCCTTTTTTTTAAAAAAAAAGAATCACTTATGTCTCTTATCTGTGGGTATAAAGCTTAGAAACCCATTCCAACATTTGCTTGTGAGCTTCTGAAGGTGTTTTAACAAAACACTGGACAGAAACAACCCCTACATAAAAGGGGGTAGAAACAAACTTCTTTATAATCATGAGTAACTTTGTCTAATGATCCAGGAAGTCACAGAAATTCACTAAATGCAGTTAGGTCGATCTGTGAAGTACTGAGGAGTCACTGAATGCCAGAACATTCCAAGAACTGTTGGGGCTGGAAGATGAAGAGAATCTGGAAATTTATACTCAGGAGGCCTAAGGAAGCCTGTGCCTCTGCCTCCACCCTCCCACCCCAGGAAATCACCTCATGTGTCCACTCAATGTTCTGGTCCAGTGTCCTGGGATACCTACATGCACAAGAGAAGAGAAGCTCGGCTCTAGGAAGATGCCATGTGTTCCAGGCCCTGGGCTGGACATTCTGGTGTGAATCTTGGCTGCGCGCCTACTGACTCAGTGACCTTGAGCACAGTTTTAATTACTCCATATCTGTTTCTTTGTCTGCATAATGGCAAGACTGGCTTTCTTGAAAGGCTTTGGGAAGAACAGAGGACATATATGTGGAAATTCTTGGATGAGCCTGTAGCTCTCAGTAAGTCATCAGGATGTGGTAGCTGCCCCATCTGGGTTTAGTTTTCCCTTCCAGGGTCCTTTTGTCCAGCTGCAGACCTGCTGGATGGGCACACTGCTCCCAGAGGTTCCAAAGTTTTTCCTGCTGGAAGGTGACCTTGGAGGATCTGCGCCAAGACAAGCTGCTGAGTTCTTTTCTGGCCCTTGGTTCTTCAGCAAGGGCTGCCTCCACAAAGGGGGTGGTTCAGGCCATGGGGCTGGAACTCTCGCAGCGCAGACAGAAGCGCTGAGAAGGCGGGTGAGAGGAGGCTCGGCAAGAAAATCCTGGATAATGTGTTTAATTTGATCCGTTCCCTGGAGTCATTAAAATGCATCCTCCCCTGGACTCTAAAATTCTTGAGCTGTAATAATCAGTCCAACAGTCTTTTTTTTTTTTCTGAAAATAATGGAAGCATACTTTATAATGTTTTTGAAATCCTCAGGCCTGTTGAAATACTGCCCTCTTGTGCTTCAGGATGGCAGCAAACTCTCTGGGAAACAACTGCTGACCCAGCTTCTCATCCAACAACTTGGGAAGGAAAAGCTAAATGCAAGGTGGACCTCAAATGTTTCACCTAATGTGAGGAATTCAAATTCCTACTCATCTGATAAACACATGAGCAAACTTCTTTATTGCTCCTATTCAAGGATCAAGGGATTCCCCAATTGAATTCAGAGGGAATTTTTGACCTCTGCAGCATCCTCTCATCAAGAGAGAAGAGAACCAACTAATTTCTTCCTTGCTCACCTCCCTCTATGTTCTCCTCCCCTTATTTTTTCATTCCTCTCTTCCATTTATTGAGCAGTTATCATAACAAAGCAATCAGAATATGAGCTCTGGAATCTGTAAAACGGTGATAAAAATGGTATCTACCTCATAGACAGGTCCTAAGGGTGCCTCAGATCCTCATAGGGTACCCACAGTACTGAGAATAAGAACTGCCACACTGTAAATATTACACTCAGGAAGCCCAAGGAAGCCTGAGCCTCTGCCTCCACCCTACCCTCCCACCCCAGGAAATCACTTAATGTGTCCACTTAATGTTCTGGAGCTATGATCATTCATTATCATACCTTTTACTATGTCTCAGGCTTTGCTCTAGATCCTAGGGATGCAGCTGGAGAAGACAGACATGGTCCCTGCCTCATGAACTTACATTCACAAATCCTGAGCATCAAGCTATTTAGGACTTAATCCACACTGGAATGCAAAGAGTAAAGCTCTCAATGCATTAAAAAAGAAAAAAAAAAACTCGTAAATACTAGTATTAATTTTCCCAAACACAGCCAGAAATTCCTCAGGTGAATCTCTGGATGCTTTGGAGAGCTCTTCATTTCTCAACATCTTTCATGAGACAGGACTCTCCTCCCAGTTCCAGAGCTGATCCACATCTTCAGCTAAAGGGCAAGTTAGTCTGCTGGTGGGTCGACTGTGGAGCTACCTGACTTGAGACCTGCTTGTCTTGTCTGGTTGAAATTATACTCCTTTGTCTCACACCATTACGGTTTCCAGGGGTCCTCTGCTAAACCATATATCATCCCACAACAATTTACTACTAGAATTCATTCATTACACATTATTAGTCTTTAACAGCAGGCATGTTATTGATTTGTTAAATTCTTCCTAATTTCATGACTAACAACTGGGAGGCTCGAAATAAGAACATATTTTAAAAACAACTTTTTCTACTTTTAAAAATAATAAATGCTCATCATAGAAAACATAAATAATAGAGAAAACTCTAGAGAATTATCCCTGCCACCATGAGATAATAAATCTTAAAATCAAATTTTTCTTTCCAGCTACACATCTATAAATTTATCTGTAACTAGCAAGTCAACTGGAATGGCTCAGATCTTGAAGTCAGAATAAAAATGACCCCATCCCTTTCCTCTTCTTGTAGAAACCCAGAGCCTTCCCCCAAATTTCTGCAGATGGATGAGTTTACTTTAGTCTGTTCTTGGCTCCAGTTTCTTTCTCCCCAGATACTCTTGCTCATCCCCAGGTCGTCCCTGTCCCTTCACACATGCACATGCATTGGGAAGTACATACACATACACACTCACACTCAAACACTCCCGTTTCTGCCTGTGGGAAGATGATGCCCAGGGAGGAGAAGTGTACATTGCAGCATGAGCTTTAGATAGAACATCCGACCAGCCTTCCTAACAATGCCCTTCCGCCATCCCCACTGCCAGACATTCCCATCAGCTGCCAGGTGCCCTGCAACTCCGCCTGGGAATGCCTCCAGGCTCTTTCCCTGACCCTAGCTACTGTGGAGCAGTTCAACCACTTCCCAAGTTCCTCAGGCTCCTACCAACTCTCCTACCCCCAGGTCTTTCATTCTAACCCAGCTACTATTTTCCAAAGCTGGAAGAGCACCCCCTTAAAGGAATGTTACGGCCAATAGTTCAAACAATGAAAAGTCTACTTCTATGACATTTTTAGTACTATGGATATTGTATGATTTTGTATTCTTTTAAAAATAAGTGATATTGGGGCTGGGGTTGTGGCTCAGTGGTAGAGCACTTGCCTAGCACATATGAGGCATGGATTCAGTTCTCAGCACCATATGAAAAATAAATAAATAAATTTAAATTTTAAAAATTAGTGATATTTAAGCACTTTACCACGTCAACAAAACTTACTCAAAAAACGTTATATCCCATTCTATTTCCTCATCAGGATGAGTCAGTGGTTTGTGGGAAGGGTTGAGTCAGGAAAATGAATCTGAGAGAGGGCAAGCCTTGGAGGGCTTAGGAAGAGAAGAGTGTTCCCATCTTCCCTGGGGAAGAGGTAATGTTTTATAAAGAGGGTACAGAATGAGAAAACACCCTTGGAAAATTCCATAATGTTGCTTAAGCTTAGCTCTGTAAAGGACCAGGGAAAACATTTTCCTCAGCATAGCTTTGGCTGAAACACTAGAAATTTAAAACATTCTGCATAGGATTGAAACAGGCGATGGGTAGAATAATAAATCCAGTTTCTTTAAGGTGATGGTACATGAACTGTGATCAAGGTTAATGTATCACATAGTAAACACAATTCGAAATGGATACAAAGAAGACAGAATTTTGGAAAAGGTGATACTCACATAGCTTCTTACAGATTCTGAGAACTAGAGTCTTTACTTTAGTAGATTCCTCCTAAGTATGTATTTATACACTAGTACCTAGAGGGACTCTTTTTCCCTCAAACTTACATGAAAATAACAAAGGAATTGGATGCCCATGTCTGGGCACTTGCAAGAAATTAGACCCATATAAAATTTGCTCTATGGGTCTAATTTAATACACTTAATACAGTGCATCCTAATCACCCCTTCTGCTTCACCCACTGGGACTACTTAGCTGAATCTCACACAGCTGCTGACCTTACCCTGGGGCAGAGGATACATACTTCCCTCCAGCCCTATAAAAAGCACAGATATTTTTTTAAAATATTTTTTTTGCTCTTATTGTATTCTTTAAACAATTTCTATGAAAAGGTAATGGAAAACCACTTAAAATCCATCTTGGGCTAGGCACAGTGATGCAAACCTGTAGTCTCACAGCTCAGGAAGCTGAGAGATGGGGATCACAGATTCAAAGCTAGCCTCACCAAAATTAGTGAGACTCTGACTCAAAATTAAAAATGAAAAAAAAAATTGGAGATGTGGCTCAGTGGTTAAGCACCCTTGGGTTCAATCCTGGTACCAAAATAATAATAACAATAATAATAATAATAATAATAATAATAATAATAATAGTTAGTTTACACTTAAGAGAAGAAA
>NW_025999900.1:33653173-33655108 GCF_001458135.2 Marmota marmota marmota
AAGGAAGGAAGGAAGGAAGGAAGGAAGGAAGGAAGGAAGGAAGGAAGGAAGGAAGGAAGGAAGGAAGGAAGGAAGGAAACCTGCCTCCTTTGGTATATTCTTCTGGGCTCTGTCCCTCATTCTTCCAGTTTATCAAATTTCTGATGCAGACTCTCTGTTTTATGACTCTCAGCCACCTCTTCTGAATCCAGTGATGTGGCCTGTCCCTGAATTTGCAAACCTTTGCCCCGAACATTCTTTTAAAACCCCATTGTTCCATATTCACAAGCCAAAAGGCCAACCTTCCTACTATTTTGGTTATCTCTACATAACAAACCACCTTGAACTTCATGGCTTAGGACAATAATACTAGCTATTTGTTTTTGATTCTAAAATTTGAGTATATCTCAGCAGGTGTGGCTCACCCACTTCCATGAACTGTCAACTGTCAACCTGGATATCTTGATCCAAGTTGGAGGCCCTGTGACCAAGATGGCCTCACTCACGTAGCTTCAGGTTGGTGCTGGCTGGCAGTGGGGACTCAGTTGGGGCTGTCACCCAGGAACTTGAGTTCTCCACATGGCCTCTCCCCTCTCCACAGAGCAAGCTCAGGCTTCTCATGCCCTGGCTCTCAGGACAATTGGACTTCTTACCTGGATGCTGGTATCCTCCAAAGAGCAAACATGGGATCTTCCCAGTCTTCTGAGTGCCATGGTTTAGAAATCCCAAAACATCTCTTCCACCACTTTTATTGTTGAAAAGAGACACAGATTCAAAGGGAGGCAAATTAGACTCCCCTCCTGATGATGGAGTGACTCGTGCGACAGGAGAGGTTGTTACAGCTGTCTTTGGAAATGTCATATTCCACACATACCTTCACACCTATGCCTTTCCCATGCCCAGCCCTACCTTGGAGAACCCCAGCACAAAAATGAGAGCCATGGACCTTCCTACACTCAGAAGGGATTTTGGACAGACAACCTTGCTGCAGTAGACATTATGAAATATGCTGCCTAGTTGACTTGTTAATGAGAATGGCTAGGAAGTCACACAATTCTTTGTGTCTCCAGGCTGTGCAGTTTTGGGTCTGTCTCTTTAGCACCATCTCTCTCCCACAACCAGCTTTCTCCCTTGCACAGTGGTACCATGTGGGGGTGTTTTAAATTTCTCTTTTCAATAAAATCAAGTTCTATCTGCACAGTGAACTGGGCATGACGTGTAACACCATTCGGCATCCACTTGCAAACAGAAGCTCTCTGGCTGACTGACACCCACAGGGCCTCAGAGCTCAAGTCCGGGCAACTAGTTATGTGCCAGGGCACAGCAAGTGAGATCCTCTCAGTGAGAAAGGCCCGAGTGGTATGTTATAAATGTAGATGTCAAACTCCTACTAAGTGTGGCTATATAACAAATTGACCCAGAACGTGGTGGTCCAGAACCATTTTTACTATATATCACAGGTTATGTCAGTTAAGAGTTGAGTTAGACTTGACTGAGTGGATCCTCTGCTCCTCCCTCCTGTGGCATCTGCTGAGGCCACTCAGTGGGGGTTCAGCTGGCAGATGGGCTGCACCACAGGGCCCAAGATGGGGTTCCTTTCATGTCTACCACTTTGGCAGGTGCTATGGTTTGCGTGGTGGATTGTCCCCCAGGGGTCCATGTTGGAAGTTTGGTCTTCAGGGTGATAGTACTGAGGGGTGATGGAATCTTTAAGAGACAGTACCTAATAGGAGGTCCTTAGGTCATTGGAGCACCATCTTTTTTTTTTAATTTTTTACTGTTGGCTGTTCAAAACATTACATAGTTCTTGATATATCATATTTCACACTTTGATTCAAGGGGTTATGAGCTCCCATTTTTACCCCGTATACAGATTGCAGAATCACATCAGTTACACATCCATTGATTTACATATTGCCATACTAGTGACTGTCGTGTTGTGCTACCTTTCCTATC
>NW_025999900.1:33655130-33794496 GCF_001458135.2 Marmota marmota marmota
TTTTTCTTCTATCAGACGGCGTGTCGTGTCTCTGATTTGATATCAAGCTTCTTGATCCATTTTGAATTAACTTTTGTGCATGGCGAGAGAAAGGAATTCAGTTTCATTTTGTTGCATATGGATTTCCAGTTTTCCCAGCACCATTTGTTGAAGATGCTATCCTTCCTCCATTGCATGCTTTTAGCCCCTTTATCAAATATAAGATAGTTGTAGTTTTGTGGATTGGTTTCTGTGTCCTCTATTCTGTACCATTGGTCCACCTGCCTGTTTTGGTACCAGTACCATGCTGTTTTTGTTACTATTGTGGAGCACCATCTTTAAAAAGATTAAGGTAGCTCTCATGAGACCCCTCAGCTCCTAAAGGGATGAGTTGTAATAAGAATGAGTCCAACTCCTGAATCTCTCTCTCTCTCTCTCTCTCTCTCTCTCTCTCTCTCTCTGGCTTCCCATCTGGTGATAATCTCTCATTCCCACATGTGCTCCCATCATGATGTCTTCTGCCATTAAGTCTTTACCAGGGGTCAAATGGATGCCCCCCGCACCACAAATCTTGGGATTTTAGTCTTCAAGACTGTGAGCTAATAAATCTTTTTTTCTTTTTAAAGCAGCCTGTCTCAGGTATTTCATGATAGTAATAAAAATAGGTTAAAACAGCAGGGATGTCTGGAAACATGGGCTCAGCTGGGACTATCCACTGCAGTGTCTACATGTGGGTTCTTCAGCATGGGGGGCCTCAGAGTAGTCAGACTTGTTCCATGGTGGCAGACTATCCCTCCACCTCCCATGGCAAGTGTTCCAAGAGAACCAGAAAAAAGCTATCTGACCTTTTTGTACTTAGCTTTAGAAGTCACATGAACCCATTCTAGTGGTTACTAGAAAGTCATAGGCCGTTCAGATCCAAGGGAAGGAGTCAGATACCACCTGTTGCTGGGGGCTTGGTAAAGCCATGCTGTAGAAGACCTCCTGGGACACGTGACATTGTTGCAGCTGTGTTTGGAACGTGCTATCTACCACAGCTGGCTCAGACTTCTGAAAGAGCAAAGTTAGATGAACTTTGCCCCTCCACTCCTGCAGATCAGTCCCAAGGCTCTCCTGTTTGTTTCCCAGAGCCCTTACATTCCACAGTGGCCTCTAGTAGCTTCTCTTTCTCAGCCCCATATCCTATCTCACTCTCTCAACATTTCCTGATGCTTTCTCCCTTATAGAACTTCCCTATTTTATGTCCCATTTCCTGCTGACCCCATTAGATGACTGGAGGCAGCACTTTGTGGTGGAAGGAGCGCTGAACTGAAAAGTCATGTTCTAATGGTCCCACTAATGAGCTGTGTTAGACTAGGATGCTCACAACCATTGCGATTTTCTCATTTATGCAATGCTGGGAAAGTGGGTTTAGGAGACAGGATACAATGGTCTTTAGCATCAACTCTAATCATTTCTAAACCTAAACTGAGTTTAAAAAAAAAAAAACAAGTGAATAGCAGCAGCACTTTGCTATTTAACCCCACTAAAAATATTTACTCAGCCTCTACCTTGAAAAAATTCTAGGTCACTGTAGAAGAAAAGAGGGAAAAAAAAGTATCAGATAAAATTCTTAACTCTTGAGGAATTTGGATGCTCACTGGCAAACACAAATAGGTTCATGTGGGTATGGATATCCAGTGTTTCCAACACCATTTGTTACAGCCTCTCCTTTTCCCACAATGAGTTATTGGCACCCTTGTTGAAGATTGGTTGACCATGATCCCAACACCAGGAGGGACATCACTATTGATATTGTAGGCTTTTTTTCAATGGGGTCAATCTGTTCTCTGTTGAGACCTTTTCTTCCACTCATCAAGGTGGGGCAAGAGGCATTTTCTGACAACAGAACATGTACTCTCAGTCCTGAGTCAGAATGCCTCCTCTTGGGGCATTAAAAATAAATAAATAAATAAAGAGAACTCATCTACTTCATTAAGAGTAAATTCAAAAGGAAAACATAATTTTTGGTGAAGTTAAAAATGGCTTATATATTTTATTAATACAACTTGTTACTATTAAACATAATCCTTGAATTATATGGATGTGATTTTTTTGTTGTCTGATGGGGGGGTGTTTGTTTGCTTGTTTTTGCATGTGAACAGTTCCAGATGCCAGTTTGCAAGGAAGTTAAAAATTAGACTAATTAATGCAAGCTTCTATACTAATCGCCAAATCTCAGAGGTTTACCACTATAAGAATTTACTTCTCGTTTATATTTAATATAGTAACTGCATTATACTAACTCCGTTAATATAGTTAATACAGGTCACTCCACTTCTTGTCTCTATTACAAACTCAGGGATATGTGATCTTTCCTTTTAGTAGTTACACTAGTGTAACCGTGGAAGGAGAAAAAAGTGGAGACAGTGGTTTTATGTTCAACATTTATGTTCTCATGTCTTGTTGGCCACAATGCAGTCACAGTCTAAACCTGTGAGGGAACCTGAGAAATGTAATTTTCCTTTGTGCCCGTAAAAAAGAAACCGATTGATTAACCAAGCGGCAGGACCACTTACAAATGAGCTGCACCTTATGTTTCTGCCATAACACCATTTGTAGTCTTCAGTCATTACAGAGCTAGCTATTCATTTTGTAACCACTTAGATTCCATAAACCAAACACCTCCTTGATGGCTAAAACAGCTAGAACTTGGTATATGGAAACACATATACATACACACATATTCACAGAATTCGTCCCTCACCCCCACCTCTCTCCATTAATGATGCTAATATATAACTGACTCAGGTCTACCAATAATAGATCCTTATAATAAGCATTGCTCTATGTCAGATACTGTGCAGGGTGTTTACATGCATGAATTGTCTCAATTGATCTTCACAGAATTATATTAGGCAGAAGTTAATTATTATCCTCATTTTACAGAGGAAGAAATTAAACAAGTAAAATACCTTGCACAAATTCATACAACAGCCAAGCAGCAGGGCTAGGACTCTCACCTGGGTCCAGATGACTCCAGAAACTGTGCTATTAGCTATTACACTCTACCGACCTTATGTCTGGAAAGATTCTCTCAGAATGAGGAGGAAGAAAATCCCGTGGGGTAAGAGCTGAAGCTCTTTCCTGATCTTTCTGTCTTGGTGGTTCTAAGCTGGGTTCTCTGCATGCTGCAGCCCCACCCTCTGCTCCCCTTGGCAGTTCTGCCACTCATGACCCAGACATGGCCCAGCACCAACCCAAACAACAGAATGGGGTTATTACCTCTCTACTATGCCTCAAAGCTTGCTTCATTTTCCAACCTGGACTTTAAGCTAATCCTCACCTACAGCATGACTATAAAACACAGCCTATTACATTAAGTATGAGCCACATTTTATCATACTTGATGTATTTCTATGGCTACCTTTAAATGTTTGCAAGTGCCAATTTCACCTTCCCAGCTATAGGGTAAATTCAGGATGAAACCATGAGTTTCCCTCAGTTCCTAGCACAGGACAAGGCCGGCAGAGGTATCTAAGAAACTGAGGTTATGTAGGGTGAGCAACCTAACAGGTAACCTTTTGTGACCTCTGTAAATCAAGGGCTGTGGTAGGAAGAGACCTAAAAGTCTTTCCAGAGCTATGATTCTATATATTACTGGACAGTGGGCTTCAAGAGTTTACTGTCAAAAAGCTTAGTGAATTTTTCCTGCAAAGCCAGATTCATGGTGACAGAAGGAATATGGTCACCACGTACTCACTGGCTAACCTTTCCTAACACAGGTAATCATAACTGGGTTTCCATAAAGAGTGGAATTTAAAGTGACAAAACCCCACTACTAAAGAATGACTAATCATGCCACCAAAAACCATAATGTGAATTTTTCCCAAGTCATTAATCAGTTGACACACTTTAAGGAGAAGCTTTAAAGCTAGTCATTTATTCAAATCAAGTAAATATCCTCTGCATGGTCCACTGAGAAAATGCAGAGATATTTATTAACGAAGTGAGCAGATTAAATGTCTTGGAGAAGTTTTGCAATTAAGGATTTTTTCCCCATAAGTCTTTCAAGGAGTTTTCCTTGAATTTCCTCACCTTCAGGTTCCATCAATTTCTATCTAATGGTGTAGAGAATTCAGTGAGGTTTGAGGAAAACTCCACGTGTCTCAGGGGTCAGCTGCTTTCCAGGCGTGGGGACAATGCCATTCAAGAGGCACCAGCTTTGTGGGAAAAACCCTGAAACTTATTTTTAGTTTCTCTTACGTCAAAGGATTGCCTTATGTTGTGTTTTCTCAAATAGATAGCTACTTTGAAGGCTCAGAAGCCTCAAACTTAGGTGGGTTTTATTTGAATGTGGTGGCATGTCATGGCGGGATGTGCTATTTCAGACTAATTTTGTACCTGCTATTTCTATGACAAGAAGGGGAGGGAAGGGGAAGAAGAGTGCTAGGACCTGCAACCACTGATCTCTTACCACACAGCAGGAAGTGTTCAAAACAACTTCAAACATGAGACCACTAGAAAATTACAAATAATGATTCACTTTATCAGTTGCTAGGATATAAGAATAGCTGGAGGCCAGAGCAATTTCTTAGGGTCAATTGAGGACAAAAGTCATACCAAATGACATCTACCAATGACAAAACAACTGGTAAATATTTTAAGCACAACTCTTTAAGTCCAAGTAAACAGTTGAATTAGTTTTCCTTTCAAACGAGTTGTTGCAGTATCTAGGAACGCTGCCTTGGAACTTCTTTAGAAGTACTGGAATCTGAACTTACAAACTGGCTTCAAACACATTCACATGCACACACTGGGAAACACACAGGCCTATACACACTTATGCCTTTGTGGCTCAGACCTCCCTCGTGGGCTCCAGGCTCACTCCCTCCTCGGAATACCTCCCCCATCTCTGAAAGCCTATCTGTCCCAAATTGGGCCTATGCCATAGTCACTCCACCAGCTACCAACCTGTTTTTTTGTTTGTTTGTTTGTTTTGGTGTTTGCTCTGAAGAAATGGTAGCACCATCAGCTGAGATGGTTTGCCACAGATCTGGATGCCATTTGCTTTCCCTTCCTCCCAGCCACACTGGCCACCAGGCCACATCATCTTTACCTCCTAAAGTCCTCCAACCTGCCCATTTCTCTCCATCCCCACCTCCTGGCATAGTCGCCTAGCCATTCTCCCCATTTCTGCTTCTCCTCTAATTCTCTCCCCTCACAGCAGCCACAGTGGGCCTTTAGGAGGCCAGGCCTTCCCATCAGTGGGTTCTCAGAGCTCTTAGGGCAAAGCAAGTCTTAAATGAGTTATAAAGCCTTACCCTGCCCATCTCTCCAGCTTCATCTCTCTCTGCTTTGCCGTGCTCTCCACACAGCACAAATACAAGGCTCTTTAAGGTCTTTCAAGGTGCAGCCTCTCTGCCTCCAGCTTCCTGTGCTATTCTATTCATCTAGAATGGTCTTCTCCCCTCACCCCACTCCTCTCTTGCTTCTACCCCTCCCTCAGGCCTCAAATTAAGTGTTATTCCTTGGAGAAGGCTTTTCTGGCTTCCCAGACTATCAGGACCCTAATTACATTTTCTTATGGCACCTGTATTTTTCCTTCTAGCACCCCACAGTTGTAATGAATCATTATTTCCTCCTGTGTTTAACAGACCGCTTGGTCCTGCGGAACAGTTCACAGCATGGGTTCTGGAGTTAGATCCTAGGTCTGCCACCCTCAAGTGTCCTGGGTAAACCACATATTGCTCTATGCTTCTGCTTCTTCATCTGCCAAATGATGTTAATAATAGCATCTATTTCATGGCATCGCTGGAGCATTAGATTAGAATGTGACCCACACCTGTCATATAATAAGCATTCAATAAATATTATCTAAGAGACCTTAGTGGGTACTGAATACTTATTTGCCAAAAGAATGAATGTTTTTTGTGTAAAACGGAGATAACAGCAGTTGTTCTGTCAATCACTCAGGATGCACTTAAGATGAAATTGGTTACTGGGTGTGAAAAGGCTCTTCTACTTGTGTTAACTCTACAAATGTGGAGACCTGCCATTGCCATTGGCATTTGTCAGCCTTAAGCCTTATCTTGCTTACTGAAAAATTGCAGTAGCCTCAATTTTTTTAAAAAACAAGAGAAAGTGGAAGATGAACTGTATGTCCCATTGTCTTAAATGGAAAAGAATGTTTTCCAAGATAACAAAGTCTATTCTCACCAAAAACATACAATATAGGAAGCCTAAGTTTCCCTCCCCAGGAGCATGCAGAGAAAGCAGGACTGAAGAACCTTCCCTGGGCTCTGCATAGCCTCCCAGGCCCTGGGGCTGAAAGTCTAGCACTTGAGCCCCTGGGAAAAACAGTAACCTTCAGTAAATGAATGGATCCTGAAGTCTTCTTGCAGGGGAACAGGAACTATTTAAAGCTCTGAAACAGCTGAATGCTAATGTGCAGCAACAGCAGGTGCACTGAAGTTATGCTGTGATGCATGACAAGGGCCCCTAATTAATCAAACTACCCCCACCCTGTCCACAGTCAGTGCATATGCACTTATTTAGTTCAGTGTCACATGAGAAGGTACATTCCTGAGTTCTAAAATTCTCTGGGTTCTGAGGGTCAGGAGAGATTCTAGGGCCATTGAACCCAAAAGCCTATTCCATGCACATTGGCCCCTTTCTAGGTGGGGTCCCTTAAAACAGCTGTGCCCATGTGAAGACAGCTCCTGACAGATCTGCCTAGTGGGACTCTGAGTCAGGGGAGGAGAGCGTGGTACAGTAGGGAAAATACAGCCACGGTTCATGGTTAGAACCAAGAAAAGACACTGGCAGACCAAGGCAAACTGGGTGAGGACTTCAACAGGAGGAAGCCGTGGAGTGAGGCACCAGAGACAAATTGAGATGGTGTCATCCCACCACATGGGTAAGATGCTCCCCTTATGCGCTCACAGGTCCCAGGTTGAGATTGCAAGCCAAGGGAAAGTCTTGCAAACCTTTCCCAGCAATAAGAACTTAAGGGGAAAATAAAAATCATCCCAAAGATGCTGAGTGACACACTGGATTGGAAATCAGGAGACCTGTTTTCCAATTCTGATCTACGTGAGCTATTTGGCAAGAGATTTAATCCAAATGGAATGATTCATACTGGTCAAAACACTGGTAAAGTCAGAGGAGCTCAGAAGCCTCTGTGTCCAGCAATGCTCTGTTTAGCAGATCATCAGAGCTCATCTTGGTGGAGAAAGTTAACACACAACTGCCCTCAGGCCCCAGGCGCTGTAGAAGTCGGGGTGGCCAAGCCAGCTGGGACAGGCAAATGTGACACAGTGTAAATGTTCTTGATGGCAGTCAGGAGAGAGATTCTCTACCAGGACATGGTGAAAGATCTTCTCAGCACAACGTCTTTCTCATAAATCTCCCAAGACTCATTCTAGGGTCTCCACACACCCCACTTGATAATCTCAATGGAATTGTCCTTTCAGAACTCTGACTGCATCCCCACTACCTCTTTGAAATTCATCAGGGGTCTGCACTGAAGCCAAGCCTCCTCAGAGCTGCACCCAGCAAAACCCAAACATGACTGGGAGACTGAGGCAGGCCAGCACAGTGGTGTTAAAGTAGGCCTCCGTATTCTCAGTGTTGGCTGTGCTTTCTCATCGGATGTCCATGTTAGAATTTTAATCAACAATGGACTGTCAACACAACTTTGAAAAACCTGTCTGACTATTGCCCTAATGCACCTGAATGAAGGTGTTTGGAATTACCCAACACTATAAGCTATACATGTAGGACAGCTAACAGCCCTAAATACTGCAGAGAAATTGGTTATTTGGGATTATCGTTACTGACAATGCACCTTTTGTTTTTAATTTTTGGAAAAGATTGTATGTGCAATTAAACTTGGATAAACAAGTATAGAGTAGAACTCCCCCTTCGTGCCCCTCTTTGTTACCAGGTACTTCCAGAGACAGAGTATGACTTTCAATAATGGTAAGAGTTTCTTTGTACTTGGATGGGTCAATAGGACCGTTCTTAGAGACACATCTCTTTTCCGGTGGATACTTTGTCCACAAACAAAAGTAAGTATATCTGTAAACATATATACACACGAAGGTTAGTCAAAAGTCTTTAACAGATTGGAACAATAACAAAACAATGAATTTATCCTTGCCCGTTAAAAATAAAAATCTCAAAGTTTATGGAATTCCTAATACCTAAACATGTTTGAAGACTAATGATTGAAAGGATTTCTCTGGCTGTGTCTCATTTTTTTTTTAAGTGGAGTTGCCTTATGAAAATAAATGCATTTCCTCTGTGCCTTAGACCCATGTATTATTGTGATGTGTGTAGGTAGACATATGCACAGGAAATAGCTGTACCTTTTAAACCATTTTTCTCCTGGTCCATTACTCTGTAGGGACGATTTGAGTATGCATTGATGATGATAAACACCTTCCTTTGGAGGATGTTAAACCAAGCTTATCAGAGCTCACATAGAGAAACAAATTAGGCAAACTGAAGTAATTTGAGCTAATGAAGTTTGATTCTAAACATCCAGATCAATTAGGCTTCAAGTGCTTGCTTGGGTTCCTGCTCTGTATGGCAGTGACGAATTGCTTCAGAGAGGACAGGGGCTGGGCGTGCTCACTGAGGAGGTCTGGAAATAAAGATGACAGAGCCAGTGAGTGTGGGTGTGAGACTTTCACAGGCTTCACCCCCTGAGGATCATGTCATACTGAAGCGAGGAGAAGGGGGTGGCACATCCATGTGCATCCTCCTTACTGAGGGGCCCTTGGGAGAAGCTGCCCTGTGAGAAAATGGGCACGAGTGAGGTGAAGTGGCTTGCACAGATGAAAGACTCCTTTAGGAGACTGAGGGACCCTAGTCCTGGTTCTGCTAGAAACTAGCTATGTCTCAAATCTAGAACCTCTTATGTCTTCTCTAATTTGGATTTTATTTTAAATATTTTTATTTTTTTTTTAGTTGTAGATGGACACAATACCTTTATTTTGTTTATTTATTTTTATGTGGTGCTGGGGATCGAACTCAGTGCCTCCCATGTACAAGGCAAGTGTTCTACCACTGAGTCACCTCCCCAGCTCCTGTACTTGGGATTTCAGATGTCCCCTGAAGGCCCATATGTTAAAGACTTGATTTCCAGGGTGGAGAAATTGGAAGACTGTGGAACCTTTAGGAGTTGGGGCCTCATAGGACACTCATAGGTCATGGTGGGGGTGCCTTTGAAGGGACTTGGGCACTTAGCCCCTTTCTCTTCCTTTTGTGTTCTGGCCGTTAGGTAAGCTTACTCATCACAGACCAAACCAACCAGGCTGACCGTCCCATTGCAAACCGGAACCTCCAAAACCACATACCGAAATAACCCTTTACTTAACACACTGTCCTATTCTATAGAATGAGAGATCTAGACTGGATCATTTCTTATGTTCCTTTAACCTCTCAAGTTCTGCATTTCAAGCCAGGTCTCCACCCCAGCTGACAGAGAGTTCTAAGTATGGAAGTGTGTATCTGTGCTGTATGTGTATGCATGCGCCACCATGGCAAATAGGTGGAATCATTTAGGTAGGAGGAAGGAATTGGGGAGCATTCCAAATCTGAACTTCTCCTGAATTTGAATGGGTAAGAACATCCTTCAAGGCTTTAGCCTCCTCTGGTTATGAGCCCAATCCTATTCTAAAACTAATTCAGACCACTATTTTCTAGGGTGGGGGTGGGGCCTGGGGGTGTCTCACCAGGAACAAGTCTGAAAAGACTGACCTATTTCAGTCACTCCTACATATTTGCCCCACCCACATATTCAGTGTCATATTTAATATACTTCCACTCCCACTCCCTTCCTGCCCACACCCCCACCAAAACACAATATCCCACCCTGCTCAGAACTACCCAGAATTGAATGGCAATCCAGATAAGTGGTCTCTAAACATTTGGGGAGCATATATTCCCTTTCTCTGAATACCTATGTAGCACAAAGTATGCCATGTAGTAATCTCACATTAAATCATTGCTTATGTTATAAAGCCTAGACAAAAATCACATGCTTATAAAGGAACACAAATAGACATTTTAATTTTCCTGCCACACCCCAGAATTTCATCATGGGTCCCCTTGGCTACTCATGTGGCATAAGGTTTACATTTGTGCATTAACATCAGATTGATTTTGGCCCAAGCCTTAACTACCCCTTACCACCTGTGGACAAATAGCTAAGCCCTGGTTTTCTTCTCTATAAGATAATAATATATTTCCTGTGGTTTTATCATAACTTTTAATCATCTAGACATTTTTCTTATTGTCCTGCAATTTTTTTTTAATTCTGTCTCATTGTTCTAGTAAGCTTTTTTTGTTGCTATGACCAAAATGTCTGACAATAGTAATGTAGAGAAGGGAAAGTTTATTTTTGGTTCACAGTGTCAGAGGTTCAGTTCACAATCAGCTGACTCCATAGCTCTGGGCATGAGGTGAGGCAGAATATCATTGCAGAAGGGTGTGGCACAGGAAAGCAACTCAGAATACGGCCACCAAGAAGTGGAAGGAGAGCTCTTCTAACCAGGGACAATAGGTACCCCACCCTCACACCTCCTGTGACCTACCTCCTGTAGCCACACCCTGCCTGCCTACAGTTACCACCCAGTCAATCCACCAGTGGATTCATCTACTGATTAGGCTGCAGTGCAAAGTCTGATCATTTCACCTCTGAACAGGATTGCATTGTCTCATACCTGAGCTTTTGGGGGACACCTTACATCTGAATCACAACTTTCATTTACTCACTTGTGCAAGTGTAGAATTACTTAGTCTACCAATGTTTATTGAGTGTTATTTACACTTTAACTACTGTCCTGGTTTGTGGGAGCATGGGGACAGGGACTGTGACTGTCCTTCTCCCTAGGTGAGGGAGACAAAGACCAAACAGATGAATGTATTACATTCTGTCAAGTAATTAGTGGTCAATATTACATGTAAAAAGGCAGTATAAAATGATGTGAATGGGAGTTGGGCTATTTTGGATGGGTGACTAAAAGTCCCCATTGAGGAGTGACATCTGGATAGGTACCTGCATGAAATGGAGACTGAAGTCATCTGAGGAACAGGATGTCAAATACAGCTAAGGGCACAGGAAAGAAAAAGGCAGAAATGATAATAAATTTAACCAGAAAGAGGCTATTGATGACTTTAACAAAGATAATTTCAGTGAGTTGGTAGGAAAACAGATTGGCAAGAATTGGAACGGCCATGAGGTGAGAACATGGAGACAAAAGTGCAGACAACATTTCTAATAAATTTTATGCAAAGGGAGGCAGAAATGTGGAGAAACAACCAAAGTGAGTTAGGAGGTTTAGGAAATTTTGTCTGGTGTTCCAAGTGAAAACTAATATAGAGTATTTATTTGTTAATGGAAAAAAAATACAGGAGAAAATCTTCATTTTAAGGCAATATAGTAAACTGATGCTCAGATGAGTATTGATTACTGCCATCTTTTATCCTGGAAATTATATATTGATAGTATTAGATCTTACCCTTGCCAAGAATCCAAACAGAGAGATTATTTTCTTTCCTCCAATTTCCTGAAGGCCTTAGGGGAACGGCCACAAGGAGTAACAAATAAAATAAAAATATCACTCTACTAATGTTGTTCAAGTACCCAATACTCCAGGTCAAAATTATAATAATGGTTAACTAAGATCCTATGGTTCAGACTTTTGTCCAAGTTAAGAATCCTCTCTAGAAAACTGCAGGAAGAAGGTTCATTGAAGACAGTAACCACTGACACATCCCCACAGAGCAGAAGAGAAAGCAAGAGAGCATGGGCTGTTTGAGTTTCTCATATCACAACCGCCACCCACTATCTATTATGGCCCAGCCATGGGTTCTAGTAATTCACATTGGTAACTCTTCCTTCCTTGAAGAGGTAGCTACCAAGGTGGCAGCAGAGGTGGCCATGCGATGGATGGCAAGTTCTCTTCCCCCAACATTGGTGGTTAGTAGATGATGCTGTTCTCCATGAACCACTCATTTGTATTTAACTGGGACTCTCTGAAGACAATGTTCTAACCTTTCATATGAAATTTTCAGACAGCAAGGTACAGGGCTTGGAGACACTGGGAGTAATTCTTCTACCCACCCCCCACCACTTTCCCTAAAGATAAAGTGAGTCCCTGCAAAGTTCAAGTGTCTTTTGGGGACCCACACATACATCATGCACAAGTTCTTTGCTGTAAAACCTCTAGAAAGATCCCGTATGATATCTGCTATCTCCCTTCCAGGATGCTCAAATGGACAGTCTTTCTTTCAAATGGCCTATAATTATCAAATTACTTGATTTTTATTGCAAGGAAAGAGTAATTGCACTGAAATCCAGTGACCAAGCTTTTTGGGTAGCTCAAAAGAAATTTCATAATTCAGAATTAATTAGACAATGAGAGAGAGCAGGAGGCATATTTTGGTGCATTAATTCATGCTAAGTTCAAACTCATTCCATCTCTGTTGCCCAGTGTGAGTAATTATGCCATTAATCCAAGGCAGGAGGAGAGCTGTTGAGACTGCAACATATTTCTAAAGCAAATAAAGAAAAATGTCACTTCTCTCCTTCAACTAATGCTCTGAGTAGAGCTACATAATAATAATAGTTTTATTTATTTATAGGGCATAAATTCCCTGGGGCTCAATAAACAACAGGATAAGCAAAATGCTGAAGAAGAAAAAACAAAACAAAACTTTTCCAGCTAATTCTAAAGCAAAGAATTGGAAGGGGGGAAAAGACCAAGGACAGAGGCTAAAATTTTAAGAGCTTGGGAAAGGGCTAAAAGGAAGAGATAATCAGTCAGCTGTTTCATTTTCCTCTCCCCTTCCATCACACTGAGACTTGGAGGGGTAGCCATCTGAGGAAGAATAGTTTTATATATATTAAATTACCCTGAACGTGACCCCCTACTCCATACATCCTTTGCTATCAAGGCAAAACAGATTGTCCTGCTCCTTCCCCACTGCCCAATACCCTTCTACATCACAGGTCTGTTGGGCATAGAAGATGTGGTGGACCAGTGTGATTTTCCATCTATATCCTCTTAGGGTCAGCAATACCCAGGGTGGCTTGTGTGTGGCCTTTCCAGCTTCTTAATGTAGAAAAGAGACATGGGAACAGACATAGGGGCCAATGCTATGGAAGGGCAGTTCCACATTTCCTCTGTAACTAGAAGGAACAGACTCATGGACCACTAGGCATGCCCCTGGGTGCCAGAAGTCTCAGAACAGTGGGGCACAGTCCTCATCATCCTGACACTGGCTCTCTTGCCAGAGACATGCCCTGGGCTCACACACCATCCTGCCTATTCCCACCAGCTGGAGGACGCAGAAAATTGGGAGAAGGGACAAGATCTTCTCAATGGCCTCTGAACCTGGCACAGTGTCTAGAACAACAAGGGTTCTGTCAACACTGCATTGAACAAGATGCCTCTCATTCTGTCTTTGTTTGAATTGGGGAAGTCAATTTAATTCTTTAAGTTTCTGTTTCCCACATATAAACTGGAGAGCAGTGACTTGGTGGTAAGACTGTGAAAGGGAGGGGTCAAGAATGATCTGGGGACTGTAGGACTAGGTGGGTGGAGGTGACAAAGCAGAGGAGAAGAAAGAACAGGTTTGGGAGGCGATGAATCAAAAGTCCTGTTTTGCACACAGTTACATGTGTTAAGTCTATTTATTGCACTATGCGGGGAGTTGAGCTGGCCATTTGGAATTTCCTAGGGACTGAAATTAAATAAAACATATTCATAGTCTTGGAGATCTCTAAAGGACTGTGTGAGGATAAGGAATAAACCACTAGATGTCTCCTCTGGGTTGCTGTCTCAAATGTGCTTATTACTATTTCAGTAACTGTCTCTTCCTATATTTTTATTGATCTTTTATTTAACAAATTGGATAATCTAAGTTTTAACAATGTATATTTTCTTGAAAGTCAGTAAAGCTATTATTATTTGAAAATAAAATAATACCTTGTACTAATAATTGAATTGCTCCCTCACGTGGAAAAAAACTAAAACATCTGCTCTGCGCTGCCAGGTCTAGACGGTGAAGGAATGCAGTCTGGGCAGTAGAGGGCGCCATGCAAACGTTGGTGAAGGCAGGAACCAAACCCGTGCAATCACAGGTCCAGGGTCCCTCCCCTTCCTCCTTCCTTAGTGCGGAAACCCTACTCCTGAAACTATGAATCCAGGAGGCAGCTCCCAGGTCACTAGCATATGACCATTGTGTCAGGAGGTAGCAGGGCCAAACAGGACTCCCTTCCCTCCAAGGAGGGCCTCTGGCAGGCCTAATGCACACCAGAAGAGAAAAAGTGAGTTAAGAAAAGTGACACATAGAAAAGTGGGGATGGGGTGCAGATTAAAATATGGGCCTCCGGAGCCATTCTTTTTTGAATTTTCTGTTCCCTAGATAAGAAGTATGGACAGCTCCGTGGGGTTAAAGTTAGAGGCCTTCCCAGGTGACTGTGCCCCCAGCCTCTGTTCATGGCCACACCATGCCATCTTCACAAAGTGTGCATCCTCCCCCATCTGCAGAAGCCTGCCCCAAGGGACCAACCCTGTAGACACTGTCTTCCCCTGCGTGTGTGCACCACATAGACACACACCACACACACACACACACACACACACACACACACACACACACCGAAATTTGATTTATAAATTTAGGCATAGTAAGAGATCAACAATGATAATAAGATAGAACCATTATAACAATATCCTGTAACAAAAGTTATTTAAATCTTATGAATTATTAATGGAATTTTCTATTTAATATTTTCAGACAGCGGTTGACTGTGGGCAACTGAAACCACAGGATAAAGGGACTGCTGTGTAACTGTTATCAGCACCTACAGGACCACGTTTTATCCCCAGCAAGCCTTAGTCTGAGCATTCACCTCCTTACTTACTTATCTTTCAGTGTTCCCAGTGTGAGTTGCACATGCAGACAGTCATCACATCCTAAGTGCAATGGCACATCTCTAGCTGCCATGCTGGGTACATGAAGTCTGAATTTAAGATGTAATTACAGTAATTGGCCTTGTGATTGCAACTTTAAAAGAGCTCTGGGGATTATATTAGTTTTCCCAGGATTCTTATGAAAATTAAGACATTTTTTCCAGCACACAGAATTATAAATGAAAAATAGAAGGTTTGGTACCACATAATGTGGATTTCACTGCTGGCTTTCCTTGCTTGTTGGTCCATGACCTGGGGCAATGTTTTTAGGCTCTCTTGCCTTCTCATCTATAAAATGAAAATAATATCAGTGCTATGTCAGGGGATTGTTGTGAAGGTTGCAAAATAAATAAGATATCGTTGGTAAAGTTTCTAGTTCATTGTATCCTCAAAATAAGCCATTTGTAATGTTTATGTCAGATAAAGGGAAACAGACACAGGGCATGAATAACACAAAAAGAGACCAAAATGGGTAAATTAAAATACAGTTCACAAAGTAATCGAAGGATGGGAAGTAAAGCAACAATGAGAAACATTTTCTCCTCTTCAGCTCCCCACCTGTTAATTGTCTAATCCAAACACCTGGACATTAAAATTGATGACTGCCTCAAATATGGGACAAATTGGGCATTAAAAATAAATGACAATAAAGGATTATGACCTAGTAAATACAATAAGAATTTGTAAGTCTACATAAGTAAGATAATGTTCAAGTAATTTAGAAAGAAGGAGTGTATTTTTTTTTCTTTACAGAGGAAGTCAACTAGTAGTAAATGTAGAAGGAATGGAAGAATTAGAAAACCACCATTTTGTAGCCATATTACTAGTAATTCTTTTAGGCAAAAATCATTACCTCTATTAGGAGAATATTTGAGGAGTAACAGGATGTTATGTAGTTGCAAAGTTTCTCTCCATTAGATACTTAGCTAATTACAAAAGGTGAAATAGTAACTGTAGTATTTACTGGAGAAACCTGGTAGCTATAACCTCAACCTAGTGATCACAGGTAGTATCTCCCATAGTGGGGTTCTCACAGCACGCAGCTCCTGACCTGGTACACAGAGGGCTCAGCATCCCTTCCAGAGGATCCTGCCCAGAGTCTGTCCTCTGGACCTGATCCTCAAGAATCATAACAGCTCTTCTACAAAACAACTGACCTGTACTTTTTAAAACCATGAAGGCCACGAAATGCAAAAACTCCAACTGTCAGAGCTTCAAGGGAAATAGAGAATGAAATATAATGCATGATCTTGAATTTTTTTTTTTGCTATAGGGGATATTATTGGAACATTTGGGGAAATATGAATAGGTCTCCTGTAGGTTATATAATAGCATTATCATTGTGATGGAGCTGAGGTCTTCCAGGAAACTGAGGCAGTGTGAAGACCCCCCTCTTCAAACCCTGATTCTTATGATCAAGCTAGAAAGATTTCAGACATGTTGCTCAGTGTAACAGGAATAAGTTTATTGAAGGGATAGGAAAAGGGGAAAGGGACACTCTCAAGGGGAGAATGGGTCCTCTCAAAAGAGGAACTATGTGCCTCTCCTGCACTCCAGTTTTATTGGGGATCCCAGGGAGGTTTCCAGAGAGTCCTGCCCAGGTCCACACCTTGACTTTTGACTATCTTCACTTTTGACTGTCAGCAGGGTAACATCAGACTTTCAAGTCCTCACTGTCATGGCAACTCTAGGTCACCTTGGCCCATGATGACAGATTCTAAATGGATTCTTAACCATAATTCTTTGAGATCTTATCCTTATCTCCCAGAGTTTCAAGATCTGATCACAAAAGTCTCCTGCTTTAGCATAACCTGGCTTCCTCTTATCAACATTATTTGGGGACCTGCATTTCCCCTGCAGTGAACAGCTAGTTAACTGAGGACTAGAACATATCCTGTCCACTTAGTCTGGGTATGGCGGCAGGTACATTACTTCTTGGAAAAGAAAGCATGTGGGGGTCAGCACACTGTTGGCCTATTTTATAGAATTATTGTCTTTACCTCATGTTCCCACCATTCACATCTCTCTGTCCCCTAACATCATAATGTTGATTTCTGATGTAAATAATGGTACCGGGTTTTAAAAGAGAATTTCATTTGGGGGAAAAAAAGACACACTGAAGAATTTAGGCATAACAAGGCAACTGTAATGGAAAGAGGATAGGAATGAAAGGAGAGAGGAGAAAGAGCAGGAAAGGAGCTGGGCATGGTGGTGCACACCTGCAGTCTCAGAGATTTGATAGGCTGAGGCAGGAGGAGGGCAACTTTGAGCCCAGCTTCAGCAACTTAGGAAGATCCTGTCTCAAAAAAAAAAAATTAAAATTAAAATTAAAAGGACTGATGATGTAGCTCAGTGGTTAAGCATCCCTGGGTTCAATCTGCAGTCCCACCCCTACACCCTCCAGAAAAAAAAAAAGAAAGAAAGAAAGCAGGAATGGAGAGAGGAAAAAAGCAGAGGACAAGACCAGGGAAGAGAGAGAGAAAATATTAGCATTTGAAATCCTGAAAAGAGTGTACAAAAAATTTGAAAAGAGTGTACAAAAATTCATTGTATTATTCTTGCAATTTTTCTATCGGCTAAATATCTTGACAGTACAGCCACTTCTCTTTTTTGTCTCCATTGACACTATCCTAATACAAACCACCCCTCTTGCCTGGACCACAACCACAAATAACCACAACAAAGCAAATGGCCAGATCTTAGAAAATCTACTTTTCCAGTATTGTTTTAAATCAACACAGTATTTAAGGCCTAGTCTATCATTAAGAAAAAGAAAAGTAAAATGTTAAAAGAAATGCAATGGGAATGGCAACACAAATGAAATAGTGACTTTTCACAGATCTGTCTACCTCTACATAGATGACCCTGAAGAACATACAGACTATCACAACTAACTATACCATACAAGACCAACATGCAAAAATCAATCCCTCTACGACAGCCAACTAGGATATATATTTTTAAAGATAACGTGATAGCGATAAAATTATAGGGTTCTGCTGGGCATGGTAGCACATGATTGTAAGCCTAGTGACTTGAGAGACTGAGGCAGGAAGATGATAAGTTCAAGGTTAGCCTCAGCAACGTAGGGACACCTTGTCTCAAAATTTAAAAATTAAAAATGACTGAGGATATAGCCTAGTGGTAAGGTCTCCCTGGGTTCAATCCCCAGTATCAAAAAATAAAATAAAATAAAAAGTACAGCTTTCCTAGAAGCAAATCTATCTTTTAAAAACATAAAACATGTACAGATTAAAATAATAAAAACTTATAAAAATATAAAACATATCTAAATAAATTGAAAAGATATATAATATCAATGGGTGGTGTAGAGAATCTACAAATTACCTACATGAAATTTATTTATCATGTGCTCTTTTTTTGCTAAAATTTCAAAATTTGGGAAGAGAAGAGAATGAATATGTTTTGTATATGAATGAATATGTTTTTCTTGCAGATATTCATAAATTTTGACAAAGTTTTGACTACTAAGAGGCAAAGAGATGTCTGAGATAGTTTCTATTTTGTTGTTATTTTATTTCTTTGTTTTGCTTTCTGAATGAGGCATCACATTCCATCTTCCTTTCTCTTGGTAGAAATCAGCTGCAGCTATCTTATGACAAAGATGCAATAAGATAAGGATGGAAATAAACATGTACCAAGAGAAGTCCAGGACACTGATGAGCAACAGCATAAAGTCACAGCAGCAGCCCTGGACTTTCTACCTCCAGAATCTTGTTATGGGTAATTTAAACCCTTATTGTTTGCACTATTATAAGTCAGGTTTCTCTTGGTTTAATCTAAAATATTGCTAAATGTTATAAATAGGAACACTCGATATTTCAAAGAGGGCAATTCTCCCCCAAAGTAATTCATTAATTCAAGTAGACAGGGGTGGTGATCTTGATCTGGCCAAAAATATTGCTGCTCTTTGTGGGGTTGTATGAAATGACAAACAGGAAGCCACCACATCCTGTTCTGGGCTCTCTTAGGCTTTGGGGGTCCAACCCAGACACCTAGAGGTTGCATGCTTTATTCACTATATACCCCCTCCTTCCACCCCAGTCCCTCCCAAGGCTCCCTTTGCATGTGTGTAGACTGCAGGGACAACCCATCCTCACACTCAGGCACTTCTTCCACCTACCCACTTGTTTGAGGTGGAGCAGGATGCTGGGGACTCACTAGAGCTGGCTCTGCTTCAGAGTTGGGTATCCAATATCAGTGTGCTTAGGGTGGGGAGCAAGGGAAAGAGGTGTAGAAGAAAAGACTCTTATCTACTTCCAGGTGATAAAAGAGGCTGACCTTTCTAAGAAAGGGCTCCCAATTTGGGTCACTTGTGAGGGGCTTCTGATAAGTGACTCAGCAGGTCCCTTTTCCCCACCCCCTGCTGTGATCACACACCACACAAGTATGAGCAAGTCCTGCCAGGGCCTGGGCCCTGCCTTCTGTCTCCCTTCCTAATGCAGAAGTTCCATGTTCCGGGCACCACACTGTTGTCCTCAGCCTGCTTCTTCTGCCACATAATTCCTGGAAGCCCCAGGAGATTCCCCATAAGTGCTCCCAAGTAAGTCTACAGCGCACCTTGCAGACTTATGTCCTCAAGAGAGAGGACATTTATGACCAATGTGTAGGCATTTAAGAGGCTTATAGCTGCAAAGCCAAAGTCTGAGTATATGGTCCCTGGGGGAACTGAATGTCGGACTCCTCAAAGCCTCAAGGATAGATTGAATATTTTGGTGACTTTAGCATGGTCCTGAGTCTTCCTTGCTTAGAAACCTGAGACAAGGGAACATAAAAATTTCTAGTTTCCAGTCATAGTTGCCATGGTATAATGCTCTTAGACATGCAGAACGAGCTAGACGTGCCTGAGAAGCTGCATTGAAGCCCCTCAGCACTGTCTGTGGTGACACCACAGAGCCGTCACCTCCTCTCATGTCCTGGGTTGGTCACAGGCCACAGAGACCCCAGAGGATGCTGTTTTCTTTGAAGTTCTCACAGCACCCACCTCACTGTGTTCACAAGCCTGGTTAGTGTGACACCTCCCCTTTTCCTGGGAGTAAACCTGATATTCCAGCAGCCAAGCCATTCTATTTGTGCTTTGGTATCTCTTAGAAATTCTCAGTGAAAAGAAAGCATTCTTTTTTTTTTCTCTCTGCCCATGTCCTCTCTTCCATGTGGGGCAGAAAGTGTATGGTCCTTGTCCCTCTCTCCCTTTTTTGACCTGAGGCTGTTTATCCACTTTGAAGCTTCTTTCAGCAAAAGGGGTGTCTCCAGTCCTCTCCTGGTTTCTAGAGAAGGAAGACACCCTGCTGGCTGGGCCCAGGTGTGTCACCTCTTTGGGCCTCTAGCTTTAACAGCATGGAGGTGGACTCCGGCTGCTTCTCCTTCCCTTTCCCCCTGGGAAACCCCAGTTCCTCTAAACCTTCTCCTTCAGGGCTCTCTGCAGCCTCCACGCTTCCCCCTCCCTTCAGCCATCTCAGGAGTTTGGTAAAGCACCATTGTACTCAGTGGGGACACATCAGAGTACAATCAAGAAGCAGAAATGGGGGCAGGTTTCAGAAGGTTTAAAGCAGATGTATTAATGAAATCGTGAAAATGCAAATAAGTCTAAATGATGCCAAATAAGTGATACATAATGACACATCCACACAATGAAAAATTAGGCAATTGTTATAATTGTGGATGTAGGAAGGCTGGCCTGCATCAGAGTCACTCAGAGGCTTGTTAAAAACACCCATTTCTGGGCACGGATCCCAATTCCTGGAGTCCAAGCTCCAGGAGTAAGGCTGGCATCTTTATTTGAACAGGTTCCTCCAGTGAACTTAACACGCATTAAAGTTTAAGAACGTACAGCTATGGAAGTGTAGTTCATTTTGAAGAAAAATGATCTTGATACTTTGTTAGGTGAAAATAGTTAAGTTATAAAAAAGGATTTATAACACAATTCTATTTTTAAATAGTTTGCCTAAATAGATGATAGATCAATAAATACTGAAGAGATACATGCCAAAATATTAACAATGGTTACTCTTGAGTTTACAGAAGAGTTTTACTTTATTCATTTTTCTTGTTTGCTTATTGTAATTTCTAAAATCCCAAAGTAAGTATACATTTCAAAATAAGCATATATTTCATGTGTGCTTAGGAAAACAACAAACTGGGTTTTTTTTTACAAAAAGAAGTTTATGAGATAAATGATACAGAGTTTTTTATTTACTCATACTCTCAATTTAAAAAAAATAAACTTAAGGCAGCTTATAAAAATTTCATACTACATAGCATAAAATTTTAAAATGAAGAATTAGAAATAAAAAGGAAATACAGGTAAGAATATAATATGAAGCTGGCAGTAATGTTAGTATGCAAGAGTATATTACTCTAAACTTTAGTATTGTTTCTAAAGCGATCTATAAATTGGGCTCTTCCTGATGTCATATTATAGCTAGGCAGACTGGAAGATGGGGAGAGGAAGGAGTGACTCAGACCACAGTGGAGTGTAATGCCCTTAACCAAGACAAAAGATTCCCTCAAGCCTTGGTTAATTTTCTTTATAATTGCCCACTCAAAAGGAGAGTACAAGAAAACAACTACAGAGGAGAAAGTTCCTGGTTTTGCAACTGCTTGGCCCTCAGTTAAATGACTGTCCCATGTGGTAGGCTCATAGTCTGAAAGTCAACCCATGTTTTCACACCAAGTCAGGGACTTGATGGTAAAATGAGGAAAGCAGTTGAATGAACTCTTCTTCTGAGAAGATTTGCAAATGGCCAACAAGCATCTGAAAAAAACATTCAACGTCGTTAGTCAGTAAGGAAACTCAAATCAAAACCACAATGAAATGCCATTTCACAACCACTGTACCTAAATTTTTTAAAAAAGGAAATATCATGTGTTGGCAAGAGTGGAAGAAATTAGAACCCAGGCACGTTGCTATGGAAGGTCAAATGCACAGTGTCTTGTGTAAAATGATGTAACTGCCTCAGAAGACAGTTTCACAGTTGTTCAACAAGTTAAACAGAATTTCCATAGGACCCAGCAATTCTACTCCTAGTGCATTATCCAATGAATGTAAAACAGGCATTCAAACATATTTGTATATAAAATGTTCATAGCAGCCCCATACATAATAGCCCCCAAAAGATTTTAAAAAATAGTATGTCCACGCAATGGAATGTTATACAGCCATAAAAAGAGAGGAAGAACTGATTTATGCTTCAATGTGGATGAACCTTTAATACATTTTCCTGGGTTAAAGAAGCCAGACTCAAAGATTACGTATTGCATGATTCCATTTATTTTAAACATCCATAAATGAGCATGGTGACATGTACCTGTAATCCCAGCCACTAAGGATAAAAATAGAGACAGAAAGCCACTTGTGTTTTCCAGGAGAGCTGGTGTCAGTAGGACAGTGGGGTGGGGAGGATTTGAAATAGAGTGAGATTGCTTCCCAGGTAAAGAGTGTTCCTTTCAGTATGATGACAATGTCTTGCAATTAGAAAGACGAGAAGGTTCCAAAATGTCATGAACGTACTAAATGCCACTCAATTGTGCACTTTCAATGATTAACGGCTAATTTTATGACACATGAATTTTACTTCAATTAAAAAAAAAAAAGTCAGAGACTTCCAGGCACTTATGCCTTTTTTCTATGCTTTGCTTTTTTTTTCTTTTTCTCTTTTTTCCTTTTCTCTCTCTTGTTTTTGTTTGCTTGCTTGTTTGTTTTGTTTTGTTTGTTTGTTTGTACTTGAACCAGGGATGCTCTACCACTGAGCTATATCCCCACATCCCTAGCCATTTTTATTTTTTTATTTTGGCACAGGGTTTTGCTAAGTTGTTGAGGGTTGACCTTGAATTTCTGATCCTCCTCAGCCTCCTCAGCCTCCTTAGTGGCTAGGATTACAGGTGGCATGTCACCACGCTCATTTATGCATAGTTTGTAAAAGTGAAATCTGAGAATACAGAGGTTTTCCAGAAGAGTCTTCTTTTCCAGAAGATTCTGCTTGGAAAAGGAATGAAAATAATTTATCTTTGTGTCCTTGAATTTGATATGACCATGGAGTATCCAAAGAGTATCAGGCTGGTGGTAGAAGTTTAATGTGCCTTTGTAGATTTGGGTTCTTCTCAAAGCTCCTTAGCATAAATAGAGTGGAATATAGGTCCTGGTAGAGAAACCCTATCACTGAACCTGGCAGTCTTCTCAACAGAGTGAGCTTTACTTTCATTTTTTTTCCCTCTCTTTTCCTTGGTATCAGGAATTGAACCCAGGGACACTCAATCACTGAGCCACATCCCCAGCCCTTTTTGTATTTTATTTTGAGACAGGGTCTCACTGAGTTGCTTAGGGCCTCACTAAGTTGATGAGGCTAGCCTCAAATTTGTGTTCCTCCTACCTCAGCCTCTCGAGTCCAGCACTGCACCCAGCACATCCATCCCGGCACGTTCATCATTTCTAATGAAAGTGGAGTTTGTAATGGAAATATCTCACCTATGGTTTGCACATTACCAAAAACCACTCACAGACACGTCCCCATCAGCTTTCATCTCTCTGTGCCTGATGAAGTGTGAAGAAGGGGCCTCCCTTACCTTTCCCAGAATTTCATTCATGAGGTTTGTGTGGGCTTACGGGAGAGAAAATGTGACGGGACGTGTCACAAGAAGAGAAGTGATGCTGTGGCTGAAATAAACCCAGGTCATGCCCTTCTCTAACTTTTTTCTAATGTTTGACTTAAAATGTTGAGGCACAATTAATATTTAAAGTGTCTTTTAAAAATTTTTATTGTTAGTGTGTTATAATTATACATTATAGTGGGGTTCATTTGGACATATTCACAAATGCATATAATAGTTTTCTCCATTTCGGTCCCCGGTACTACTTCTTTCCCTCTCCTTCTTCCCCAATCTCCTTCCCCTCTACTGGTCTGCTTTCTATTTCTTTGTTTAATCGATGCATTATAGCTATACATAAAATTGAAAGCTTTGTGGTGTATTCATACATGCACCTGGTATAATTTGGTCAACTTCATTCCCCAGTTCTTCCCCTGTCCTCCTCCTCCCTCTCTTGGTCCCCCACTTCTACGCTACTATAATCTCCCTACTATTTTCACATGATCGCCTTTCTTTCTTTCTTTTTCCTCTTTAGCTTCTGCATATCATAGAAAGCATTCAACCCTTGACTTTCAGAGTCTGCCTTATTTCACTTAGCATGATATTCTCCAGTCCCCTCTACTTAGCAGCAAACAACATAATTCCATTCTTCTTTATGACTGAGTGGAATTCCATAGTATGTATGAACCACATTTTCTTTATCCATTTTTCTATTGATGGGCACCTGGGCTGGTTCCATAACTTGGCTATTGTGAATGGTGCTGCTATAAACATTAATATGCACATTTCACTACAGTATGCTAATTTTAGTTCTTTTGGGTAAATACAGATGAGTGATATAGCTTGGTCATAGGTGGTTCCATTTCTAGTCTTTTGAGGAATCTCCGTACTGCTTTCCAAAGTGGTTGTACCAATTTGCAGTCCCGCCAGCAATGTATAAGTGTACCTTTTTGCCTCACAACCTCTTCAGCAATTATCATTATTTGTATTCTTGATGATTGCCAGCTACAGTGAGATTAAAAAAAAACTCACTATAGTTTTGATTTGCAATTTGCCTCGTTGCTAAGGATATTGAACATTTTTTCCCATTTTTCTTGGCCATTTGAATTTGTACTTTTGAGAAATGTTTCTCATCTTTTACCTAATTATTGGTTTATTATTGGTATTTTTGGTGTTAAGTTTTTTAAATTCTTTATATATTCTGGAGAATCCCCTATCAGAGCAGTTGCTGACAAAGAATTTCTCCCATTCTGTAGGCTCTCTTTATGCTCTTAATTGTTTTCTTTGCTGTGTAGAAGCTTTTTAATTTAATGCTATCTTATCTATTGATTCTTGGTTTTATTTATTGAGCTTTAGGAGTCCTATTAAGGAAGTTGGTGCCTGCACCAATGTGTTAGAGTGTTACCCTATGTTTTCTTCAAGCAGTTTCACAGTTTCTGGTCTAATTCCTAGGTGTTTGATCTGCATTGAGTGGTCTTTGTGCAGGGTGAGAAGTAGGGGTCTAATTTCATTCCAGTACATGTGGATTTTCAGTTTTCCCAACACCATTTTTTAAAAAAGCATATCTCTTCTCCAATGTATGCTTTTGGCAGCTTTGTTGAGGATCAGATGATTGTATTTATGTGGGTTTGTCTCTTTGTCTTCTAATCTATTCCATTGGTATCCATTTCTATTTTTACGCCAATATCATGCTGTTTTTGTTACTCAAGCTCTGTAATGTATTTGAAGTCAGGTATTGTGATGCCTCCAGACTCACTATTGTTGCTCAGGATTGCTTTGGTTATTCTGGGTCTTTTATTCTTCCAGATAAATCTTAAGACTATTTTTTTTTTAGTTCTGTGAAGAATGTCATTGGTGTTTCAATGGGGATTGAATTGAATCTGTAGATTTGGTAATATGGCCATTTTGACAACATTTATTCTATCTATTCATGAGCAGGGTAGCTCTTTCCATCTTCTAATGTCTTCTTCAATTTCTTTCCTTAGTATTTTATAGTTTTCATTGTAGAGATCTTTCACTTCCTTAATTAGATTTATTTATAAATATCTCTGAGGTTATTGTGAATGGGGTAGTTTTCTTGATTTCTATCTCAGTAGATTCATTATTGAGTTATAAGATAGGTATTGATTTTTGTATGTTGCTACTTTGCATTATTTAATTATTAAAATGGCATTTTAAAAAGAAAATATGGCAAAATTTTATAAAAGTTTAGTCTGAATGAGGGGTGTATGGGTATTTTCTGTACTATTTTCTCGGTGATTTATATGTTGAAATAGTTATTAAAATTTTAATAGAATCTTAAACACTATGGCAATTTAGATTCCACATAAGTTTTGTTCCAAGAACTAAGCTAGGAAGTTTCACAAACGACCTAGTGTCTATACGTTGGAAAAGTTTGGTGGCTGCTTCTTATTCCAAATAGTAGCCTAAGCCTTACATTACAATAAATAATGCTATAGAGGAGGAAGATGGTTACCAATTATTCCATGGGTAAAAAAGAAGTCAAGATAAAATTTGACATAGATAATAATGTTGTAAATAATCTCATAAGAGAAATAGAAAATTGGAGACAGATAGTGTTCTCCTTCAAAAAATAAAAGGATTAAGGGCAACACAAGAGTTGTCCAAACATTTCTGAATAGCTGGCATTTGGAAGGGAAATTATAGGATACAAATCTGCAAAATAGGTCAACTATACTTGTTTGGCTCACAATGAAGATAGAAAGCTCAACAGCACCTGCCCAGGTGAGACTGCATCACAGGTAGCCTACAGTCACTTCTGCAAAGTCATCTAGGAGAGGTATCCACTGTGTGCCAGGAGCTGGGATAAAGTCTCTCATCTAATCATTTTTACAGTCCTGCTACCAACATTGTTAATATTCAGAAAGAGCTCATGGAGTTTAAATAACCTGCCTTAAGTCACAAGTTAAAAAATAGTCACACTAGTACTTGATTTGATACGTAAACTTATTGCTTGCTTGGCAATAGAACATGTTGTTTCAGGGCATAGATTACTCTAAAATTCATATCTTTTAATTTTGTTTATGGTTTCTTTTAGTGTGCATATTTTTCTCACTAGGAAAATGTAGTAATATTTTCTTTTATGGTCTGTGCTTTTTTTAACTTGTTAAGGAAACACCACTCACTCTAAAGTCATAAAGATATTCTATACTTTCTTTTAAACTTGTAAAGAATCATTTTTTTACATTCAGGTTCCTAACTTTTTAATTTATATTTGGTGATGGTATGAAACAAGGATATAATTTAATTTTCCCCACATGAATAACCAATTATCCTGCACCATCAATCAGAATCCACCTTTTTTCCACTTGTTTCCTCATGCTTTATCATCTATGAAGTCTGTAGATGAGGAATTGATTTCTGAATTTTCTGTATTCTCTTTCACCAGTTTTTTAAAAAATCCTATATAAATATTACATTGTTTTAATAACTAAATATTGATATTTGCCAAAATATGCCTTATCTAAATTCTTCTCCAGTTTCTTCTTGGTTATTCTAGATATTTTGGTTTTCAACTTAAATTAAAAAAAAAACTGAAGTTCCTTGAAAAACTCTATTGGGCTTTTGATGAGAATGATATAACATTGTATTTATATAAAACATAGCTACACACTCAAAATTATTGACATACACACATAAAGTTTTAAACTCAGAATTTGAAATATAGTGCATCTCTTATTTTCTATAAATTGGTGAAATTTTGACTCCAGCATGCCATGCATTTGAACTGGTGTATGATTAGCCTTTTGTGTGTGGAGGGGGGAAGAAGGGGTGCTAGGGATTGAACCTAGCAGTGCTTTACAACTGAGCTACTTCTCTAGTCTTTTTTTTTTTTTTTTTTTTGGTGAGACGGGGTCTTACTAAGTTGTCCAGGCTGTCCTCAAACTTGCAATCCTCATATTACAAGTATGCACACCCACAACCAACTTGGTTAGCTATTCTTGAGATCTGTTTTACTCTAGGGTCAAGTCATAGTTTCAAAGTCTAAACAACAAGGCAGAGGAGCTAGCATGAGCTGTCCCTGGTCACATGCCATCGGACCAGGAGGCTTATTGCTAATACACCTGCTCTCTCTGCGCAGGGTCTCCTCCCATCCTCTGGCTCTCTGCCACCTTCATGCTCACTAGGACAACAGGAATCTCAATGGAGACTAAGAGCCCCAATCCCAGTGCCCCATTTTTCTTCCATTCCCATGAAAGCTAGTTATCTTATCTGTCTCTCCCTCCAAGGAATATGACAGTCTCAGAGGTCTCAGGATGCATAGCCTTCCCCCTATCTCCAAGCAAAGGAAATCTTCTTCTAGGCTGAGGAAAGTCCATTCCCACCTCTTGATTCTTTAGGTCACATTCCTCCCCACTCCTCAAACTCTAACTTCCGTTTCCCATTCCCCATAGACATTCTCAAGTTGTCAGGCCCAGAACCCAGGCTTAATTTTTCAACCCCTAATAAAGAATGGTGGAGGAGAAACAATTCCTTTTTATCTTTCTAGGTCAGGAGAAAGGAGGAAGAAAAATAAACTATTTTAAGTTTTCATATTTAACAAGTCTTGGTGGTAAGGGTCCCAGAAGGTTGTACTCTGATTGTCATTATTTCACAGTGGAGGAATAAGGCACAGCCAGGTTAAGTAGATTTGCCAGGGTGGATCCGGGATTCACACCTGGCAGTCTGGCTGCCATGTGCGCACTTCACCACCACAGAGCATCCTTATCCAAGTTGAATTGTCTACAATTGTGTCACATGCAAAGGAGTCTGGGAGGGTGTGAATATTTATCTGGGCATATTTCTACTCTAAGAAGAATTAGGGTTCTTTAATAAGGAAAAGGAGAAAATGGATACTGGGCATTAATGTCAGCCAGAAATAACACCCCCATTTAAAAAAAATCAGAATACTAAACCTTATAGCCTTCTCCATAAACAGGAAATCTTTATAGATGTTTGGAAGGACATTAATAAACTTATCTTGTAAGGTAGTCACACATGAACACTGTAATGAAAACGTGTGCTTCAGATTTGCAACTAAATATAAAGAGACCTAGTGGAACTTGGGGCTGTAAAAGACATTTTGATGTGGTTGCTCAGTTACCAGGAAGGAGACTCCTGCAGCCAGACCTGTGGTAGTGCACAGGAAGAAATCTGCCCACCCCACCCCACCAAGTCCTCAGGTGGTAGCAGCTGAAGAGTTAGTGGAGAAAACCACAAGTCTGTCATTTTTCTTCTTAACTGGGGTTTTCTAAACATCTATGGTCTTCCGATGTCTCCCAGCCAGTGATGGGAAACCTGTTCTGGGACCATGAGGAGGTTTGAGGAGGTGGGGCTGAGATCTCTGTGCAGTACTTGCCTGGGCAAAGCTGACTGTGAGCTCACTGACCGAGGAGGGAACACACTTCTCTAGAAACTCAGGCAGCAGGGCCAAGCAGGCCCAGGCCTTCGTGACCCTCAGACCCTAACACCTCAGACTCTTTCCTTCATTTCCTGACCTGATGCTTCTCTTTATTGATGCAGCCTGGTCACTACCAGGATCAGAGTGAGATATAAAACCTTTTTTATCTGAGACTTTCCCCTCTCAATTGAACTCCAAAAGAGGCTCAAGGGTACTCCCAATGGAAGAAAATCACTTAAGATGACTTCTTGCCCTCACCTCCCCCAAGAAGTGTAGGAGATCTTACTTTGTCCTGGCTGTCAGGGGAGCTTTAAAAACACCAGGGAGATACTCACCAGGTGCATAGTGCAGAGAATGCTCAGGAGGGTTGGAATTCAGCAAGATACACGGGTTATATTAAGTTTTCACTAAAGGAACTTTGTCTTGGATAAGGACGCATTACAGTCGGACTGCCCAAGTGTGAATCCTGGCAAAGCTATTTCCCCTGGCTATGCCTTGTTCCTCCACTGTAAAATGGTGACAATAAGAGTATACCTCTTGGGACCCTTACAGGATTAAATGAATTAATATAAAGCACTTAATATCATAGATGATACAGAACAGGGACTAGGTAAATATTGCGTGTTCCTTATCATCCCATTCCTACTGCAGGGAGCTCACAGTAGCTCACTGGTTTGCTGGACCCGTCCTGGCTTCTCTGGGAAGGGAAAGCTGGGCTGGACCTTAAAGAGGAGGGAGATCCTGTTTGCTTCAGAAGGTGTCGCTCCCAATCAAACAACCACAGCTCTCCTTTACACACTCCCACACACAAGATTTCAATTTAGGTGCAAGAGGAAATTTAGGATGAGAGGAAAGGAGAGAATGAAAAAGAGAAAATCCCAGTGAAGCAGAGTAAGGAACACAAGAGAAAAACTGAAAAGAGAGGAATTTTTTAATTCTTCAAGATCATATTCCAGGCGAGGTGGTTGTGGTTTTGTTTTGTTTTTTATTCTCCTTTTTCTCTATCTTACTATACCTGAAAGATATCAAGTTTCTTTCGGGTAGATTATTTCCAATTAATGCTGTATTCATGTTCTATTACTGCATAACAAATTACCAGAAACTTAGCTGCTTAAACTAGCAAAAATGTTTCATAGTTCTGTAGGTTAGAGGCCTGGGTGAACTCAGCCAGGGTCAAGGGCCAAATCAAGGTGTCGCCAGGCTCTCCTCAGGAGCTCTGGGGAAGCATCACTTTCCAAGCTCAATCAAGTCATACAGGATTCAATTCCTTGAGTTGTAGGACTAGGGCCTGTTTTCTAGCTGCCACTAGTAGGGGGCAGTGCTCAGCTTTTGGAGGCTGCCCTCTGTCCTTGTCACCTGGAACCCTGGTCTTTACCTCGCAGTGTTACCTCAAGTTCTTCTCAACCCTGGAACCTCTATGACTTTTTTTTCCTGCAATTAGATGGAGAAAGATGTCTCTTGCTCTCCAAGGGTTCCTAGGGCTTCACCCACTGGGACGACTTCCCTTTTGCTGTAGAATGTGACATAATCATGGAAGTACATCTCATCATGTTCACAGGTTTCATCCATGCTCAAAGAGAAGGGGATTATAGGGTTAATGGGATTCAGCCTATCACAAATGCTATAAACCACAAATGCCACAAACTCCAGGAGTGACAATGACAAAGCTTTCAGATGAAACAAGGGAGAGAAATGGGGAGACGGGTTCTTTGGGGTCATGTAAGGTGTGGAGTTTGGAATACCTGCCTCTCCAGACATTAGACCTTCTCTGGTCAGTTTCAAAAGCAACTCAAGACTCAGACACTCAGGAAACATGGACACTAATCCAGTCAGAAGGCAGAGAGGCCTTGGCAAAACCAGAGCAGGATCTGAACAGGAGGTCCTGTGAGCAGGCCATGCTCAAGCCATGACCTGGGAGTCTGGGAGACCAGATCTTGGGGATCATGAGACATCAGGGACAGGTCAGGACACTTGATGATCCCTGTAAGAAAGGAAATATTTTCGTCTCCATGAGCTCCTCCAAGAAATTTGAAAACTGGTTCAGCCTAGATTAGTGGGAGGCAGAGAAGAAGGACTTAATGAGGGAAGAGGCTGAGCTAGTGATCTGGGACCCTGTTAAGTGAGCATAAAGCTAAGACCTGGTCCCGAGCTGGAGGGATCCATGAAGTCCGCTCTCCTTCAGTAGAGAGCCAAACTAAGAGACACCAGGACCTAGACACCTGAGTGAGTGCTCATTCACATTGTACACTTGAGTTTTTTTGTTTTTATTAGACCAAAATTGACAATATATTTCGGCAAAGTACCTTGTTCTAACTCAGTCAGTATATTGTGATTGTTTTCTGATAAAAGAACGTAAAGGATCTTGAGAAACAAATGACTTTTCTACTGTGTGTCATGGTCTAACATGTTGGCCATGTTAAATAGTTATTATTTATTCTTTTGCTTTTTATTCTTCTAGGCATAAACACTTTTCTGGATTCTGATTAATTTGAAGAACTAATAAAAATGTCAAAATATGAAATACAGTTTATGTACTTTTTTTTCTTCACTAGTTCGTACCTCCACCATGGGTTTCTGATCTCTCTGCAAACAGACAGATCTGCCCATCCCTAAGTTCAGAGATTAAGTTGCTTAGGTTTCCCCTGCCACTGTCTGTGCCCTGACTGACCTGGTGTAGTAGTCTTTGCAAGACTAGGGGACTAGGGTTGTGCCCTTTAGTGCTGCACCTGAGTACCCTGCTGAGTACCCTGTTTTTAGTGAAATGGTCCTAAGACTTTCTATTTCCTGGAAGCTCATAAATTCTCAGCCTTGGAGGCAAAGACCCCCAAAACAGACTAAACTTCTACTATCTGGAGCATAGGCTTGGGGTTCAGGAACAAAAGGTTAAACTACACAACTCCTGCCTTAAAGTGTTTGTAATCTGAAGGAGATGTACCGTCTGCTACCAAATTTTGACAATGCTGCCTGATAAATTGTGTAATAAAAGGTAATAATGACACAAGACTATAGAGAAAACTGTCTCTAAACTTTCAGGGGGAGAGAAGGGGGGAGGTTCTAGAGGTGGTAGCTTTTGAGTAGAGACCTGACCAAAGAAAGAAAAACAGGCTCAAGGCATCCTGAGTGCATCAAACAGCACATGGAATTGCAGCTTGAGGAATCTAAACAGCATTTTCCAGTAACTTCAAGTGGCCTTACATTGTTCTAATATCAAGTGGAAAAGTTAGTGATAGGATCAGACTTCGCACATAGAAGTCATCTCACCCCCACCCACCCACATTTTGCATTATAAGCAGCTTCATTTTTGTCTGAAGGGAATTTTGAAGTTATTAAATAGCCTTTTTTTAAAAAAGATACATGTACTCAGACTTTAAAATGAAAATCTCAGGCTGTGAAGGATAGCTAGATGGTTGAGAATACCAGAGGCAAGGAAGCCCACAAGGAGAGTCCAGTTATGACTTGCTGAGTGTCCACTCCAGCACTGCAGCTGTCAAAAGAGGCAGGCTGGGACATTCTGAGCCATCCTTGGGAGAAAAGATGAGCCAGGTTTAGTAATGGATTTGATGTGGGTAGTGAGGAAGGGTGGCAGGATGGATGGTAGTGCTACTCTCCAAGTGAAGGAAAAAGGAGAGATGATCAGATTCATGGACAAAAAACGATGAGCTCTGTTTCTACACTTTGAATTTTAAATGCCTCTGAGATATCTTCATTTAAAAGCTCAGTGACCAGTATGATATCTGGGCCCCAGTAGAGAATTTTTTAGGAGCTGTAAATTTGGAAACCATCTAACTCCCTAGACTTCCCGGAAAGTGATGGGGCCCTTCCAGGCAAAATGTCTGAGAAGAAACCTAAGGAAAGAAGACAGTAAATAAATGATGACATTGTCCCTAATAGAAATGCCACAAAGTCCCCAAATGCCCACAAACTCCTGTACACTTGGAGACCCTGTGAAACAGAATCCTGGAAGGAGGAAGAGTAGCTACCAAGACCAGCCAGAGGAGCTGACCTCTCCAGGAGGGCTGTGTAGGGCAGGGGCAGCTCTGCAGGGCAGGTGTCTGCCATGCAAGGTGGAAGGAGAGGGAACTCTTGCTTCTCTCTCCCTGTTCCTATAGGTTCTGACATCTTGCTGCTCCTTGGTACATTTTCTTCCCCTGCTGTCCTTATTGTCAGAAGCCAATGGTGGAAGAAAATCAAGAGCTTTGGTTCCCAGCTAGTGCAGTGGCTTAGGTTCAGAAACCAAGTGGGAAGATTGGACTCCCAATTAAACTATGAGTTCAACCAGTAGAATGCTGTTGAGACAAGAAAGGGTGCAGAAGTGACCCAGATTTTCTTTCTTTGTTCTTCAAGTTTTTAAAAGTGGTTTATCCTATATTAGCCCTTGGAAACCTTATTTTCACCCAATGTTTTTAATTAATTGCACTTTTAAAAGAAATATGTTCACATTGTGAAAGTTTCCAAAGCATTAAAACATAAAAATCCTTCCCGCACCTCTGATTTGTAGTCATCCTGTTTCCAACCCTGGGAGAAACAAATCCATAATGTATATTTATTCCTGTCCACACAAGTAAGTATAGTTCATTCATTTTAACTGATGCACAATGTCTCCATGCATGAAAATAACTTAGTACCCATTCTTAGGACATTTATTTTGTTTCCATTTTGCTAATAAAAATATTACAAAGAGCATTCTCTCTCTGTCACATGTGCAAGCATTTCTCCAGCATGTATCTTTATTTTTTAAAGTTTTTAAAAAGTAGCTTTATTGAAATATAACTCATATGCTATATAATTCATTTAAAGTATATAATACAGTGGTTTTTAGTTATCAATTTGAGAATTTTTTTAACTTTTTTATTTTTAAAAAAATAAGTGACAGCAGAATGCATTACAATTCTTACTGCACATATTCAGCATAATTCTTCATATCTCTGGTTGTATATAAAGTATGTTGATACCAATACATGTAATTTGGATAATGATATCTATCATATTCCACCATCCTTGTTAATCCCCTGCCCCCTCCCTTTCCCTCCTACCCCTCTGCTCTATCTAGAGTTCATCTATTCCTCTCATGTTCCTCCTCCCTACCCCGCTATAAGTCAGCCTCCTTATATCAGAGAAAACATTTGGGCATTTGGTTTGGGGAGATTGGCTAACTTCACTTAGCATTATCTTCTCTAACTCTATCCATTTACCTGCAAATGTCATGATTTTATTCTCTTTTATTGCTGAGTAATATTCCATTGTGTATATATGCTACATTTGTTTTTTATCCATTCATCTACTGAAGCGCATATAGGTTGGCTCCACAGTTTAGCTATTGTAAATTGTGCTGCTATAAACATTGATGTGGCTGTGTCCTGTAGTATGCTGTTTTTAAGTCTTTGGGGTATAGACCAAGGAGAGGGATAGCTGGATCAAATGGTGGTTCCATTCCCAGATTTCCAAGGAATCTCCATTATGCTTTCCATATTGGCTGCACCAATTTCCAGCATGTGTTTTTTTTTTTATTTAGATACAACCATTTTATTGTTCTCTGACTGCTGCCTTCATCTTTTTTCTTAATTTTTTATTTGTTTTAATTAGTTATACATGACAGTAGAATGCACTTATATACTTTGATATATCATACATAGATGGGATATATATATATTGTAGAATCACATTGGTCATACAGTCACATACATACATAAAGTAATAATGTCTGTTTCATTCTATTATCTTTCTTATCCCCACATCCCCTGCCTTTCTCTCCTTTCACTTCCCTCTACCTAATCTAAGGTAACATTATTTTTTTTTGCATTATAATTCTTAATACACATATATACCACAATTTTTGTATCTCTATTTGTATATAACGTATGTTGATGCCCAATTCAAGTCTTCATACATGTACTTTGTATATGATGTCCATCACACTCCACCATCTTTGCTAATCCCCTGCCCTTTCCCTTTCCAGCATGTAATTTTAAAGTGGAATCCCTGGCTTACAGAGGACATACTCACTTGTCTCCAATACTATTTGATTGCTTTACAAAATTATTATTTTAATGCCTCAGCAACCAGTTTAGTATTATAAAACGTAATAATTTTTGTTGCTATAAGAGGTATGTAATGGTAAGGTACAGCAGTTATTACTACCACTTCCCTGTTGGGTATAGACCATCATTTTTTCAAATACTTATTATCCATTTGCATTTGTTCTTCCAGGAAATGTTTGTCATAGACCTTGCTCATTTACATTTGAGTTGATTGTTTCCCTTAATGATTTATTTAATTTTGCTTTATATATTCCAATAGATACATCATATTCCATGAGGTAGGTCATTAAATACCTTGTCTCCCAATGCAAAATTTCTTTTGCTCTTAATGATGTCATTGGTTGAACAGAAAATTTAAATTTTCAAAGACTCCAGTTTATCCATTTCTGCCTATTGCCTTTGATTCACATATTTGATGAAAATAGGAGTTAATTTTGGCATAATTCCTCATTATTTTTTAAAATACTTGGGCACTACAGAACATCTGATGTGTGAGCCTCAAGATAATTACTTGAACAGATCAGAGAACACTTCATTTTCAACTGTCTGTTTGTATGACTGGCAAATATTAATTGCTTGGGAAGGTCTTTTCTGACCCCTATTAAAAGGTCAGATTAAGCTGCTATATTCTCTTGTAATTTTTTTCCCTTGGACTTGCCACCATTTATAATCATATACAAATGCCCTGTTCCTCAAGATAAGAAACAAAATTTGTTAGTGCTCACCACTTGATTCCCAGTGCCTTTTAAAGTACCACTAAGAAATTAATATATTCTTTTTGAATGAAAGAATTGCCCAGAGTTGTACATTCCTTCTCCATCTGTGTTATACAAAAGTGTTTCCCTGGGGACTGATTCTCCAATGTTGCTGCAATTTGGCTTCCCCCAGATCAGCTCATACAATGGAAAGTTTTAAAATTCACAAGAAATAGTATCTCTATCTGTGATCTAAGACCCACAGTGATCTTCTATTTCTGAGGTTCCAGCTGTGGCTACAATGACTGTAAATAGCCAACGGTTCTTTCAACAGAGTGAACCCTAGAAGGGTGATTTATGGTTAGAGCAGTTAATTGCAAGTTTGTGGTTATTGACTAATCACCATGAATTCTCAGCCTCAACTCATCCCCCAGTATTTTGCATTTTTTCTATGACACATTTTCAAGGAATTACTTTATGTCTTATTAAACTTAGAAACCAAGAGGGGTGTCAATGCTTATTATTATGACAAATTCAGACCATGTTGGAATGTTTACTATCCACCTGGAAGTCACAGCCTAGGTGATCTTCCTGCACAGACCCCACCCACTATGCTCCCATCATCTGCCTGTTACAGGTTTCCGAGTGAACATCATCTGTGCCCTCCTCCCTTCAGTCTGGCCAGAGTCCATTTTGGAAGCAAGATGACATTGAAATGAAATATCAGGCCTGTGGTATTCAGTCGTTTTATATAATGAAGGAAAAGTCAGGTGAATATCACATAGAAAAGAAGTATTTGGTGGAATTCCTAAAAATAAAAATTAATTTTCATATGAAAAGGTAACATTGAGAATACATAATTTTAGAATGCCATGTTCCTTACATAGGAAACCTACTGGTAAAAGGTCGAGACATGCCCAAATGGAGTCGAACATCACACAGGTTAAAAGTAACTTAAAAAGACAAAGGGGGCGAAATCAAATAATCTACAGAGAGACAGAATACGTGAGAGATGATGTTTTTGTTGCATGACTGAGAAAAAATGCTAAAATACACTTTGTAGACAATGAATTATTTCTGAAAGATCATTCCAAGCCTGATTCCCTGGGGATCCTGAGAAGGTTCTAGAAAATTTCTCTTTTCTATTACTCATTCTTCAACCATCTTTAGATTATCTAAGTAACTTACAAACTATCATTTCACTTCTCACACCTCTCCTCAATATCACAGTTTTTTTATTCTGCCTCATTTCCCATCATCCCATTGTTCCAACAGAGAAGCTCAACATGTACATCACTTCAAGGCTGTCACTGAGCACACTATAGTGCCCATTCAGTTATTCTTTGACTATGGAGGACTGAGTGCCAACTCTTCCTTTGTTATTGAAGCATTTTCCAGATCAGGCATCTAATTTTCTTGGGGAGCTGTTTTGCCTGCAGAAGACACAGAACATACTTCCTTCTCTCAGTGGGGCTGACAATCTCCAAATCGTCTAAGGTTGCAATGCTGGCTTCACTCGGCCAATAGAAAGTACATAGGGGAAATTCCTGCTCAGTCCCCCAGAAAATCATTATAAGAGATAACAAGAAAATGTCCTCCATTATAATCTTGGTTCAACAGGAATGAGCCATATCCAAAGACTACTAGAAAAAGATACTATAAGGAGAAATGTTTTAATGGAAGGACATCCAGGGGCTTTATCTTGTTTGTAATTTATGAGAGAGCTTCCTTTGAGCTTTAACTTTACTTGAGATAAAGGATGAAATGCCCCAAATTGCACTTTCCCACTCTGTCCTAACTAAGCTCCTATAGAAAGCAGAGCCTGAAGCAGATGAGGTGATAACAGTTCACTCAGGAGATGAAAACCTGGAGCAGTGTCAGTGAGGAAAAAAGAGTTGAGCCAAGACAAGACACATTAGGACGTGATATGTCCTGTTACCCCAGCTGGCCACCACTTCTAAGAAATGTTGAGAGACATGGTGTTTCTCAGCGAGCTTGGTTGCTCAGCACCAGGACTTCAGAAAAATCGCAAGAAGTGTCACAGGAAGAGACTAGCATTCAATGTCCAAAATAAAAAATCAAACTGATTGCGTACTATGCAAAGGAGAGCTGTGCTTGTAAAGAACAATGCCTCTGAATCAAGCAAGAGCTCATCTTTTCTAGGATTTGGGAAACATGAAATCCAGAGATTAGCAGGCTTCAGAAGTGAGGCTGCTTGGGGATTGGCTGAGTTTTAGCCATGGAAGCACCAGCAAGGGGGTGAGACTGCAGCTGGTTGGCTTAACAAAGACTTTTCCATTCAGGAAGCCAAGTTTCAGGCCTTATAGTGCACAGCTTTACTCAAACCTCAACCTGGAGAGGCAACAGAGTATAGATGGGGCATCATCTGAGGAAGAAAGGAAGGAGAAAGAGAGAGGGTGAGGAGGGGGAGAATGAGAGGAGAAAGAAAAGGAATGTGGGAGAGGGAAGAAGAAAAAATAAGCCAAAGGATAAGAGAGCACACAGATAGTTTAGTCTTGGGAAGAAGGCCTTATCATTAAGGTAGTGGGGGACTTAGAGAGCCGGGCCCTGGGTGATGAGGACTAAGACACAGCCCTTCCTGGAGAGAGGATCAGGAAGGGGTGAGCCACAGGGGATAATATCCTGCAAACACCAGGAATCTCTGTTCTTCCTTCTGTTTTTCTTCAAAAATGAACAGCACACTTGAGCCCACACTTGCCCCCATAAACTTCTGATTCTGATTGCCCATAACACAGAGAAGATGCCAAAGGCTTTTCACTGCCCAGCTCAGTGAGAGACCATCACAAGGACTCCTCTCACATGGAACTGACCTCACTGGTCTCACTATATAGCAGAAATTTGCAGGAGTGCCTTATGGAGGAAAGAGTGAGTGAGCATGGCCTCGGTAACCTGATAATCTCCCATCGACAAGATAGCCCCGGGAACTCATCAGAGCTGACCATTGGGTCCAGGAAACTGGGATTAGGGAACTGGGGAAAAGAGACCCTGCAAACTCTCCCCATCTGTGCCCCAGAGCTGCTCTTGGATCTGCTCTTTGCATTTCCCTCTCTGGTATCCATAGTCTTCACTGAAAGGATCTCACTCAAGGAAGAGAGCTGGCAGGAGAGTCCCAGCATCTCTGACTGAAAAGCAGCCTGGACAGAAGGGCTGTCTTATGCCCTAGTGGGAGAGATGGGAACTTTGGACTAGATGAGGGATTGATTAGGCTTCTGTAGGTTTTACAGGTAGTATTAATTAGAATAATGAAATTTTCATTTTGGTCTGCTAAGTTACTTTTGTTATCATGAGTGGATATTGACATTTATCAAATGTTTTTATGTTTATTGAAATGATTTTATGATTTTCTCTTAAGTCAGTGTGTATAACAACCCACATTAATTGATCTAAGGTTAAATGAGTTCTGCAGTCCTGGAGTGACCTAACTGGCCCATGATTCATTAACCTTTTTATATATTGTTGGACTAATTTTGAAAGCTGATGCTTTGTGTGGGAGTTTTATGTCTATGAGTCATCAGTGAGGCTGACCTGTAAATCTCCTTTCCTGTTCTGTTTTTTTTTTTTGTACCCTGTTTATGCCAGCTTTATAACATAGGATGGATTAGTGCACTTTCTCTTTCATTTTTCTAGAAGAGTTTGTAGAATGTTCTAAGTTTTTCTTCTTTGAACTTCAGCAGAAATTAAGAGTAAAGTCATCCAGGTTGGTTCTTCATGTGGAAAATGTTTTGACTGTTGATGCAATTTCTTTGATTTTCTAGTATTACTCAAGTTGGCAGATTCTCTTTGAATCAGTGATAGGCAGTGATATTTCTGTATTGTCTAAAACTTTAAATTTTAAATAATATTTTTACTTCTTTTTTAAAACTCTGTAATATTTATAAAAATATTCCCTTTTTAATTTCTGATATTAAATACCTGTGCCTTCTCTTTTTTTCCCTAGATTAATTTCTCTAGAGGTTTGTCAACTTTATTAGTTTTTCAAATAGTTAATCTTTGCTTTATTAAATCTCTCTGTTGTATGTTTTCTTGTTATTTCATCAAACTCTGCTGCCTCTTATTCCTTCTTCCTACTTCATCTCACTTATGAATTTCTATTTTCTTAACAAATAATTGGCACAATAATTTCAGTTTTTGTGGTATATGATTTTTAAGAATAAAATTTTCTAGACCTATTTTAGTTATATTCCACAATTTTTACTAAGTATTGTTCTTATTATTATTCCATGAAAAACATTAAATATTTTTATAAATTTTATTTTGATTTACAGGTATTTCTTCTTTTCTAATATAATAAAGATTTTTCTAGTATTCATTTTATTGATTTATAGCTTACTTATATTGTGTCCAGGAAACATTTTAAAGATTTCATATTTGGAATTTCTCAAGATCTACTTTGTGGCCCAGCATATGATCAATTCTGGCAAATATTTTTGTGTGTACATTCACAAAATACACATCCTGTAGTGGGTAGGTGCAGAGGTCTAGAGCTGCTAGGTCTAGTGTGTTAAATGTTCTATTCACATCATCTTTACTATGTGAATTCCTGAGATGATTGGGGATTTATGTATCTCCTTGCAGTTCTTTCAATTTTTGTTTTATGTTTTCTGGCCATGTGATTAGATGCATTAAAATTTTAAATTGTTATGTCTTCCTGATAAATTGCACTGTTCATCCTTGGAGAATGACCCTACCCATCTTTATAAATGTCTTTGTCTTGCTGTCCACTCAGGCTCTAGCTTCCTGTTGAGGAAGAAAGGAATCATCTCCAGCAGGACTGAAAAGCACTACTTTTGTGATTAATCAGCAAACAAATAGATATTGAATGTCCACTAAATGCTGGAGTTTCAAAAGGGAGGACAGTAGGTGCTTTCTATGCCTTCATGAAACGTGAAGTCATAGGGCTTTTATCAGAAAGTCTTGTTCCTTGTCAGACTGGTCTGAGTCTATATGGAAAATCCACACAAGTGGCTGCCTTCTTGTTTAAGAATAACATAAATCTGTTTTAAGATTTGCAGTTTTTACACGTGTTATAACATGAGCCTAGAATCATAGAGTGTGGGATTGGAAATGATATTGGAGGCTCCAGTTTGGTACTCAGTGGAGCCCTTCCCCCAGTGTGGGAGTAATGCTGGGAGGAAAACATACCAGGAATGCCATCTCTTTATTGTTTACATCTAGGGTACCCTGTGGGGTATAGAGTTCAGTACAAACTCTGACATGGATGAGATACCCAATATCCTTCTTTAAATGATACCAGATTCAAGGAGGCTCCATGAGGAAACAGAAAAACTGATGGACATCATGGCCTACTGTTACAGCCCTACTTTCCAAGCCCACAGTGACTCTTTAAAGTCAGCCACCTCTTAACTTGGAAGCCACACTTGTAGTATGAGACTCTATTGACACTGGGTCCCCCAGTTCCTAGACCAGTCTAGTCAGGCACGACCAGCAGTCATTTCCTACCAGTCTTGATGCCAATCTAGATTGCTGCTTTGAAGTTAAGTCTAGTTACAGTTGTGGACAAATATCCCCTGACCAAAACACACACATCCTCAATATCAAACTCATTTTTACATGGGGGGTATATCTTCTTCTAGGTTCCTATAACTCATCACATCTTGTGGCCCACAAAGACCTCTGTAGCAGAATATCTTAATGATCTTGGCCACCCTCATAATGAGGCGAGAGCAGTTGACTTCAGACATTCTATTTGAGTGCTGAAATTATTTCTGAGATGAAAACGTACCAAGATTATGCTTAGAAAGGGAAGATGAAGAAATACAAACAAATAAAATCATACACGGACTATGCACACAGACACACACACAAATATATATGTATGTATGTAATAATATATAAAGCTATGTGTATTTTAAAATGTGTGGAAATACATACATAAAGCTATAAATACAGAATGAGGTAAAAGAGAGTTAAAGAAGCACAAAGAGGTATAGATATAAATATAGAAGGAATTATTTCAAAGAGCTACCTTGACACACACATAATCCACATGAGGAAAGGAATCTATAGTTAAAAACATTTAACTATATAACATTTAAAAACTTATATTGTAGCCTGTAATGCCTTTTGATAGATGAGGATCATGAATCCCAGAAAGGCAACTGAGCCACATAGCTGAAGAGGAGCCAGGGTTCCTAACCCAGGTCAGGTCTTTTCCAGGTGAGAGACAGACTCAAAGGTAAAAGAGGTCCAACAAGTGATCTTATTCCCCCATTAGTGACAACTTCCCAGTCCAATAAGGTGCTCTTCAGCCTCTGTCTTCCCTGGAGGGAGAGCACTTAGGCTCACCAGAGCAGCCACTCCCCAGGGAAGACTCATTATAAGATCACTTTCCTTTGGTGAGCTGAAATCTGCCCACTGTGGCTTCCACTATTTCTCAGAGTGGTAGAGAGAGAAGTTTTCAATGTGGCAAGCTGTGCATGTACACTTTCTGAAACAGTGTGACCTTTCTGAGTCTGTTTCATCTTTAAATGTGATAAAAGATAACTCCCATGCATAATGTGAAGAATTCAGTGAGGTAACATATAAATCTCTTTAGGCATGCTTCAAGACATGGTAAGGTATGAACTAATATTAATGTGCTCTCTCTCTTCCTCAATTTCCTTTTCATTATATTCTTGTTTAAAACAACAAATTCTGCTATTAAATGACATCCTTAACTATTTCAGGATAGCTATGGTGTACCCCTTACCTCAGTTCATCTTTTCCCTACATGAGTCAGCGAGGAGTTAATTTCACAGTAAAGACCCTTTCTTCTGGGACACTTAGCAGAGCCCTGTCTGGAAATCCTCTTGGGATAAGACTTTCTTCCCTTTTATAATCTGTTACAACCACTATGGAGACAAGAGGGAAAAACATGATTTCTCTGTTGCTATAAGGACTGGGGCAAAGGTGAGATTTTTGGAGAGAAAGAAGCTAATCCAAAGGACATGGACTGATACTTATCCTGGTGATTCTGTCCCCATTTTGTTCTCAAGAGTTAGTGAGTGCCATTTATGACCAGTGTGTAGGCATTTAAGATGCTCATAGCTGCAAAGCCAAAGTCTTAGCATATAGTTCCAGGGGGAATTGGATATCTGACTCCTCTAAGCCTCAAGGATAGATTCAATACTTTGGTGATTTTAGCATGGTCCTGAGTCTCCCATGCTTAGAAACCTGAGACAAGAGAACATAAAAATGTCTAGTTTCCAGTCATAGTTGGAAGTTCTCATAAATGAACATAAGGAATGCAGTTGGAATGTTGGAGTTGGTTCCTCAGTAAGTCACCCTGCCACTGTACCATGGTATAATGCTCTCGGAGATGCAGAGGTTTCTGCAATACCTGATTTCTCATAAGGAAGACCTTGAAGGATCACCTGCAATGGTCCAGATATTCTACTCTGTTCATGCGTTTCTTGTATTGTTCCAGAGATATTGGTCTTAAGCAGAAAAAACTAAATACAACCAGGATGAGATTAGATGATAGAAAGGGGATGTGACATGAGATTATTGGGCATGAATTAGATAAAGAGAAAGAATAATCAGTTTTGCAATCACATATGGGAGGTTCTGGTAAATGATTCAGCAGCATTCCTCTGACTTACCCCAAACCAGACTATTTGCCACATCCTATGCAGACATGGTAAGAACATACACAGCATGAGAGCCTGAGAAAGATGATAACAGAAAGAATCCATCACTCTAGAAAGTTAAAATATTACCTTTAGGTCCCGTGGAAACAGGAAGCTTTGGGGGAAGGAAGTGGCCTTAGTGGCACAGTTGCTAAAGTAACCACATTACAATATCCACAACGTCCAGTTATCAACAAAAAATTACCAAAAAACCCCAAAGAAATAGTAAAGTATAATCCAATTTCAAAAAGAGAAAACTACATAAAACAGATGAGTGATCCTCAGTAAGGTTAATAGTTGATTTTTCATCAGAAACCATGGAAACCAAAAAGAAGTGAGAGGATATATTCAAAGGGCAGAAAGAAAAAAAAAACCTTTGAGGTCAGATTTCTATATCTGGAAAAACTGTCATTCAAAATTGAGGGATAAATGAAGATATCCACAGATTAGAGGGGAAAAAATGTAGGGTACCAGCCTCCAAGAAATGCTGAAGGGAGTCCTTTAGGCTGAACAAAAGGACACTAGGTATTAACTTGAAGTTAAATGTCAAGTGAAAAAAATAAGGATCTCCAGTAAAGTCAACTACATAGGTAAATATGAAAATATTGTATTTTTGAATGTAGATCCTCTTTTGGATCCTACATGATTTTTTAAAAATGCATAAAACAATGTTAATTTGCACACAATATATTAGGATGTAATATATGATAATAACGAAGAGGGAGATGGATCTGGATAGGAGCAGAGTTAATGTGTAATGTTGAAGACAAAGTTTATTAATTCACACAAAATCAATATAAATTTAGGATATTAACTGTACTCCCTATAGTAACCATTAAGAAAGTAACTTAAAAATATACTCAGAAAAGAAAATAAATGGTTCAAAATAGTACATTAGAAAAAGAAAAACACAAAAGTCAGAAATATTGGATAGATTGAAGAGCAAAAAATATATGACAAAAACACATAGCAAAACAGCAGAAAAAGTTTCTCATTATCAATAATCACTTCAGTGTGATGGACTAAACTCACCAATTCAAAGGCAGGGATTGGAAAAATGGATTAAAACTATGATCTAACTATATGCTGCTTTTGAGACTTACCTTAGATCCTACTATATAAAAAGGGTGAGAATGAAAGAACATGAAAAGATATTCCATGCAAATAGTAATCTAAAGAGAGCTAAAGTGGCTTTTAACATCAGACAAAATAGACTGTAAAATAAATCATATTAAAAGACACAAAGAACATTGCATATTGAATAAAAGCCAATACCTCAAGAAGACAATATATATGTAACCTTCACAGACTTATATGCTCCAAACATCAGCTCTCCAGAAAGATGAAGCAAACATTGGCAGAGTTGAAGGGAGAAATTGACAGTTATATAAAAATCTTTGGGAACTTCCATACCTCTCTGACAGCAACAGAATGCACATTTCTCTCAAGTGCATATGAATCATTCTCCAGAATACACAATATGCTGTGCCACAAACCAATTTTTAGTATGTTCAAAAAAGATTGAAATAATTCAAATTCTTTTCTCTAGTCACAATAAAAGAAAGCTAGAAATCAATAACAGAAGGGAAATAAAAGTTCACAAACTTAAGAAATTGAAATACCCACATAAGTAATCAATGGGTCAAAGAAGAAATCACAAGAGAAACTAGACAATTTATTGAGATAAAAGGAAATATAACATAACAGAATGGATGGGATACAGAAAAATCAGTGCTCAGAGGGAAATATATAACTGGAAACATGTACATAAAAAAGGAAAGATCTCAAGTCAACACCACAACTTTGTACACTTGAAAGAATTAACAAAAGATCAAATAACTCAACCCAGCCACAGGAAGAAAATTATGAACATTAGAAAGAAATCAGCAAAATGAAAAGAAATAAAACCACAGGTGGTTTCTTTCAAAAGATAACAAAATTGACAAACTTTTAGCTATATCAACTCAGAACAAAATGATTCATATTACTAAAGGCAGAAATGAAACTAGAGACATTCTACCCATGAAGAAAAGGTTACAAAAGAACATTTGTACCCAGCAAAATTGGATAATCTATATGAAATGGACAAACACCTAGAAATCCAGAAATTGTCACAACTGACTCAAGAAAAATGAGAAAACTGACCTATAACCAGTAAAGAGTTTGAGTCAGTAATCAAAAAATCTCCTAATAAAGAAAACCTCAGGACCAGAGAGCTTCACTGGCAAATTATAATAAACATTTACATAAGATTAACACCAAATTCTTCTCTCAAAAAAACAGAAGAGGAGGTAAACTTCCTGACATTCAGAGGCAAACACCAGGATACTAAAGTGAAAATGTCCAAAGAAAAGAAAATTACACACCAATATTCTTTATGAATATACATACAAAAATCCTAACAAAATTATAGTAAATCAAAGCTGACTGCACAATAAGAGGATTTTACCTCAATGACTAAGTGAGATTTATTCCAGGAATGCAATGGGTAGTTCAACATAAGGAAACAATCAAGGTGATATACTATATTGATAGTATAGAGAGGCAAGGCCATACAGTCAACTCAATAGATACAGAAAAAAAAAACATTAGAAAAAATTCAAAACTCCTTCATGATTTACAAAATTCAGCAAACTAGGAAAAGGAAAAATTCCTTAACATCATAAAGGATGTTTATCAAAAACCAAAAGCTACCATCATACACAGTGTTGGAAGACTAAAAACTTCCCCCTAGCTTTAGGAACAAGATAACAATGCCCACTTTCACTGCATATCCACTGTTATTCAACATTGTACAAGATTTTCTATACAAGCAATTAGGCAAGACAATGATTTTAAAAAGACATTTAACTTGGAAGAAAAAAGTAAAACTATTTTTATTTGCAGATGCTTACCGTATTATAAAGAATATATAGAATATCCAAACAAAAAACAGACATAGTTTAGTAAATGAATTCAGCAATTTGAAAGATACAAGATTAGTTGTGTTTCTGTAAACCAGCAATGTGTATGACAGAAAAGAAGATTAAGAAAAAATTCCATTTAAGAGAATATCCAAAAGAATAAAATATCTAAAACTAAATTTCACAAAGGAAATGGAAAATTGTGCACTGAAAACTACAATGCATAGATGAAATAAAGTACAGAAGGCCTAATTAAATGGAAAGACATTCCATGTTAATAGATTAGAATTAATAGATTATTGGTAATAGATTATTGGTAAATGGCAGTGCTCCTCAGATTCAATATATCATCTATCAAAATTCCAGTGGCTTTTGCTTCTGAAATCAAAAAGATAATGCAATGGAATTGCAAGAATCCCCAAAAAGCAAAAACAGTATTGAAAAAGAAAAAAGTTTAAGGACTTCCAATTCTCAAAGCTTACTATAAGTTATAATAATCAAAATATGGTGGTACTGGTATAAGAGACACATGGGCCAATGAAATGGAATTGAGGTTCAGAAATAACCCAACATTTATAGCCAATTGATCTTTAATAAAAGTGGTCAAGGAAGTTTTCACCATTCAGTGAAGAAAGAATAATATCTTCAATAAATGGAACTGGGACAATGGGACAACCACAGGCAAAAGAATATGATGAACCTCCATCTCACTCCATGCTTCATAATTAACTCAGAATAGATCAACAGACTATGTAATAGTTAAAAACATAAAACTCTTAGAAGAAATCCTCAGGGAAATCTTCTTGCCCTTCTGATTTGACAATGGATTCTTGGGTCTGACACCAACAGAACAAACAAACCATGAAATAAATAAGTTGGACTTCACAAAAATCTTGTGTATTAAATGACAGCATTGAGAAAATGAAAAGTCAACCAGCAGAAAGGGAAAAAATGCTTTAAAATCACAGAAAAATCAGGATGGTTGCATATTCCATCTATACAAGAAGAAACACTGGTGTGTTATTCCTACCCTGGGAAATAGCCTTGAATAATTAAGAAAAATAACACCTGAAAGTAATAAAATCATTTACAGTACTTTCTAGAATAAAGACTTTTAAAAGAGTTTGGTATCCATGACATGTGAAGAACTCTGATAACTCAACAGTGAAACACCAAACAATGTAATTTTTTAAATGGGCATAGGGCTTGAGTTAACATCTTTCCAAAGAAGATATGCAAATGAACACTCAAAAAGGGGCACAACATTATTAGTCATGAAGGAAATGCAAATCAAAACCAAAGTGTCACACCACTTCACACCACTACAAAAAGTATAATAACAATAACAAAAAAGTAAGCGTTGGCAAGCAAGTGGAGAAATAGGAACCCTCATACATTGTGGGTTGGAATGTAAAATGGCACAGCTACTGTGGATAATGCTTTGGTTCCTCAAGAATTTCAACATTGGATTACCATATGACCCAGAAATTCCGTTCCTAGATATGTATCCAAGAGAAAGAAAGAAAAACATTGGGCAACAGAAATTTGTAAACAAATGTTTATCGCTGAATTAACCATAACAGCCAAAATGTAGAAACAATACGAATGCTCATCAAGAGATGAGTGAATGAATTGTGTGTAACACAATTGTCATAGGACATAATGAAATACCAATACATGCTATGGCTTGGATGGATCTCAGAACATTTATCTAAGTGAAAGAAGCCAGGCCCAACAGATACATACATGATTTCAATTCTATGAAATATCCAGAATATGCAAATCTATAGAGACTGAAAAAGTAGTGGTTGCCAGGGGTGGTGTGCGGAATGGTAGTGTAAAGGGGAAAGTGGAGTTACTGAGAGGCTACAGAGTGTCCTGGGGAGATGAAAAACTTGGAATTAAAGAGAAGTTGTTCTTGCACATTTTGAATTCATGAAATGCCACTGAAATTGTACACTTTAAAGTAATTAATTGTGTATTCTGTGAATTCCACCTCAATATTAATTTATTTTTCTGCAGTATGGCAAATCAAAGCCAGGGCTTCACACGTACTGAACTACACTACACCTCTAGTCCAACTTCCATGTCTTTATAAATAGGCCATATCCAATGCTTATCATGATCTCTTTTTAATTTAAAAAATGCAGATATTATATGAAAAAAAAGTGTTAGATCATGTAAGACATTAAAGGTAATTACCATGCATGGCAAGAAATCAGGTAATTTTAATTCTTTTTGCTCAAACTGTTTTTTAAATTGTACAACTTTAAGAATTAAATGCATATTAATTTTTAATAACTAGGAAAAAGATACTATGGAAATATTAACTGATTTTTTTCAGTATTAGGGATTAAACGCAGGGCCCTGCATTTGCACAGATTCATTGAGCTACATCTCTAGCCCTGAGACAGGGTCTCACTAAGTTGCCCAGGCTGTCCTCAATCCTTGTAATCTTCCTGCCTCAACCTCCTGTGTAGAAGGGACTAATCGATTTTTTAAAAAAGCATAAAGACAGTGTTTATACTGTAGGGTTGAGGATAAAAGGAAATTGCATTACATGTACAGAATTGTCCCAAGTATTTAGAATATACTGCTTTAGTTTAAACATCTGTCTGTGGGAGACAGAAAAATATGTGTTACTTTTCCTTTCCACTTTCTTTTTTTTAATATTTACTTTTTAGTTATAGGTGGACACAATATCTTTATTTTATATTTATGTAGTGTTGAGGATCGAACCCAGTGTCTCACACATGTTCAGCAAGTGTTCAACCTCTGAGCCACAACCTAGGCCCTTCCTTTCTACTTCCTAAATTTTCTTGATGACCCATAATAACCACAATCAGAAAGGTAATTCATTTTTAAAATTTTACTGTTGGACCCATTAATTTTTTTGTATCATTTTTTAGTTGTTCATGGACCTTTATTTATTTTACTTATTTATTTGCAATGCTGAGAATCCAGCCCAGTGCCTCCACATGCTACCACTGAGTCACAACCCCAGCCCCATTAATTTTTTTTTAAGTAGAGCTTTTATAAATGTAGATGGTTGGCTATTGACAAGGAGGATGTAGAATAATTTATGTTGAAACATATGTTCCTCCTAGAAAGATTGTAAAATAAAGAGAAAACAAAGATGAAAATCATCAGGATCCAACTATTTCTGGATGTAGTTGACATTAGAACAACATGGATTTCAATTGGAGAAGTCTGCATATATGTGGACTATGGTAGGCAGGTGGATTTGTGAAAATCTGGAAAACAAAAAAAGGAAACTCATAGCCTAGAATATTGAAAAAATTTAAGAAAAGAGTGTATGATGAATGCATAAAAATGTACATAATAGTCTATTTTAGCATTTGCTACCATTCAATATGCATGAATCTATTATAAAGGTTAAAATTCATCAAAACTCATACACACAAACTTGGATCATACACGATGCCGCTCAGTGGAGGGAAAGGCAAAAAAAGTGAAGAGGCTGCATTAAATCTTGACTGCATAAATGAACTGCAGCACATCCTGGACCACTGCAGTAATTTCATAGCCATCTCCTGTTGCTGTTGCAGTGAGCTCCCATGTTGTAACTCTTTAAAAGCCCCCTTAATGCTGGTCATCTCCAGGTGAGCTCCACACTTTCAAAGGTAGATCATATTTAGTTGTTCTTGTAACAGACCTGAGCATGGGCTCAGCTAGAAGCAATCCTTCACTTCCAGTGGAGTATGAACATCAGCATTACCAGTGTCCACTGTGAACATTCTGTCAAGAGCTTGCCTTTCTGGCCAAACATAGGGGGTATTAAAAGGACAATTATTGTCTTTGGCTGCCCAGCATGCTTTTTCATGTCACATGGTATTAGTAACCTGACTATCCTTTAGGATACCAGCTCTCTTTCATCCTTAGATCAATTGGTTTGGGTGGGACCTAGCCTAGTCTACACTAAGAAGTAGGAGTGACTTAGCTCAGGTCAATCAGAGGATTCAACTCCTGGAGCCTCAGCAACTTGTTAATTTAAGCGAGTGAATGTTCAGTGTGAAGATTTTGCTTAACACATTAAGACGAGAGGTTGACTCTATCACACTGAGTTTTGGTAATTAAATGAGAGATGTATAAAATCACCCTGGGAAGAAGGCATGATGATGAACAGTTTGCCAGGTAGGATTAGAGGGTGGTTGACTTGCCTTGTTACGGTCTATACTTCGCGCTACCTTAGCCCTTCCCAAAGCGTGCCCTTCTCATCTTCTACCAGAAGGTCAGGGAAAGAAGACACATCTCCAACATGCTTGGTCCTAGCACAAGAGATGGAGGCACATCTGCTAAATGCATGTCTGCTACAGAAATTACCCTATTGAGCTTAGCAGCAGGGAATAGAGACCATAGATGGTTGTATCACTGGGAACCCAGTGGCCAATACCACATCCTACAGTCTCCACCTTATGCTCTTGGGTTCCCGTTCTGAGCTGGAACAGGTGGTGCACTCTGATGTGGTCACAGCCTGATTCTCACACAACCACTCAGAAGACGTCATCAGGCCAGGCAGTGGGGGTAGGGAGCTCTCATAGAAAGCCTTCTATGATGAAGCACCTTAAAAACAGACAGAAACACAAGATCAAGGAGCCCATTCCACCTTCTTCTGCCCCTGGGGACTAAAAGACAACAAGGAGGAAGCTTCATAAGTCCTTCTAGGAAGATGCATTTGTGCCTGCTCCTATTAGCCTTCTTTCTGCCTCCCAAGGCAAGGGCAGGTGAGTGACCATCCCCACTCTCAGAGGTCTAACCCTAACCCACAGGTGGCAGAGAATTCCTGTCCCTTTTTCACATCCCAGATCCATCCTTCTACCCAGAGCCTTCTGAATCCCAGTATCAGCCCCACTGCAGAACCCCAAGGGAGACACTGGGAAAGCTAGCAATAGGAACATAGTGGGCAGAAGTCTGTTTGGAAGAAGAGCCAGTGGATGCAGACCCCTGCCTAGACCCCATTCTGGTCATCTGGAAACTAGGGCTACAAGTGCACCCCAGAGGGTGAAAGGGAGGAAATGTTCAATTCTCCTGGAAAGGGGCAAAGTGGGTCTGGCAACTGTGTCTGAGGTGAGACAGGTGCACCCCTTGCCAACTGCTTAAGAGAACTCTAGAGCCCAGGTGACCTCAGAAATGGTGGAATAACTGTCTCCAGAACACTTCCTTTGCTCAATCCCAAGGCACTCCATCCCTTTCGCCAACTCTGTTTCTCTTCCCAGACCTCTGGTGACTCCCCTGTTTTCTAGTGAGAGCCACTGTGGCAGACACTAACTTCTCTGCTTTCCAGAACCCCAGCAGCACTGCCCTACCAACCCTCACCCAGAGACAATCTAGAGCCATTCCTTTGTGCATCCCATGGACTACATGTCAGGCACTAGGAAATAGGACAGAACAACATCTAGAGTAAACTGCAGTCCTGGCCAGTAGCAAGCAGCCAGTGTCCTTGGCATCACAGCACTCAGGAGGGCCTCAGAAATTTCTGGAAGCAGAAAGCTCCTCTGGGATTTGATTGTCCCTAGAAATGTATGCTCAACTCCACCTATGTAAGGAAGAAGAATTCATAGACCAACACCTGCTTTCCTTCCCGTTCTCAGAAGAGGAAGTTGAGGCCCCCTTACTCAGCCCCTGCCCAGACTCAGGTCATCCAAGGTTCCCAAATGCCCCACAGTTCTGGAGGCATGGAACGGATGGCCACCTGCTGGATTCAGTGGGTGCAAACAAACAGGGTGATTTTTTCTTCAGGGGAGATCATCGGGGGACATGAATCCAAGCCCCACTCCCGGCCCTACATGGCCTATCTTCAGTTTGTTGCTCAGGGTGTACAGAAGAAGTGTGGTGGGTTCCTGATAAGAGAAGACTTTGTGCTGACGGCCGCTCACTGCTTAGGGAGGTGAGGAGCAGGAACAGCCCAGACCCACCTAAAAACATTACACAGAGACCTCTGCCTCCTTCTCAGTAGACACATAGACACCTGGGAGAATATGTGCAGGAGAAGCCTTTACGGGTGGGAAAGAGGGTGAGACAAGTCTTATGGGGGGCAAGGCAGGTGACTCAAGAGGCACTACTGTGCAAGAAAGACCAAGGTGGCCAAGCCTGCCATATCAAGAGCTGGGAGTGTGCTTTGCTATGACAATGCAAACTTAAAATATTTGCATGTGTTTTCCTGGGCATGATTGAGTCCTGAAAACCTATGGTTCAGATACCAATGGCTTCAGAAATCTCCTCAACTGGTAAGAAGCAGAGGGCACTGTCACTCAGCCAAGGCCTCCTGTCCTCTCTGATCCCCCTTCAGCTACAGCTCTACCCTGCTCTGCTGTAGCCTGCTCTTCACAGCTCCTAGATGTATTCTTTATGACTCCACATCACCCATGACCACTGCACTCTCTATGCAGGCCAATGAACGTCACCCTGGGAGCACACAACATTGAAAAGCAGGAGAAGACCCAGCAGGTCATCCCAGTGAAAAGAACCATCCCCCATCCAGACTATGACGATCATTACTTGTACAATGACATCATGTTATTGGAGGTATGTCCCGTTCCCTGCTGCCTCTGCCCTCCCTAGTGCAGGTGCTACCCTCCCACCATGACCCTGCCCTTTTACTGACTTGCACCCTGGCCATCATGGTGTCCAGGCCCAGAGGCCCTTATCTGAACTGAACTCTTTCTTCTCCCCCATAGCTAGAGAAAAAAGCCAAGTTGAATGCAGCTGTGCAGCCTATCAAGCTGCCCAGGGGCAAGGACAAGGTGAAGCCTGGGAAGGTGTGTCTTGTGGCTGGCTGGGGGAGAGTGTCCCCAAATGGCAAATGCTCCAACACACTGCAGGAGGTAAAGCTGAAAGTGCAGAAGCACCAGGTGTGCGAGCGCGAGGAATTTTTAAAAGAGTACTACAAGAGTAGCATCCAGATATGTGTGGGGGATCCAAAGGAAAACAAAACTTCCTTTAAGGTGAGACTGAGTGTCTGTCTCTCTTGGATCTGAGGAGAGGGGTGTTTGGGAGAATATCTGGGGCCTGGAGACCAGGCAGCATGAGCCTCCTTCACCCAGTTGGCTGTGATTTCTCCCTGGAAAGAGAAGAAGGGAGCAGCTGGGAGTACCTAGGGCCTGCATTGAATGATGCCTGCCTGGAAAGCTGAGCTAGCAGTGCTCCACACTGCCTCAGCTCACAGGCATTAGAGACCTGTGCACCTATGTGTGCAGTTGCTCTCACTAAGTGGCTCCTCGGTGCTGGCACCCACCCTGGTCCCTGGGCTCATCCTCCATGCTGTTGTCTGTGCCACTAAAGTGCTTCCACAACCTTGAACAATGCAACAGTGGTCCCACACATTTTCATAGGGAGATGATCCCAGATACTGGGGATCAGGACAGAGGCCGACCCTGGGAGGGAGGTGAAGTAATAACAATGTCCACAGTCAGAACATATCAGCTGAGGGCCCCCAGGGTCCTGCATAGTCCTCTGAAAGCAGACCCTACATTTCGTCCTTGTCTGAGAGGTAGTCTGAGATGGCAGGGAGGATCCAACTAGGAGGATACAGGCTCAGTCCTTCCTCTTCTCTCTTCACAGGGGGACTCTGGAGGCCCTCTTGTGTGTAACCATGTGGCCCAAGGAATTGTCTCTTCTGGAAAACCAAACAGGAAACCTCCAGGCATCTACACCAAAGTCTCCAGATTTCTACAATGGATTAAGGAAACCATGAAAAGCCACCAACTGCAAGAGACAGACTAAACCACCTCTGTAACTAACCTGTTTTCCCAGAATGAGTCTAGAATCACCCTGGAGGAGGTGCCAACAACTGAATAAATGTCTCTTAGCCATGTAGGAAGGCTGGTTTCTTCTTTGTTCACTGGCCTTCATTCACAGGGTCTGTGTGCCAGGCAGCCAATGACGAAATTCTACTGTTTTCTGCTTCTCTCTTCTCTGTCTCCCCTCAACACCTGCCTAAATCCCACACAAAGCTGTGACCCAGGTCCTTTCCCACTCCACCTTCTCTGGGGCTTGCCCTTCTGCCAATGTTGGAGCTGGGCACCACCAGGAGAAATTTTGGATAGCTCTTGTCCTGGGTCTCATGGTGAGGTTTCCACCTCCTTCCATGTATGAGGGGACAGAGAGGAAGGGGAGAGCACCATGGGTCCTGGAGGCCAGGTTAGCACACCTGAGGTCACTGCTCAAGGACATGGTCCTACCCCCGGGCACAGGAAGGGCCCTCCTAAACAGGATATTTCTCTCCTCCAGGTTTATCCTTAAGAGGGACAGTCCTTGAATAGCCCCTCATTCTCACATGGAATTACATCCCTTCCCTGCCCTCCTCTGAGTTCAGGGTCCACCCTGACCTCCAACCTCATGGCTGCCCATTCTTCTCCATCCCTGCTCATATTCTATCAACTCCTCTCCAGATCAGACTGATCTGGGCTGCTTCCTTACTCAAATCCCTCCACCTAGGACTCCCAGATCCCCGTGGGGTTCCATCAGGCCTCATCATTGGGGTGCCAACCCAGCTCATGCCCTGGCAGAGAGGGGACCTCATTAGGACCAGAGCAGTGCTGGCACCAGGCAGGGCCCATGGAGGATCTGGCTGGCAGGATCTCTCTGCAGAACACTTGGTCCCTCTTTCACTTGGGCACAGATAAAGCAACCCCTCACTTTCAGCTTGATGTCCTCCCTTGTGCTCAGGGTCCACTGGCCACCTGATCACTCAGCAGCCTAAGCTACTTTCAGCTCATCCCTCTTGGTCATGGCTAGCCTGCAGCCTGAGACTCCCTGCTAGGCTATATCAGTTGTGTCCATAGAAGAGTGCCTTTCTGCAGAAGGACTGTGAAACACAGCGTTTTCCATCAATCACACTCATTGAGCACTTCATAATGCCCAGAACATGGGGATACACCATTAACACAGAAACAGACCCAAGTGGAATGGACAGTGTTGGAGACTTTCCAAATTGTCCTTCTCCACCCTTCCTATCAGTCCATAAGGCATAGACCTATGTGAGAAATCCATTAGAATTCAGAATTCATATCTTCGTTTTATTTCTAGTTACAGGCAATATGAAAAAGATATCACATGATACTCTAGGACAAAGACTATGAAATTAGGAAGTGGCTTTCATCATTTAGTTTGTGGATGTGAAGCTTCTGAACTATTCACCAGAGGATCCTTCTTAGGAGAGAGGGCAACAAATAGGGAAGAAGATTACCAGGGCATCCTGACTTTCATTTGTTTTCAAAGTAGTGGATATAAACGCCAGTGTACAGATTCACATTGAAGGAGACACACACACATCCAGTTGGACTGCTCAGAAACATAATCCCTGTCATTACTTTACCCCTGCCATACAGAACAACATGAATCGGGGAGGCTCCTGGGGCCCGGGAAAATGGAAACATGACTATAATATTCAGGCCATCATGGTTACTGCTCCCATCCATGTCCCCAGTGCCACCTGGGAGTCTCTTTGGTGGGAAGTTCCTGTCTTGGAGGTCACAGATAGTGTGTAACTTTTTGTTAAATAAAAGTATGCCTATGTGGGGCTAACCCCGCAGCCCTGGATCAAGGTCTGTCCACTGATATAGGGCACTGGAAGTTTAGCACAAGTTCTAACTCTAGATTAATGCCCCCTTGTACCAATCACAGATACCACTTTATACTCCTTTGCGACATGAAGTCAAATCTACCCCTTCAATTATGTAACTCTCAAAGGTATTCCCTTTTCCATCCCTTTGTGTACAAATCATGCTTCCACACAATCATAATGATCTTCTATAAGGAAAAAGCAATGGATGTCACATAGCTTCACATTTGCGGCGAAAGAAATTCCTGCATCTAAGACATGCTAGGAATAGGCTTCTGCATCAGGAAAAAAAAAAGAAGAAGAAGAATATACAGAAAGAAAGTCAAACAAAAAAAACCCATAGTATTTAAAAAAGTGACTTGGTCATGTGCCTACATACTCAATTTAGAAGTTACATCTCCTTTGAGAAAAAGGTTCTGTGGTTTAAAATAACTTTAAAAACCATTGTTGTAGGCCTTTATCCTCCTCAGGAAGAGGAAGAAGAAAGGAATGTCCAGGAAAGGGTAATGACTGACCAAAAGTGTTCACACCAAGCCCAGGTCCCCTCACCACCATGCCAGAAAGGGTCCTTAAGTATCTCTAACACTCAGCCTAGGGTGGCTTCCCAGCATCTCTAGGCATGAGATGAGCTGCTTTCTGCTCAGAAACCTCCCTAGAGAGAAACTCTGCACCCTCCTGCAGTTGCTCAGTGACAGGATTTCACAGCACCATCCTCTAGTAGTAGAAACCACCCAGAGGCACAAGTGGGTGGATTCAAATGTCAATTGAAAATCTCTCTGGTAAAGTTAACTACATAGATAAATATGAAAGCTAGTATGGTTGTATTTTTGGTCTCTAGATCCTCTTTTTCTCCTATATGATTTAAAGAAAAATGCATAAAATAATGTTAATTGGCACACAGTATATTAGGACATAATTTGTGATGTTAACAAAGAGCGGTATGGATCTGGATAGGAGCAGAGTTAAGGTGTGTTGTTGAAGGTACATTGGTATTAATTCAAACAACATCAGTATACCTGTAGGATATTCACTGTACATTCTATAGTAACCATTAAGAAAGTAACTTAAAAATATACTCAGAAAAGTAAACAAATCATTCAAATTGTACATTAGAAAAAATCCACCATAAAAGACAGCAATATTGGATGAATTGAGGAGCAAAAAATATATGACATAAAAAACACACAGCAAAATGGCAGAAAAAGTTTCTCATTATCAATAATCACTTCAGTGTAAATGGACTAAACTCACCAATTCAAAATCAGGGATTGGAAAAATGGATTAAAACTATGATCTAACTATATGCTGCTTTTGAGACTTACCTTAAATGCTACTATATAACAAGGGTGAAAATGAAAGAACAGGAAAAGATATTCCATGCAAAAGTAATCTAAAAAGAGCTGGGTGGCTATGTTAACATCAGACAAAATAGACTGTAAAATAAATCATATTAAAAGACACAAAGAACACTGAATATAGAATATAAGTCAATACCTCAAGAAGATAATATATATGTAACTTCACAGACATATATGCACCAAACATCAGCTATCCAGAAAGATAAAGCAAATATTGGCAGAGCTGAAGGAAAAAATTGACAGTTCCATAAAAATCCTTGGGAGCTTCAATACTTTGCTATAATAGTGGATAGAATATCTAGACAGAATACAGATTCTAGAACAACACTATAAACCATCTAGACTCTGTGAAAGCAACAAAATGCACATTTCTCTCAAGTACAAATAAAACGTTTTAAGAATACACAACATGTTATGCCATAAACCAATTATCAGAATATTCAAAAAAGACTGAAATAATTCAAATTCTTTTCTCTAGTCACAATAGAAGAAAGCTAGAAATCAATAACAAAAGGAAAATAAAAGTTCACAAATATGGAAATAAATTACTCACTTAAATAATCAATGGGTCAAAGAAGAAATCACAAGAGAAATTAGAAAATACATTGAGATGAAAGGAAATGAAACTTAACAAAATAGATGGGATATAGACAAATCAGTGCTCAGAGGGAAATAAATAACTCGGAACATGTACATAAAAAAGGAAAGATCTCAAGTCAATATCATAAGTTTTCATATGAAAGAACTAAGAAAAGATGAAATAACTCAGCCCAGCCAAAGGAAGAAAATTATAAAGATTAGAAAGAAATCCGTAAAATGGAAAAAAAAATCAAACCACAGGTGGTTTCTTTAAAAAGATAACAAAACTGACAAAGTTTTAGCTAGATCAACTTAGAACAAGATGATTCATATTACTAAAGGCAGAAATGAAAGTAGGGACATTCTACTCATGAAACAGATTATAAAAGAACAATTGAACCCAGTAAAATTTGATAATATACATGGAATGGACAAACTCCTAGAAATCTAGAAATTATCACAACTGACTCAAGAAAAATAAGAAAATTGACCAGACCTGTACACAGTAAAGACTTTGAATCAGTAATTTAAAAATCTCCTAATAAATAAAACCTCAGGAACCGAGAGCTTCACTGGCAATTACTACCAAACATTTCCTAAGAATATCACCAAATTCTTCTTTTTAAAAAAATCAAAGAGGGGCTGGGGTTGTGGCTCAGCAGTCGAGCGCTCGCCTTGCAAGTGTGAGGCCCTGGGTTCCAGCCTCAGCACCACATAAAAATAAATAAATAAAATATAGGTACTGTGTCCACATGCAATTAAAAAATAAACATTGAAAAAATTGAAGAGGAGGTAGCACTTCCTGACATTCAAAGAGACCAAAACACAGATACAAAAGTCAAGTAATTATGTCCCAAAAAAGAAAATTACACACCAATATTCCTTATAAATATACATGCAGAAATTCTAACAAAATTATAGTAGATCAAAGCTAACTGCACAATAAAAGGATCACACATCCATGACTAAGTGAGATTTATTCCAGGAAAGCTGGATGTGGTTCAACATAAGGGAATAATCAAGGTGATACACTATATTGAGAGAATGGAGAAGCAAGGCCATATGATCATCACAACAGATTAAGAAAAAAAATTAGAAAAATTCAAAACTCCTTCATGATTTACAAAATTCAGCAAACTAGGGAAAAGAGAAATTCCTTAACATTATAAAGGATGTTTATCAAAAACCCAAAGCTATCATCATCCAGAGTGTTGGAAGACCGAAAGCTTCCCCCTAGCTTTACCACAAGATGCATATATAAAACACTAGAAAAACCAGGCACAGCAGGAACTTACCTCAACATTGTAAAAGCTATCTATGCTAAATCCAGACCAACATCATTCTAAATGGAATAAATACATAACATGTTTTGTATTCTGAAAAATTGGAAGCATTCCCTCTAAAAATTGGAACAAGACAGGGATGCCCTCTTTCACCACTTCTATTACATAATCCTCTTTGACCACTTCTACATAATCCTCAAACCTCTAGTCAGAGCAATTAGATAGATGAAAGAAATTAAAGGGAAACAGAAAGGAAAAAGAAGAACTCAAATTAGCACTATTTACCAATGATATGATTCCATAACTAGAAGACCCAAAAAATTCCATCAGAAAACTTCTAGAACTAGTAAATTAATTCAGCAAAGTAGAAAGATATAAAATCAATACCCATAAATCAAATGCATTTCCATCAATATCAATGATGAAGTCCCTGAAAGAGAAATTAGGAAAATTACCCCATTCACAATACTCAAAAAAAAAAATACTTGGGAATCAACAAAAGAGGTGAAAAGACATCTACAATGAAAACTACAGAACACTAAAGAAAGAAATTGAAGAAGACCTTAGAAGATGGAAAGATCTCCCACGTTCTTGAATAGGCAGAATTAATATTGTCAAAATGGCCATACTACCAAGAGCACTATAAAGATTCAATGCAATTCCAATTAAAATACCAGTGACATTCCTTATAGAAATAGAAAAAGCAGTCATAAAATTCATCTGGAAAATAGGAGACCCAGAATAGCTAAAGCAATCCTTAGCAAGAAGAGTGAAGCAGGTGGCATCAATATACCAGGACTTAAATTTTACTACAGATCAATAGTAACAAAACAGCATGGTATTGTTACCAAAATAGACTGTAGATGCAATGGTGCAAAATAGAAGACACAAAGACAAACCCATATAAATACAGTTATGCCATACTAGACAAAGGTGCCAAAAACGTACATTGGAAAAAAGATAGCCTCTTTAACAAATGGTGCTGGAACTAAGAACAGAGCAGAGAGGAAGAGCATGAGAAAAAGATTAACATTAAACAGGGATGAGAGGTGGGCGGGAAAGGGAGAGAGAAGGGAAATTGCATGGAAATGGAAGGAGACCCTCATTGTTATACAAAATTACATATAAGAGGATGTGAGAGGAAAGGGAAAAAAAACAAAACAAGGGAGAGAAATGAATTACAGTAGATGGGGTAGAGAGAGAAGATGGGAGGGGAGGGGAGGGGGGATAGTAAAGGATAGGAAAGGTAGCAGAATACAATAGTCACTAGTATGGCAATATGTAAAAACGTGGATGTGTAACCAATGTGATACTGCAATCTGTATACGGGGTAAAAATGGGAGTTCATAACCCACTTGAATCTAATGTATGAAATATGATATGTCAAGAGCTTTGTAATGTTTTGAACAACCAATAAAAAAGAAAAAAAATGGTGCTGGGAAAACGGAGATCCATATGCACCAGAATAAAAATGTTATCTCTCACCATGCATAAGACTCAACTGTATGTGGATCAAGGACCTAGGAATTAGACCAGAGACCCTGCGTCTAAGAGAAGAAAAAGCAGGCCCAAATCTTCATCATGTCAGATTAGGCACTGACTTCCTTAACAAGACTCTTAAAGTGCAAAAAATAAAATAAAAAATCAATAAATAGGATGGATTCAAACTAAAAAGCTTCTTCTCAGCAAAAGAAACAAACAATGAGGTGAAAAGAGAGCCTAGAGAGTGGAAGAATATCTTAACCACATGCAAATCAGATAGAGCACTAATCTCCAGGATATATAAAGAACTCAAAAAGCTTAACATACAACCACCCCCCACCACTCACACACACACACAAAAAATAATAACCTAATCAATAAATGGGCTAAGGGACTGAACAGACACTTCACAGAACACGCACAAGTGACCAACAAATACATGAAAAAATGTTCCACATCTCTAGTAATTAGAGAAATGTAAATAAAAACTACTCTACGATTTCATCTCACTCCAGACAAATGGTAGTTATCAAGAATAAAAACAACAATAAATGTTGGAGAGAATGTGGGGAATAAGATACACTCATATATTGCTGATGGGACTGCAAATTGGTGTAGCCAATATGGAAAGCAGTATGGAGATTCCTTGGAAATCTGGAAATGGAACCACCATTTGACCCAGCTATCCCTCTCCTCCGACTCTACCCAAAGGACTTAAAAACAGCATACTACAGGGACACAGCCACATCAATGTTTATAGCAGCACAATTCACAATAGCTAAACTGTGGAGCCAACCTAGATGTCCTTCAGTGGATGAATGGATAAAAAAAAAATGTGGCATATATACACAATGGAATTTTACTCAGCAATAAAAGAGAATAAAATCATGGCATTTGCGGGTAAATGGATGGTGTTGGAGAAGATAATGCTAAGTGAAGTTATCTAATTCCAAAAAAACAAATGCCCAATGTTTTCTCTGATATAAGGAGGCTGACTCATGGTGGGGTAGGGAGGGGGAACATGGGACGAGAGGGAAATGGCCATACTACCAAAAGCACTATAAAGATTCAATGTAATTCCATTTAAAATACCAATGACATTCTAGATAGGGAAGAGGGGAAGGAGGGAAAGGGAAGATGCAGGGGATGAGCAAGAATGGTGGAATGTGATGGACATCATTATCCAAAGTACATGTATGAAGACACAAATTAGGTGTCAACCTACTTTATATACAAACAGAGATATGAAAAATTGTGGTATATATGTGTAACAAGAATTGTAATGCAAAAAAAACCAAGTTCATGTATAAAGACATGAATTGGCGTGAACATATTTCATACAAAGATATGAAAAATTGTGCTCTCTAGGTGTAATAAAAATTGTAATGCATTCCGCTGTCATATATTTAAAAAATAAAATAAATTAAAAAAATAAAAAATACAAGCTATGATGACTGTTGATAAGGATGTGGGGGAAAAGGTACACTCATACATTTCTGGTGGGACTGCAACTTGGTGTAACCATCCAGAAAGCAGTATAGAGATTCATTAGAAAACTTGGAATGGAACCACCGTTTTACCCAGCCATCCCACTTCTTGGTCTATATCCAAAGGACTTAAAATCACATACTATAGTGACACAGCCACAACAAAGTTTATAGCAGGTGAATTCACAACAGCTAAACTGTGGAACCAACCTAGATGCCCACCAATAGAAGAATGGATAAATAAACTGTAGTATATATACATAATGAATTATTACTCAGCATTAAAAGGGAATAAAGTTATGGCATTTTCAGGTAAATGGATGGAGATGGAGAATATAATGGTAAGACAAATAAGCCAATCTCAAAAAAACCAAAGGCCAAATGTTTTCTCTGGTAAGTGGATGCTGATCCATAATGGGGGAATGAGAAGAATGGAGAAACTTTGGACTGGGCAAAGGAGAGGATTGGGAAGGGAGGGAGTATGGTGCAGGAAAGATGGTGGAATGAGACGGACATTATTACCCTAGGTATACATACAATTGCACAAATGGTGCAATTCTACATCGTGTACAATCAGAGAAATGAAACGCTGTGCTCTATTTGTGTACAATGAATTGAAATGCATTCAGGTATCATGTATAACTAATTAGAACAAAATTTAAAAGTTTAAAAAAGACTGCATATAAAGAAAATATCAAAGATCCAAACCAAAACCAGACATAGTTTAGTAAATGAATTCAGCAATTTGAAAGATGCAAGATTGGTTGTTTTTCCATATACTAGCAATGTGTATGACAGAAAAAGGAAATTAGGAAAACAATTTTTGATTAGAACATACAAAAGAAAAAAATACCTAAAACTAAATTTCACCAAGGAAATGAATAATTGTGCACTGAAAACTACAATGCACCACTGAAATAAAGTAAAGAAGACATAATTAAAAGGACAGACACATCTATGTTCACAGACTGGAAGATGATATTGGTATACGGCAATACATTCCAGATTTGATACACTATGAAGATTCCAGTAGCTTTTTGTTTTCTCAAATGGAAAAGACAATGCAATGGAATTGCAAGAATCCCCAAGAAGTGCTAAGGCTGTAGCTGAGTGGCAGAGCACTTACCTAGCATATGTGAGGCACTGGGTTCGATCCTCAGGACCACATAAAAATAAACAAATAAAATAAAGGCATTCTGTCCATCTACAAACTACAACTACAAAAAATAAAATAAAAATAAATCCGAAGAAGAAAAAAACATATTGAAAATGAAAAATGTTAAAAGACTTCAATTTCTCAATTTCAAAACTTACTACAAGTTAGAGTAATCAAAACATTGTGGTACTGGCATAAAGAGATACACGTGAACCAATGGAATGGAATTGAGGGTTCAGAAATAACACAATGTTTATAGCCAATTCATTTTTAATAAAAGTGGTCAATGAAGTCTTCACCATTCAGTGAAGAAAGAATAATATCTTCAACGAATGGAACCTGGACACGTGGTCAACCACAGGCAAAAGAATATGGTGGACCTCCATCTCATTCCATGCTTCATAATCAACTCAGAATACATCAAGAGCCTATGTAATAGTTAAAAACATAAAACTCTTAGAAGAAATCCTCAGGGAAATCTTCATGCCCTTCTGATTTGACAATGGATTCTTGGGTCTGACACCAAAAGAACAAACAAACCATGAAATAAATAAGTTGGACTTCCCAAAAGTCTTGTGTATTAAATGTCAGTGTTGAGAAAATGAAAAGACAACCAGCAGAAAGGGAGAAAATGCTTAAAAATCACATATCTTAAAATAGTTTGGTATCCATGACATATGAAGAACTCCAATAACTCAACAATGGAAAAATCAAACAATATAATTTTTGAAATGGGGATAGGGCTTGAGTTAACATCTTTCCAAAGAAGATATGCAAATGAATACTCAAAAGGGGGCACAACATTATTAGTCATAAAGGAAATGCAAATCAAAACCAAAGTGTCACCCCACTTCACACCACTACAACAAGTATAATAACAATAACAAAAAAGTAAGTGTTGGAAAGCATGTGGAGAAATAGGAACCCTCATACATTTTGGGTTGGAATGTAAAATGGTGCAGCTACTGTGGATAATGCATTGGTTCCTAAAGAGTTTCAACATTGGATTACCATATGACCCAGAAATTCCATTCCTAGAAATGTATCCAAGAGATAGAAAGAAAAACATATTAGGCAACAGAAATTTGTAAACAAATGTTTATCTCTGAATTAACCAAAACAGCCAAAATGTAGAAACAATATGAATCTCATCAAGAAATGAGTGAACAGATTGTGTGTAACACAATTGTCATAGGACAGAATAAATACCAATACATGCTATGGCTTGGATGGATCTCAGCACACTATTCTAAGTGAAAGAAGCCAGGTCCAATAGATACATACATGATTTCAATTCTATGAAATATCCAGAATATGCAAATTCATAGAGATTGAAACAGTAGTGGTTGCCAGGGGCAATGTGGGGGATGGTAGTGTAAAGGGGAAAATGGAGTGACTGACAGGCTAAGAGTGTTCTGGACTGATGAAAAACATGGAATTACAGAGAGGTTGTGTTTGCACATTTTGAAACCATGAAATGTCACTGAAATTATACACATTTTTTTCTTTGTTTGTTCTAATTAGTTAATATGACAAAGAATGCACTTTAACACATGATACATAAATGTAGTATAACTTCTCATTCTTCTGATTGTACATAATGTAAAATCTCACTGGTCATGTAGACCTATATGTACCTAGGGTAATAATGTCTGGTTCATTCTACTATCCTTCCTAGTGCCATACCTACCCACTCCCTTTAGTCCACTCTGCCTTATAGGAAATAACTCTGTTCTTCCCTAAGTTCCCCTAACACACACTTATTGTGAATTATCATCTACATATCAGAGAAAACACTCTGGTTTTGATCTTTTAGGTTTGGCTTATTTCACTTAGCACAATATTCTCCAGCTCTATCCATTTACCAGCAAATGCCATCATTTCATTCTTCTTGAAGGTCGAGTAAAATTCTACTGGATATATACACCACATTTTCTTTATCCATTCACCTGTTGAAAGACATCTAGGTTGGTTTCATAGTTTAGTTATTGTGAGTTGAGCTGCTATAAATACTGATGTGGCTGCATTGCTGTAGTATTCTGATTTTAAGCCCTTTGTATAAACCAAGGATGGCCGAGTCAAAGGTGATTCCATTTCCAGTTTTCTGAGAAATATTCACACCACTTTCCATAATGGTTGCACCAGTTTGCAGTCCCACCAGTAATGTATGAGTGTACCTTTTCCCCCACATCTTCGCCAACATTCATTGTTGCTTGTAATGTTCAGGTTGAAATTGTACACTTTTAAGTGATTAATTTGTATATTATATTAATTTCACCTCAATATTTATTTATTTTTTCTGCAGTGCTGGGAATCAAAGTCAGGGCTTCATACATGCTAGGCAAGCACTGACCACTAAGATACACTTCCAGATCCAAACCTAAATGGTTTTTAAATAGGCCATACCCAATGCTTAGCATAATACCTTTTTGAATTAAAAAATGAAGATATTACATGAGAAAAAATGTGTTAGATCATAGAAGACATTAAAGGTAATTATCAATGTATGGTAAGAAATCAGGTAATTTTAATTCATTTGCTTAAGTTATTTTATAAATCTTACAACATTAAGAATTAAATGCATATTAATTTTTTATCTTTTTTGAGAAAGAATTTTTTAATATTTATTTATGTTTTGAGTTTTCGGTGGACACAACATCTTTATTTTATTTTTATGTGGTGCTGAGGATTGAACCTAGCGCTCCACGCATGTTAGGTGAGCACGCTATTGCTTGAGCCACATCCCCAGCCCAAATGCATATTAATTTTAACAACTAGGAAAAAGACACTATGGAAATATTAACTGTTTTTTTTTTCAGTACTAGGGATTGAACTCAGGGCCCTGCATTTGCACAGACTCTACCATTGAGCTACCTCTCTAGCCCTGTTTATTTTGAGACAAGGTCTCACTAAGTTGCCCAGGTTGTCCTCAATACTTGTAATCCTCCTGCCTCAGCCACGCATGTACCTGAGAATAATAGATTTTTTTAAAGTATTAAGAGAATGTTTAAGCTGTAGGGTTAAGAATAAAAGGAAATTGTATTACATGTACAGTATTGTCCCAAGTACAATACACTGCTTAAGTTTAAACATCTGTCTGTGGGAGTCAGGAAAATATGTGTTACTTTTCCTTTCTACTTTCTAAATTTTCTTAATGACACAGAATAACCACAATCAGACGAGTAATTTATTTTTTAAATGCTTGCTGTCGGGCATATTAAGTTTCTTTTAAAAGTAAGGCTTTAATAAATATAGATGCTATATTTATATTTGCTATTGACAAGGAGGATGCCTACACTGGAATTATTCATTTTGAAACTTAATGTTCTGCCTAGAAAGACAGTAATATATAGAGAACACAAAGATGGAAACTTAAATCACCAGAATCTAACAATTTCGAGACATAGTTGACCTTTGAAAAACATGGGTTTGAACTGGATAGGTCCGCTTATATGCGGATTTTGGTGGTGAGGTGGATTTATAAAAGTTTTGGAGAAAAAAAGGAACCTCATAGCCTAGAATATTGAGAAAAATAAAGAAAATGGTATGTCATAAATACATAAAATATATATATGTAAGGGTCTATTTCACCACTTGCTACCATTCAGTATGCATTCATCTATTATAAAAGTTAAAACTTATCAAAACTCACACACACAAACTCAGATCATACACGATGCCACTCAGTGGAGAGAAAGGCAAAAAAAAAAAAGTGAAGAGGCTGCATTAAATCTTACTGCATGAATGAACTGCAGCACATCCTCATCCACTGCAGTAATTTCATAGCCATCTCCTGTTGCTGTTGCAGTGAGCTCCCGGGTTGTGACTCTTTAAAAGCCCCTGTGATGCTGATCATTCCCAGGTGAGCTCCACACTTTCAAAAGTCAGACCATAATTAGTTGTTCTTGTAAAAAAACCTGAGCATGGGCTCAGCTAGAAGCAATCCTTGACTTCCAGTGTAGTATGAACATCAGCATTACCAGTGTCTATTGTGAGCCTTCCTGTCAAGAGTGTGCCTCTCTGGCCAAAGATAGAGAGGACTAAAAGGACATTATTGTCCTTTGGCTGCCCGACATACTTTCTCATTTCACATGGTATTAGTGACCTGACTAGCCTTTAGGACATCAGCCGTCTCCCATCCTTAGTTCAAGTGGTTTGGGTGGGTGGGAACTACCCCAGTCTACACTGAGAAGTAGGAGTGACCTGGCTCAGGTTACTCAGAGGATTCAACTCCAGGAGCCTCAGCAACTCATTAATTTAGTCCAGTGAATATTTGGTCTGAGAGTTTTTCTTAAAATATTGAGATGAGAGGTGGACTCTGTCACACTGAGTTTTGGTAATTTAATGAGAGATGTATAAAATACCCCTGTGAAGAAGGCATGGTGATGAACGGTTTGCCAGGTAGGATTACAGGATAGTAGACGTACCTTGTTACTGTCTATACATCGCTCTACCTTATCCCTCCCTAAACCATGCCTGTTCATCTTCTACCAGAAGATCAGCTCTCTAAGGGAAGGAGACACATCTCCAATATGCTTGGTCCTAGCACAAGAGATGGAGGCACATCTGCTAAATGCACGTCTGCTACAGAAATTACCCTACTGAGCTCAGCAGCAAGGCATGGAGACTATGCATAGTTGTATCACTGGGAACCCAGAACACTTCACTGACCAATACCACATCCTACAGTCTCCACCTTATGTTCTGGGTTCCCGTTCTGAGGTGGAACAGGTGGTGCACTCTGAATCATCAGCACCCGGTACTGATGTGGTCACTGCCTAATTCTCTCACACAACCACTCAGAAGACGTCATCAGGCCAGGCAGTGGGGGTAGGGAGCTTTCATAGAAAGCCTTCTATGATGAAGCACCTTAAAAACAGACAGAAACACAAGATCTCAGAGCCCACTCCACCTTCTTCTGCCCCTGGGGACTAAAAGAAAACAAGAACGAAGCTCCACAAGCCCTCCTAGGAAGATGCATTTGCTCCTGCTCTTGTTGGCCTTCTTTCTGCCTCCCAAGGCACAGGCAGGTGAGTGACCATCCCCTCTCTCAGAGGTTCAACCCTGACCCACAGCTGGCACAGAACTCCTGTCCCTTCTGCATACCCCCGATCCATCCTTCTGCCCAGAGTCTTCTGAATCCCAGTTCCAGCCCCACTGCAGAACCCCAAGAGAGACACTGATTAAGCTAACAGGAACAGAGCGGGGAGAAGTCTGTTTGGAAGAAGAGCCAGTGGATGCAGACCCCTGCCTAGACCCCATTCTGGTCATCTGGAATCTGGGGCTTAGCTACAAGTGCACACCCCAGAGGGTGAAAGGGAGGAAATGTTCAATTCTCCTGGAAAGGAGCAGAGTGGGTCTGGCACCTATGTTTGGGGTGAGACAGGCACCCTTGCCAACTGCTTAAGAGAACTCTAGAGCCCAGATGACCTCAGAAATGCTGGAATCACTGTCTCCAGAACACTTCCTTTGCTCTGTCCCAAGCCACTCTATCCCTTTCGCCAACTCTGTTTTTCTTCCCAGAACTCTGGTGACTCCCCTGTTTTCCAGTGGAAGCCACTGTGGCAGACACTAACTTCTCTGCTTTCCAGAACCCCAGCAGCACTGCCCTACCAACCCTCACCCAGAGACAAACTGGAGCCATTCCTTGTGCATCCCGTGGACTACACGTCAGGCTAGGAAACAGGAAAGAACAACATCTAGAGTAAACTGCAGTCCTGGCCAGTGGCAAGTAGCCAGTGTCCTTGGCATCACAGCACTCAGGAGGGCCTCAGAAATTTCTGGAATAAGAAAGCTCCCCTGGGATTTCATTGTCCCTGAAAATGTATGCTCAACTCCACCTATGTAAGGAAGAAAAACTCATAGACCAACACCTTCTTTCCTTTCCTTTTTCAGAAGAGGAAGTTGAGGCCCAATTTCTCAGCCCCTGCTCAGATCCAGGTCATCCAAGGTTCCCAAATGCCCCACAGTTCTGGAGGCATGAAACAGATGCCCACCTGCTGGATTCAGTGGGTGCACACAAGCAGGGTGACTTTTCCTTTAGGGGAGATCATCGGGGGACATGAATCCAAGCCCCACTCCCGGCCCTACATGGCCTATCTTCAGTTTGTTGCTCAGGGTGTACAGAAGAAGTGTGGTGGGTTCCTGATAAGAGAAGACTTTGTGCTGACGGCTGCTCACTGCTTAGGAAGGTGAGGAGCAGGAAACAACTCAGACCCATTGCAAACATTACACAGAGACCTCTAACTCCTTCTCAGTAGACACACAGACACCTGGGAGAATATGTGCAGGAGAAGCCTTTACGGGTGGGAAAGAGGGTGAGACAAGTCTTATGGGGAGCAAGGCAGGTGACTCAAGAGGCACTACTGTGCAAGAAAGACCAGGGTGGCCAAGCCTGCCATATCAAGAGCTGGGAGCGTGCTTTGCTATGACAATGCAAACTTAAAATATTTGCATGTGTTTTCCTGGGCATGATTGAGTCCTGAGAACGTATGGTTCAGATATCAATGGTTTCAGAAATCTCCTCAACTGGTAAGAAGCAGAGGGCACTGTCACTCAGCCCAAGGTTCCTCTCCTCTCTGTTCCCCCTCAGCTACAGCTCTACCCTGCTCTGCTGTAGCCTGCTCTTCACAGCTCCTGGATGTATTCTTTATGACTCCACATCACCCATGACCACTGCACTCTCTATGCAGGCCAATGAACGTCACTCTGGGGGCACACAACATTGAGAATCTGGAGAAGACCCAGCAGGTCATCCCAGTGAAAAGAACCATCCCCCACCCAGACTATGATGCTCATTATTTCTACAATGACATCATGTTATTGGAGGTATGTCCCTCTCCCAGCTACCTCTGACCCCTAGTACAGGTGCTACCCTCCCACACTGACCCTGCCCCTTTACTCACTTCCATCATGGTCTTGATGGTCTCCAGGCCCAGAGGCCCTTGTCTGAACTGGACTCTTTTTCTTCTCCCCCATAGCTAGAGAAAAAAGCCAACCTTAATCCAGCTGTGCAGCCTATCAAGCTGCCCAGGGGCAAGGACAAGGTGAAGCCTGGGAAGGTGTGTCTTGTGGCTGGCTGGGGCAGAATGGCCCGAAATGGCAAATACCCCAACACACTTCAGGAGGTAAAGCTGAAAGTGCAGAAGCACCAGGTGTGCGAGCGTGAGGAATTATTAAAAGAGTACTACAAGAGTAGCATCCAGATATGTGTGGGGGATCCAAAGGAAAACAAAGCTTCCTTTCAGGTAAGACTAAGTGTCTGTCTCTCTTGGCTCTGAGGAGAGGGGTGTTTGGGGGAAGATCTGGGGCCTGGAGACCAGGTAGCATGAGCCTCCCTCACCCAGTTGGCTGTGATTTCTCCCTGGAAAGAGAAGAAGGGAGCAGCTGGGAGTACCTAGGGCCTGCATTGAATGATGCCTGCCTGGAAAGCTGAGCTTGCAATGTTCCACACTACCTCAGCTCACAGGCATTAGAGACCTGTGCACCTATGTGTGCAGTTGCTCTCACTAAGTGGTTTATCAGTGCTGGCACCCACCCTGGTCTCTGGGCTCATCCTCCATGCTGGTGTCTGTGCCACTCACCTGCTTCCAAAACCTTGAACAATGCAACAGTAGATCCTCACACTTTCATAGGGAGACGATCCCAGAACCTGGGAGCAGGACAGAGGCTGACCCCAGGAAGGAGGTGAAGTAATAACAATATCCACAGTCAGAACATATCAGCTGAGAGCCCTTAGAGTCCTGCAGAGTCCTCTGAAAATAGACCCTACATTTCATCCTTGTCTGAGAGGTAGTCTGAGATGGCAGGGAGGATCCAACCAGGAGGATACAGGCTCAGTCCTCCCTCTTCTCTCTTCACAGGGGGACTCCGGAGGCCCTCTTGTGTGTAACCATGTGGCCCAAGGAATTGTCTCTTATGGAAATAAAAATGGGAAACCTCCCCGTGTCTACACCAAAGTCTCCAGATTCCTACAATGGATAAAGGAAACCATGAAAAGCCACCAACTGCAGGAGACAGACTAAAGCACCTATAAGACTAATCTTCTCTCCAGAAACTGAGTCTAGAATCACCCTGGAGGAGATGCTCACAACTGAATAAATGTCTCTTAGCCGTGTGGGAAGACTGGTTTTTTCTTTATTCACTGGCCTTCATTCACACCGTCTGTGTGCCAGGCAGCCATTGACACAGCTCTGCTATTTTCTGCTTTTCCCTCCTCTTTCTCCCCTCAACACCTACCTAAGTCCCACACAAAGCTGTGACCCAGCTCCTTCCCACCCCTCCAGTATCTCTAGGGCTTGCCTTTCTGCCAGTGTTGGAGCTGGGCACCACCAGGAGAAATTTTGAATGGCTCTTGCCTGGGTCTTACGGTGAGTTTTCTACCCCCTTGCTTGTTGAGGTGGAAGATATGTGTGGGGGATCCAAAGGAAAACAAAGAGGAGAGCACCATGGGTCCTGGAGGCCAGGTAGGCATAGCTGAGGTCACTGCTCAAAGACATGGTCCTACCCCCGGGCACAGGAAGGGCCCTCCAAAACAGGATATTTCTCTCCCCCAGGTTCATCCTTAAGATGGACAGTCCTTGAATAGCCCCTCATTCTCACATGGAAATACATTTCTTCCCTGCCCTCCTCTGAGTTTAGGGTCCACCCTGACCTCCAACTTCATGGCTGCCCATTCTTCTCCATCCCTGCTCATATTCTATCAACTCCTCTCCAGACCACACTGATCTGGGCTGCTCCCTTACTCAAATCCCTCCACCTAGGACTCCCAGATCCCCGTGGGGTTCCATCAGGCCTTTCCATTGGGGTGCCAGCCCAGCTCATGCCCTGGCAGAGAGGGGACATCATAAGAACCAGGGCAGTGCTGGCATCGTGCAGAGTCCATGGAGGACCTGGCTGGCAGGATCTCTCTCCAGAACACTTGGTCCTTCTTTCACTTGGGCACAGCTAAAGCAACCCCTCACTTTCAGATTGGTGTTCTCCCATGTGCTCAGGGTCCACTGGCCACCTGATCACTCAGCAGCCTAAGCTACTTTCAGCCTTTCCCTCTTGGTCACTGCCAGCCTGTAGCCTGAGACTTCCTGTTAGCCTTCTAGGCTATATCAGTTGTATAAGTTCCATAAAAGAATGCCTTTCTGCAGAAAGACTGTGAAACACAGCTTTTTCCAGCAATCACACTCAATGAGCACTTCATAATGGCCAGAACTTGGGGACATGCAGTTAACACAGAAACTGACCTAAGTGGAATGGACAGTGTTGGAGACTTTCCAAATTGTCCTGCTCCATCTGTAATGCCAGATTCCTGGGACCCAAATAGACCTCCAGGAGCTGAATCCGATATAATCACACAAGAGTCTTTATTGCAAGTTCCAGCCTGGACTCACAACCGTTTCCGACGCAGCAGTCCTAGGGAGTGAGTCCCGGTCCTTTGTTCAGTGAGATTTTGTAGGTTTTGGGGGGTACTCTATGCATCACAACATCACACAGCAAATCATTCCATACTGCGGGAAAATCAAACAACAACTCTTAACATTGATTAGCACATTCACTGGCGGGAACAAGTTGGGTAGGGGTGATTAGTTAAGTACAAGAGGGGGATTCCTTTGAACTGATTGGTTTAATCCACGAGGGGTGTACGTGCTAAACTACATGGTTTCCCAACATGTTATCAGCCACCATAAACTACTGGGGGGTCATCTGGAATCCCAGATATTTTCCCTGTCTCATGCTGATTGGAGGTTGCTAGGGGGTTGCTATGGATCCTCACCTAGCCTAACTGAGTCAGGGACACCTGGACCTGCAGATCTCTTGTGTTATTTGTAGAAAAACAACTCAGCAGGGTGGATATGTACTTAGGAGTGCTCTGTTGGTTTTTCCAAGGACAAGGGTCACATCCCCTTCCTTGGACAGGCTTTGAGACAGCTGTTTTCAAAAATGGAGTCATATCATTTTCTCACATCCTCCCTATCAGTCCATAAGGTATAGACCTATGGGAGAAATACATTAGAATTCAGAATTCATATCTTCGTTTTATTTCTAGTTACAGGCAATATGAATACAATATTGCATGATGCTCTAGGACAAAGACTATGAAATTTGGAAGTGACGTCCATCATTTAGTTTGTGGATGTGAAGCTGCTGAACTATTCACCAGAGCTTCCTTCTTAGGAAAGAGGGCAACAAATAGGGAAGAAGATTACCAGGGGAACCTTACTTTATTTGTTTTCAAAGTAGCAGATATAAACGCCAGTGTACAGATTCACATTGAAGGAGACACACACATGCAGTTGGACTGCTCAGAAACATAATCCCTGTCATTACTTTACCCCTGCCATACAGAACAACATGAATCAGGGAGGCTCCTGGGGCCTGGGAAAATGGAAATATGGCTCTAATATTCAGGCCATCATGGTTACTGCTCCCATCCATGTCCCCAGTGCCACCTGGGAGTCTCTTTGGTGGGAAGTTCCTGTCTTAGAGATCACAGATAGTGTGTAACTTTTTGTTAAATAAAGGTATGCCTATGTGGGGCTAACCCCACAGCCCTGGATCAGGGTCTGTTCATTTATATGGGGCACTGGAAGTTTAGCACAAGTTCTAACTCTAGATTAATGCCCCCTTGTCCCAAACACATACCACTTTATACTCCTTTGTGACATGAAGTCAAATCTACCCCTTCAATTATGTAACTCTCAAAGGTATGCCCTTTTCCATCCTTTGTGTACAAATCATGCTGCCACACAATCATGATGATCTTCTATAAGGAAAAAGCAATGGATGTCACATAGCTTCACATTTGTGGCTGAAAGAAATTCCTGCATCGAAGACATGCTAGGAGCAGGCTTCTGCATTAGGGAAAGAAAGAAGAAGAAGAAGAATATACAGAAAGAAAGTCAAACAAAAAAAATAGTATTTAAAAAAGTGACTTGGTTATGTGCCTACATATTCAATTTAGGAGTTACATCTCCTTTGAGGAAAAGGTTTTGTGGTTTAAAATAACGTTAAAAACCATTGTTATAGGCCTTTATCATACTCAGGAAGAGGAAAAAGAAAGGAATGTCCAGGAAAGGTGTGTCCAAAGGTGTTCACACCAAGCCCAGGTCCCCCCACCACCATGCCAGAAAGGGACCTTAAGTGTCTCTAACACTCAGCCTGGGGTGGCTTCCCAGCATCTCCAGGCAGGAGATGAGCTGCTTTCTGCTCAGAAACCTCCCTAGAGAGAAAGTCTCTGCGCCCTCCTGCAGTTGCTCAGTGACAGGATTTCATAGCACCTTCCTCTAGTAGTAGAAACCACCCAGAGGCACAAGTGGGTGGATTCAAATGTCAATTGAAAATCTCTCTGGTAAAGTTAACTACATGGATAAATATGAAAGCTAGTATTGTTGTATTTTTTAGTCTCTAGATCCTCTTTTTCTCCTAAATGATTTAAAAGAAAAATGCATAAAATAATGTTAATTTGTTGAGAGCCACAGCCGAAGGGGCCCCAGCAAACTTCCAGCTGCCAGCAAACTTCCAGCTGCCGGCTGATGATTGGCTCACAGCGGCCCCAACAACATCTAGCTGATTGGCTCCTCTGCGGTGATGCTCATTGGGCTGTTTCCCTGCCCTTTCAGACCACGGAGCTGCTCATTGGGGGACTTTTTTGGCTCCGCCCACATGACCCAGCCAATCGGCCTCAAGAGCAGGAGGATTGTGGGAGGTGGAGAGAGGCTTGTGTTGTTGGGGAGAGAGGCTTGTTGGAGAGAGAGGCTGGTTGGAGAGAGAGGCTTGTGTGGTTGGAGAGAGAGGCTTGTGGAAAGCCGGTGGTGGCAGTTGGGTCTCTGAGGGTTTTTCCTGAGAGGCTGTTTTGTTTGGCATGTGTGGTTCTAAAAATAAAGTTAGTTTCTTTTGACAAGTGGCTCCTGATTGTGCCCAGCCAGACTGCGGCATTAATTGGCACACAGTATATTAGGACATAATTTGTGATGATAACAAAGAGCAGTATGGATCTGGATAGGAGCAGAGTTAAGTTGTGTTGTTGAAGCTACATTGGTATTAATTCAAGCAACATCAGTATACTTGTAGGATATTTACTGTATATTATATAGTGATCATTAAGAAAATAACTTAAAAATATACTCAGAAAAGTAAACAAATCATTCAAAATTGAGCTTTAGAAAAAAATCCACCATAAAAGACAGCAATATTGGATGAATTGAGGAGCAAAAAATATACAACATAAAAAGCACACAGCAAAATGGCAGAAAAATGTTTCTTGTTATCAATAATCACTTCAGTGTAAATGGACTACTCTTATACCAATTATGTCAGGAATTGAAAAAATGGATTAAAACTGTGATCTAACTATATGCTGCTTTTGAGACTTACCTTAGATGCTACTATATAACAAGGGTGAAAATGAAATAACAGGGGAAGATATTCCATGCAAAAGTAATCTAAAGAGAGCTGGGGTGGCTATGTTAACATCAGACAAAATAGACTGTAAAATAAATCATATTAAAAGACACAAAGAACATTGCATATTGAATAAAAATCAATACCTCAAGAAGACAATATAGTGTAACCTTCACAGAAATATAGGCACCCAACATCAGCTCTCCAGAAAGATGAAGCAAACATTGGCAGAGCTGAAGGGAGAAATTAACAGTTCCATAAAAATCCTTGGGAGCTTCAATACCTTGCTGTAATAGTAGATAGAACATCTAGACAGAAGTTCAACAGGATGCAGAATTCTTGAACAACACATAAATCATCCAGACTCTCTGATAGCAAAATAATGCACATCTCTCTCAAGTGCATATATAACGTTCTTCAGAATAAACAATACATTATGCCATAAACCAATTTTCAGTATGTTCAAAAAATATTGAAATAATTCAATCTGCTGCATTTTGAAATGTTCCATAAGTTTGTTAGGTCCATGTGGTATATGAGGCAGGTGATTTTTTTTATTTTTTTGAGACAGAATCTGAGCTACCTAGACTTGTCAAGCTCACCATCCTCCTCCCATTATCTTCCCTGTAGCTGGCATTTTAAATGTATACTTCATGTCTGGACCCATTTCTTCAAAATTGTAGTTCAAGTCTAATGTTTCCTTATTAGTTTTCTATCTAGATAATCTGTCCATGGTCAACTTGTGGTATTGAAGTACTCTACTAGTACTGTATTGCAATCTTTTCTCTACTTTTTACATGTATTTTACAGAGGGTCTAATGTTGGGTACCAACATAATTATAATTGTTATATAATTGTCACTTTGTCACTATCAAAAAAAAGAACTAATAAAAAATCAAATAAATAACTCAACCCAGCCAAAGAAAGAAAATTATAAAGATTATAAAGAAATCAGCAAAATGGAAAGAAATAAAATCACAAGTGGTTTCTTTCAAAAGATAACAAAATCGACAAGCTTTCAGCTAGATCAACTCAGAACAAAATATTTATATTACGAAAGGCAGAATTGAAAGTACAGACTTCTAACCATGAAATAGATTATAAAAGAACAATTGAACTCAGTAAAACTAGATAATTTACATGTAATGGACAAACTCCTAGAAATCCAGAAATCATCACAACTGATTCAAGAAAAATAAGAAAACTGACTAGACCTATAACCACAAAAGAGTTTGAGTCAATAATTTTAAAATTTCCAATAAAGAAAACCTCAGGACTAGAGAGCATCACTGGCAATTTCTACCAAACATTTACCTAAGAATGTCACCAAATTCTTCTTTTAAAAAAATCTAATAGGGGCTGGGGTAGTGGCTCAGCAGAAGAGCGCTTGCCTTGCACGTGCAAGGACCTGGGTTCAAACCTGAGCACCACATAAAAATAAATAAATAAAACTATTGCGTCCAAATGCAAATTAAAAATAAATATTGAAAAAAATTGAAGAGGAGGTAACATTCCCTGACATTCAAAGAGACCAAAACACAGATACAAAAGTCAAGTAATTATGTCCAAAGAAAAGAAAATCACACACCAATATTCTTTATGAATATACATGCACAAATCCTAACAAAATTATAGTAAATCAAAACTTACTGCACAATAAAAGGATTACATATCCATGACTAAGTGAGATTTGTTCCAGGAAAGCAGGGTGTGATTCAACATAAGGAAATAATCAAGGTGATACACTATATTGAGACAATGGAGAAGAAAGGCCATACAATCATCAAAACAGATGCAGAAAAACACATTAGAAAAAATTCAAAACTCCTTCATGATTTACAAAATTCAACAAACTAGGAAAAAGAGAAATTCCTTAACATAATGAAGGATGTTTATCAAAAACTCAAAGCTATCATCATACACAGTGTTGGAAGACTGAAAGCTTCCCCCTAGCTTTACCACAAGATGTATATATAAAACACTAGAAAAACCAGGCACAGTAGGAACTTACCTCAACATTGTAAAAGCTATGTATGCTAAACCCAAACCCAAAAACATTCTAAATGGAAAAAAAAAGTAAGCATTCCCTCTAAAAACTGGAACAAGACAGGGATGCCCTCTTTCACCACTTCTATTACATAATCCTCTTTGACCACTTCTACATAATCCTTGAACCTCTAGCCAGAGCAATTAGACAGATGAAAGAAATGAAAGGGAAACAGATAGGAAAAAGAAAAACTCAAATTAGCACTATTTACCAATGATATGATTCTATAACTAGAAGACCCAAAAAATTCCATCAGAAAACTTCTAGAACTAGTAAATTAATTCAGCAAAGTAGAAAGATATGAAATCAATACCCACAAATCAAATGCATTTCCATATATCAATGATGAAGTCACTGAAAGAGAAATTAGGAAAACTGCCCCATTCATAATAGCCTCAAAAACTAAAAAAATAAAATACTTGGGAATCAACTTAACAAAAGAGGTGAAAGATATCTACAATGAAAACTACGGAACACTAAAGAAAGAAATTGAATAAGACCTTAGAAGATGGAAAGATCTCCCATGTTCTTGGATAGGCAGAATTCATATTGTCAAAATGGCCATACTACCAAAAGAACTATACAGATTCAATGCAATTCCAATTAAAATACCAATGACATGCCTTATAGAAATAGAAAGGCAATCATGAAATTCATCTGGAAAAATAAGAAACCTTAAATAGCTAAAGCAATTCTTAGCAAGAAGAGTGAAGCAGGAGGCATCACAATACCAGAACTTAACCTATACTACAAAGCTATAGTAACAAAAATGGATACTATTGGCACAAAATAGACATGTAGACCAATGGTACAGAATAGAAGACACAGAGACAAACCCATATAAATACAGTTATGCCATACTAGACAAAGGTGCCAAAAACGTACATTGGAAAAAACATATGGTGCTGGGAAAACTGGAGATCCATATGCACCAAAATAAAAATTCTTATCTCTCATCATGCATAAGACTCAACTGTATGTGGATCAAGGACCTAGGAATTAGACCAGAGACCCTGCGTCTAAGAGAAGAAAAAGCAGGCCCCAATCTTCATCTTGTTAGATTAGGCAATGACTTCCTTAACAAGACTCCTAAAGTACAAAAAATAAAATAAAGAATCAATAAATAGGATGGATTCAAACTAAAAAGCTTCTTCTCAGCAAAAGAAACAATGAGGTGAAAAGAGAGCCTAGAGAGTGGAAGAATATCTTAACCACATGCAAATCAGATAGAGCACTAATCTCCAGGATATATAAAGAACTCAAAAAGCTTAACACACACACACACACACACACACACACACACAATAACCCAATCAATAAATGGGCTAAGAAATTGAACAGACACTTCACAGAACATGTACAAGGGACCAACAAGTATATGAAAACAAATGTTCAACATCTCTAATAATTAGAGAAATGCAAATCAAAATTACGATTTCATCTCACTCCAGACAGATGGTAGTTATCAAGAATACAAACAACAATAAGTATTGGCAAGGATGTGGGGAAAAAGGTACATTCATACATCGCTGGTGGGAATGCAAATTGGTGCAGCCAATATCGAAAGCAGTATGGAGATTCCTTGGAAATCTGGAAATGGAACCACCATTTGACCCAGCTATCCCTCTCCTCCAACTCTACACAAAGGACTTAAAAACAGCATACTACAGGGACACAGTCACATCAATGTTTATAGCAGCACAATTCATAATAGCTAAACTGTGGAGCCAACCTATATGCCCTTCAGTGGATGAATGGATAACAAAATGTGGCATATATATATACAATGGAATTTTACTCAGCAGTAAAAGAGAATAAAATCATGGCATTTTCAGGTAAATGGATGGTGTTGGAGAAGATAATGCTAAGTGAAGTTAGCCAATTCCAAAAAAACAAATACTTAATGTTTTCTCTGATATAAGGAAGCTGACTCATAGTGGAGTAGGGATGGGGAACATGGGACAAATAGATGAATTCTACATAGGGAAGAGGGGAGGAAGGGTAAAGGAAGAGGTAGGTGCTGAACAAGGATGGTTGAACGTGATGGACATCACTATCCAAAGTACATGTATGAAGACAGATGGGTGTCAACCTACTTTACATACAAACAGAGATATGAAAAATTGTGGTATATATGTGTAATAAGAATTGTAATGAAAAAAAACAAGTGCATGTATAAAGACATGAATTGGCATGAACATACTTCATGCAAAGATATGAAAAATTGTGATCTGCAGTGTAATAAAAATTGTAATACATCCCACTGTTGTGTATCTAAAAAAAATAAAATAAATTAAAAAAAAGAAAAAATACAAGCAATGATAAGTGTTGATAAGGATGTGAGGGGAAAGGTACACTCATACATTTCTGGTGGGACTGCAACTTGGTGTAACCATCCAGAAAGCAGTATGGAGATTCATTAGAAAACTTGGAATGGAACCACCATTTGACCCAGCTTGGTCTATACCCTTGGTCTATACTCCTTGGTCTATACCCAAAGGATTTAAAATCAGCATACTATAGTGACACAGCCACATCAAAGTTTATAGCAGGTGAATTCCCAACAGCTAAACTGTGGAACCAACCTAGATGCCCACCAATAGAAGAATGGATAAAGATAATGTAGTGTATATATATAATGAATTATTATTCAGCATTAAAAGGGAATAAAGTTATTTGCAGGTAAATGGATGAAGATGGAGAATATCATGCTAAGCAAAATAAGCCAATCTCAAAAAAACCAAAGGCCAAATGTTTTCTCTGATAAGTGGATGCTGATCCATAATGGGGGGGGGGGGGGAAAAATGGAGAAACTTTGGACTGGGCAAAGGAGAGGATTAGGAGGAGAGAGGATATAGTGCAGGAAAGATGGTAGAATGAGACCTATTACCCTAAGTACACATACAATTGCACAAATGTTGCAACTCTACATCGTGTACAATCAGAGAAATGACAAACTATGCTCTATTTGTGTACAATGAATTGAAATGCATTCAGCTGTCATGTATAACTAATTAGAACAAATTTTAAAAAGTTTTTAAAAAGACTATATATAAAGAAAACATCAAAGATCCAAACCAAAAACAGACATAGTTTAGTAAATGAATTCAGCAATTTGAAAGATACAAGATTAGTTGTGTTTCTATATACCAGCAATGTGTATGATAGAAAAAGGAAATTTGGAAAACAATTCTATTGATGAGAACATACAAAAGAACAAAACACCTAAAACTAAATTTCACCAAATAAATGAAAAAATTTACACTGAAAACTACAGCGCATTGCTGAAATAAAATAAAGAAGATCTAATTAAAAGGACAGACACATCTATGTTCACAGACTGAAAGACAATATTGGTAAATGGCAATACTCTATGAAAATTCCAGTGGCTTTTTGTTTTCTCAAATGGAAAAGACAATGCAATGGAATTGCGAGAATCCCCAAAAAGCGCTAAGGCTGTAGCTCAGTGGCAGAGCACTTGCCTAGCATGTGTGAGGCACTGGGTTTGATCCTCAGGACCACATAAAAATAAACAAATAAAATAAAGTCATTTTGTCAATCTACAAACTACAACTACAAAAAATAAAATAAAAATTAATCCCAAGAGGCAAAAACCATATTGACAATGAAAAAAAGTTAAAAGACTTCCATTTCTCAATTTCAAAACTTACAAATTATAGTAATCAAAACATGGTGGTACTGGCATAAAGAGAGACACATGGACCAATGGAATGGAATTGAGAGTTCAGAAATAACCAGTTTATAGCCAATTGATTTTTTTCCTCCAAGCAGATTTATTTAACCTAACAAAATTTTATATACAAAGTGATCTGGACATGCTGCTTCAAAACATGATCCTTATTAATATCCTGATACATTGGTTAAAAAGCAACTTAATCTAAAATAAATAGAAAAGTACCCAATGCATATTCAATGAATGGCTTAATCAGTGCAACTTAACTAGTTTTGTAAGATGATTAACATAGTAGGATTGAGTCCCTGTGACAGGCTGCTGGAAAACTGATGAGAGACATCAAGAGGCCATTTTGTGCACTGCCACAGTGATGCCATTATGATTTTGGATCATAATGTTCCCATTATCTGATTCTAGGCAAACCACAGGAATATCAGTGGGGTCAGAGGTTAGCTTAGCTGCTTGTTGGGCAAGAACAGATATAACCCCAGCATGTTCATCTGAAAGAGTCCCACTGACAGCCCAGATTAAGTCCTTGTGAATCTGTGCACAGGACTCCAACAATGGACGGATCCTCCAAGTGCTGCTCCAAAGTCGCCTCCATCCGCTAGAAGCCCACCTCGGCGCAGGACACCGCAGTGCATCCGGTCTTCGGCCGCCAATTGATTTTTAATAAAAGTGGTCAAGGAAGTCTTCACCATTCATGAAGAAAGAATAATATCTTCGACAAATGGAACTGAGACACATGGACAACCACAGGCAAAAGAATATGGTGGACCTCCATCTCATTCCGTGCTTCATAATCAAATCAAAATAGATCAACAGCCTATATAATAGTTAAAAACATAAAACTCTTAGAAGAAATCCTCAGGGAAATCTTCACGCCCTTCTGATTTGACAATGGATTCTTGGGTCTGACACCAAAAGAATAAACAAACCATGAAATAAATAAGTTGGACTTCACAAAAATCTTTTGTATTAAATGACAGTGTTGAGAAAAATGAAAAGACAACCAGCAGAAAGGGAGAAAATGCTTAAAAATCACATATCTTAAAATAGTTTGGTATCCATGACATATGAAGAACTCTGATAACTCAACAATGAAACACCAAACAATGTAATATTTTAAATGGGCCTAGGGCTTGAGTTAACATCTTTCCAAAGAAGATATGCAAATGAACACTCAAAAAGGGGCACAATATTATTAGTCATGAAGGAAATGAAAATCAAAAACCAAAGTGTCACCCCACTTCACACCACTACAACAAGTATAATAACAATAGCAATTGGCAAGTATGTGGAGAAATAGGTACCCTCATATATTGTGGGTTGGAATGTAAAACAGTGCAGCTACTGTGGATAATGCTTTGGTTCCTAAAGAGTTTCAACATTGGATTACCATATGACCCAGAAATTCCATTCCTAGATATGTATCCAAGAGAAAGAAAGAAAAACATATTGGGCAACAGAAATTTGTAAACAAATGTTTATCTCTGAATTAACCATAACAGTCAGAATGTAGAAACAATATGAATGCTCATCAAGAGATGAATGAATAAATTGTGGTGTAACACAATAGTCATAGGATAGAATAAATACCAATACATGCTGTGGCTTGGATGGATCTCAGCACACTATTCTAAGTGAAAGAAGCCAGGCCCAATAGATACATACATGATTCCAATTCTATGAAATATCCAGAATATGCAAATCCATAGAGATTGAAACAGTAGTGGTTGCCAGGGGCGGTGTGGGGGATGGTAGAGTAAAGGGGAAAGTGGAGTGACTGACAGGCTACAGAGTGTCCTGGGCTGATGAGAAACTTGGAATTACAGAGAGGTTGTGGTTTGCACATTTTGAAACCATGAAATGTCACCGAAATTATACACATTTTTTCTTTGTTTGTTTGCTCTAATTAGTTATATATGACAAAGAATGCACTTTAACACATCATACATAAATGTAAGATAACTTCTCATTCTTTTGATTGTACATGATGTAAAATCTCACTGGTCAGGTAGACCTATATGTACATAGGGTAATAATGTCTGGTTCATTCTACTATCCTTCCTAGTGCCATACCTACCCACTCCCTTTAGTCCACTCTGCCTTATAGGAAATAACTCTGTTCTTCCCTAGGTTCCCCTGACACATACTTATTGTGAATTATCATCTACATATCAGAGAAAACACTCTGGTTTTGGTCTTTTAGGTTTGGCTTATTTCACTTAGTACAATATTCTCCAGCTTTATCCATTTACCAGCAAATGCCATCATTTCATTCTTCTTGAAGGTCGAGTAAAATTCTACTGGATATATACACCACATTTTCTTTATCCATTCACCTGTTGAAGGACATCTAGGTTGGTTTCATAGTTTAGCTATTGTGAGTTGAGCTGCTATAAATACTGATGTGGCTGCATTGCTGTAGTATTCTGATTTTAAGCCCTTTGTATAAACCAAGGATGGCCGAGTCAAAGGTGATTCCATTTCCAGTTTTCTGAGAAATATTCACACCACTTTCCATAATGGTTGCACCAGTTTGCAGTCCCACCAGTAATGTATGAGTGTACCTTTTCCCCCACATCCTCGCCAACATTCATTGTTGCTTGTAATGTGCAGGTTGAAATTGTACACTTTTAAGTGATTAATTTGTATATTATATTAATTTCACCTCAATATTTATTTATTTTTCTGCAGTGCTGGGAATCAAAGTCAGGGCTTCATACATGCTAGGCAAACACTGTACCACTAAGGTACACCTCCAGATCCAAACCTAAATGGTTTTTAAATAGGCCATACCAATGCTTAGCATAATACATTTTTGAATTAAAAAATGAAGATATTACATGAGAAAAAATGTGTTAGATCATAGAAGACATTAAAGGTAATTATCAATGTATGGTAAGAAATCAGGTAATTTTAATTCATTTGCTTAAGCTATTTATAAATCTTACAACATTAAGAATTAAATGCATATAAATTTTTAACAACTAGGAAAAAGATACTATGGAAATATTAACTGTTTTTTTTTTTCCACTATTAGGGATTGAACTCAGGGCCCTGCATGTGCACAGACTCTACCAATGAGCTACATCTCTAGCACTGTTTATTTTTTTTACTTGTACTAATTAGTTATACATGGCAGTAGAATGCACTTATATACTTTGATGTTTCATACATAGATGGGATATAATTTCATTTATCTGAATTTACGTATTGTAGAATCACATTGGTCATACAGTCACAATAATGGATGTTTCATTCTACTATTTTTCTTATCCCCATATCCCCTGCCTTCCCCTCCTTTCACTTCCCTCTACCTAATCTATGGTAACGCTATTTTTTTTACATTACAATTCTTATTACACATATATACCACACTTTTTATATTTCTCTTTGTATATAAAGTGTGTTGACATCCAATTCAAGTCTTCATACATGTAGTTTGTATGATGATGACCATCATATTCCACCATCCTTGTTACTCCCCTACCTCCTCCCTTTCCCTCCCACCCCTCTTCCCTATCTTGAATTCATCTATTCTTCCCATGCTCTCCCTCCCAATCCCACTATGAGTCAACCTCCCTATATCAGAGAAAACATTCAGTATTTGTTTTCTTGGGATTGGATGACTTCACTTAGCATTATCTTCTCCAACACCATCCATTTACCTGCAAATGCCATGGTTTTGTTCTTTTTTAATGCTAAATAAAATTCCATTGTGTATATATACCACATTTTTTTATCCATTCATCCACTGAAGGGCATCTAGGTTGGCTCCACAGTTTAGCTCTTGTTAATTGGGCTGCTATAAACATTGATGTGGCTGTGACCCTGTAGTATGCTGTTTTTAAGTCCTTTGTGTAGTGTCCGAGGAGAGGGATAGCTGGGTCAAAAGTGGTTCCATTCCCAGATTTCTAAGGAATCTCCATACTGCTTTCGATACTGGCTGCACCAATTTGCATTCCCACCAGCAATGTATGAGGGTATCTTTTTCCCCACATCCTCTCCTATGCTTATTGTTGTTTGTCTTCATAATAGCTGCCATTCTGACTGGAGTGAGATGATATCTTAGAGTGGTATTGATTTGCATTTTTCTGATTGCTAGAATTTATGAGAATTTTTTCATATGTTTATTAATTGATTGTATATCCTCTTCTGAGAAGTGTCTGTTCAGGTCCTTAGCCCATTTGTTAATTGGGTTATTTGTCTTTTTTGGTGTTTAGCTTTTTGAGTTCTTCATATACCCTAGAGATTAGTGCTCTAATTGATGTGTGAGGTAAAAATTTGCTCCCAGGATGTAGAGGTAGGCTCTTTGTTCGCCTCACAGACTGTTTCTTTTTCTGAAAAGAAACTTTTTAGTTTGATTCCATCTCATTTATTGATTCTTGGTTTTAATTTTTGCGCTATAGGAGTCTTATTAAGGAAATTGGGGCCTAATCCCACATGATGACGATTAGGACCTAATTTTTCTTCTATTAGATGCAGAGTCTCTGGTTTTAATTCCTAGGTCCTTCATCCATTTTGAGTTAAGTTTTGTGCATGGTGAGAGATAGGGGTTTAATTTCATTTTGTTGCATATGGATTTCCAATTTTCCTAGCATCATTTATTGAAGATGCTATCTTTTCTCCAGAGCATGTTTTTGGCACCTTTGTCTAATATAAGATAATTGTAATTTTGTGGATTAGTCTCTGTGTCCTCTATGCTGTATCATTGGTCTACCAGTCTGTTTTGGTGCCAATACTATTATGTTTTTGTTACTATTGCTCTGAAGTATAGTTTAAGGTCTGGTATAGTGATACCACCTGCTTCACTCTTCCTGCTCAGGATTGCTTTAACTATTTTGGGTCTCTTATTTTTACAGTTGAATTTCTTGATTGCTTTTTCTATTTCTATGAGGAATGACATTGAGATTTTGATTGGAATTGCATTAAATCTATATAGTGCTTTTGGTAGTATGGTCATTTTGATAATATTAATTCTGCCTATCCAAGAGCAAAGTAGATCCTTCCATTTTCTAAGGTATTCTTTTATTTCTTTCTTTAGGGTTCTGCAGTTTTCATCATATAGTTCTTTCACCTCTTTTGTTAAGTTGATTCCCAAGTATCTTATTTTTTTTTTGAGGACATTGTGAATGGGGTGGTTTTCTCATTTCCTTCTCAGAGGATTTGTCACTGATATATAGAAATGCCTTTGATTTATGGTTGTTGATTTTATATCCTGATACTTTGCTGAATTCATTTACTAGTTCTAGAAGTTTCTGGTGGAATTTTTGGGGTCTTCTAGGTATAGAATCATATTGTCAACAAATAGAGATAATTTCTTTTTTTTTCCTATACATATCCCCTTAATTTCTTTCGTCTAATTGCTCTGGCCAGTGTTTCAAGAACTATGTTAAATAGAAGTGGTGAAAGAGGGCATCCCTGTCTTGTTCCAGATTTTAGAGGGAATGCCTTCAATTTTTCTCTGTTTAGAATGATGTTGGCCTGAGGCTTAGTGTAGGTAGCCTTTATGATATTGAGATATGTTCCTGTTATCCCTAGTTTTTCTAGTGTCTTGAGCATAAAGGGGTGCTGTATTTTGTCAAATGATTTTTCTGCATCTATAGAGATGATCATATGATTCTTATCTTTAAGTCTATTGATGTGATGAATTACATTTATTGATTTCCATATATTGAACCATCCTTGCATCCCTGGGATGAATCCCATTTGAGCATGCTGCACAATCTTTTTGATGTGTTTTTGTATTCTATTTGCCAGAATTTTATTGAGAATTTTTGCATCTATGTTCATTAGAGATATTGGTCTGAAGTTTTCTTTCTTTGAAGTGTCTTTTTCTGGTTTTGGAATCAGGGTGATGTTGGCCTCATAGAATGAGTTTGGAAGTGCTCCTTCTTTTTCTATTTCCTGAAATAAATTGAAGAGTATTGGTATTAGTTCTTTTTTAAAGGTCTCGAAGAACTCAGCTGTGTATCCATCTGGTCCTGGGCTTTTCTTCATTGGTAAACTTTTGATGGCTTCTTCTATTTCCTTGCTCAATATTGGTCTGTTTAAGTTGTGTATATCTTCCTGACTCAATCTAGGCAGATCATATGACTTAAGAAATTTGTTGATGCCTTCAATGTCTTCTATTTTCTTGGAGTATAAGGTTTCAAAATAATTTTTAATTATCTTCTATATTTCTGTAGTGTCTGTTGTGATATTTCCTTTTTTGCCACATATGCTGGTAATTGGAGTTGTCTCTCTCCTTCTCTTCATTAGCATGGCTAAGGGTCTGTTAATTTTATTTATTTTTTCAAAGAACCAACTTTTAGTTTTGTCATTTTTTTCAATTGTTTCTTTTGTTTCAAGGTAATTGATTTCTCCTCTAATTTTAGTTATTTCTTGACTTCTACTGCTTTTGCTGCTGATTTGTTCTTCTTTTTCTAGGGCTTTGAGATGTAGTGTGAGGTCATTTATTTGTTAACTTTTTCTCCTTTTAAGGAATGAGCTCCATGCACTGAATTTTCCTCTTAGTACTGCTTTCATAGTATCCCAGAGATTTCAATATGTTGTGTCTGTGTTCTCATCTACCTCTCAGAATTTTTTAATCTCCTCCTTTATATCTTCTGTAACCCATTGTTCATTCAGTAGCATATCGTTAAGTCTCTATATAATGCATAAAGTTTTCTTTTTTATTTTGTTGTTGATTTCCAATTTCATTCCATTATGATCTGATAAAATACATGGTACTATCTCTACTTTTTTGTATTTGCTAAGAGTTGCTTTGTGACATAGTATATGGTCTATTTTAGAGAAGGATCCATGTACTGCTGAGAAGAAAGTGTATCTGCTTGATGCTGACTCAAATATTTTATATATGTCAGTTAAATCTAAGTTATTAATTGTGTTATTGAGCTCTATAGTTTCTTTATTCAACTTTTTTTGGATGATCTATCCAGTGGTGAGAGAGGTGTGTTAAAGTCACCCATGATTATTGTGTTGTGCTCAATTTGACTCTAGAATTTGAGAAAAGTTTATTTGATGAACATAGCTGCACCTTTGTTTGGGGCATATATATTTACGATTGTTATGTCTTGTTGGTGTTTGGTTCCCTTGAGCAGTATGTAATGTCCATCTTTATCCCTTTTGATTAACTTTGGCTTGAAGTCTACTTTATTTGATATGAGGATGGAAACCCTTGCTTGCTTCCATAATCCACTGAGTGGTAGATTTTTCCCAACCTTTCACCTTCAGTCTGTGTATGTCTTTTCCTAGCAGATGAGTATCCTGGAGGCAGCATATTGTTGGATCTTTTTTTTTTAATCCAATCTGCTAGCCTATGTCTTTTGATTGGTGAGTTTAAGCTATTAACATTTAGGGTTACTATTAGACATGGTTTTTGTTTCCAGCCATATTTGTTTATTTCTCTTTTTTAATTTGACTTGGTTTTCCTCTTAGATTAGTTTTTCCTTTAGTGTGCTACTTCCCTCTGCTGGTTTTCATTGTTGTTTTCCATTTCCTTTTCATGAAATATTTAGTCAAGGATGTTTTGTAGTGCCGGTTTTCTAGCTATAATTTTTTTTAACTTTTGTTTATCGTGGAAGGTTTTTATTTCATCTTCGAATTTGAAGCTTAATGTTGTTGGATACAAGATTCATGGTTGGCACCCATTATCTTTCAGAGCTTGAAAAATGTTGTTCCAGTATCTTCTAGCTTTCAGGGTCTGTGTTGAAAAATCTGCTGTTATCCTAATTGGTTTACCCCTATATGTAATCTGATTCCTTTCTCTTGTGGCTTTTAAAATTCTCTCCTTATTCTGTATGTTGGTCATTTTTATTATAATGTGTCTTGGTGTGGATCTATTGTGATTTTGTACATTCGGTGTCCTGTAGGTTTCTTGGATATAGATTTCTGTTTCATTCTTCATGTCTGGAAAGTTTTCTGACAATACTTTTTTTGGGGGGGTACCAAATTTCTTTATTTGAAGGAATGGTACAAATTAAAGAACATAAGTGGATGTTTTGGTACAACTTATAGAAAAGGTAAAGGTAACCCCAACATGCATGCACTGCCTTGGTGACCAGGTAAGTCACTTCCACTGCTATGGGAAAATCAGCCTAAGGTTTAGCTCTCATTATCACTTTCTCCCAGGGTATGCTTGTCAAAGAAATACTCTGCCATACCAGATTCTGGGGCTCCCATCTTGCCCAAGTTGGTTACATGGTCACTCAATTCTTTGATGTATGTCACCTACTCATTCAGGTAATGAGTCTCAATGAAGTCACACAAGTGGGGGTCATTTTTGTCAGTGGCCAGTTTGTGCAGTTCCAGAAGTGACTGTTCACACTTTTCTCCGAGTGCAAAGCACACTCCATTGCATTGAGCCCACTCTCCCAGTCATCACGATCTGGTTTCTTGATATCCTGAAGGAAAATTCGGCCACCTCCTTTGTTCTGCAGCTTCATCAGTTTCTCGGCATGTTCCCTCTCCTCATAAGATTGGTGAAGAAAATATTTGGCAAAGCTCTTCAAAGCCACATCATCACGGTCAAAGTAGTAAGACATGGACAGACATAGGAGGCACAGAGATCCAGGTTGATCTGGTGGTAGTTCTGGTACACCTGCAAGGGGGACATGGTAGTCATGGTGGGGGCTGAGGAGAGGTGCAGCGCTGGAGTGGCAGCCAAGGCCTTGGGTGGTCCGAGGGCGCTGTGAAGAGGGGGTGAAGGACTGCGGCCCGAGCAGCCAGCCGGGGTGGGGGTCAAGCGCCGGATTCTATCCAAGCACTGTTGAAGCAGGAAATAATATATCTCTTCTGATATTATTTCATTGAACAGCTTGCTCATTCCTTTGATTTGGACCTCTATGCCTTCCTCTTCCCCATAATTTAAAAATTTGGTCTTTTTATGCTATCCCATATTTCTTGGATGTTCTGCTTGTGGTTTCTTATCACTTTCACTGTGCTGTCTACGTTCTTTTCAATATGATATAATTTATCTTCAATATTGATGTCCTTCATTATTGATGGTCTACTCTATTGGTGATGCTCTCATTTGAGTTTTTAATTTGGTTTAATATTTTCTTCATTTCAAGGATTTCTGATTGGTTTTTTTGTATAACCTCTATCTCCCTGTTGAGTTGATCTTTGGCTTCTTGGATTTGTTTATGTAGCTCATTGTCAAAGTGATCTTTTTCTGCCTGTATTTGTTGTCTAATGTTTTCTTGAGACCCCAAAACAATTTATTCATGTATATCCTGAAGTCTTTCTCTGTAATTCTTTCTGCTGTAGCTGTCAATTGTTCTAATGATGTGTTGTCCTGAATTATTTGTGGTACTTTCTTCCCTTGTCTTTTCATGTTGCTCGTGTTTATTTTTTTTTCCCCTGCTGTATGTGACTGGTGTGTTGTTGTTTTTACTCTATAGATTTGTAGTGCTCTTGTATTGTTCCAAGATCCCTCCTTTGTGGGGAAGGACAATGTTAACAGATCCTAATATCATCAGTACATCACCTATGAACAAATTATTGTTATTAAGACATTTCTATTTAGTCTAAATGTCCAAAAATGTTGGATTCAATTATTATTTAAAATATAATCAGTAGTTTCATAAAATTTTCTGGTGGCAGACAGTGAACTGGGTGATGGGCATAGGACAATATGCTAAGTGGGAAAGATATGAGGGTTAATTTACCTTAGGAAATTTGAAGGAGAACTCTAATGAAGAGGATTAGAGGCCGGGGAATAGATAGGAGGTAATTTAAGGTAGACAAGTACATGGGAGGACAGTAGAGTACATAAAAACAGACACACATATGTATTTAGAAAATTAAAGATTGTTAAAATAGTAAAGTTTGGAGGGTATAAGAAGAAGAAAGAAGAGAAAAGGGGAAAGAAAAAAAGGGAAAAGAGAGATAGAAGAAAAAGAAAAGAGAATAATAATAAAAATTTTTAAATAAGTAAATAAAAACCAACAACAGCAAACAAAACTCTTAGAATTCCATTTCCTTTCTGCTTCTCTTCTCTTCCAGTAGGTGGAGTTGTCTTAACCAGGGTGAGAGGATTTGAGCCCCCACCCCCACCCCTCCCTCTATTTTCTCCCTCTTCTGCCTGGAGCTTCCCAATCCTGGTTTCTCTGATTTGCTTCAGGTTTTCCACTCTTAAGTCACTAGATCCCTTCCCTCCTTTGCTTATCAGGTCTCAACTGCGGTACTTCTCACTCTGGGCTCGCACCAGATGGGCGGTACCCTAGTTGCACTGTGCTCCAGCTCCCATTCAGCTGAGAGAGGTTTTTGAGCTGGGTAGTCACTGTGCTGAGTAATGGCCTCTGGGGAGGGAGGAAGGGGGAAACCAGGTGCCGGTTCAAATAGAGGTCTGTGCTGATAGCCAGTGCTCCCATTCCCATTTAGCAGCTACTGGTTTTTGCACTGGATAGTCACTGTGCTGAGTAATCACAACTGGGGAGGGGGGAGGGGGAGGAAGTTGGGAACCAGGTACCTGTTAAAACAGAAATCCCCACTGATAGCCACGCCCACCAAAAAATGGCGAGAGGGGTTTTCCGAGATGGAGTCGGTCTGTCTCTAGCCCTGGGGTGTCTGGTAAGGTGGGGAGAGCTGGGATAGTTTTGTGCTATGGCTAGATTGCAGCCTTGTGGCCTGTGTGGGAGCAATGCGCAGCTGATTAAGTGTTTCTTTTACTCTACTTGAGTGCCATGTGTGCGCTAGAACTGCTGTCTTTGGGTCTGGAGTCTTACTGGAACATAGAGGCTCTGATTTACATGTAGTTGGTCACAGATCTGATGTATTCTATGAAAAATCCGCTGTGTAGGGGTCCTGGTACATGCTCTGAGATGTTGTATTCCATCTAGGTGAGGCCTTGTGGAGATGCCGCCTGACTATTTTCTTGGTTTAATTCCACAGAGCAGCCAGAAACAGTACCCCCTCTATTCTGCCATCTTGGATCCCCCTTCCAATCCTGTTTATTTTGAGACAGAGTCTCACTAAAATGCCCAGGCTGTCCTCAAAACTTGTAATCCTCCTGCCTCAGCCTCCCATGTACCTGAGAATAACAGATTTTTTTTAAGCATTAAGACAATGTTTAAGCTGTAGGTTTGAGGATAAAAGGAAATTTCATTACATGTACAGTATTGTCCCAAGTAGAATACACTGCTTAACTTTGAACATATGTCTGTGGGAGACAGGAAAATATGTGTTACTTTTCCTTTCTACTTTCTAAATTTACTTAATGACACATAATAACCACAATCAGACAGGTAATTTATTTTTTAAATGCTTGCTGTTGGGCACATAAAGTTTCGTTTAAAAGCAAAGCTTTTAATAAATGTAGATGGTTTTCCACTGACAAGAAGGATGCCTACACTGGAATCACTCATTTTGAAACTTAACGTTCTGCCTAGAAAGATTGTAAAATGCAGAGAACACAAAGATGGAATCTTAATTCACCAGAATCTAACAATTTCAAGACATAGTTAACTCTTTAACAACATCGGTTTGAACTGGATAGGTCCACTTGGATGTGGACTTTGGCGGGATGGATTTGTGAAAATTTTTAAAAAGAAAAAGGAACTTTATAGCCTAGACTATTGAGAAAAATTAAGAAAAGGGTATGTCATAAATGCATTTTATGATTTTCTATAATTAAATATGCATAAATCTATTATAAAAGTTAAAATTTATCAAAACTCACACACATAATCACAGATCATACACAATGCCATTCAGTGGAGAGAAAGGCAAAAAAAAAAGTGAATAAGCTGCATTAAATCTTACTGCATGAATGAACTGCAGCACATCCTCATCCACTGCAGTAATTTCATAGCCATCTCCAGTTACTGTTGCTGTGAGCTCCCATGTTGTAATTCTTTAAAAGCCCCTGTGATGCTGATCATCTCCAGGTGTGCTCCACACTTTCAAAGGTGGACAGTAATTAGTTGTTCTTGTAACAGACCTGAGAATGGGCTCAGCTAGAAGCAATCCTTCACTTCCAGTGGAGTATGAACATTGGCATTACCAGTGTCTACTGTGAGACTTCTGTCAAGAGCTTCCCTCTCTGGCCAAACATACGGAGGACTAAAAGGACAATTATTGTCATTTGGCTGCCCAGCTTGCTTTCTCATGTCACATTGTATTAGTGACCTGACTATCTTTTAGGATATCAGCCCTCTTTTATCCTTAGTTCAATTGGTTTGGGTGGAACCTACCCCAGTCTACTGAGAAGTAGGAGTAACCTGGCTGAGGTCAATCAGAGGATTCAACTCTTTGAGCCTTAGCAACTTGTTAATTTAGGCCAGTGAATGTTCAGTGTGAAAATTTTGCTTGAAACATTGAGATGAGAGGTGGACTCTATCACACTGAGTTTTGATAATTAAATGAGAGATGTATAAAACTGCCCTGGAAAGAAGCCATGATGATGAACGATTTGCAAGGTAGGATTAGACGGTGGTAGATGTGCCTTGTTACTGACTATTCCTCACTCTACTATGGCACTCCAAAAACTGTTCCCTGATCATCTTCTACCAGGTCAGGGAAAGGAGACACATCTCCAACATGCTTGGTCCTACTATAAGAAATGGAGGCACATCTGCTAAATGCATGTCTGCTGCAAAAATTACACTACTGAGCTTAGCAGCATGGCATGGAGACCATGAATGGTTGTATCACTGGGAACCCAGAATGCTTCACTGACCAATACTACATCCTACAGTCTCCACCTTATGCTCTTGGGTTCCCATTCTGAGCTGGAATAGGTGGGGCACTCTGAGTCATCAGCACTGGGTACTGATGTGGTCACTGCCTGATTCTCACACAACCACTCAAAAGACGTCATCAGGCCAGGCAGTGAGGGTAGGGAGCTTTCATAGAAAGCCTTCTATTATAAAGCACCTTAAGAATAGAAACACAAGATCAAGGAACCCACTCCATCTTTTTCTGCCCCTGAGGACTAAAAGAGAATAAAAGGAAGCTCCACAAGCCCTCCTAGGAAGATACATTTGCGCCTGCTCCTGTTGGCCTTCTTTCTGCCTCCCAAGGCAAGGACAGGTGAGTGACCATCCCCTCTCTCAGAGGTCCAACCCTGAACCACAGCTGGCACAGAATTCCTGTCCCTTCTGCACACCCCCGATCCATCCTTCTACCCAGAGCCTTCTGAATCCCAGTTCCAGCCCCACTGCAGAACCCCAAGAGAGACACTGGGTAAGCTAGCAACAGGAACATAGGGGGCAGGAGTCTGATTTGGAGAAGAGCCAGTGGATTCAGTCCCCTGTCTAGACACCATCCTGGTCATCTGGAAAGTGGGGTTTGGCTACAAGTGCACCCAGAGGGTGGAAGGGAGAAAATGTTCAATACTCCTAGAAAGGGGCAGAGTGAGTCTGACACCTGTGTCTGGGGTGAGACAGGTGCACCCCTTGCCAACTGCTTAGAAGAGAACTCTAGAGCCCAGGTGACCCCAGAAATCATGGAATCACTGTCCTCAGAATACTTCCTTTGCTCAGGTCCCAAGCCACTCCATCCCTTTCACAAACTCTGTTTCTCTTCCCAGACCTCTGGTGACTCCCCTGTTTTCTAGTAGGAGCCACTGTAGCAGACACTAATTTCTCTGCTTTCCAGAACCCCAGCAGCACTGCCCTACCAACCCTCACCCAGAGACAAACTGGAGCCATTCTTTTGTGCATCCCATGGGCTACACGTCAGGCCTAGGAAATAGGACTGAACAACATCTGGAGTAAACTGAAGTCCTGTCCATTAGCAAGCAGCCACTGTCCTAGGCATCACAGCACTCAGGAGGGCTTCAGAAATTGCTGGAAGCAGAAAGCTCCCCTGGGATTTGATTGTCCCTAGAAATGTATGCTGAACTCCACCTATGAAAGGAAGAAGAATTCATAGACCAACACCTGCTTTCCTTCCCGTTCTCAGAAGAGGAAGTTGAGGCCCACTTCCTCAGCCCCTGCCCAGACTCAGATCATCCCAGGTTCCCAAATGTCCCCCCTGGATCTAGAGGCATGAAACAGATGCCCACCTGATGGATTCAGTGGGTGCACACAAGCAGGGTGACTTTTCCTTCAGGGGAGATCATCGGGGGACATGAATCGAAACCCCACTCCCGCCCCTACATGGCCTATCTTGAGTTTGTTGCTCAGGGTGTATGGAAGAAGTGTGGTGGGTTCCTGATAAGAGAAGACTTTGTGCTGACGGCCGCTCACTGCTTAGGAAGGTGAGGACCAGAAAATAGCCCAGACCCTCCTGCAAATATTACACAGAGACCTCTGCCTCTTTCTCAGTAGAAAAATGGACACCTGGGAGAATATGTGCAGGAGATGCCTTTAGGGGTGAAAAAGAAAGAGGATGGGCCAAGTCCTATGAACAGCAAGGCAGGTGACTCTGGAGGCACTACTGAGTAAGAAAGACCAGAGTGGCCAAGCCTGCCATATCAAGAGCTGGGAACATGCTTTTAAATGACAATGAAAACTAAAAAAAAAAAAATTGTATGTGTTTTCCTGGGCATGATTGAGTCCTGAGAACCTATGGCTTCAGAAATCTCCTCAACTGATAAGAAACAGAGGGCACTGTCACTCAACCCAAGGTCTCCTCTCCTATCTGCTCCCCCTCAGCTACAGCTCTGCCCTGCCCTGCTGTAGCCTGCTCTTCACAGCTCCTAGATGTATTCTTTATGACTCCACATCACCCATGACCACTGCACTCTCTATGCAGGCCAATGAATGTCACCCTGGGGGCACACAACATTAAGAATCTGGAGAAGACCCAGCAGGTCATCCCAGTGAAAAGAACCATCCCCCATCCAGACTATGACGATCATTACTTCTACAATGACATCATGTTATTGCAGGTATGTCCCCCTCCCAGCTGCCTCTGCCCTCCCTAGTACAGGTGCTACCCTCCCACCATGACCCTGCCCTTTTACTCACTTGCACCCTGGCCATCATGGTGTCTAGGCCCAGAGGCCCTTGTCTGAACTGGACACTTTTTCTTCTCCCCCATAGCTAGAGAAAAAAGCCAAGTTGAATGCAGCTGTGCAGCCTATCAAGCTGCCCAGGGGCAAGGACAAGGTGAAGCCTGGGAAGGTGTGTCTTGTGGCTGGCTGGGGGAGAGTGTCCCCAAATGGCAAATGCTCCAACACACTGCAGGAGGTAAAGCTGAAAGTACAGAAGCACCAGGTGTGCGAGCGCGAGGAATTCTTAAAAGAGTACTACAAGAGTAGCATCCAGATATGTGCGGGAGATCCAAAGGAAAACAAGGCTTCCTTTAAGGTGAGATTGAGTGTCTGTCTCTCTTGGCTCTGAGGAGAGGGGTGTTTGGGGGAAGATCTGGGGCCTGGAGACCAGGCAGCATGAGCCTCCCTCACCCAGTTGGCTGTGATTTCTCCCTGGAAAGAGAAGAAGGGAGCAGCTGGGAGTACCTAGGGCCTGCATTGAATGATGCCTGCCTGGAAAGCTGAGCTTGCAGTGCTCCACACTGCCTCAGCTCACAGGCATTAGAGACCTGTGCACCTATGTGTGCAGTTGCTCTCACTAAGTGGCTCCTCGGTGCTGGCACCCACCCTGGTCCCTGGGCTCATCCTCCATTCGGGTGTCTGTGCCACTCACCTGCTTCCACAACCTTGAACAATGCAACAGTGGACCCTCACACTTTCATAGGAAGATGACCCAGAACCTGGGGATCAGGACAGAGGCTGACCCCGGGAGGGAGGTGAAGTAATAACAATGTCCACAGTCAGAACATATCAGCTGAGGGCCCTTAGAGTCCTGCAGAGTCCTCTGAATGCAGACCCTACAGGTCGTCCTTGTCTACAAGAGGGCTTGAGATGGCAGGAAGGATCCAACTAGGAGAATACAGGCTCAGCCCTCCCTCTTCTCTCTTCACAGGGGGACTCTGGAGGCCCTCTTGTGTGTAACCATGTGGCCCAAGGAATTGTCTCTTATGGAAATAAAAATGGGACACCTCCTCGTGTCTACACCAAAGTCTCCAGATTTCTACAGTGGATAAAGGAAACCATGAAAAGACACCAACTGCAGGAGACAAACTAAGGCACCTATGGGACTAATCTTCTGTCCAGAAACTGAGTCTAGAATCACCCTGGAGGAGGTGCCCAGAACTGAATAAATGTCTCTTAGCCATGTGGGAAGGCTGGTTTCTTCTTTATTCACTGGCCTTCATTCACAGGGTCTGTGTGCCAGGCAGCCAATGACACAGTTCTCCTACCTGCTGCTTTTCCCTCATCTTTCTCCCTCAACAACTTCCTAAACCCCACACAAAGCTGTGACCCAGCTCCTTCCCACCTACTCCAGTATTTCCGGGGCTTGCCTTTCTGCCAGTGTTGGAGCTGGGCACCACCAGGAGAAATTTTGGATGGCTGTTGTCCTGGGTCTCATGGTGAGTTTTCTACCTCCTTCCTTGTATGAGGGGACAGAAAGGAAGGGGAGAGCACCATGGGTCCTGGAGGCCAGGTAGGCACAACTGAGGTCACTGCTCAAGGACATGGTCCTACCTCCTGGGCACAGGAAGGTCCCTTCTAAACAGGATATTTCTCTTCCCCAGGTTTATCCTTAAGAGGGACAGTCCTTGAATAGCCCCTCATTCTCACATGGAATTACATTCCTTCCCTGCCCTCCTCTGAGTTCAGGGTCCACCTTCACCTCCAACTTCATGGCTGCCCATTCTTCTCCATCCCTGCTCATATTCTATCAACTCCTCTCCAGATCAGACTGATCTGGGCTGCTTCCTTACTCAAATCCCTCCACCTAGGACTCCCAGATCCCCGTGGGGTTCCATCAGGCCTTTCCATTGGGGTGCCAGCCCAGCTCATGCCCTGGCAGAGAGGGGACATCATAAGAACCAGGGCAGTGCTGGCACCAGGCAGGGCCCATGGAGGACCTGGCTGGCAGGATCTCTCTCCAGAACACTTGGTCCTTCTTTCACTTGGGCACAGCTAAAGCAACCCCTCACTTTCAGATTGGTGTTCTCCCATGTGCTCAGGGTCCACTGGCCACCTGATCACTCAGCAGCCTAAGCCACTTTCAGCCTTTCCCTCTTGGTCACTGCCAGCCTATAGCCTGAGACTCCCTGCTAGTCTTCTAGGCTATATCAGTTGTATAAGTTCCATAAAAGACTGCCTTTCTGCAGAAGGACTGTGAAACACAGCTTTTCCCAGCAATCACACTCATTGAGCACTTCATAATGGCCAGAACTTGGGGATACACCATTAAAACAGTAATAGACCCAAGTGGAAAGAACAGTGTTGAAGACTTTCTAAATTGTCCTGCTCCATCTGTAATGCCAGATTTGTGGGGCCCCAATAGACCTCCAGGAGCCGAATCTGATGCAATCACACAAGAGTCTTTATTGCAAGCTCCAGCCTGGACTCACAACTGTTTCCAATGCAGTGGTCCCAGGGAATGAATCCCTGTCCTTTGTTCAGTGATATTTTGTAGGTTTTGGGGTGTACTCTATGCATCACAACATCACACAGCAAATCATTCCATACTGCAGGTAAATCAAACAACAACTCTTAACATTGATTAGCACATTCACTGATGGGAACAAGTTGGGTAGGGGTGATTGGTTAGTACAAGAGGGGGATTCCTTTGAACTGATTGGTTTAAGCCACAGGGGTGTATGTGCTAAACTACATGGTTTCCCAACATGTTATCAGCCACCATAAACTACTGGGGGGTCATCTGGAATCCCAGGCATTTTCCCTGTCTCATGCTGATTGGAGGTTGCTATGGGGTTGCTATGGGTCCTCACCTAGCATAATTAAGTCAGGGACACTTGGCGCTGCATATCTCTTGTTATTTATAGACAAACAACTCAGAATGGTGGGTATGTGCTTAGGAGTGCTCTGTTGGTTTTTCCAGGGACAAGGGTCATGCCCCCTTCCTTGGACAGGCTTTGAGATAGAAACTGTTTTCAAAAATGGAGTCACATCAGTTTCTCACATCCTCACTATCTGTCTATAAGGTATAGACCTATGTGAGAAATACATTAGAATTCAGAATTCATATCTTAGTTTTATTTCTAGTTACAGGCAATATGAATACAATATTGCATGATGCTCTAGGACAAAGACTATGAAATTTGGAAGTGACGTTCATCATTTAGTTTGTGGATGTGAAGCTGCTGAACTATTCACCAGAGCATCCTTTTTAGGAGAGAGGGCAACAAATAGGGAAGGAGATTACCAGGGCAACCTTACTTTGATTTGTTTTCAAAGAAGCAGATATAAATGCCAGTGTACAGATTCACATTGAAGGAGACACACACATGCAGTTGGACTGCTCAGAAACATAATACCTGTCATTACTGCACCCCTGCCATACAGAACAACATGAATCAGGGAGACTCCTGGGGCCTGGGAAAGTGGAAACATGGCTCTAATATTCAGACCATCATGGTTACTGCTCCCATCCATGTCCCCAGTGCCACCTGGAAGTCTCTTTGATGGGAAGTTCCTGTCTTGGAGATAACAGATACAGTGTGTAACTTTTTGTTAAATAAAGGTATTCCTATGTGGGGCTAACCCCACAGCCCTGGATTAGGGTCTGTTCATTGATTTGAGGCACAGGAAGTTTAGCACAAGTTCTAGCTCTAGATTAATGTCCCCTTGTCCCAAGCACATACCACTTTACACTCCTTTGTCACATGAAGTAAAATCTACACCTTCAATTTTGTAACTCTCAAAGGTATGCCCTTTTCCATCCCTTTGTGTACAAATCATGCTGCCATACAATCATAATGATCTATAAGGAAAAAGCAATGGATGTCACACAGCTTCACATTTGGGGCTGAAAGAAATTCCTGCATCTAATACATGCTAGGAACAGGATTCTGCATTAGGAAAAGAAGGAGAAGAAGAAGGAGGAGGAGAAGACACAGAAAGTCAAACAAAAAATAATATTTAAAAAAGTGACTTGGTCATGTGCCTACATATTCAATTTAGGAGTTACAGCTCCTTTGAGGAAAAGGTTCTGTGGTTTAAAATAACTTTTAAAACCATTCTTGTAGGCCTTTATCCTCCTCAGGAAGAGGAAAAAGAAAGGAATGTCCAGGAAAGGGTAATGACTGAGCAAAGGTGTTCACACCAAGCCCAGGCGCCCTCACCACCATGCCAGAAAGGGACCTTAAGTGTCTCTAACACTCAGCCTGGGGTGGCTTCCCAGCATCTCCAGGCATGAGATGAGCTGCTTTCTGCTCAGAAACCTCCCTAGAGAGAAAGTCTCTGTGCCCTCCTGCAGTTGCTCAGTAATAGGATTTCACAGCACCTTCCTCTAGTAGTAGAAACCACCCAGAGGCACAAGTGGGTGGATTCAAATGTCAAATGAAAATCTCTCTGGTAAAGTTAACTACATGGATAAATATGAAAGCTAATATGGTTGTATTTTTGGTCTCTAGATTGTCTTTTTCTCCTAAAATATTTAAAAGGAAAGTGCATAATATAATGTTAATTGGCACACAATATACTAGGACATAATTTGTGATGATACTAAAGAGTGGTATGGATCTGGATAGGAGCAGAGTTAAGGTGTGTTGTTGAAGCTACATTGGTATTAATTCAAACAACATCAGTATACCTATAGGATATTCACTGTACATTCTATAGTAATCATTAAGAAAATAACTTAAAAATATACTCAGAAAAGTAAACAAATCATTCAAAATTGAATATTAGAAAAAATCCACCACAAAAGACAGCAATATTGGATGAATTGAGGAGCAAAAAATATATGACATAAAAAAACACACAGCAAACTGGCAGAAAAAAAAGTTTCTTATTATCAATAATCACTTCAGTGTAAGTGGACTAAACTCACCAATTCAAAAATAGGGATTGGAAAAAGGGATTAAAACTATGATCTGACTATATGCTGCTTTTGAGACTTACTTTAGATGCTACTATATACTATATAAAATGAAAAGACAGGGGATAGATATTCCATGCAAAAGTAATCTAAAGCGAGCTTGGGTGGCTATGTTAATATCAGACAAAGTAGACTGTAAAATAAATCAAATTAAAAGACACAAAGAACATTGCATATTGAATAAAAGTCAATACCTCAAGAAGACAATACATATGTAAACTTCAAAGACATATAGGCACCCAACATCAGCTCTCCAGAAAGATGAAGCAAACATTGGCAGAGCTGAAGGGAGAAATTAACAGTTCCATAAAAATCCTTGGGAGCTTCAATACCTTGCTGTAATAGTGGATAGAACATCTAGACAGAAGTTCTACAGGATACAAAATTGTTGAACAACACTGAAACCATCTAGACTGTCTGACAGCAACAGAATGCACATCTCTCTCAAGTGCATATATAACATTCTTCAGAATAAAAAATACATTATGCTATAAACCAATTTTCATTGTGTTCAAAAAATATTGAAATAATTCAAATTCTGTTCTCTAGTCACAATAGAAGAAAGCTAGAAATCAATAACAGAAGGAAAATAAAAGTTCTCAAACTTGGAAATTGAAATAGCCACTTAAATAATCAATGTTTCCAAGAAGAAATCACAAGAGAAATTAGAAAATTCTTTGAGATGAAAGGAAATAAAACATAACAAAATGGATGGGATACAGACAAATCAGTGCTAAAAGAGAAACATATAACTGGGAACATGCACATAAAAGAGGAAAGGTCTCAAGTCAACATCATAACTTTACAACTGAAAGAACTAATAAAAAATCAAATAACTCAGTCCAGCCAAAGGAAGAAAATTATAAAGATTAGAAAGAAATCAGTAAAATGGAAAAAATCAAACCACAGGTAGTTTCTTTCAAAAGATAACAAAATTGACAAACTTTTAGCTAGATCAACTCAGAACAAGATGATTCATATTACTAAAGGCAGAAATGAAAGTAGAGACATTCCACCCATGAAACAGATTGTAAAAGAACAATTGAACCCAGTAAAACTGGATAATCTACATGGAATGAACAAACTCCTAGAAATCCTGAAATTATCACAATTGACTCAAGAAAAATAAGAAAACTGACCAGACCTATAACCTGTAAAAACTTTGAGTCAGTAATTTAAAAATCTCCCAATAAATAAAACCTCAGAAATAGAGAGCTTCACTGGCAATTTCTATCAAACATTTACCTAAGAATATCACTAAATTCTTCTTTTAAAAAATCAAAGAAGGGCTGGGGTTGTGGCTCAGCAGTAGAGCGCTCGCATTGCACATGCGAGGCCCTGGGTTCGATCCTCAGCACCACATAAAAATAAATAAATAAAATAAAGGTATTGTGTCCAACTGCAAATTTAAAAATATACATTAAAAAAATTGAAGAAGAGGTAGCACTTCCTGACATTCAAAGAGACCAAAACACAGATACAAAAGTCAAGTAATTATGTCCAAAGAAAAGAAAATCACACACCAATATTCTTTATGAATATACATGCACAAATCCTAACAAAATTATAGTAAATCAAAACTTACTGCACAATAAAAGGATCACACATTGATGACTAAGTGAGATTTGTTCCAGGAAAGGAGGGTGTGGTTCAACGTAAGGAAATAATCAAGGTGATACACTATATTGAGAAATGGAGAAGAAAGGCCGTATAATCATCAAAACAGACACAGAAAAACACATTAGAAAAAATTTAAAACTCCTTCATGATTTACAAAATTCAGAAAACTAGGGAAAAGAGAAATTCCTTAACATTATAAAGGATGTTTATCCAAAACCCAAAGCTATCATCATGCACATCTTCAACACAAGATGTATATATAAAACACTAGAAAAACCAGGCACAGCAGGAACTTACCTCAACATTGTAAAAGCTATCTATGCTAAACTCAAAACCAACATCATTCTAAATGGAGAAAAACTGGAAGCATTCCCTCTAAAAACTGGAACAAGACAGGGATGCCCTCTTTCACCACATCTATTACATAATCCTCTTTGACCACTTCTACATAATCCTCGAACCTCTAGGATTAGACAAATGAAAGAAATTTAAGGGGAGCAGATAGGAAAAGGAGAACTCAAATTAGCACTATTTACTGATGATATGATTCTATAACTAGAAGACCCAAAAAATTCCATCAGAAAACTTCTAGAACTAGTAAATTAATTCAGCAAAGTAGAAATATATAAAATCAATACCCACAAATCAAATGCATTTCCATATATCAATGATGAAGTCTCTGAAAGATAAATTAGGAAAACTACCCCATTCATAAAAGCCTCAAAAAAAATAAAATACTTGGGAATCAACTTAACAAAAGAGGTGAAAGACATCTACAATGAATACTACAGAACACTAAAGAAAGAAATTGAAGAAGACCTTAGAAGATGGAAATATCTCCCATGTTCTTGGATAGGCAGAATTCACATTGGCAAAATAGCCATACTACCAAAAGCACTAAACAGATTCAATGCAATTCCAATTAAAATACCAATGACATGCCTTATGGAAATAGAAAGGCAATCATGAAATTCATCTGGAAAAATAAGAGACCCTAAATAGCCAAAGCAATTCTTAGCAAGAAGAGTGAAGCAGGAGGCATCACAATACCAGACCTTAACCTATACTATAAAGCTATAGTAACAAAAATGGATGGTATTGGCATTAAAATAGACATGTAGACCAAAGGTACAGAATAGAAGACACAGAGACAAACCCACATAAATACAGTTATGCCATACTAGACAAAGGTGGCAAAAAACGTACATTGGAAAAAAGATAGCCTCTTTAACAAATAGTGCTGGGAAAACTGGAGATCCATATGCACCAAAATAAAAATTCTTATCTCTCACCATGCATAAGACTCAACTGTATGTGTATCAAGGGCCTAGGAATTAGACAGAGACCCTGAATCTAACAGAAGAAAAAGCAGGCCCCAATCTTCATCTTGTTAGATTAGGCACTGACTTACTTAACAAGACTCCTAAAGTGCAAAAATAAAATAAAGAATCAATAAACAGGATGGATTCAAACTAAACAGTTTCTTCTCAGCAAAAGAAACAAACAATGAGGTGAAAAGAGAGCCTAGAGAGTGGAAGAATATCTTAACCACAAGCAAATCAGATAGAGCACTAATTTCCAGGATATATAAAGAACTCAAAAAGCTTAACACATGCACACACACACACACACACACACACACAAAGAACAATAACCCAATCAATAAATGAGCTAAGGAACTGAACAGACTACATACATGTACAAGTACAGAACATATACAAGTGACCAACAAATATATGAAACAATGTTCAACATCTCTAGTAATTAGAGAAATGCAAATCAAAACTACTCTAGAATTTCATCTCACTCCAGACAGAATGGCAGTTATCAAGAATACAAGCAATGATAAGTGTTGGTGAGGATGTGGGGGAAAAGATACACTAATACATTTCTGGTGGGACTGCAACTTGGTGCAACCATTCCAGAAAGCAGTATGGAGATTCATTAGAAAACTTGGAATGGAACCACCATTTGACACAGCTATACCACTCCTTGGTCTATACCCAAAGGACTTAATATTGCATACTATAGTGACACAGCCACATCAAAGTTTATAGCATGTGAATTCACAATAGCTAAACTGTGGAACCAACCTAGATGCCCACCAATAGAAGAATGGATAAAGAAACTGTAGTATATACAAACTATGAATTATTACTCAGCATTAAAAGGGAATAAAGTTATGGCATTTGCAGGTAAATGGATGAAGATGGAGAATATCATGCTAAGCAAAATAAGCTAATCTCAAAAAAAATAAAGGCCAAATGTTTTCTCTGATAAGTGGATGCTGATCCATAATGGGGGTGGGGGGCAATGGGAAGAATGGAGAAACTTTGGACTGGGCAAAGAAGAGGATTGGGAGGAAAGGGATATGGTGCAAGAAAGATGGTGGAATGAGATGGACAGAATTACCCTAGGTACACATACAATTGCACAAACGGTGCAACTCTACATTGTGTACAATCAGAGAAATGAAAGACTGTGTTCCATTTGTGTACAATGAATTGAAATGCATTTGGCTGTCATGTACAACTAATCAGAATAAATTTTTTAAAGTTTTTAAAAAGACTGTATATAAAGAAAATATCAAAGATTCAAACCAAAACCAGATAAAGTTTAGTAAATGAATTCAGCAATTTGAAAGATGCAAGATTAGTTGTTTTTCTATATACCACAATGTGTATGATAGAAAAAAGGAAATTAAGAAAACAATTCTATTGATGAGAACATACAAAAGAACAAAACACCTAAAACTAAATTTCACCAAGGAAATGAAAAATTATGCACTGAAAACTACAATGCATTGCTGAAATAAAGTACAGAAGACCTAATTAAAAGGAAAGACATATCTATGTTCACAGACTGGAAAATTATACTGATAAATGGAAATACTTCCCAGATTCAATATACTATGAAAAGTCCAGTGGCTTTTGTTTTCTCAAATGGAAAAGACAATGCAATGAAATTGCAAGAATCCCAAAAAGAGCTGCAGCTGTAGCTCAGTGGCAGAGCACTTGCCTAGCATATGTGAGACACTGGGGTTTGATCCTCAGACCACATAAAAATAAACAAAGAAAATAAAGGCATTCTGTCCATCTATGAGTACAAAAAAATATTTTTTTAAATTGCCAAAAAGCAAAAACCATATTGAAAATGAAAGAAATAAAAGGACTTCCATTTCTCAAATTTCAAAATTTAATACAAGTTATAGTAATCAAAACATGGTGGTACTGGCATAAACAGAGACACATGGATCAATGGAATGGAATTGAGGGTTCAGAATTAACCTAACGTTTATAGCCAATTGATTTTTAATAAAATTGGTCAAGGAAGTTTTCACCATTCAGTGAAATAAGAATAATACCTTCAACAAATGGAACTGGGACACATGGACAACCACAGGCAAAAGAATATGGTGGACCTCCATCTCATTCCATGCTTCATAATCAACTCAAAATAGATCAACAGCCTATGTAATAGTTTAAAACATAAAACTCTTAGAAGAAATCCTCAGGGAAATCTTCATGCCCTTCTGATTTGACAATGGATACTTGGGTCTGACACCAAAAGAACAAACAAACCATGAAATAAATAAGTTGGACTTCAAAAAAATCTTGTGTATTAAATGTCAGTGTTGAGAAAATGAAGACAACGAGTAGAAAGGGAGAAAATGCTTAAAATCACATATCTTAAAATAGTTTGGTATCCATGACATATGAAGAACTCTGATAACTCAACAATGAAACACCAAACAACGTAATTTTTTAAATGGGCATAGGGCTTGAGTTAACATCTTTCCAAAGAAGATATGCAAATGAACACTCAAAAAGGGGCACAATATTATTAGTCATGAAGGAAATGAAAATCAAAAACCAAAGTGTCACCCCACTTCACACCACTACAACAAGTATAATAACAATAGCAATTGGCAAGTATGTGGAGAAATAGGTACCCTCATATATTGTGGGTTGGAATGTAAAACAGTGCAGCTACTGTGGATAATGCTTTGGTTCCTAAAGAGTTTCAACATTGGATTACCATATGACCCAGAAATTCCATTCCTAGATATGTATCCAAGAGAAAGAAAGAAAAACATATTGGGCAACAGAAATTTGTAAACAAATGTTTATCTCTGAATTAACCATAACATTCAGAATGTAGAAACAATATGAATGCTCATCAAGAGATGAATGAATAAATTGTGGTGTAACACAATAGTCATAGGACAGAATAAATACCAATACATGCTGTGGCTTAGATGGATCTCAGCACACTATTCTAAGTGAAAGAAGCCAGGCCCAACAGATACATACATTATTCCAATTCTATGAAATATCCAGAATATGTGAATCCATAAAGACTGAAAGAATAGTGGTTGCCAGGGGCAGTGTGGGGGATGGTAGTATAAAGGGAAAAGTAGAGTGACTGACAGGCTACAGAGTGTCCTGGGATGATGAAAAACTTGGAATTACAGAGAGGTTTTGTTTGCACATTTTGAATGCATGAAATGTCACTGAAATTGTACACATTTTTTCTTTTTTGTTCTAATTAGTTATACATGACAACAGAATGCACATAATACATAAATGGAGTATAATTTCTCAATCTTCTGATTTACATGATGTAAAATCTCACTGGTCATATAGACCTATATGCACATAGGGTAATAATGTCTAGTTCATTCTACTATCCTTCCTAGCCCCATACCTACCCCCTCCCTGCACTCCACTCTGCCTTATACAAAATAACTCTGTTTTTCCCTAGCTCCCCCTGATACACACTTATTGTGAAATATCATCTACATATCAGAGAAAACATTCTGGTTTTGGTCTTTTAGAATTGGCTTATTTCACTTAGCTTGATTTTCTCCAGCTCCACCCATTTACCAGCAAATGCCATCATTTCATTCTTCTTGAAGGCTGAGTAATATTCTACTGGATATGTATACCACATTTTCTTTATCCATTCATCTGTTGAAGGACATTTAGGTTGGTTACATACTTTAGTTATTGTTAGTTGAGCTGCTATAAACACTGATGTGGCTGCATCACTGTAGTATTCTGATTTTAAGCCCTTTGGGTATAAACCAAGGAGGGGGATAGCCAGGTCAAATGGTGATTCCATTTTAAGTTTTCTGAGGAATCTCCATACCACTTTCTATAATGGTTGTACCTTTTTGCAGTCCTACCAGTAATGTATGAGTGTACCTTTTTCCCCACATCCTTGCCAACATTCATTGTTGCTTGTAATGTGCAGATTGAAATTGTACATGTTGAAGCAATTAATTGTATATTATATGAATTTTACCTCAATATTTATTTATTTTTCTGCAGTGCTGGGAATCAAAGTCAATGCTTCACACATGGTAGGCAAGCACTTTACCACTCAGCTATACCTCCAGGACCAATCCCAAATAGTTTTTAAATAGGCCATACACAATGCTTAGTATAATTTCTTTTTAATTTAAAAAATGAAGTTATTACATGAGTAAAAATGTGATAGATCACAGAAGACATTAAAGGTAATTATCAATGCATGGTAAGAAATCAGCTAATTTTAATTCATTTGCTTAAGTTATTGTATAAATCTTACAACATTAAGAATTAAATGCATATTAATTTTTAACAACTAAGAAAAAGAAACTATGGAAATATTAACTGGTTTGTTTTCTTTCAGTACTAGGGATTGAACTCAGGGCCCTGCATTTGCACAGATTCTACCATTGAGCTACATCTCTAGCCCTGTTTCTTTTGAGACAGAGTCTCACTAAGTTGCCTAGGCTGTCCTCAATACTTGTAATTCTCCTGCCTCAGCCTCCCATGTACCTGAGAATAATAGATTTTTTTAAAGCATTAAGAGGATGTTTAAGCTGTAGGGTTGAGGATAAAAGGAAATTGCATTGCATGCACAGTATTGTCCCAAGTACAATACACTGCTTAACTTTAAACATCTGTGTGGGAGACAGGCAAAGGTGTTACTTTTGCTTTCTATTTTCTATATTTTCTTAATGACACATAATAACCACAATTAGACAAGTAATTTATTTTTTAAATGCTTGCTGTTGGGTACATTAAGTTTCTTTCAAAGCAAAACTTTAATAAATGTAGATGATTTGCTATTAATAAAGAGGACACCTACACTGGAATTACTCATTTTGAAACTTAATGTTCGCCTAGAAAGATTGCAAAATACAGAGAACACAAAGATGAAAACTTAAATCACCAGAATCTAACAATTTCGAGACATAGTTGACTTTTGAACAACATAGGTTTGAACTGGATAGGTCAGCTTGTATGTGGATTTGGCAGTCAGGTGGATTTGTGAAAATTTTGAAAAAGTAAAAGGAACCTCATAGCCTAGAATATTGAGAAAAATTTTTAAAAGGGTATGTCATAAATGCATAAAATATATGTATATAAGACTCTATTTTACCATTTGCTACCATTCAGTGTGCATGCATTTATTATAAAAGTTAAAACTTATCAAAACTCACACACACAAACTCAGATTATACGCGATGCCACTCAGTGGAGAGAAAGGCAAAAAAAAAAAAAAAGTGAAGAGGCTGCATTAAATCTTGACTGCATGAATGAACTGCAGCACATCCTCATCCACTGCAGTAATTTCATAGCCACCTCCTGTTGCTATTGCAGTGAGCTCCCGTGTTGTGACTCTTTAAAAGCCCTTGTGATGCTGATCATCACCAGGTGAGCTCCACACTTTCAAATGTGGACCATATTTAGTTGTTCTTATAAAAGACCTGAGCATGGGATCAGCTAGAAGCAATCCTTCACTTCCAGTGTAGTATGAACATCAGCATACCAGTGTCTACTGTGAGCCTTCTGTCAAGAGCGTGCCTCTCTGACCAAACATAGGAAAGATTAAAAGGACGATTATTGTCCTTTGGCTGCCCAGCATGCTTTCTCATGTCACATGGTATTAGTGAGCTGACTATCCTTTAGAATATCAACCCTCTCCCATCCTTAGTTCAAGTGGTTTGGGTGGGACCTACCCCAGTCTGCACTGAGAAGTAGAAGTGACCTGGCTCAGCTCAATCAGAGGATTCAACTCCTGGAGCCTCAGCACCTTGTTAATTTAGGCCAGTGAATGTTCAGTGTGAGAATTTTGCTTGAAACATTGAGATGAGAGGTGGACTCTATCACACTGAGTTTTGGTAATTAAGTGAGAGATGTATAAAATCTCCCTGGGAAGAAGGCATGATGATGAAAGGTTTGCCAGGTAGGATTAGAGGGTGGTAGATGTGCCTTGTTACTGCCTGTCCATCACTCTGGTCATGACCTTCCCCTCCCCAAACTGTGCCCTGCTCATTTTCTACCAGAGGGTCAGCTCTCCAAGGGAAGGAGACACATCTCCAACATGCTGGTCCTAGCACAAGAGATGGAGGCACATCTGCTAAACGCATGTCTGCTACAGAAATTACCCTAATGAGCTTAGCAGCGGGGCATGGAGGCCATGGATGGTTGTATCACTGGGAACCCAGAATGCTTCACTGGCTAACACCACATCCTACAGTCTCCACCTTATGCTCTTGGGTTCTCATTCTGAGCTGGAACAGGTGGTGCACTCTGAATCATCAGCACCCGGTACTGATGTGGTCACTGCCTGATTCTCACACAACCACTCAGAAGACGTCATCAGACCAGGCATTGGGGGTAGGGAGCTCTCATATAAAGCCCTCTATGATGAAGTGCCTTAAAAACAGACAGAAACACAAGATCAAGGAGCCCACTCCACCTTCTTCTGCCCCTGGGGACTAAAAGAAATCAAGAACGAAGCTCCACAAGCCCTTCTAAGAAGATGCATTTGCGCCTGCTGCTGTTGGCCTTCTTTCTGCCTCCCAAAGCAAGGGCAGGTGAGTGACCATTCCCTCCCTCAGAGGTCCAACCCTAACCCACAGGGGGCACAGAACTCCTATATCCCTTCTGCACACCCCCTGATACAGCCTTCTACCCAGAGCCTTCTGAATCCCAGTTCCAGCCCCACTGCAGAACCCCAAGAGAGACACTGGGTAAGCTAGCAACAGGAACATACGGGGCAGAAGTCTGTTTGGGAGAAGAGCCAATGGATTCAGTCCCCTGCCTAGACCTCATCCTGGTCATCTGGAAAGTGGGGCTTGGCTACAAGTGCACCCCAGAGGGTGGAAGGGAGAAAATGTTCAATTCTCCTGGAAAGGGGCAAAGTGGGTCTGGCACCTGTGTCTGGGGTGAGACAGGTGCACCCCTTCCAACTGCTTAGCAGAGAATTCTAGAGCCCAGGTGACCCCAGAAATGCTGGAATCACAGTCCCCAGAAAAGTTCCTTTTCTCAGTCCCAAGCCACTCCATCCCTTTCGCCAACTCTGTTTCTCTTCCCAGACCTCTGGTGACTCCTTGTTTTCTAGTGAGAGCCACTGTGGCAGACACTAACTTCTCTGCTTTCCAGAACCCCAGCAGCACTGCCCTACCAACCCTCATCCAGAGACAAACTGGAGCCATTCTTTTGTGCATCCCATGGACTACACGTCAGGCCTAGAAAATAGGACAGAACAACATCTAGAGTGAACTGAAATCCTGGCCATTAGCAAGCAGCCAGTGTCCTAGGCAGCACAGCACTCAGGAGGGCCTCAGAAATTTCTGGAAACAGAAGGCTCCTCTGGGATTTCATTGCCCCTAAAAATGTATGCTCAACTCCACCTATGTAAGGAAGAAAAATTTGTAGACCAACACCTGCTTTCTTTACCTTTTTCAGAAAAGGAAGGTGAGGCCCTATCCCTCAGCCCCTGCCCAGACTCAGGTCATCCAAGGTTCCCAAATGCCCCACAGTTCTGGAGGCATGGAACAGATGCCCATCTGCTGGATTCACGGGGTGCACACAAGTGAGGTGACTTTTTCCTCAGGGGAGATCATCGGGGGACATGAGGCCAAGCCCCACTCCCGCCCCTACATGGCTTATCTTCAGTTCTTGAGTCAGAATTCATTGCGCACTTGTGGTGGCTTCCTGATACGAGAAGACTTTGTGCTGACGGCCGCTCACTGCTTAGGGAGGTGAGGAACAGGAAACAACCCAGACCCTCCTGGAGACATTCCAGAGATATCCCTGACTCCTTCTCAATGTTAGCACAAAAGGACTGGGCTAGACACAAACTTCACAGATCAGCAAAAGCCTATATTCAGGAACAGTGTCACACCTCTGATGGACACACTTTCCTGGTAGAAAATGAGCTACTGGCCAAAGTGAGAGCTTATGCTTATATAGGTTACCCTGAGAGGTGATTTTAATTAATAAGCGTATCAGTTTGGGCACTCAGGAATTTGAGATCTGTTATTACCTGGGCCAAGGGGAGGGTTCTGGGTCAGTGGTCAGTATTTAAGATTTATCTTTATTGGGCCAGATGGAAGGACTGGGCTAGGATTTGTTTTGAGAAGGATCAATGTTTTCCCTCTTTCCAGAGCCTGCCATTCCATGCTTGATAAATATCTCCTCCCTGAGAAAGAATGTACTGGGAAGGGATCAATATATTGCCTCCATCCTCATTCTCATTTCCCAGGCCATACAATTTTGCAGTTTGTTGTTTTCCATATTCAGTACGCAGTAGACACACAGATCCCTGAGAGAATATGTACACAAGATAACTTCAGGGATGGAAAAGAGGGTGAGACAAGTCTTATGGGGGGCAAGGCAGGTGACTCAAGAGGCACTACTGTGCAAGAAAGACCAAGGTGGCCAAGCCTGCCATATCAAGAGCTGGGAGTGTGCTTTGCTATGACAATGCAAACTTAAAATATTTGCATGTGTTTTCCTGGGCATGATTGAGTCCTGAAAACCTATGGTTCAGATACCAATGGCTTCAGAAATCTCCTCAACTGGTAAGAAGCAGAGGGCACTGTCACTCAGCCAAGGCCTCCTGTCCTCTCTGATCCCCCTCAGCTACAGCTCTACCCTGCTCTGCTGTAGCCTGCTCTTCACAGCTCCTAGATGTATTCTTTATGACTCCACATCACCCATGACCACTGCACTCTCTATGCAGGCCAATGAATGTCACCCTGGGGGCACACAACATTAAGAATCTGGAGAAGACCCAGCAGGTCATCCCAGTGAAAAGAACCATCCCCCATCCAGACTATGACGATCATTACTTCTACAATGACATCATGTTATTGCAGGTATGTCCCGTTCCCTGCTGCCTCTGCCCTCCCTAGTGCAGGTGCTACCCTCCCACCATGACCCTGCCCTTTTACTGACTTGCACCCTGGCCATCATGGTGTCCAGGCCCAGAGGCCCTTATCTGAACTGAACTCTTTCTTCTCCCCCATAGCTAGAGAAAAAAGCCAAGTTGAATGCAGCTGTGCAGCCTATCAAGCTGCCCAGGGGCAAGGACAAGGTGAAGCCTGGGAAGGTGTGTCTTGTGGNCTCCCTCACCCAGTTGGCTGTGATTTCTCCCTGGAAAGAGAAGAAGGGAGCAGCTGGGAGTACCTAGGGCCTGCATTGAATGATGCCTGCCTGGAAAGCTGAGCTTGCAGTGCTCCACACTGCCTCAGCTCACAGGCATTAGAGACCTGTGCACCTATGTGTGCAGTTGCTCTCACTAAGTGGCTCCTCGGTGCTGGCACCCACCCTGGTCCCTGGGCTCATCCTTCATGCTGGTGTCTGTGCTCCTCACCTGCTTCCACAACCTTGAACAATGCAACAGTGGACCCTCACACTTTCATAGGGAGATGACCCAGAACCTGGGGATCAGGACAGAGGCTGACCCTGGGAGGGAGGTGAAGTAATAACAATGTCCACAGTCAGAACATATCAGCTGAGGGCCCTTAGAGTCCTGCAGAGTCCTCTGAATGCAGACCCTACAGGTTGTCCTTGTCTGAGAGGTAGCCTGAGATGGCAGGGAGGATCCAACCAGGAGGATACAGGCTCAGTCCTCCCTCTTCTCTCTTCACAGGGGGACTCCGGAGGCCCTCTTGTGTGTAACCATGTGGCCCAAGGAATTGTCTCTTATGGAAATAAAAATGGGAAACCTCCAGGAGTCTACACCAAAGTCTCCAGATTCCTACAGTGGATAAAGGAAACCATGAAAAGCCACCAAGAACAGAAGACAGACTAAACCACCTCTGTAACTAACCTCCTTTCCCAGAACTGAGTCTAGAATCACCCTGGAGGAGGTGCCCAGAACTGAATAAATGTCTCTTAGCCATGTGGGAAGGCTGGTTTCTTCTTTATTCACTGGCCTTCATTCACAGGGTCTGTGTGCCAGGCAGCCAATGACACAGTTCTGCTATTTTCTGCTTTTCCCTCCTCTTTCTCCCCTCAACACCTGCCTAAACCCCACACAAAGCTGTGACCCAGCTACTTCCTACCCACTCCAGTTGTCTCTGGGGCTTGCCCTTCTGCCACTGTTGGAGCTGGGCACCACCAGGAGAAATTTTGGATGGCTCTTGTCCTGGGTCTCATGGTGAGTTTTCTACCTCCTTCCATGTATGAGGGGACAGAGAGGAAGGGGAGAGCACCATGAGTCCTGGAGGTCAGGTAGGCACAGCTAAGGTCAATACTCAAAGACATGGTCCTACCCCCTGGGCACAGGAAGGGCCCTCCTAAACAGAATATTTCTCTTCCCCAGGTTTATCCTTAAGAGGGACAGTCTTTGAATAGCCCCTCATTCTCACATGGAATTACATTCCTTCCCTGCCCTCCTCTGAGTTCAGGGTCCACCTTGACCTCCAACTTCATGGCTGCCCATTCTTCTCCATCCCTGCTCATATTCTATCAACTCCACTCCAGGCCACACTGATCTGGGCTGCTCCCTTACTCAAATCCCTCCACCTAGGACTCCCAGATCCCCATGGGGTTCCATCAGGCCTTTCCATTGGGGTGCCAGCCCAGCTCATGCCCTAGCAGAGAGGGGACATCATAAGAACCAGGGCAGTGCTGGCATCATGCAGGGTTCATGGAGGACCTGGCTGGCAGGATCTCTCTCCAGAACACTTGGTCCTTCTTTCAGTTGGGCACAGCTAAAGCAACCCCTCACTTTCAGCTTGATGTCCTCCCTTGTGCTCAGGGTCCACTGGCCACCTGATCACTCAGCAGCCTAAGCCTCTTTCAGCTTGTTCCTCTTGGTCACAGCTGGCTTGCAGCCTGAGACTCCCTGCTAGTCAACTAGGCTTTATCAGTTGTGAAAGTTCCAGAAAAGAGTGTCTTTCTGCAGAAGGACTGTGAAACACTACTTTTTCCATCAATCACACTCATTGAGCACTTCATAATGCCCAGAACTTGGGGATATACGTTAACACAATAACAGACCCAAGTGGAATGGACAGTGTTGGAGACTTTCCAAATTTTCCTGCTCCACACTCCCTATCAGTCCATAAGGCATAGACCTATGTGAGAAATCCATTAGAATTCAGAATTCATATCTTAGTTTTATTTCCAGTTAAAGGCAATATGAATATGATATTGCATGATGCTCTAGGACAAAGACTATGAAATTTGGAAGTGACTTTCATCATTTGGTTTGTGGATGTGAAGCTGCTGAACCATTCACCAGAGCTTCCTTTTTATGAGAGAGGGCAACAAATAGGAAAGAAGATTACCAGGGCAACCTTACTTTCATTTGTTTTCAAAGTAGCAGATATAAACGCAAGTGTACAGATTCACACTGAAGGAGACACACACACACATCCAGTTGGACTGCTCAGAAACATAATCCCCGTCATTAATGCACCCCTACCATACAGAACAACATGAATCAGGGAGGCTCCTGGGGCCTGGGAAAATGGAAACATGGCTCTAATATTCAGGCCATTATGGTTACTATTCCCATCCATGTCCCCAGTGCCACCTGGGAATGTCTTTGGTGGGAAGTTCCTTCTTGGATATGGTGTGTAACTTTTTGTTAAATAAAGGTATGCCTATGTGTGGCTAACCCCGCAGCCCTGGATCAGGGTCTGCTCATTAATATGGGGCACTGGAAGTTTAGCACAAGTTCTAGCTCTAGATTAATGCCCCCTTGTCCCAAACACACACCGCACTACATTCTTTTTAGACATGGAGAAAAATCTCTCTCTTCAGTTATGCAACTCACAAAAGTTTGCCCTTTTCCATCTCTTTGTGTACAAATCATGCTGCCACACAATCTCATAATGATCTTCTATAAGGAAAGAGCAATGGATGTCACACAGCTTTGCACTTGGGGCTGAAAGAAATTCCTGCGTCTAAGACATGCTAGGACCAGGCTCCTGCACTGGAAAAAAAAAAAGGAAAACACAGAAGGAAAAGCAAACAAAAAATAGTATTTAGAAAAGCGGCTTGGTCATATGCCTACATATCCAATTTACGAGTTACATCTCCTTTGAGGAAAAGGTTCTGTGGTTTCAATAACTTTGAAAACTATTGTTGTAGGCCTTTACCCTCCTCGGGAAGAGAAAGAAGAAAGGAATGTCCAAGGGTAATGACTGATCAAAGGTATCACAAAATGTGGGATAGACCTGGAAGGTCCCCGCACTACCATGCCAGAAAGGGACCTTACATGTCTTCTAACACACAGCCTAGGATGGCTTCCCAGCATCTACAAACATGAGATGAGTTGCTTTCTGCTCAGAAACCTCGCTAGAGAGAAAGTCTCTGTGCTGAAACCACCCAGAGGCACAAATGAATGGACTCCGAGGCAGGTTAGCACCTTAAACAGGCTGACTCCTTCCCCTCTTCCTGCTCTGAGAAAGAACCCCCAGTCTTCCCCATTTGAGGGGAACCCCTTTCTTTATCTCACCCATTTTCCCCATAGTCCCAGAAACTGAACACAATTAAGCAACAAATGTAGCACTTATAGTAACTTTGAAATCTTTTTCATGTTTTTAGAAGTCTATTCATTCATGGTAAACCACAGGTAAATTCTAGGGCATTTGAATACACACATATACATACACATACATACATAGGGAGCATATATATAAGCTCCAGATTATTATTTACAACCTATTTTAATACACCCATGATGCTTTCATTGAAATAGTAACAGAACTGAACTTGGGACTCAATGGGTTAATCTCTAAGACAGGAAATGCTTGGACTCACCAAGACCCACTTCCCCATCACTCCTTTCCTCCAGGCCCACTGGAAGTCAAATCCCAGCACAGCCAGGGAGAGAGCTGCAACATGGTCCCAGTAGGACACAGAACAAATGGAATACAAGGTCTGCTCATGTGTTTGGGGATTGTGTGTTGGTATAATTCTGTTTCCCAGCCCAACGCCATACTGCTGCCAGCACCAGTCTTGGATCAGCTACAGAACTTGCAGGATTTCTTTGGTGTACTGTCTCTCACCCAACACTGCTTTTTACCGACAAACATATTTCACCATAAGAGAAGTGCTGAAGTAGGTTCATGTGCCATATCACCCAGAAGCAGCTAAACTGATAAACTTGTGAAAGAGTCCATGGAAGATAACAAGGACAGATGACAGACCACCACCTGTGAGATTGGGATACTGTAGTGGCTTTAAGCCAGCAGTAAAGGTATGCTTGTGTTTCCCCACAGGAAGAATACCTGGTTCCAGAAACAAAGGGGTGTTGGTAACAGTTTTCCCTTTGACTATCACATGTAATGGCTCACACTCAAGCAATTTTGCGTCTATCTCCACAATCTTGGTCTTTGTTGGCCTAGAGGTCTTAATCCTTGAGAAATTAATCAACTGTAAAATAAGTGGATTCCTATGGTTCTGGGTGATTGGGACTGACTTCCAGGAGAAAGGGCATTCAAAATAAGTGAACATCAGTGAAAGACAACTGCAGCACAGAAATGGATACTGTTGAGAATCTTCAAGAATAAGGTTGAAGTCGCTATAGGTGAAGAATCCTACCAGGGAGGATATCTGAGGTAAGAGTCTTCTGAACAGCTTCTCAGAAATCACATAGGACCCCTTCTCATAATGGCTTTCCAGCTTTCTTGGCCATGGACCCTAAAAATTCTCCTTAGAGAACTCCCGAGAAAGGAAAAAATCTTGGGATTACCAGGCTCCCTGCTGTCACAATCCAGCTGAGACCAACCTATTGCTTGCTTTCACCCTGTCATTGTGGTTTTGAACCACTGAGCTCTTGGGCAACTGAGGCACACCATCTTCAGCATTGCTCGCACCCCACTCTGCCCATCCCTCTAACCACAGCCCCTCCATCTTCTCTATTTACTAACGTTTTTGTATCCTCTGCCATAGCCAAAGAGGCTCATCTCCATTTATCCAACTCTTACACAGGAAAGGGTTTCAACAAATGATCATCCTGAAGGTCAATGAAAGCCCAGGAAATAAATACTTTCCTGGATCTATCACAATGACATGCAGATTCCTGAGTCCCAGGAGCCACTATGGCCAATGTAACACTTCTAGCAACCCTAACTTCTGACCACAGGTTCCAGTTTTTTGCTTTTGTGGTCAGCACTGAATCAAGAGTGATGGGTGGTTAGGCTTGGCCAAATTATTACTCAACCATCAGATCTTGATCAGGCAGTGATGGAAGGCTGAGATCATCTCAGAGGAAAAAGCCCCCACCACACCAGAAGAGAACACTGGGAGTTTAAAGACCAGGAGGATGCACCAACCTCTTTGACCAGAGAGGCCTTCCTGGGAAGATGAAGCCACTCCTGCTCCTGTTGGTCTTTCTTCTGTGCCCAAGGGCAGAGGCAGGTGAGTGACTATCCCTAAGAACTGAGGCCCAACCCCAAGCTCAGCCCTGCTCAGATGCTGCACCCCACCATCCCGGCTCAGGTGCACCTCCAGCAAATTTCTGCATAGTAAGGTAAACCTCACCCAAAGACTAGCAGGTCTCATGGGGATGGAAGCACAGGGGAGGAGCAGGGCAGAAGGCTGGTCTCCATGAGAGCCACTGGGAACCTTCCACTTCCCCAGCTCTACCTTTACCATCTGGAAAGCAGGTCCGTTCACGAACACATGACAGTACAATTACCAACAGGAAAGAATAAATAACTAATTCCCCAAGAAAGGGAAATTTATAGAAAGGGGCTGGCTTCTGTAATCAAGTTAAAGCCCATTAATTTTTTAACCAAATATTTTAATATCTACCCTCAATATCCACCTGCTTATCCAAACTTTATCATTCTCACACTGCACAGGAATGCAGCCAAGGACCCATTTGATCTCAGAGTCATGGGCATTCTCATCCCTTAACACTTACATGTGCCTTGGTTCAGCCCCGTGTTCTCTCAGGTCATTTTCAGTTACAGATGGGTACAATGACTTTGTCAGACCCCATCTTCCCTGGTGCTCACAATCTCACCAGCACTGCCCCTCCAAACCTCAGCCACAGGATTCTCAGGAGCCATTCCCTCACACAGCCAAGACCTTTACTGGGCACCTACTTGGTGTCTGGCTCCAGCAGACAAACATCAAACACAACTCAACATTCTGACTTTATGCGCATTACCCAGTAGGAGCTCAGTGGGACCTAAGGGGGAAACAAGAGGGGAAAGAAGACTGGGACAATTCAGAGAAAGGACTGACCAGGATCTGTAGGGACTTTGCTACTTGTTCCAAACTTAAATCCTGTCAGTCAACATTGATGGCTGAAGCAGGAATTACAGAGCTAGGACTACCCTGCTGTTCATCAGAGGGAGTATCTGAGTCTTTGGGTCACTCTTCAAGCCAGGAATGCTGCCAGGTGCACACTCAGGGACCCATGTTTGTTGCTGCTGGCTACTTAGACCCTGCCTCTAGGGCTTAAGAGCCAGGGTTACATGGCAAGCAAGGAGATCAGGGGCAGGGCCAGAAGAAGGGAGCATGGAGAGGGTCTTTGGTAAGGTCAACTTTCTGCTTGATGAAAGTGCTTGAGGACACCAGCCAGGCACCCAATCAGACACTTTATATTAATGCTCCTAAAGGAGGATCCAGTAGAAAAACTAAAACAGAAGCAACGACAGAGAAGACACCAATCAATAATAGTGAGCAGAGGGTGAACAGTGGACATGATAAAGACAGGAGGAAATTCCAGAGACCATAAAAAGAACAAACCAAAACTCCCACACCAGATACCAGCACTGGGGCATTTCTCTTCAGAGCCATCTCTCTGTCCCTTTGTCCATAAACCTGCTGCTTGCTTCATATATCTGTGTCCTTTTCTTCAATTCTTTGATGAACAAGGACAATGAACCCCGCACCCCTAGATGGTAACACCACCACACTCAATCCTTCCCTCCCTGGAGTTGATCCCAGTCTCCTCTCTTCAGCCTTTGGCTCCATGAGCACCAAGGGCAGGACAGAACCTTTCTTTCAGGGAAAATCATCGGGGGCCGGGAAGCCGTGCCTCATTCTCATCCCTACATGGCATTTCTTTGGATCAAGACTCCAACTAAAACAAAACGATGTGGGGGTTTCCTTGTGCGTGAGGACTTTGTTCTGACAGCAGCCCACTGCTGGAAAAGGTGAGTTCATACATCTAAAGAAAACGCCACAGGGAATCCTCTCCTTTGGGCCTGAAGACAAGACTCTGTGGAGGACAGGTAAGCTATGGGGAGAGAGGAGCAGGTCAGTGCAAGTGGCTTGTTATACAAAAGGAGAACATGGATCAAGGCTGGATGGGAAGGAGGTGGGTTTTTCCCAAGAGCCCAGAGTGCACATGTGAGAATTTCAGAGTCTCACCTGGAGACACCTGAGCTCTGTGCATGACTGAGCACACTCCATCTGCTCCAGGAACTGCACCAGCCCTGGCTGCCAGAGACACTCAGCCCAGAGTCCTGTCCCCTACACGTCCTCCCAACTCCACCCTGCCCTGCCCTGAGTAACCATTTTCCTTCAGGGATCCTGAGCTGTATCCCCTGTGACTCTACCTCCCTGTCTGCTCTAGGAGCAGATCCATCACTGTCATCCTGGGGGCCCACGACATCAAAGACAATGAGAGGACCAAGCAGATCATCCCTGTAAAAAAAGCTTTCCCCCACCCAGATTACAACAGCAACTATTTCAATGACATCATGTTACTGCAGGTGAGGAATGCCATTCCAATGGGTCTTGCACACTTTAATCCTGAAGGATTAAATCTGCTGTCCTTCTGTCCAACCATCCTTCCTAAAATGAAGGCTTCACTTGTCCCAATGCCATGAAGAAGGCAACCCCATTACTGTCTGGAGATTTGTGGACTATTTGTTGAAAAAATTGCCTTTATCTGCCTTTAGTTGGAAAAGAAGGCCAAGCTGACTGCTGAGGTGAGCCTCCTCAAATTACCCTCAAGAAAATCCCAGGCTACACCAGGGATGGTGTGCACTGTGGCTGGATGGGGACTCATTGGCCAAAATATATCCACAACAAAACTGCATGAAGTACAGATTGAAATCCAAAAGGACAAGGAATGTGTCTCTCGTTTCAAAAAAGTATACAACTCCACCATCCAGATGTGTGTGGGGAATCCAAAGGAGAACAAGACTTCTTTTAAGGTGAGTCACCGGCTTTAACCATTCCCTGCCTTGGGCACAGCAGAGTTTGAGGAGAACCAGGGCAAAGGGAACAACTCATGCCCCTATGTACTCAGCCTTTCACCAATTCAGTCTCTGGTCCTGGGGTCAGTGGAAACTGAATGTCATTGGTCACTTCATGGAAATAGACTTACTGGGGGAGGAGAGGCCTTAGTCAACTGGAAGGAGTAGTCAGGATCAGTCTGAGGACCCCCGCCCCCGGACTGAATGAGGACTGCCCTATTTCTGAATTCACAAACAAAGTGTCCACCCCCAGTGGAGAGGCCGGGGTGTGAGAATTGGAGGAGGCCAGCTAATGGTGTTTTCTCTGCCCACAGGGAGACTCTGGGGGCCCCCTTGTGTGTGAAAACGTGGCCCAGGGCATTGTGTCCTTTGGGGAAAAGAAGGGGATACCTCCACGTGTCTACACCAGAATCTCAAGCTTTAGGCTCTGGATTGAAAAAACAATGAAATCCTTCAAACTCCAGGGGCAAGACTGAGAGGCCTCCAGAACTGATCTTCATCTTCTCTTGTACAAAGGCACAAAGTACACTGGGTAGAGGAGTAAAGGGGACACTTCCAGGTGCTTAATAAACTTTCATCTCTAGAACAGAAGTGCTAGATTCCTCCTTTCTTCACCAGCATAACATTTTGTAAGGTTCTGATTGCATGTCCAGCAGGATCTCTTCACATTTATGATTTCTTACATGCTTCCCCTCAAGCACACTCCACCTTCCACCTCTAGAATATAAAACCTTGCTGTGTTGATACTGGCTCCAAATAACTGTTCAATGCCAGCTCCCTGCCACAGGTTGAGTTTAAGCTATCCAGGAAAAAAAAGGACCTTCTCTAGACAAAACTCATTCCTACAATGCCATCTTACATCATTCTGTCCCTACACCCTAACACTACCTTGCTTGGGCCACTATTAAAACACAAAAGACCCCAGATTTATAACGGGAATTGTATTTCCCACCTGGTGGAAAAGAGTAGGAGCCTTTTGGAAAGGTGTGATTCATGCAGGGCTCCCTCTCCAAATCAGCACACCTGGCAGCTTGGAAGCATGAAGACTTTCAAGAAAAATATTCAGTGTCCCCAGATGCACCTTAAGTGTCTGTCATGGCCCTGTCATGGGGCCAGAGCCCAGTGCAGTGTCTGGTCTCCCGTCAGCCCATCCTCCCACAATCCCAAAAGATCTTCCATCTTAGTCTGAGCCAGCTTCTCTCCACCTCCCATGTCCAGGTTCCATGGTACCCTTTCTATCTGTGTTCACCAAGATTCTCATCCTTAATGGATCTTGAGCACTAGCTCACCTTCTGCCCCATTCATGAAGGACCAGGAAGCTGGGAATGTCCTCAGAACTCTAGTCCAGAGCTTTCACCTGGTCAAGGCCATGTCAGTCCTCCCATGCAGAGGATTCTTGCTCCTGAGCTCAGAGCCAAAGACAGGTCACACTCAGCAGCCTGATCCCTTGCAGGCTCTTCCTTTGGGTACCACTGAAAGCCTGGCCTCTGGACCGAACTCACTGATTGGTACCCTGGACTATATTGTCCATCAGTGTGAGAAAGCCTGCCTCTGTAGCAGGACAGAAGCAGTATTCTGCCATCAACCAATACATCAGTGCTCATTGGGCAAATACTTCGTGCCAGGCAACAGGATCCCTGCAAATCAGCAGTCATCATGGAATCCATGTGGTTTATCTGATTTGCATGTCACTTCCTTCTGTGGCTTTCCAGGCCTGGATCTAAGTTTAATTTACAAAAATCAAAGGCATGTGCTTGTCAAGATAATAAAACACATTTGAATTGTCCTGATGTTACATGGTACAGTTTTTGAGCACATTATCACAGCAGACCTAAGAACTGCTGTTTATGAGGTTTAGAGGAAATAGAGATTTTCTAGTTTGTCAGTGCTTAAGAGTACTACCCTGGGGTTGGGGTTGTGGCTCAGTGGTAGAGTACTCACCTAGTATGCATGAGGCACTAGGTTTGATCCTCAGCACCACATAAAAATAAAATAAAGATATTGTGTCCACTAAAACAAAAAAATAAATATTAAAAAAAGAGCATCCCTCCCAGGAGGCAGGAGGAAGTTAGGGAGGAGTACTAGAGTGGAACATGCCTATCTTGATTTAACTATGGCATGGAAAAGGAGCTTGTACAGAAACTCAAACATGGAACATATTCTATCTTTTTCTGAAGTCTGGGGTCTAACTTTAAGCCTGGGCCAGTATGAAAAGTTACCCTAGTTATTACTAAGACCTGGCCACACCCAAAATTGAACCAAGATAGGCAGGCTTAGGTATGCTTAAAAAAATGTAAGCTTCCTCTAATCTTTTTTTAATATATTTTATTGCAGCTTTATACATAGTATGTGGGTTCATCTGACAAACTCACACATACCTGAAAATCAATTTTGGTTCATAGTGCCAACCCTGTCACTCCCATCTTTTTCTTCCCATTCTCTCCTCTCCCATTTGCCTTCTTCTATTCTATTTGATTTCCTTTTGTTCATCTATTAATTAATTAAGTTTAATTAGTAATGGTTATATTTGATTAGTTAGTATAATTAACCAAATTATTAATTGGTATAATTGATGTGCTTATTATATTTGATTGGTTCTTTATAATAGCTATTCCTCCCTCTGTTTTCCTTAATTTTACTCTAGTTTCAGCACAAGAGAGAAAACATTCAACATTTGGATTCAAAGTTTGGCTTATTTCCACTTAGCATGATATTCTCCATTTCCATCCATTACTGACCATAATTTTATTCTTTTTTATGGCTGAGTCAAACTATACTGAATATATATACCATAATTTCACAATCCATTCATCTACTGACAGGTATTTGTGTTGATCCCAATATTTGGCTATTTTGAATTGTGCTGCTATAACCTTTGAGGTGATTGTATCGCTATAGTGTATCCATTTTTTTCTTTTTTCTTTTTTTAGTTGTAGTTGAACACAATACCTTTGCTTTATTTATTTATCTTTTTATATGGTGCTGAAGATCAAACCCAGCGCCTCACACATACTAGGTGAGTGCTTGATCACTAGCCACAATTCCGGCCCCAGTATATCTATTCTTTTCTTTGGGAAAATAGCAAGAAGCAGGATAGCTGGATCTATCCCTAGGATTGGGTTCTATCCCTAGTTTCTTGAGGAGTCACCATACTGCTTTCCAGAGTGGTTGTACTGGTCTGCCATGCCACCAACAACATACAAGTGTTCCTTTCTGCCCATAACCTTGCCAACATTTATTGTTGTTCATATTCTTGATCATTGCCAACCTCACTAGAGTCAGATGAAATCATAGAATAGTTTGGATTTGATTTCCCTGAGTCTAAAAATTGGGAACATTTTTTCATATATTTGTTGTCCATTTGTTTTTCTTTTTTTGAGAAACTTCCATGTGTTCTTTTGCCCATTTATTGATTAGATATGTTGTGGGGGTGGGGACATTGTGTGTTAAGGCTCTGAGTTCTTTTTATATTCTGGATATTAATCCCCTATTGGAGGATTAGTGGGCCAGGATTTTCTCCTATTCTGTAAGCTCACTCTTCACACTCTTAATCATTTCCTATTCTGTGCAGAAGCTTTTCAGTTTGATGGCATCTCACTTTTGAAACTTGATTTTTTTTCTTATTCACTGGGGGTCTTATTAAGGAAGTTGGTGCCAGCAACTACATGCTGAAGTATTGACCCTATGTTTTTTTCCAGCAGTTGTACAGTTTCTGGTCTAATTCCTAGTCTTTGATCAATTACAATGTGAGCTTTGTGCATGGTGTGAGAGAAAATCTAATCTCATTTTTCTTCAGATAGTTATGGCTGAGTCAAACTCCACTGAATATATATATATACCAGAATTTCTGAATCCATTCATCTACTGACAGGTTTTGTGTTGATCCCAATATTTGGCTATTTTGCATTGTGCTGCTGTAAACTTTGAGGTGATTGTATCACTATAGTGTATCCATTTTTTTTTCTTTTTAGCTGTAGTTGAACACAATATCTGATGGGATGCCAGCAAACTGAAAAGCTTCTGCACAACATAGGGTTTCCATTTTTAACAGGCTGTCTTTTCTCCAAGAGGCATTTTAGGTGCCTTTGTAAAATATCAGACCGCTATGGGTATGTGAATATCTCTCTGGGTCTTCTATTCTGCTCCATTGGTCTTCATGTCTATTTTATGCCAATACCAAGCTGTTTTTGTTACTACAGTTTTGGATTTAATTACAGATCAGGTATTGTGATACCTCATGCTTTATTTTTCTTGCGTACTATTGCTTTGGCTATTCTGGGTCTCTGATTGTTCCAATTGAATTTAAGAATTGTTTTTCTAATACTGTGAAGAATTATTCACTGGGGGTCTTATTAAGGAAGTTGGTGCCAGCAACTACATGCTGAAGTATTAATATTTTGATGATGATTGAAATGAATCTGTATATTGCTCTTGGTATTTTGGCCATTTTGATAATATTGATTCTGCATATTGAAGATGGCATGTTTTTTCATCTTTTAAGGTCATCTTCAATTCCTTGCTTTGGTGTTCTATATTTTTTATTGCCAGGCTCTTTTCCCTCCTTATATGTGCTTTTAGTTAGATTAATTTTTTGAAGTTACTATGAATGGGATTATTTTCATGATTTCTTCCTCAACTGAATCACTGTTGGAGTGATGTTGAAGTGATGGGGGGTTCAGCAACTGTCAACTGTTAAAATAATCATAAACTTTATTTTGTTTTAAAGAAAACAGCAGGTGTCAACTATATCATCCATAGCAGTAATGATTATATCAGCACTAATGGAGGTGGCCAGAGTTATATAAGACAATTAGTTCTCAAAGATGGTAAAAATACACTTTGGGGGAAAGAAAATACATTGGGAAATTAGAATGAGTGCCCAGTTTCAAAAAGTGAACAGAGAGAATGCAGAAGAGATGTAGCATGTGATGTTTATGTAAGACAAAGAGGAAAAATTGAAGCAGCAAAGTATTGGGAGAGAGGGAGAGAGAAAAATAGAATTTGGCCATTAGCAGGAGAAGGTACGAGAGAAAGAGAATCGAAGATATGAAAATAATACAAACCAAGCCAAAATATATAATAAAAATCCTAAACCCTCAAAAGATAATATTACAGAAAATTATATTTGAAAATACTCAAAATAAAGAAAAAAATAAGTGTATGTACTTATGTTCCTCACCATCAGCCAGAATTCACATGTATGCATGCAAACACATAAACACACACACACGTAAACACATGAGACATATTATAAATAAATAAATAATAATCTCAAAAGGAATGAAGGAAATATCTCCACTGAGATGGTCAAAATAGTTGACCATATTGGGTGGTCACTGCCCCTTTCCAACAATCTTTGTTTCTGTTTCTTCTTGAGCTATGTGCTGATATGGCAAGGGTTGGAGATTTTTGTGTTGCTCTATGGTTGCCAATTGGAGCAGATTAAGATTGAAGCTGTTTGATATAATATTCAGCTTCCCTTCTACCAGTGTGAGTTGAGATGGGTTAGGATGTACTGTCAGTTGCCATTGTGTCCATTTGAACCAGTTCAGTCCACTCCACTAGAAACCCGTGCCTAATAGAAGAAAAAAAATAGATCTAAATCTTCATTATGTTGGCCTAGGATCTGAACTTCCTTAACAATACTCCTAAAACATAAGAAGTAAAATCAATAAACAATAAATGGAATGGATTCCAATTAAAAAGCTTCTTCTCAGCAAAGTAAACAATCAATAATGTGAAGAGAGAGCCTATGCAATGGGAGAAAACCCCTACTACATGAACCTCTGATAAAGCATTATTCTCTAGAATATATAAAGAACTCAAAAAATAAAACACCAAAAAAAACAAATAACCCAATTAATGGGCTAAGAGAAAGAACAGACACTTCACAAAAGAAGAAGTAAAAATGATCAAGAAATATGGGAAAAAGTGTTCAACACATCTAGGAATTAGAGAAATATAACTCAAAACTACTCTAAGATTTCATCTCACTCCAATCAGAATGGTATTCATCAAGAATTCAGGCAACAATAAATGTTGGCGAGGATGTGGGAGAAAAGGTACACTTATACATTGCTGGCAGGACTGCAAATTGGTGCAACCATAATGGAAAGCACTATGGAGATTCCTCAGAAAACTTGGAATGGAACCACCATTTGATCAGTTATTCTACTCCTCGGTTTATACACAAAGGACTTAAAATCAGCTGTAGTAACAGTGATACAGCCACATCAATGTTTATAGCAGCTCAATTCACAATAGCTAAACTATGGAACCAACCTAGGTATCCCTCAATAGATGAATGGATAAAGAAAATGTGGTCTATATACTCAATAGAATATTACTCAGCTTTAAAGAAGAGTGAAATTATGGCATTTGTCAGTAAATTAATGGAGTTGGAGAATATCATGCTAAGTGAAAGAAGCCAATCCCCCGCCAAAAAAAGGCCAAATGTTTTCTCTAATATGGAGATACTAATACACAATAAGGCGGGGGCCAGTAGAAAAGACTAGTGTTACCTTAGACTAGGTAGAGGGAAGTGAAGGGAGGGAAGGGGAGGATATGTGGAAATAGGAAAGATAGTAGAATTAAATTAAATTTTATATATATATATATATATACACACACACACACACACACACACACACACACACACACATACTTTTTGAGAGAATTGAGATCAAGATGTTCCAAGCTGGGAGTTTTTCACAATGGCAGAATAGAGGCCAGCACATTCCTGGCTGCTTCGTGGCACGAAATCAAGAAAGCAGACAGGCAGCTAGCTTCTCAGCAAGTAAGGAAATGGTAAGTATCAGGGACATTGTAAGTCCACAGGGTAGAAACTCTAGCCTAAGATCCATACTACTAGAAAGATAGACACATAAAAATATGAAAAAGCAATGGAAAATTGTTCCAGACAAACCAAAATACTCCCATAACAGAATCCAGCAACACCACCGTGGAAGGAATGTTAGAGAAGGAGTTTAGAATTTGAAGTAAATGACAGTATAAGGAATGAAAGCAGGAAAATACAGGAAGTGAAAGATAACTTGAATAAAGAGATGAACATTCTGAAAAACAACAAAGCAGTAATTCTAAAAATAAAGAAATCAATTAAAAAATTAAAAATTTTAACTGAAAAAAAATCATTAATTTAAAGAGAATTTAATTGAAGAAATCTTTAATTGAAAAAGACTAGATCACTTGGAAGACAGAGTTTGAGACAAAGACAAAATATATACTCTAAAAAACAAAGTAAACTGTGGAGAAAATATGTTAAGAGGCCATGAACAGAACTTTCAAAAATATGGGATAACCTGGAAAGACCAAATTTAAGATTTATAGGGAAAGGTGAACACACAGAGACACGAATGAAAGACACAAACACAATCTTTTCAATGGAATAATATCAGAAAATTTTCCAAACCTAAAAAGTGAAATGGAAAATCAAGTACAGAAGGCAAATAGGACTCCAAATATACAAAATTCCAACATACCAATAATGTTACCATGACTATGAAAACACTAACATACAGATTAAAGATAGAATCTAAAGGCTGCAAGATAAATACTATAGGTAATATTTAGAGGAAAACCAACATGGATCCCAGCTGATCTCTCAACCCAGCACCTCAAAGCCAGGTCTTAGAATAATGCATACAAAAATCTGAAAGAACATGAATGCCAACAAAGAACCCCATATCCAACAAAATTAAGCTTCAGTTTGAAGATAAAAAAAAACTTTCCATGAAAAACCAAAGTTAAAGGAACTCACAACTAGAAAGCCTGCACAATAAAACAATCTCAACAAAATACTCCATGAAAGAGAAGTGGAAAAAAAACTGTGGGGGGAGACTAGCAAACAGAGGAATTACATTACAGGAATAGTCAATCAAAGGAGAAACTAATTCAGATAAAAACAAGAAATGAATGGGAATACAAATCACATCTCAATGATAACCTTGAATGCAAATGGCCTAAGCTCATCAATCAAAAGACATAGAGAGATTGGACTGGAAAAAAAAAGACCCAACAGTATGCTGTCTCCAAGAGACTCACCTCATAAGCAGAAAAAAAAATCCATAGACTGAAGGTGAAAGTATGGGAATAAAACATATCACTCACATGGATCACCTACACAAGCAGGGGTTTCTATCCCCATATTAGGTAAACTGGACTTCAAGCCAAACTTAATCAGAAGCATAAAGAAGCACTTTTCATACTGCTTAAGGGATAATACATCAACAAGACATAACATTTGTAAATATCTATACCCCAAACAATGAAACATTTATGTACATCCAACAAATCCTTCTCAATTTCAAGAAGCAAAGAGATCACAACATTATAATACTGGGTGACTTTAACTCATCTCTCTCACCACAGGATAGATCCTCCAAACAAATACTAAAAACAAGAAAAACATAGAACTAAAAAATAAATTAATATTTAGACTTAACAGACATATAGAGAATATTTTGTCCATCAAAGACTAAATACACTTTATTTTCAGCAGTAGATGGATCCTAGTCTAAAATAGAAGGTATCTTATGCCAGAAAGCAACTCTTAACAAATACCAAAAAAAATACAGATAATAACTTGCATCCTATCAGATCATAATGAAATGAAATTAGAAATCAAATATATAATAAAAATACCAGCCACTCTAATACTTGTAGACTAAAAAGTATGCTACTGAATGATAGCAATTACAGAAATGCAAATGGATAGCTTCTGTAATCAAGGTAAAGTTCACTAATTTTCTAAATTACTTAAAATCTACCCTCAATCTCCACTTGCTCTTCCAAACTCTGTCATTCTCACACTGCACAGGAATACAGCCAAGGACCCATTTGATCTCAGAATTGTAGGCATTCTCATCCCTTAACAGATACGTGTGCCTTGGGTTAGCCTCAGTTTCTCTCAGGTCATTTTCAGTTACAGATGGGTACAATGGCTTTGTCAGACCCCATCATCCCTGGTGCTCACAATCTCACTAGCACTGCCCTCCAAACCTAAGCCACAGGATTCTCAGGAGCCATTCCCTCACACAGTCAAGATCTTTACTGGGCACCTACTTGGTGTCTGGCTCCAGCAGACAAATATAAAACACGACTCAGCATCCTGACTTTATGTGCAGAACCCAGTAGGAGCTCAGTGGGATCTAAGGGGGAAAGAAGACTGGGACACTTCAGAGAAAGGACTGACCAGGATCTGTAGGGACTTTGCTGCTTGTTCCAAACTCAAATCCTGTCAGTCAACATTGACGTCTGAAGCGGGAATTACAGAGCAAGGACTGCCCTGCTCTTGGTCAGAGGGAGTATCTGAGTCTTGTGGGTCACTCTTCAAGCCAGAAATGCTGCCTGGCAAACACTCAGGGCCCCATGTTTGCTGCTGCTGGCTACTTAGACCCTGCCGTTAGGGACATGTATAAGGGCTTGAGCAGCCAGGGCTACATGGCACGTGAGGAGACCAGGGGCAGGGCCAGAACAAAGGAGCATGGAGAGGGTCTTCTGGTGAGGTCAACTTCCTGCTTGATGAAAGTTATTTTGGGCAAATGGAGGGGACCTATCAGACAGACACTTCTGTGCTTATGCTCCGAAGTGGGGGATCCAATAGAAAAACTAAAAGAGATGTGTGTACTGATGGGACACCAATCAATAATAGTGAGGAGAAGGTAAACTTCAGAGACCATAAAAGAACAAGAGAAACTCTACCACCAGATTCCCAGCTCTGGGGACATTCTCTTCAGAGAAATCTGCCTGTTGCTCTTGCAATAAACCTGTTGCTTGCTTGCTCTCTCTGCATCCTGTTTGTCAATTCTTTGCTGATCAAGGCCAATGAAACCCGCACCCCTAGATGGTAATACCACCACACTCAATCCTTCCCTCCCTGGAGTTGATCCAGTCTCCTTTCTTCAGCCTTTGACTCCATGAGCACCAAGGGCAGGACAGAACTTTTCTTTCAGGCAAAATCATCGGGGGCCGGGAAGCCGTGCCTCATTCTCATCCCTACATAGCATATCTTTGGATCAATACCACAGAGAAAACAAAAAAAATGTGGGGGTTTCCTTGTGTGTGTGAGGACTTTGTCCTGACAGCAGCCCACTGCTGGAGAAGGCAAGTTCACACATCTAGAGAAAACCCCACAGGGAATCCTCTCCTTTGGGGCTGAATACATGAAGACCATGGTGGCAGGAAAGCTCTGGGGAGAGAGGAGCAGGTCAGTGCAGGTGGCTTGTTATACAAAAGGAGAACATGGATCAAGGCTAGATGGGAAGGAGGCAGGTTTTGCCCCAGATCCCAGAGTGCAATTGTGTGAAATTCAGAGTCTCACCTGGAGAGAGTCTCTGTACATGATTGTGCATGTTCTGTACATGACTGAGCATACTACAACGCTCCAGGACCTGCACCAACCCTGGCTGCCAGGAATCAAAATGAAGATATACTCAGCCCAGAGTCGTCTTCCCATGTAGCTTCTCCCAACTCCAACCTGCCCTGCCCTGGGCAAACCATTTTCCTTCAGGGATCCTGACGTGTATCCCCTATGACTCTACTTCACTGTCTGCTCTAGGAACAGATCCATCACTGTCATCCTGGGAGCCCACGATATTGATGAGCAAGAGATGACCCAGCAGGTCATCCCTATAAGAAGAGCCATCCCCCATCCATATTTTAAAAGAAATTCATTCAATGACATCATGTTACTTCAGGTAAGGCATGCCATTCCACTGAGTCTTATACAGGTTAATCCTAGAGGGTTAAATCCTCATGGCCTTGTTTCCATTATTCATTTCCAAATTCACCCCTTCACTTGTCCCCATGACTGTGTGGATTTTCTGGAGCTGTTGGTTGATCAAAATTCCCTTTATCTGCCTTTAGTTGGAAAAGAAGGCCAAGCTGACTGCTGAGGTGAGCCTCCTCAAGTTACCCTCAGTACATTCCCAGGTTACACCAGGGATGGTGTGCTCTTTAGCTGGCTGGGGACCTATTGACCAAAACATATCCACAACAGAACTGCATGAGGTACAGCTTGAAATCCAAAAAGACGAGGAACGTCTCTCTCATTTCAAAAGACCATATGACTCCACCACCCAGATTTGTGAGGAGAACCCAAAAGAGAAGAAGAATGGTCTTCAGGTAAATTCACATGCATTGGTTATTCCCTGCCTTGAGCACAGCAGAGTTTGAGGAGAATCAGGGCAAAGGGAACTACTTATGCCCCTATGTACTCAGCCTTTCACCAATTCAGTCTCTGGTCCTTGGGAATCAGTGGAGACTGACTGCCATTGGTCATTTCATGGAAAGAGACTTACTGAAGGAGGAGAGGCATCAGTAAAACTGGGAAGAATAATCAGCGTCAGGCTGGAGCCCCCCAAACTGAATGAGGACTGCCCTGGTCCTGATTTCATACACACAGCCCTCTAACAGTGCCCACACACACCTGGGGAGTGGGTGGTGTGGGATTTGGAAAAAACTAGCTAAGGGCAGCCCTTCTCTGTCCACAGGGAGATTCAGGAAGTCCTCTTGTGTGTAAAAACGTGGCGCAAGGCATTGTGTCCTATGGGAAAATGGAGGAGACACCTCCAAATATCTACACCAGGACCTCAAGCTTTCTGCATTAAGGTCCTGGATTAAAACAACAATGAAATCATTCAAACTCCAAGGACAAGACTGAGAGGCCTTCAGAATTGATATTCATTTTCTCTTGAACAAAGGCCCAAAATGCACTGGGTGGATGAGTCGAGGGGAGACTGCCAGGTACTTAATAAACTTTCATCTCTGCAACAGAAGTCATGGGTTCCTCCTTTATTCGCCAGCATAACATTCTGTAAGGTTCTGATTGCATGTCCAGCAGGAACTGTTTACATTTATGATTCCTTACACGCTTCCTCTCAGGCAAACTCCACCTTCCACCTCTAGAATATAAAACCATGCTGTGTTGATACTAGCTCCAAATGACCTGTCCCAATGCCAGCTCCCTGCCACAGGTCGAGTTTAAGCTACCCTCTCTAGACAAAACTCATTCCTTCAGTGCCATCTTACCTCATTCTGTACCTACATTCCTACCCCACCGTACATCAGGGCCAGTAACACAATACAAAAGAACCCATATTTGGAAAGGAAATTACATAATTCCCACCCTAGTGGTAATCGGTAGGAGCCTATTGGAAAGCTGTGGTTCATGCAGGGCTCCCTCTTCAAGTCAGCACAACTGGCAGCTTGGAAGCATGAAGACATTCAGGAAGAATTTTCAGTGTCCCCAGATGCAACTTGAGTTCTGTCATAGCCCTGTTGTGGGTCCAGAGTCCAGTGCAGTGTCTGGTCTCCTGAGAACCCATCCTCCCATAATCCCCAAAATTTTCATCTTAGTCTGAGCCAGCTTCTCTCCACCTCCCATGTCCAGGTTCCCTGGAATCCTGTGAGGATCCAAGTACCCTTTCTATCTTTGTTCACCAAGATTCTCATCCTTGATGCATCTTGAGCACTAGCTCAACTTCTGCCCCATTCATGAAGGACCAGGAAGCAGAGAAAGTCCTCAGAACTCTAGTCCAGAGCTTTCACCCGGGTCAAGGCCATATCAGTCCTCCTCATGCAGAGGAGTCTTGCTCCTGAGCTCAGAGCCCAACAAAGACAGGTCACACTCAGCAGCCTGATCCCTTGCAGGCACTTCCTTTTGGCCACAACTGACAGTCTGGCCTCTGGGACAGAACTCACTGATTGGGATCCTGGACTATAATGTCCATCTACGTGAGACAGCCTGCCTCTGTAACAGGACAGAAGCAACATTCTGCAAAGCAGCAGTCATCATGGAATCCATGTGGTGTTTCTGTGGCTTTCCTGGCCTGCATCTCAGTTTAAAATTTACAAGAATCACAGGCATCTTCTTTTCAAGATAATAAAACTTATTTGAATTGTACTGATGCTACATGGTACAGTTTTTGAGCATATTATCACAGCAGATCCAAGAAGTGCTGATTATGGGGTCTAGAGGAAATAGAGACTTTATAGTCTGTCAGTGCTTAAGAGCATTCCCTCCCAGGAGGCAGGAGGAAGATGGGAAGAAGGACCACAGTGTGAGCAAGTCTGTCCTGATTTAACTTTGTGGCATGTACACAAACTCAGACACGAATCATAGTTCACATTTTTCTGAAATCTGGGGTCTGACTTTAAGCATGGGCCAATGTGAAAAGTAACCCTAGTTATTACTGAGGCCTAGCCACACCCACAATTGAACCAAGATAGGCAGGCTTAGGTATGCTTGGAAAATGGAAGTCTTCTCTAATCGTTTTTAATTTTTTTATTGTAGGTTTACAGTGATACATTGTAACTGGGTTCATCCTGACAAACTTACACATACATGAAAATCTATTCGGCTCATAATGCCAATCTTTTCACTCCCCTCTTTTACCTCCCATCTAAACTCTTCTCTCCAATTCTCCTTCGTCTACTCTACTTGACTCCCTTTTGCTCATCTATTAATTAATTATATTTAATTAGTAAAGTTAGCCAAATTATTAATTGGCATAATTAATTATATTTGCTTGTTCTTTGTAATATTTATTCCTCCCTCCAAATTCCTTAATGTTACTCTAGTTTCAGCATAAAACGGTAAACATTCAACATTTGGATTTCAGAGTTGGCTTATTTCACTTAGCATGATATTCTCCATTTCCATTCATTACTGGCTATAACTTTATTCTTTTTATGGCTGAGTCAACTCCACTGAATATATGTACCACAGTTTCTTGTTCCATTCATCTACTGACAGGTATCTAGATTGATCCCATAATTTGGTTACTGTTCATTGTCCTGCAATAACCATTGAGGTGATTGTAGTATGTCGATTCTTATATTTGGGGGAATACCCACGAGTAGGATAGCTGGATGACATGGTAGTTCTATCCCTAGTTCCTTGAGGAGTCACCATACTACTTTCCAGAGTGCTTGTACTGCTCTGTAGTGCAACCAACAATATACAAGTGTTCCTTTCTGCCCACAACCTTGCCAGCATTTATTGTTGTTCATATTCTTGATCATTGCCAACCTGACTAGAGTCAGATGAAATCATAGGACAGTTTTGATTTGATTTCCCTAATTCTAAAAATGGTGAACATTTTTCATATATTGTTGCCCATTGTGTTTCTTCTTTTGAGAAACTTCCGTTTTGTTCTTTTGTTCATTTATTGATCGGATGCTTTGTGGGAGTGGGGTTTTTTTGTGTTAAGGCTTTAAGTTCTTTTTATATTCTGGATATTAATCACCTATTGTAAGATTAGCAGGCCAGGACTTTCTCCTGTTTTGTAGCCTCTCTCTTCACACTCTTAATCATTTCCTTGGCTGTGCAGAAGCTTTTCAGTTGGATGGCATCCCACTTCTTGAAACTTGGTTGTTGTTTTTTTCTTATTCACTGGGGGTCTCATTAAGGAAGTTGGTGTCAGCAACTACCTGCTGGAGTATTAAACCTATGTTTTCTTCCAGCAGTTGTATAGTTTCTAGTCTAATTCCTAGTCTTTGATCCCTTTCAATGTGGGTTTTGTGCATAGTGTGAGAGAAAAGTCTAATTTCATTTTTCTACAGATACCTATCCAGTTGCCCCAGCACCATTTGTTTTAACATGCTGTCTTTTTTCAAGAGGCATTTTTGGTGCCTTTGTCAAATATCAGACAGCTATGGATATGTGAATATCTCTATGGGTCTTCTACTCTGTTCCATTGGTCTTCATGTCTATTTTGATGTCAATACCATGCTGTTTTTGTTACTACAGTTTTGGATGTAATTACACTTCAGGTATTGTGATGTCTCATGCTTCACATTTCTTGCCTAGTATTGCTTTGGCTATTCTGGGTCTCTGATTTTTCCAATTGAATTGAAGAATTATTTTCCTAATTCTGTGAAGAATGTCATTGATATTTTGAGGAGGATTGAAATGCATCTGTATATTGCTCTTGGTATTTTGGCCATTTTGATAATATTGATTATCATATTGATTGATTCTGCTATTGAAGATGGCATTGTAAAGGTCAGGCGAGCGTCGGAGGAAGAGGCCACCAAGAAACTGTCTCATGCAACAGCAAGGGGTTTATTGGGGGTCCAGCATGCTGGGGCTCAGAGCTCACTTGAATAGAGCAAAGAGCCCCAAGAACAGTTTAAGTAGAGCTTATATACTTTCCTTGGAGAGGGCAGGGAGGGAAGTTCATTGATGGGTCAGGGCGAGTGGGCGATTTGCGTGCAACCGGGTAAGGGAATACATTCTGCAGTTTGGCAGTTGGGGACAGCACATTCTGGGAACAAGATTAGCAACCAGTTCTCAAGATTATTAACCTTTCATTCCCCACTTCTTTTTCTGGTTACTTTTAATCATAAAAGTGATCATTGGGGGGTGTCACATTTTATGTCTGCTAGTGGGGTATATTGTTTTCTGATTACCATAAGTTTGACTTGTCCAATTTGAGCTTGGAGAAAGGAAACTACACGGTTGAGCAAACAGGGTCCTACAGTTAGCAATAATATGAGGATAATTAATGGACCGGCCAGGGCTGATAGAAGCGTAGTTAACCAGGGGGACTGTGTGAACCAAGACTCAAACCACCCTTTTTGGGTTTCTCTCTCTCGTTGACGCTCTTAAAGGCGTCTTTTTAATTTATTCATAGATTTTTTTACAACTCCAGTATGGTCGATATAAAAACAACATTTTTTCTCAATGCAGCACAAAGGCCCTCTTCTCTCATGAAGAGGAGGTCCAACCTTCACCTGTTCTGTAAAACAACTTCAGAGAGAGAGGTTAAAGATTCCTGCAAAGCTGTGATGGAGGTTTCTAATATCTTTAAGTTTTGGTCTATTGCTGTTTTTTTAATTGGGTCATTTGTTGTGTCCCATGGACTAGGGCAGTGGTTCCTGTGCCCACCCCTGCAGCAACTCCTATTCCCAATAGGATGGCTAAAGTGAGGGATACAGGTTCCCGGCGGAACTGGGTTGTATGCCCCCCTATTTGATCTTCAAATGAACATGCATCATGATAGAGCACTCTGGGAAACATCTGCCCCATTACATAATTAATTACATCTGTTGACCATTTTATGAAAACATAAACAATGTTTAAGTATATAGAATTATACTGTTGTAGGGACGGACAAGGCAAGGTACCTAAGATAGCACCGAAGACAGGGAAACAGTCCTATTTGGTTGCAATCAGATTCAGAGGGCATTGCTTCTGTTGTAATCAATTAATCCCCTGAACCCCAAGTTTAGGTTGTTTCAGAATTTTGTACCCAACATGTAAGGGAAGAGGCTCAGAAGTTCACAGTCTGCAGAAGTTTATAAAAAGCAGTTTTTGTTTCTGTTTTTTCCTCTGTTCTGGGCAAGTTAACTTTTTAAGGACATCTGGGAGGGGGAGGGCTTTTTCTTTTCTCCCTGCCAGCTGTTACCATGGAGCCCAGTTGGTAACTTCTTTATCTTAGAAATGTAGCCATCTCTGTGAAGCCCCAGCTCAAGGCCAGAGGCCTTGTTCACATATTTTGTGAAAAACTAGTAAGGGGGTGTCTAGCTTAAGAGTGATTTTTTTAGCCAGTGGCCAAGTAGAACAGGGCAACATGAAAAGAGGAAGTTTATCTACATTGAACTCTTTTATAGGGACTCTTTTGCTGAAAGTCTTAAAGTTAGCCATGGTGAAGACTTCCGGATAAGGTCAGTTAAGACTTTTCTGTGGGCCTGGTACAGAGGGGGAAGATGGGGAAGGCGGGGCTGAGAGCAGCTCTGTGGATCTGAGAATGAGGAAGGAGAGATGTAAAAGAATAATGGGAAAGGGGTTGGGGATTTTCCTAGCAACAAAAACTTGAGTAGTAGAACAGGTAGAGCAGAGGGGAAGACAGGAGTGAGTATCCCAAAAAGCCTGTGAGGGACTTTAAATTCTTAGTAACCTATTCTCAGTGATAACAAAGCAACTTTAAAGGCCATTTTCATTACATCTTGGATAGGGGTCTGAGGGCTCTCCTCAGCTGGTTTGAGCTTTGGGTTAGCTGGTAAGAGGACCTGGTGGGACCCAGTGTGGGCACTGACAAGAGAAGAGAGGAGTGAATGGGTGGAGGGGTACCTCAGTACTTGCTACCTCAGCAAGGGGGCAATGGTCTGAGAACCGGCGGAGGTTTGGGTTCCATTAGGTAGCCCCTGTATGTTCACATCCTTATGACTTACAGAAGAAGTCGGCTTTTCCCCCACACAGCTATGACTGTTTGTGGCTTTGATAGTCTGCCGGGCAAACATAGTAATCTAGGCTAGCCAACCTGCATCTGGCTCGCGTGTCCCTACATCCATAATGTTTGTTTCCATTATCTATGGTATGGAAGGGATTTAATGGAATTTTAGTGGGATCCTCTTCATCAGGGATATCCCAATAGGAAAGACCTATAGCCAGCTGACAAATGTCTGGGTGGAGAGATTGCCATCAGCTCCCTAAGGGGGCTGTATGTGAGATAGACCATACTTCTTGTCCAGTAGGATTTGTGATCAGCCATCGCTGCTGAACGGGCTGATGAGGGTTAGGACTACTGGTGGTCAAGGGGAGAGTCTATAGCCCTATCCACATGGTGAATACGCAATTTGAAAGGGTTACCAGTTTTTTTTAGTTTCCAGCCAGAGTCTGGACAGGGCGCAGGCTTGAGATGAGAGGCATGGATCCAGGAAGTGATTCCATCTACCTTTACCACTGTAGGTGTTATAAGTAGCACCTGGTATGGTCCTTTCTAGCGGGGTTCCAGGGATGACACCTGATGTCGTCTTATGTAGACGAAGTTTCCCACTTGATATTGGTGTGGAGTCCTTTCGTCCCCAGGTTGGTAGGCAGTGACCAGCTGTTTCCATAGGTTCTTTCAAGAGCTTTAAGTCTGTCAAGCAAGGGGGTGTGGAAGGGATCGTTAGGTCTTAGAGTTGGGGTTAGGTCCCTTACTGGAGGAGGGGCACCATAGAGAATTTCATAGGGGGTAAGGTTACACAAAGAAACAGAGGGAGTATTTCTTGCATGAAACAGTGCATAAGGCAGGAGCATAGTCCAATCTTTTATGCCGGTCTCTAAGCTTAATTTCGTTAAGGTCTCTTTAATGGT